>NC_089841.1:70857972-71576722 GCF_035609145.1 Eleutherodactylus coqui
CAATAAGCGGCACATTTAATTACAGTGTTCTGTTTCTGCACTACTGCTAATACACCATGCTGAGGGGTAGGGGTAGGCCTATAGGACGTGGACGCGGGTGAGGACGCGGAGGCCCAAGTCAGGGTGTGGGCACAGGCCGAGCCAGTGCGGTGGCCAGGGGTAGAGGCAGGGCCAGACCGAATAATCCACCAACTGTTTCCCAAAGCGCCCCCTCGCGCCATGCCACCCTGCAGAGGTCAAGGTGCTCTACGGTGTGGCAGTTTTTCACAGAGTTGCCTGACGACCGACGAACAGTGGTGTGCAACCTTTGTCGCGCCAAGATCAGCTGGGGAGACACCACCACCAGCATGCGCAGGCATATGATGGCCAAGCACCCCACAAGGTGGGACGATGCCCGTTCACCGCATCCGGTTTGCACCACTGCCTCTCCCCCTGTGCCCCAACCTGCCACTGAGATCCAACCCCCCTCTGAGGACACAGGCAGTACCGTCTCCTGGCCTGCACCCACACCCTCACCTCCGCTGTCCTCGGCCCCATCCAGCAATGTCTCTCAGCGTAGCGTCCAGACGTCGCTAGCGCCACTGTTTGAGCGCAAGCGCAAGTACGACGCCACGCACCCGCACGCTCAAGCGTTAAACGTGCACATTGCAAAATTGATCAGCCTAGAGATGCTGCCGTATAGGCTTGTGGAAACGGAGGCTTTCAAAAGCATGATGGCGGCGGCGGCCCAGCGCTACTCGGTTCCCAGTCGCCACTACTTTTCCCGATGTGCCGTCCCAGGCCTGCACGACCACGTCTCCCGCAACATTGTACGCGCCCTCACCAACGCGGTTACTGCCAAGGTCCACTTAACAACAGACACGTGGACAAGCACAGGCGGGCAGGGCCACTATATCTCCCTGACGGCACATTGGGTGAATTTAGTGGAGGCTGGGACAGAGTCAGAGCCTGGGACCGCTCACGTCCTACCCACCCCCCGAATTGCGTGCCCCAGCTCGGTGGTGGTATCTGCGGGGGTGTATGCTTCCTCCACTAAACCACCCTCCTCCTCCTTCTCCTCCTACGCAACCTCTGTCTCGCAATCAAGATGTGTCAGCAGCAGCAGCACGTCGCCAGCAGTCGGTGTCACGCGGCGTGGCAGCACAGCGGTGGGCAAGCGTCAGCAGGCCGTGCTGAAACTACTCAGCTTAGGAGAGAAGAGCCACACGGCCCATGAACTGCTGCAGGGTCTGACAGAGCAGACCGACCGCTGGCTTGCGCCGCTGAGCCCCCAGCCGGGCATGGTCATGTGTGACAACGGCCGTAACCTGGTGGCGGCTCTGCAGCTCGGCAGCCTCACGCACGTGCCATGCCTGGCCCATGTCTTTAATTTGGTGGTTCAGCGCTTTCTGAAAAGCTACCCCCACTTGTCATACCTGCTCGGAAAGGTGCGCCAGCTCTGCGCACATTTCCGCAAATCCCATACGCACGCTGCCACCCTGCGGACACTGCAACATCGGTTTAATCTGCCAGTGCACCGACTGCTGTGCGACGTGCCCACACAGTGGAACTCTACGCTCCACATGTTGGCCAGACTCTATGAGCAGCGTAGAGCTATAGTGGAATACCAACTCCAACTTGCACGGCACAGTGGGAGTCAGCCTCCTCAATTTTTTACAGAAGAGTGGGCCTGGTTGGCAGCCATCTGCCAGGTCCTTGGAAAATTTGAGGAGTCTACCCAGATGGTGAGCGGGGATGCTGCAATCATTAGCGTCACCATTCCTCTGCTATGCCTCTTGAGAAGTTCCCTGCAAAGCATAAAGGCAGACGCTTTGGAATCAGAAATGGAGGCGAGGGAAGACAGTATGTCGCTGGATAGTCAGAGCAACCTCATGTCTATATCTCAGCGCGTTGAGGAGGAGGGGGAGGAGCATGAGGAGGAGGGGGAAGAGACAGCTTGGCCCACTGCTGAGGGGACAGATGCTGCTTGCCTGTCATCCTTTCAGCGTGTATGGCCAGAGGAGGGGGAGGAGGAGGAGGAGGAGGAGGAGGAGGATCCTGAAAGTGATCTTCCGAGTGAGGACAGCCATGTGTTGCGTAAAGGTACCCTGGCACACATGGCTGACTTCATGTTAGGATGCCTTTCTCGTGACCCTCGCGTTACACGCATTCTGGCCACTACGGATTACTGGGTGTACACACTGCTCGATCCACGGTGTAAGGAGAGCCTTTCCACTCTCATTCCCGAAGAGGAAAGGGGTTCGAGAATGATGCTATACCACAGGGCGCTGGTGGACAAACTGATGGTAAACTTCCCATCCGACAGCGCTAGTGGCCGAAGGCGCATTTCCGCGGCCCAGGTAGCAGGGGAGGCGCAGAGATCAGGCAGCATGTACAGCGCAGGCAGGGGAACACTCTCTAAGGCCTTTGACAGCTTTATGGCTCCCCAGCAAGACTGTGTCACCGGTCCCCAGTCAAGGCTGAGTTGGCGGAGCACTGTAAAAGGATGGTGAGGGAGTACGTAGCCGATTGCACGACCGTCCTCGGTGACGCCTCTGCCCCCTACAACTACTGGGTGTTGAAGCTGGACACGTGGCCTGAACTCGCGCTGTATGCCCTGGAGGTGCTTGCTTGTCCTGCGGCTAGCGTCTTGTCAGAGAGTGTGTTTAGTGTGGCTGGGGGAATCATCACGGATAAGCGTACCCACCTGTCAACCGACAGTGCCGACAGGCTTACACTCATAAAGATGAACAAAGCCTGGATTTCCCCAGACTTCTCTTCTCCACCAGCGGACAGCAGCGATACCTAAGCAATACGTAGGCTGCACCCGCGGATGGAAGCATCGTTCTCTATCACCATCCCAAACGGGGACCTTTTTGATTCATCAATCTGTGTATAATATTCATCCTCCTCCTCCTGCTCCTCCTCCTGAAACCTGACGTAATCACGCCGAACGTGCAATTTTTCTTAGGCCCACAAGGCTGAGTCATATAATTTTTCTAAACAATTTTTATACGTTTCAATGCTCATTAAAGCGTTGAAACTTTCACCTCAACCAATTTTTATTTTAACTGGGCTGCCTCCAGGCCTAGTTACCAATTAAGCCACATTAACCAAAGCCATTAATGGGTTTCACCTGCCCTCTCGGTTGGGCATGGGCAATTTTTCTCAGGTACATTAGTACTGTTGGTACACCAATTTTTGTGGGCCCTCGCCTACAGTGTAATCCAATTAATTTTTTGCCCACCTGCATTACAGCTGACATAACATCAGCTGTGATGGGCAATGCAATGGGATATTTTTATGTACCGCCGGTGGGTTCCAGGGAGCCACCCATGCTGTGGGTCCAAAGGGAGTTGTAACTACATGTGTCCACTTCTAAAGATCCCCAGTCTGACTGGGGCATGCAGTGTGGGCCGAAGCCCACCTGCATTAAACATGACATTATTACCTCAGCTGTGATGGGCAATGCAATGGGATATATTTATGTACCGCCGGTGGCTTCCTGGCACCCACCCATGCTGTGGGTCCACAGGGAGTTGTAACTACATGTGTCCACTTCTAAAGAACCCCAGTCTGACTGGGGCATGCAGTGTGGGCCGAAGCCCACCTGCATTAAACATGACATTATTACCTCAGGTGTGATGGACAATGCAATGGGATATTTTTATGTACCGCCGGTGGGTTCCAGGGAGCCACCCATGCTGTGGGTCCACAGGGAGTTGTAAATGCATCTGTGTCCACTTCTAAAGAACCCCAGTCGGACTGGGGCATGCAGTGTGGGCCGAAGCCCACCTGCATTTCATCTGACGTTAGCTCTGCTGTCCAGGGCACTGCAATGGGATACATTTATGTACAGCGGGTGGGTTCCAGGGAGCCACCCATGCTGTGGGTGCACACGGAATTCCCATTGCGGAGTTGTACCTGCCTGTGACTATTTATAAACAACCGCGGTCTGACTGGGGGATGCAGACACCTTGACAGAGTGAATAGTGTGTGGCACATGGGTTCCCCATTGCTATGCCCACGTGTGCAGCTCCTGATGGCGGTGGCACAGGATTATATTTCTCATTGCTTCTGTACAGCATTGTGGGCTATCGCCCCGCCCCTTTTAAAGAGGGTCGCTGCCTAGCCGTGCCAACCCTCTGCAGTGTGTGCCTGCGGTTCCTCTGGCAGACGCACTTATAAATAGACATGAGGGTGGCGTAGCATGAGGGCAGCTGAAGGCTGCGCAGGGACAATTTGGTGTGCGCTGTGGACACTGGGTCATGGGGGGGGGGGTTGGGCAGCATGTAACACAGGAGAAGTGGCAGCGGGGTGTCATGCAGGCAGTGATTGTGCTTTGTTGGAGGTAGTGTGGTGCTTAGCTAAGGTATGCATTGCTAATGAGGGCTTTTCAGAAGTAAAAGTTGTTGGGGGGGGGGGCACTCTTGCCGCTATTGTGGCTTAATAGTGGGACCTGTGAACTTGAGATGCAGCCCAACATGTAGCCCCTCGCCTGCCCTATCCGTTGCTGTGTCGTTCCCATCACTTTCTTGAATTGCCCTGATTTTCACAAATGAAAACCTTAGCGAGCATCGGCGATATACAAAAATGCTCGGGTCGCCCATTGACTTCAATGGGGTTCGTTATTCGAAACGAACCCTCGAGCATCGCGAAAAGTTCGTCTCGAGTAACGAGCACCCGAGCATTTTGGTGCTCGCTCATCTCTATATATGACCGATGCTCCGCATAGGTCATGACTTGTGAAACTCTGGAAAACCTCAGAAAGTCATGGAAACACCACAGAACCGGATAGGGAAGGGCAGGGGCAGCATGCATGGCTGCATCTCAGGCTCCCAGGTCCCACTATTAAGCCAAAATGGGGGCAAGAGTCTGGCGTCACCCCCCTAACAATTTTTACTTCGGGCAAACCCTATTGGCAAGGCACACCTTAGCTAAGCACCACACTACCTGCAACCAAAGACAATCACTGCCTGCGCTGCCTCTTCTGCTGGGTTACATGCTGTCCAACCCCCCGCACGACCCTGCATCCACAGCGCACACAAAAGTGTCCCTGCGCAGCGTTCAGCTGCCTTCATGCCACACGCTGGCTTAATAGCCACACCACCCTCATGTCTATTTATAAGTGCGTCTGCGATGAGGAGGAACTGAAGGCACACACTGCAGAGGGTTGGCAGGGGCCAGGCAGCGACCCTCTTTGAAAGTGTGGGCGATAGCCCACAATGCTGTTGAGAATTGATGATAAATTGACGTTCGATCATCATTCCAATACTTTGCCACCTCCGTCGCAAAATTGTCAGGAGCTGCAAACCTGGGCATAAAGGGGACTCATGTGCCAGGACTTCTACACATCTCCACAATGCAGCAATACTCTGTGTGGGAAGCACGTGAGCAGGCCCAGGGTCATTCTGGGTCCCAGCCTCCATCTTGTGTGACCCAAGGTGCCGCGAGTTGCATAGCAATGGGAAATCCATGTGTCCCAACACAATTTATTCTGTGTAGGTGTTAGATAGCTCAACACCGCAATGGAAAGTCTTTGAGTTCCTTGGGCTTGCCTATGCTGTCGGTGCACAAAGATGGTATTACACGGGGCAGAGCCTGGCCGCGGAGCAAGATGGCCGCTTGAGACCGGAGCTCCCTCAACACAGCGCCCACAGAGGTCTCCCATCACCGCTCACAGCCGCGGAAATGAAGCAGAACACAAAGAACAAGGGAGGTGAACAGCTGTGCACCCCCAGATCAAGCAAAAGCCAAACAGGAATGCAGCGTTACCTGAAGGAGCGCGGCGCTCGCTCTCCTCACCCGTCTTCCAAGATGGCGCTGGCCCATGAGGCTGTATCTGCCTGCAGTAAGGAGGGGGAGGGGGAGCTTTCCTCCGATGAGGAGGATTCTGAAAATGTTTCTCGGGCGTACATGAAGGAGCTCATACTGAATGCTCTGCACCCCATTATGGCCGACCTTACTGAAATAAAAGAGGACATTAAACAGATAATAATAATAATCTTTATTTGTATAGCGCCATCATATTCCGCAGCGCTTACATAGACGGGGGATACAGAAAGACAAAAGTACAAACATTACAGAACCACGGTTACATAGTAATCAATTGATGGAAACAATAGGGGTGCGGGTCCTGCTCCAACGAGCTTACATACTACAAGTAATGGGGTGATACAGAAGGTAAAGGGGCTGGAGATGTGCACGGTATGACGAGGTGGAGAGTGAGCGATGTTATACAGATGGGGCGCAGAATCGAGGAGCTTGAAACTGCCTCTGCCTCTGTCACCTCCCATGCCCTGGCCATAGCCAAAATATTAAAGGATCAGCATGACAACCTAAACCGTGCTCTTATCCTTCAGGAGGACCTCGAAAACCGCAACAGGAGGTGCAATTTACGCTTTAAGGGCCTCCCAGAGTCCTGGGCTGCGGAATCCCTCTGCAAGGGCAAGGTGGCTACTGAAATATTCAGGCAGCTACTAGGGGCAGACAGAGAAGCTACAATAACCGTCGAACGCATCCACAGAGCTCTCAGCCCCCCCCCCCCCCCAACAGAATCTCCTAGAAATGTCGTCTGCAAGCTTCTGTCTTTTCAGGACACCTCCGCCGTCCTAAAAGCTGCAAGATTCTGCAAAGACCTTAAATACGGTGACTCTCCCATTCAGATCTTCCAGCGACGCATCCTGCATCCTCTTCTAGAAGTTCTCAGAGCAAGGGACATCCGCTACGCATGGCTTTTCCCCTTTGGCATAAATATATCTTACAAAGGCCGCAGACTTATGGTTCGCTCCCCTGATGACCTCCGCAGCTGCTGGGAACATCTGGAGATGGATCCCATAGATCTGCCATGATGGCTGCCCCTCCCAGAGTTTCCCAAACTCCCAAAGCTCTCTCCCCCTGAGGCATGGCAACTGGCTGGCAATCCTAAGTCACCTAGGGGGAAAAAGAAAAAGGCTAAAGAACCAGCTGCTATGATGGACACTTGACTGGAGGGTCTTCCTTGCATTCCTTGAAAGACTCCCTTTGCCTGGT
Source organism: Eleutherodactylus coqui (assembly GCF_035609145.1). Classification (NCBI taxonomy): domain Eukaryota; kingdom Metazoa; phylum Chordata; class Amphibia; order Anura; family Eleutherodactylidae; genus Eleutherodactylus; species Eleutherodactylus coqui. The sequence goes on from NC_089841.1 coordinate 70,864,984, forward strand.
CCCTTGACCTCCTAGGCACGTTAGGGGGAGTCTCACATATTCATGGACACCCCTTCACACCCGACCCCTTGAAGACCTTTTTCCACCAAGTGGTCTCGGGACGGTCTTCATTGTCCTTGTGCAATTCTATGCTGTTGCCTACAATGTAATCTTATGTTTCATTCCCCTGAGTAGGTTCTTCGCGGTTGTGGCACATGGTTACCAAGCGCGCAACCCTGTGGGTGCCTGACTGATCAGGCTGATTTCTTAATTGTCTGCTCAATTTTTGAAGCCCAGACAACTCACCCCCACCTAGGACGGAGTCCGCGACCCCCGGACTCGTTGATACAAAACCTCATCTGTTACCTTGTTGTGTTTTGCTGTTCACTATCTGTACTTAACCTGTACTATCTGTACTTTTGTCTCAACTCCTGTACCCCTTCTTTCCCCCTACTTACCTCCCCCCCCCTCTACATCAGCCCGCACTCCATCCGGAGGGGAGGAAGGGCAGATTCCATCTGGAGAGTTTACCTCTGCCCATAACATATTTTCCTCTCTTCCCCTCCCAGTAGGAGACCCACCCATCTGCTCTGCACCGGTGGCATGGACGACCTCCTGCGTATTACCACATTCAACGTCAATGGCTTGAATTCTCCCGCCAAGAGGCATCAAATTGCTCTTCTCCTAAACAGGTATGGCATTAGGGTTGTGTTTCTGCAGGAGACCCACTTCAGGGGAGACAGATGCCTGTCCTTGCCTGGTAGGCAGTTCCTGCTTGCATTTCATAGCCCCCACCCTTCGTCTGCCACTAGGGGGGTCTCAATTTTATTGCATAAGTCTCTCGCCTTTTCCTGTGAGGCATGCTACTCTGACGAGGATGGCAGGGTCCTGTTCCTGAGGGGCCTATTAAATAACACCAAAATAATGCTTGCAAACCTTTACGCCCCTAACACCGACCAGGTGTCCTGGCTGACCAAGCAATTAGAGACCCTCAGACATTTTGCTACTGGCCAGATTGTCCTGGGCGGAGATTTTAATCTCACCCTCTGTCCTCTGCTAGACTCATCGGTCGGGAAATCCCAAATATCCCAGAGAAAACTGAGTAAACTCATTCGCACTCTCTCAGAGGTTGATTTATTTGATGTCTGGAGATGTCTGAACCCAACCTCTAGGGACTACACCTTTTTCTCACAGGTCCACTCCTCCTTCCAACGTCTTGATTATGTCTCCGTCTCTTTCTCTCTCCTGCAACATACAGAGAAGACCTCAATTGACTCTATTGTCATTTCAGACCACGCCCCAGTCCATTTAAATCTCCATCTACCAAATCCCTCCCCCCACGTTGGAGACTCAATCCCTCCCTCCTCGATTTAGAAGAGGATAGATCACAACTCAGCAAATTGGTAGAAGAATATTTCCAACTCAACAACTCAGACGGCTTGTCGGTCCCGATGATCTGGGAGGCCCATAAGGCATTCGTGAGGGGGCTCTTGATTGCTGCAGGCTCAAGAGCCAAGAAAAAACAGCAAAAGGGAATTGACGATAAACTCTCCCAAATTGTTACACAGAAGGGGAAACAAAAAATTAAAAACAATCACAGAAAATGGCCGTTACTTACTGGGTGAGGAGTGCATATAGATGCATCCTCTCACCATGTAGGTAGCTAACTACCAAATGGAGGAGCCAATAACACCTGTGCAGGACACTGATAAGACAACCACTCACACTGCCTCTTGATAATGAGGGGGGTGGATGCTTGGCGTATACTCCCACACATAGTGGATACAGGGTGCCAGACCATTTTGATATATGTAGTTCACCATGCAGACCAGCAACCTATTAATGATGCCATGATAATTCAGCGGGTTGCCCTGCATTTCAAACAGTGAACCACATTGGTACTGCCACCCTGGGCTCCCCCTGGAGTCTTAAAGCCACACTGCATGTGAATTAGAGATAATAAATGCAAGGCATTGGTTGGATGTTGGCCAAGATACATGAGCCCACTAATCACTTCACGGTTCCGTGCGTTGCAGTGGGTCCCTACACTAATATAAATGCGTCACAGAAGGGGAAACAAAAAATTAAAAACAATCACAGAAAATGGCCGTTACTTACTGGGTGTGGAGTGCATATAGATGCATCCTCTCACCATGCAGGTAGCCAAGCATCCACCCCCCTCATTATCAAGAGGCAGTGTGAGTGGTTGTCTTATTGGTGTCCTGCACAGGTGTTATTGGCTCCTCCATTTGGTAGTCAGCTACCTGCATGGTGAGAGGACACATTTATATGCACTTCTCACCCAGTAAGTAACGGCCATTTTCTGTGATTGTTTTTAATTTTTTGTTTCCCCTCCTGGCCTCCCCCGCCTCGTCTCTCTTCTCGAGAACTTCGGAGCTCTCTCCAATTTTAAAATCAACCTTGCTAAATCTATGGCCCTAAACATTTCCATTCCACCTACCTGCTTCAACGCCATCAAAAATAAATCTCCTCTTGCATGGTCCGACTCAGCCATAGACTTCTTGGGTATAAAGCTCACCAAAAAAGCCGAAGATCTATACACGGCCAATTTCCTCCTTCTATTACCTAAGGTCAAAAACTTATTGCGATCCTATTACTTGCCTTTCATATCATGGCTGGGCCGAAAAAACATACTAAAATCCTACATCATCCCCATCATTCTGTACAAAATTAGACTCCTACCGATATTTGTCCCAACCAGTTTCTTTAAGATGCTGCGTACAATTTTTTCCAGATATCTCTGGATGGGAAGGAGACCTAGGCTGACCCCCTGCTTGCTAGTCAGGAGACGTGCTAAGGGAGGAGTGGACCTGCCTTGCTCTCGAGAATTCCATCTTGCCACTCAATTGAATCCCTGGATGAAGCTAACGCATTCCGAGTAAAGATTCATTGATCCAGCTTTTAGCTAGAGGGTCCCAGGGCCGCACCTTCCTGGAGGACCTCTGGTTCCCGGGGCGGAGAGGTAGTGTCCTTTATTCGCAAACAGTTTATATCCCCCCCAGTGACCTTGAAACCTGCCTTCCTCGTTTCGTGGGAGAGAGAGCTTCATATCTCCCTATCCCCAAGCGAGACCAAACTTGTCTTAAAGACAGCCTTTGGGCTCTCTCCATGCGTCACCTCCCAGGAGTTTCATTATAAGCTCCAGGCGAGATGGTACAGGACCCCACAATGGTTATTTGACCACAAATTAGCAGCACAGGACAGGTGTTGGAGATGCGAAGAGACTTCTGGATCATTCTTACATATCTGGTGGAGCTGCCCCCGTTTATCCCTCTTTTGGAGGGATGTCGGTGAGGTGCTGAAAAAGCTTTCGCCTAACTTAAGCCTCTCCCCTGAGGTGGTTCTCCTGTGGAGGCCGACCCCCACCTTCAACCCTCTAAAGCATAAATTGATTGCTCTTCTGATTGATACAGCCAAAGCCCTCATCCCTTTGATGTGGAAACACAGGGAATTCCCCCACGGTGACCCTCTGGAGAGAGCGGGTGGACCTTCTCGCAAATCTGGAGGAGCTCTTAGGCTGGTCCAGCGGGACTCATGATAAATTCCTAAAAACATGGGGCCCATGGCGGTCCATCAGGAAGGACAGCAGCTGGTGAGCTTCGGTCTTGCGGCGTGTGTGGAGCAGATGGTGAGTCGAGCACACCGCAGCTTTCCTCATGATTAAATACACCTCCAATAGACGGAGCTGCGACCACATCTACGGCCCCTCGGACTCCTCCGGGCCCATCCTTTGCTCAAACTCTCCTGCTATATCTCCCAACGTGTACTGAGGCATCTTCCCCCCCCCCTCCCCCCCTATGCTATCACCGCCCCCTCCCCCGTTTTCCCTTACCCACCCCACCCCCACCCCTTACTGCTTGTTTGTCTTCTTTTCTTTTTACTGGTAGATGTTAATTGGGGGTTCACTGAATCTTCTCAGTTCCTTCCTTTTCACTTATACAGCTCCCCACTGTTTATGGTTACTCCTAACCAGGGACTCAGTGCCAGTTATAATTGATTCTCTGTTGCCAAGGGTGCATATCTGTGTCCTTACAAGTTCTCTGTGTACTAACCCCTGGTCTTCATTTTGTTACTATGTATGCATATACTGTAAAACCCTAATAAACATTGATTTAAAAAAAAAAAAGATGGTATTACACAAGAAGAAATCAGAGCGCCCAAACATGGCAGAGTTTCACCCCGCCAAGGACCTCGGCCCACATATCTACCCTAGTCAGTCAGTGTATTTGTGCCAGACAGTTAAAACACCGCAATGGGAAGTCTTTGTGCACTCACAGCATAGGCTAGCCCAAGGAACTCAAGCATGGTATTACACATGAGGAAATCAGAGTGCCCAAACATGGCAGAATTTCATCCTGCCAAGGACCTCGGCCCACATTTCTACCCTAGTCAGATAGGTAAAACACCGCTATGGGAAGTGTTTGTGCACTCACAGCATAGGTGAGCCAAAGGAACCCAAGGAAAGTATTAAACATGAAGCAATTACAGTGCCCAAACATGGCAGACTTTCACTCCGCCGAGGACCTCGGCCTTTGCTCACACCCTCAGCAATCGTGGGCATTAAGCGGACTTCAATGCTAGTACAGCTGTGAAAGTCTCATTTAATTAGTTGTGGTAGCTTTCACGCTCCAAAGACTGGATTAACCAGAAAGAAGTTCCACAGGCCCAACCTGGCGCAGTTGCATTTCCCCTAGGACATAGGCTTCTGCCCACACCCTCAGCAATCGCGGGCATAAAGCAGACTCTGATGCTAGTACAGCAGTAAACAACTCAATAATGCAGTAACGCTCCTCTTGTTCGGCCCAAACCAGTGTCTCAGATAACTGTGGTAACACGAGAGAAAATACATGTTGCCCAGTGCTGATCCCCTGACCCCAATCAGGAGGAGGAGGTGGCATTACAAGGCCAAGAAACCATGACCAGGACCCGCTATAGTCTGTGTGGGAAGTATGTGAGTGGGCCCCGGGTCAGGCTCGGTCACAGCAAACACCTTGTGTGATACAAGGTGCCGCTAGTTACATAGCAATGGGAAATCCATGTGTCCACACACTATTCATTCTGTGTAGGTGTCAGATACCTCAATCGACACCGCAAGGGGAAAGCCATCTGCACTCTGCACCCTACCCAAGTCAGTCAGTGTATTTGTGCCAGACAGGTAAAACACCGCTATGGGAAGTCTTTGTGCACCCACAGCATAGATGAGCCAAAGGAACCCAAGGACAGTAATAAACCTGAAGAACCTACAGTGCCCAAACATGGCAGACTTTCACTCCGCCGAGGACATAGGCCTCTACACACACCCTCAGCAATCGTGGGCATAGAGCGGTCTCAGATGCTAGTACAGCAGTGAACGTCTCATTAATGCAGTAACGCTCCTCTTGTTTGGCCCAAACCAGTGTCTCAGATAACTGTTGTAACACGGGAGAAAATACATGTTGCCCAGTGCTGATTACATGACCCCAAGCAGGATGAGGAGGTGGCATTACAAGGCCAAGAAACCATGACCAGGACCCGCTATAGTCTGTGTGGGAAGTATGTGAGCGGGCCCTGGGTCAGGCTCGGTCCCAGCAAACACCTTGTGTGATCCAAGGTGCCACGAATTACATAGCAATGGGAAAACCATGTGTCCACACACTATTCACTCTGTGTAGGTGTCAGATAGCTGAACAACACAATGGGAAAGCCATCTGCACTCTGCACCCTACCCAAGTCAGTCAGTGTATTAATGCCAGAAAGGTAAAACACCGCTATGGGAAGTCTTTGTGCACCCACAGCATAGGCGAGCCAAAGGAACCCAAAGACAGTAATAAACCTGAAGAAGAACCTACAGTGCCCAAACATGGCAGACTTGCACTCCGCCGAGGGCATAGGCCTCTGCACACACCCTCAGCAATCGTGGGCATAGAGCGGACTCCTATGCTAGTACATCAGTGAACGTCTCATTAATGCAGTAACGCTCCTCTTGTTTGGCCCAAACCAGTGTCTCAGATAACTGTGATAACACGGGAGAAAATACATGTTGCCCAGTGCTGATTCCATGACCCCAAGCAGGAGGAGGAGGTGGCATTACAAGGCCAAGAAGCCATGACCAGGACCCACTATAGTCTGTGTGGGAAGCACGTTAGTGGGCCAGGGTCAGGCTCGGTCGCAGCCTCCACCTTATGTTACCCAAGGTGCCCTGAGTTACATAACAATGGGAAATCCATGTGTCGCCACACAGATAGCTCAACACTGCAAGGGGAAGTTTTTGAGTTCCTTGGGCTTGCCTATGCTGTCAGTGCACAAAGATGGTATTACACAGGAAGAAATCAGAGCGCCCAACCATGGGAGAGTTTCACCCCGCCAAGGATCTTGGCCTCGTGCCACATTTCTGCCCTAGTCAGTCAGTGTATTTGTGCCAGATAAGTAAAACACCGCGATGGGAAGACTTAGTGCACCCATAGTATAGATAGACCCCTGTAACATTCCTGTAGCAAAGGTATAAACAGACCCCAGTAATATTTCTGTAGCAGAAGTATAGGCAGACTCCTGTAGCATTTCTATAGTAAAAGTATAGGCAGACCCCAGTATCATTTCTGTAGCACACGTATAGGCTGACCCCAGTAGCATTTCTGTAGCAAAGGTATAGGCGGACCCCAGTAACATTTCTCTAGTAAAAGTATAGATAGACCGCAGTAACATTTCTGTAGCAAAGGTATAGGCGGATCCCAGTAGCATTTCTGTAGCAGAAATATAGGCAGACCACAATAACATTTTTGTAGCAAAAGTATAGGCGGACCCCAGTAACATTTCTGTAGCAGAAGTATAGGCAGACCCCAGTAACATTTCTGTAGCGCTCGGAACTGCGTCTTCTGCCACTAGCGCTGTCAGATGCGAAGTTTAGCATCACTTTTTCCACCAGGGCCCTGTGGTATTGTATCACTCTCGTACCCCTTTCCTCTTCAGGAATGAGAGTGGTAACGTTCTCCTTATACCGTGGGTCGAGAAGGGTGTACGCTAGAGATGAGCGAACGTACTCGTCCGAGCTTGATGCTCGCTCGAGTATTAGGGTACTCGAGATGCTCGTTACTCGAGACGAGCACCACGCGGTACTCGAGTCAATTCCATTTCCTTCCCTGCATGTTTTGCGCCATTTTCTGGCCAATAGACATGCAGGGAAGACATTACAACTTCCTCCTGTGACGTTCCAGTCCTATCCCACCCCCCAGCAGTGAGTGGCTGGTGAGATCAAGTGACCGCCGAGTATTTAAATCAGTCCCACCCGCTGCTCGCCTCAGACACACGCTGGCAGAGATTAGCGAGGGTGCTGCTGGTGCTATAGTTAGTGTGTTGGCGTGTTCAAGAACTCCAACGGTCCTTATTAGGGCCACATCTTACCATGTGCATTACTGTTGTGGCTGCTGGGAGCAGTTTTGCACAATTTTTTTTTTCATCTTGTGCTCTGCAGACTATTGCGTTCTCAGTCTGCAGCCAATTATACAGAGTATAGGGGCAGTACTGTTGAGGCAGGGACAGTGCTAGTGTAGAATCCTGTCAACAAGTACCCCCAAAAAGCTCCTGCCTAGGGATATCCGTTACCGTGTGCAGTTTTCTCCGTAGCTGCTGGGGGTTGTAGTTGCTGACTATTAGCCAGCTAGGCCATTCTGCAGCCTACCGTATAATTTTTTGGGGCTACAGTGTGCGTAACATAACCATTGTCAGCCTCCAAGTGCAGGCAAATAATTGCCTAATTTTTTACACCGCTCTGTGTCTGCTGTATTCGAAAAACACCATGATGAGGGGTAGGAGTAGGCCTAGAGTACGTGGCCGTGGACACAGGCGAGGACGTGGAGGTCCAAGTGAGGGTGTGGGCACAGGCCGAGGTTCATGGTCCAGGTGAATCGCAGCCGGCTGCTGCGGGATTAGGAGAGAGGCAAGTTTCTGGGGTCCCCAGCTTCATATCACAATTTTGGGGTCCACGTGGTAGACCTTTATTACAAAATGAGCAGTGTGAGCAGGTCCTTTCGTGGATAGCAGAAAATGCATCCAGTGATGTATCGACCACCCAGTCTTCTACGCCGTCCACTGCTGCAACTCTGAATCCTCTCGATGCTGCTCCTCCTTCCTCCCAGCCTCCTCACTCCATGAAAATGACACACTCTGATGAGCAGGCAGACTCCCAGGAAGTGTTCTCGGCCCCCTGGCTTGATTGGGAAAAAATGGTTCCTCTCCCACCTGAGGGGTTTGTCGTGACTGACCCCACCTGGTTCGCTAAGCCAACTAAGGACAGGTCTTCAGAGGGGGAGGCAAGTGCAGCAGCAGGACAGGTTGGAAGAGGCAGTGGGGTGGCGAGGGGTAGAGGCAGGGCCAGAGCAAATAATTCCCCAACTGTTTCCCAAAGCACCCCTCGCGCCAAGCCACCATGCAGAGGCCTAGGTCTTCAAAGGTGTGGATGTTTTTCAGTGAGAGCGCGGACGACTGACGAACAGTGGTGTGCAACCTGTGTCGTGCCAAGATCAGCCGGGGAGCCACCAGTACCAGCCTCACCACCACCAGCATGCGCAGGCATATGATGGCCAGGTCGCACCACTGCCTCTCCCCCTGTGCCCCAACCTGCCACTCAGATCCAACCCCCTCTCAGGACACAGGCACGAGCACCTCGCGGTCTGCACCCACACCCTGACCTCCGCTGTTCTCGGCCCAATCCAGCAATGTCTGTCAGCGCAGCATCCAGCTGTCGCTAGCGCAAGCGTTGGAGCGCAAGTGCATATAAGCCGCCACGCACCCGCACACTCAAGCTTTAAACGTGCACATTGACAAATTGATCAGCCTGGAAGTGCTGCCGTACAGGCTTGTGGTAACGGAGACTTTCAAAAACATGATGGCGGTGGCGGTCCCACGCTATTCAGTCCCCAGTTGCCACTATTTTTCCCGGTGTGCCGTCCCAGCCCTATACCAGCACATCTCCCGCAACAGCAATCGTGCCCTCAGCAACGCAGTTACTGGGAAGGTCCACTTAACCACGGACACGTGGACAAGTACTGGCGGGCAGGGCCACTATATCTCCCTGACTGCACATTGGGTGAATTTGGTGGAGGCTGGGACCGAGTCAGAGCCTGGGACGGCACACGTCCTACAACCAGAACTGCGGTTCCTTCCTCGGTTCTGGTATCTGCGGCGGTCTATGCCACTCCCTCTAAACCCTCCCCCTCCTCCTCCTCCTACGCAACCTCTACCTCTCAATTAAGAAATGTGAACAGCGCGTCGCCAGCATCAGCAGGCCGTTCTGAAACTACTCAGTCTAGGTGACAAGAGGTACACGGCCCCCGAGCTGTTGCAGGGTCTGACAGAGCAGACCGACCTCTGGCTTTCGCCGCTGACCCTGCAACCGGGCTTGGTCGTGTGACAACGGCCGTAACATGGTGGTGGCTCTGCAGCTCGGCAGCCTCACACACGTGCCATGCCTGGCCCACGTCTTCAATCTGGTGGTTCAGCGGTTTCTGAAAAACTACCCGCACTTGTCAGACCTGCTCGGCAAGGTGCACCGCGTCTGCGCACATTTCCGCAAGTCCACCACGGACACTGCCACCCTGAGGACCCTGCAACATTGGTTTAATCTGCCAGAGCACCGACTGCCGTGCAACGTGCCCACACGGTGAAATTCTACGCTGCACATGTTGGTCAGGCTCTATGAGCAGCATAGAGCAATAGTGGAATACCAACTCCAGCATGGGCGGCGTAGTGGGAGTCAGCCTCCCCAGTTCTATATTGAGGAGTGGGCCTGAATGGCAGATATCTGCCAGGTCCTCGGAAACTTTGAGAAGTCTACCCAGATGGTGAGCGGCGATGGTGCAATCATTAGCGTCACCATTCCTCTGCTATGCCTGCTGAGAAGTTCGCTGTAAAGCATAAAGGCTGACGCTTTGCGGTCGGAACGGGAGACTGGGGAAGAGAGTATGTCGCTTGATAGTCAGAGCACCTTCATGTCTATATCTCAGCGCGTTTTGGAGAAGGAGGATGAGCAGGAGGAGTGGGAGGAGCAGGAGGAGGAGGGGGAAGAGACAGCTGGGCCCACTGCAGAGGGTACCCATGCTGCTTGCCTCCCATCTGTTCAGCGTGTATGGCCTGTGGACAAGGAGGAGGAGGAGGATCCTGAAAGTGATCTTCCTAGTGAGGACAGCGATGTGTTGCGTACTGGTACCCTGGCACACATGGCTGACTTCATGTTAGGCTGCCTTTCTCGTGACCCTCGCGTTAGACGCATTCTGGCCACTACGGATTACTGGGCGTGCACCCTTCTCGACCCCCGATATAAGAAGAACCTTTCCACTCTCATTCCCGAAGAGGAAAGGGGTTCGAGAGTGATGCAATTCCACAGGGCCCTGCTGGACAAACTGATGGTAAACTTCCCATCTGACAGCGCTAGCGGCAGAAGGCGCAGTTCCGAGGGCTAAGTAGCAGGGGAGGCGCGGAGATCAGGCAGCATGTTTAGCGCAGCCAGGGGAACACTGTCCAAGGCATTTGCCAGTTTTATGGCTCCCCAGCAAGACTCCGTCACCACTTCCCCGTCAAGGCTAAGTCAGAGGGAGCACTGTAAAAAGATGGTAAGGGAGTACGCAGCTGATCGTACCACCATCCTCCGTGATGCCTTTGCTCCATACAACTATTGGGTGTCAAAGCTGGACACGTGGCACGAACTTGCACTGTATGCCCTGGAGGTGCTGGCTTGCCCTGCCACTAGCGTCTTGTCAGAGAGGGTGTTTAGGGCAGCTGGGGGAATCATCACGGCAAGCGTACCGCCTGTCAACTGACAGTGCCGACATGCTTTCATTCATAAAGATGAACAAAGCCTGGATTTCCCCAGACTTCTTTTCTCCACTGGGGGAGAGCAGTGGAACCTAAAGATTCTTTTCGCTGCAACCGCAGATAAAAGCACTCTCCTTTATATCACTGGTTAAATGAGGCATTTAGCTTTGTCAATCTGTCTCTGACATTAGTTCTCCTCCTGCTACTCCTCCTCCAGAAACAACATGTCATCGCACTGAACGGCCAATTTTTCAGCGGCCCAAAAGGCTCATCTACATCTACGAATTTTTTAAACTATTTTTCTAAGTTTTAAAAGTATTGAGACTGTAACTTGAACCAATTTTTTCGACAGGGCTGCCACCAGGCTCTGTTACAAATTAAGCAACAGTGAGCTCTATCTTTAAAAAAAATGTTTATGGGTTTCACCTGCCCTCTCGGTTGATACATTTTTCAAAGGTACTCTTGTTCTCTTGGTACACTAATTTTTAGGGCCCACGCCTACACTCTTATCCAAAAATTTTTTCTGGCCTTCGCCTACGCTCATGGTATCCCAATGTTTCAGAGGTTGGCCTATACTATTACTACAGAAATGTTACTGGGGTCTCCCTAGACTTCTGCCAGATAACTGTTACTGGGTTCAGCTTGTACCTTTGCTACAGGAATATTACAGGGGTCTGTGTATACTATGGGTGCACTAAGTCACGGTGTTCTACCTATCTGGCCAAAAAAAAAAAACCCCGACTGACTAGGGCATGGATTGTGGGCCGAGGCCAACATGTATTTCCTCTCACGTAACCTCAGCTATCCGGGGCACTGCAATGGGATTTCTTAGATTAGGGTGATGTAGCTGCGGACGCAGGGTCGTGCGGGGGGGTTGGGCAGCATGTAACCCAGGAGAAGAGGCAGCGGTGTGTCCCGCAGGCAGTGATTGTGCTTGGTTGGAGGTAGTGTAGTGCTTAGCTAAGGTGTGCCTTGCTAATGAGGGTTTGTCCAAAGTAAAAATTGTTGGGGTGGGCCCACTCTTGCCGCTATTGTGGCTTAATAGTGAGACCTGGGAACCTGAGATGCAGCCCTGCATGTTGCCCCTCGCCTGCCCTATCTGTATCTGTCTCGTTTCCATAACTTTCGTAGGTTTTGCAGATTCGCACAAATGAAAACCTTAGCGAGCATCGGGGTATACAAAAATGCTGGAGTCGCCCATTGACCTCAATGGGGTTCGTTACTCGAAACGAACCCTCGAGCATCGCAGAAAGCTCGTCTCGAGCAACAAGCACCCGAGCATTTTGGTGCTCGCTCATCTCTAGTGTACACCCAGTAATCCATGTTGGCTAGAATGCGTCTAACACGAGCGTCACGAGAAAGGCAGCCTAACATGAAGTCAGCCATGTGTGCCAGGGTACCAGTACGCAACACATCGCTGTCCTCACTAGGAAGATCACTTTCAGGATCCTCCTCCTCCACCTCTACATCCCATACACGCTGAACAGATGAGAGGCAAGCAGCATGGGTACCCTCTGTAGTGTGCCCAGCTGTCTCTTCCCCCTCCTCCTCCTGCTCTCCCCCCTCCTCCTCCTCCTCCTCCTCCTCCTCCAAAACGTGCTGAGATATAGACATGAGGGTGTTCTGGCTATCAAGCGACATACTGTCATCCCCTGTCTCCTGTTCCAACCGCAAAGCATTGGCCTTTATGCTTTGCAGCGAACTTCTCAGCAGGCAAAGCAGCAGGATGGTAAAGCTAATGATTGCAGCATCGCCGCTCACCATCTGGGTAGACTTCTCAAAGTTTCCAAGGACCTGGCAGATATCTGCCATCCAGGCCCACTCCTCGGTAAAGAATTGGGGAGGCTGACTACCACTACGCCGCCGATGTTGGATTTGGTATTCCACTATTGCTCTACGCTGCTCATACAGCCTGGCCAACATGTGAAGCGTAGAATTCCACTGTGTGGGCACGTCGAACAGCAGTCAGTGCTCTGACAGATTAAACCGATGTTGCAGGGTCCTCAGGGTGGCAGCGTCCGTGGTGGACTTGCGAAAATGTGCGCAGACGCGGCACACCTTGCCGAGCAGGTCAGACAAGTGAGGGTAGTTTTTCAGAAAATGCTGAACCACCAAAATTGAAGACATGGGCCAGGCATGGCACGTGTGTGAGGCTGCCGAGCTACAGAGGCGCCACCAGGTTATGGCCGTTGTCACACACGACCATAACCGGTTGGAGGCTCAGTGGCGAAAGCCAGAGGTCGGTCTGCTCGGTCAGACCCTGCAACAGTTCGGGGGCCATGTGCCTCTTGTCACCTAAGATGATTAGTTTCAGCACGGCCTGCTGACGCTTGCCCACTGCTGTGCTGCTGTGCTGCCGCGCTGCGCGATACGGACTGCTGGCGACGTGCTGCTGCTCACACTTCTTAATTGAGAGATAGAGGTTGCGTAGGAGGAGGAGGAGGGGGAGGGTTAAGATGAGGGGGCATAAAATGCCGCAGATACCAGCACCGAGGTAGGACCTGCTATTCTGGGTGTGGGTAGGACATGAGCAGTCCCAGGCTCTGACTCGGTCCCTGCCTCCACCAAATTCACCCAATGTGCCGTCAGGGAGATATAGTGGCCCTGTCCTCCAGTACTTTTCCACATGTCCGTGGTTAAGTGGACCTTCCCAGTAACCTCGTTGGTGAGGGCACGATTAATGTTGTGGGAGACGTGCTGGTATAGGGCTGGGATGGCACACCGGGAAAAATAGTGGCGACTGGGGACCGAGTAGCGCGGGACCACTGCTGCCATGATGTTTTTGAAAGTCTCCGTTTCCACAAGCCTGTATGGCAGCAACTCCAGGCTGATTAATTTGGCAATGTGCACGTTTAAAGCTTGTGCATGTGGGTGCATGACGGCTTATTTGCACTTTCGCTCCAACGCTTGTGTTAGCGACAGCTGCGCTGAGAGACATTGCTGGATGGCGTGGAGGACAGAGCAAATGAGGGTGTGGGTGCAAGCCGGGAGGCGCTCGTGTCTGTGTCCTGAGAGGGGGATTGGATCTGTGTGGCAGGTTGGGGCACAGAGGAAGAGGCAGTGGTGTGACCTGGAGGCGGTGAATGGCCTTCGTCCCACCTTGTGAGGTGCTTGGCCATCATATGCCTGCGCATGCTCGTGGTGGTGAAGCTGGTACTGGTGGCTCCCCGGCTAATCTTGGTCCAACACAGGTTGCACACCACTGTTTATCGGTCGTCAACGCTCTCACTGAAAAACATCCACACCTTTGAACACCTAGCCCTCTGCATGGAGGCTTGCCGCGATGAGGTGCTTTGGGAAACAGTTGGGGGATTCTTCTCTCTGGCCCTGCCTCTACCCCTGGCCACTCCACTGCCTCTTCCAACATGTCCTGCTGCTGCACTTGCCTCCCCCTCTGAGGCCCTGTCCTCAGTAGGCTTAGCAAACTAGGTGGGGTCAGTCACATCATCGTCCAGCGGCTCTTCCTCCGAATCCTCTGTGCATTCCTCCCTTGGACTTACTGCCCTTACTACTACCTCACTGACAGACAACTGTGTCTCATCATCATCATCCTCCTCCTCACCCACTGAAAGCTCTTGAGACAGTTGTCGGAAGTCCCCAGCTTCATCACCCAGACTCCAGGAACTTTCCAAAGGTTGGTCACAACAAACTCTTTAGGTGAGAGAGGAACCAGAGTTTGCCTGCTCATCAGAATATGTCATTTTCATGGAGTGAGGAGGCTGGGAGGAAGGAGGAGCAGCAGCCAGAGGATTCAGAGTTGCAGTCTCTAAGCCAGGAGTAGTGGACTGCATAGAAGACTGGGTGGTCAATACATTGCTGGATGCATTCTCTGCCATCCACGACAGGACCTGCTCACACTGCTCTGTTTGTAATAAAGGTCTACCACGCAGACCCATAAATTGTGATATGAAGCTGGGGACCCCAGAAACTTACCTCTCTCCTAATCCCGCAGCAGCCGGCTGTGATTTACCTGGACCAGGAACTCGGCCTGTGCCCACATCCTCACTTGGACGTCCGCGTCCACATCCACGTCCTCGACCCTTACCCCTACTCCTCATCATGGCGGATTTAGAATAGAGCAGGGCCCAAATAAATTACCCCACTGTACAGCACTGACAACTGGGCTTTAATTCACCGCACACAGAGATTTGTAGATAGCGGAGGCTCTATACTGTGACTTGAAAAAAGTAACCCGCTGTCTTGCGTTGATACTTAGGGGTAATTTACTGCTCGCAGAGACTTGTAGATAATAAAGGCTGTGTGGAGTGGGAGAAGACTCTAAAGCCAGTGGATAGTGCTGGTAACTGCGGCTATCTCAACCCCACCCTCGGAAATGGTATTGTGAGACGCTCTGCACAGTGGCTGAGCTGAAATACTTTGCAGTGGCCCCGGTAATATTACAGTACTGTTTAGCGGTGAGATCGCTATCTAATTCACTGCAGACAGAGAACGGTATAAATGAGGTAGTTTGCAGCAGGCTAGGAATAATTTGAGTGCACTTTCCTGGTGAGAGCGGTATTGTATGGCACTGCAGCCAGAAAAAAAGTATTACTGAAAGGGTGCAAACAGGCCTAGCTGTGTAATACAAAAATGGAAGCATTACTACTACTCCCAGCAGGCCCCAAGTAAAATGCACACTGTCAGATGGAGCCCTAAGAAGGAGCTTTGGGCTTTTTGCACGGAGGATCACGACTGTATAGTGTATATTACTTTCCCTATAGAAGTGGCTGTTACCCCAACACTCTGCGTCTAATTCACTGCAGACAGAGAACGGTATAAATGAGGTAGTTCGCAGCAGGCTTGGAATAATTTGAGTGCACTTTCAAGGTGAGAGCGGTATTGTACAGCACTGCAGCCAGAAAAAAGTATTACTGAAAGGCTGCAAACAGGCCTAGCTGCGTTATACAAAAATGAAATTTTTTTTACAAAGGCAGTAAAGTCCAAGTTCAGACTACAAGAGGTTTACTGCAAGGACCTTTTAAGCTAGAAAATTTAAAATATAAATTTTTATTAAATGACTAAATTTAAAAAGAGGAACAAAAATACATATATAAACGATTAGATGAGGAGTTATGATGCACAGGCCACCTATATATAGTGACCAATAAAGTTTGAGTCATCCAATAAGGCTCAACTTATAATGCAAAAAGTACCTGCCACTTATGTGTTGTGACCAATAGAGTTTGAGTCATACAATAAGGCTCAACTGATGTTGGTATTGGTCGCATAACACAAAAAAGGTAATTTTTAATACAATAGGAGTCAGATCATGAGATTAGTCTGACATCTAGGCGTGTGTCTTTATGATGGAAGAAACTGACACGCAATGGTTTTACTCATAAAGAAAAAGCGCGTTACCCTACGCGTTTCCCCCACCTAGTGGGTTCTCCAGGGGTCTCAATACGCTAGTCCCAATTGGTGTATTGGGTAGTGGCTAAGAGATTGATTATAAATGAGATCTGTTGCATGTCCTGGATTGATAGGCCTGGATTTAGCAGTCTCAAAAATTAAATCTGTCAGAGAATGAGGCAAAAATAAAGTGCAGTCAATAAACTGCACTATCTTCTCAGACAGATAACAAAAATGACCCAGGGTATAATAATAGCAACTGTGGTCATTTAGAGAACATAACTATCCTCAAAGTACAAGATTGGGGCTAAATAATATGCCCCAGTGCAAAAAGCCGTATGATGTAGTCAAGATATGCAGTCCCTAAAGTCCTAAAGATTTTTCGGACAGCTACCTAGCAGATAAATGCTATTTCAGATAGGCAAGTTAGCAGATGATTGCTATCTAAGAAAATTGCTTTAACCCATTCCCGCTGCAGGGCGTAAGTTTACGTCCTGGGAGCGGGGTACTTCCCGCAACAGGGCGTAAACTTACGTCCTGGAGATAGCGCGGGATCACATATGATCCAGCGCTATCCCGCAGCGGGAGCCGGCTGTCAGTCACAGCCGGCGTCTCGCTGCAACAGCGGGGGGGGGGGGGGGCATCAGAGATGCGCCCGCCACTGTTAACCCCTTCCCTGCCGCGATCTAAGTAGATCGCGGCAGGGAAAGAGTTCACAGTGGGAGCGCGGCTCCCTCTGTGTCTCCGGCCGGAACTCGCAATGTCATCGCGAGAGCCCGGCCTGTCACCATGGCAACAGGACGCCAGACACTGGCGTCCTGTATTGCCTATGCCTGAGATCGCTGTATGAGCGATAAGGCATGGGAGAGCAGTAGCTCTGCCATGCCTTATGACAGCGATCATCAGGGCAGTGGTTAAAGTCCCTCAGAGGGACACAAACAGTGTAAAAAAAAGAAAGATTTAAAAAATGAATTTAAAAAAATGTAAAAAAAAAGAGTAAAAAAAACATTTTTTATGCTTTTTCTCAAATTAGCATAAAAAAAGGTAAAAAAAAAATAAAACCCCACATATTTGGTATTGTCGCGTCTGTAACGATGCGTACAATAAGTTGCACATGCTTTTGACTGTGCACGGAAAAAAACGCTAAAAAAAAGCTAAAAAACTGAGGCAAAATGCTCATTTTTAGCATTTTGCCTCACTAAAAACGCAATAAAAGTGATCAAAAAAGCCGTATGTGCGCCAAAATGGTAACAATAAAATCTACAGCTCGTCTCGCAAAAAATAAGCCCTCATAGAGCTCTGTACATCAACAAATAAAAAAGTTACGTGACTTTGAATGCAGCAATTTAGAATAGAAAAAAGATTTCCAAAAAAAAGGGTTTTTATTGCAGAAAAGTGGGAAAACCTAAAAAAAATGTTAGAATTTTGGTATCGTTGTAACCGTACCGGTCTGCAGAAAAAATGGAAAGTCTCATTTATGCTGCATGATTAACGGTGTAAAAAAAAAAAAAAATCTATGGCAGAATTGATGTGTTTTCTCTCTCTGCTATCATTAAAAAAAAAAAAAAAAATTACAATATAGTCTATGTACCCAAAATTGGCATCGATAAAAACTACAGTTCGCCACGCAAAAAAAAAGCCCTCATACGGCCGCGTCGACGGAAAAATAAAAAAGTTATGGCTTTTGATAAACGGAGAAGAAAATCCGCCAAAAATTGTTGTGTCCTTAAGCCCAAAATAGGCCATGTCATGAAGGGGTTAAGGGAGCTGACCCCTGTATTAGGACAAAGAACTGAAATCAAATAAAAGAAAAAAACGGCGGCATGTCAGTCCTAGTGGTGGACTGACAGCATCACCACTAGGACTGACATGCCGCCGTTTTTTTCTTTTATTTGATTTCAGTTCTTTGTCCTAATACAGGGGTCAGCTCCCTTAAAGCAATTTTCTTAGATAGCAATCATCTGCTAACTTGCCTATCTGAAATAGCATTTATCTGCTAGGTAGCTGTCTGAAAAATCTTTAGGACTTTAGGGACTGCATATCTTGACTACATCATACGGCTTTTTGCACTGGGGCATATTATTTAGCCCCAATCTTATACTTTGAGGATAGTTATGTTCTCTAAATGACCACAGTTGCTATTATTATGCCCTGGGTCATTTTTGTTATCTGTCTGAGAAGATAGTGCAGTTTATTGACTGCACTTTATTTTTGCCTCATTCTCTGCCAGATTTATATATGTATGTTTTGTTCTTCTTTTTAAATTTAGTCATTTAATAAAAATTTATATTTTAAATTTTCTAGCTTAAAAGGTCCTTGCAGTAAACCCGTTATACAAAAATGGAAACACTACTACTCCCAGCAGGCCCCAAGTAAAATACGGTCAGATGTAGCCCTAAGAAGGACCGTTGGGGTTCTTGAAGACAGGACCTATGCTAACACTTTCCCTATACTCTGTATAATACACTGCAGACTGAGAACGCTATAGTTGAAATGGCCTGCACAGCCCGAGATGAAAAAAAAAATTTGTGCACTACTGCTCCCAGCCAGCCACAACAGTAATGCACATGGTCAGATGTAGCACTAAGAAGGACCGTTTGGGTTCTTGAAGACAGGACCTATGCTGACACTTTCCCTATATCAGCAGCAGCACTTCCCTAACCTCTGCCATTGTGTGTCTAAGGCGAGCCGCGGGTGGGACCGCATTAAGTACTCGGTGGTCACTTGATCTCGCCAGCCACTCACTGCTAGGGGGTGGGATAGGGCTGGCACGTCACAGGAGGAAGTGGTAATGCCTTCCCCGCATGTCTATTGGCTAGAAAATGGCACTAAACATGCAGGGAAGGAAATGGAATTGACTCGAGTACCGTGTGGTGTTCGACTCGAGTAACGAGCTTCTCGAGTACCCTAATGCTCAGACGAGTGTGCTCGCTCATCTCTATTGCTGAACATGAAATGTGATAAAAATGCTCAAAGTGTTAGACCACAAAGGGTAGAGCTAGCAGATGTAAGGAGAGGGGAGGAAAGAAGAGTATAAAATGGGTTTCCCCCTCCACAAAACAGATCAGCCTAGAATAGAAGTCAACCTGAAGTCTATTTGAGTATGTATATATATATATATATATATACACATACACATACACATATACAAGTATATTTTTGATGTAAAGCCAAGTAAATGTCGTATTCAAAATATTGAGTTTTACTTATTTTGAATACTATTGAATTATGATGCTATAATGAGATGATTATGTACTTGACAAACCTGATAAGTACATTAGTGTCAATTTAACAACAAGGATTTATTTAAAGTGTGTCTCATTTTCAATTAATAAGAAGGGTTTTACTTCCAGTTTGTTGTATTGAAAATATGAGTAGATTTTTGATGTCAGAGACCTGTCCTGTCAACTTATTAGAGGCAAACATGCTTATAGCGATATAAGCAGCAATTGAATATACCTCAAATGGTATTAGGGTTACAATTCCCTTAATGAACCAGCAGTCAACCGCCATATATGCATTTCTTATGGTTGTTGATTGTAATGACATTTTTTTCCCTTCCTATTTGCAACAAGTTTTAAGCAGGTACCAGAGATACTGCATAGAGCACAAAATAATCTTTCAGCTTCCAGACATATTACATATAAGACTGCCTTGGTAGGACCCACACATATCGCAATCAAGAGGTGTATAGTTCCAAATTTCGAAAGTGGAAAATAGTGGCATGATTGTCTGGAGATTAATAGAAAGTGAAACTAGGGGGCCCTAAAAAATATGTTGAAACTCCTATTGCTAATGCAGATTTGAGTTTTTCGTAGATGGTTCCAGATATCATGGAAATGAACAAGCAAAACAGGCCATGCGGTGGTAACAAACACTGTAGTGATTGTACAAAAACACTCTCTCTCTCTTGGGAAATGTACTCAGTAAATAGGGTTGATGGCTCTTGCTGAAACATGTAAGCTGGCTGCAAGTAAGGGTGGATTCAGACGACCGTATATCGGCTTAGTTTTCACGCCGAGCCGATATACGGTGTCCTCATCTGCAGGGGGGGATGGAAGAGCCAGGAGCAGGAACTGAGCTCCTGCCTCATCTGCCTCCTTTCCGCCCCTCTGCTCTATTTTCAATGAAAGGAGGTGGGGCGGGGGTGGGGCTAAGTGGCGCGAATTAGCCCCACTCCCGTCCCGCCTCTCCTCATTGCAAATACTGCAGAGGGGCGGAGAGGAGGCAGAGAGCGGGCGGGAGCTCAGAGCACTGCTCCTGGCTCTTCCAGCCTCCCCCCTGCAGAGAGAGACGTTGTATATCGGCTGGGCATGAAAACCCAGCTGATATACGTTCGTCTGAATCCAGCCTAAGACTGTTGATGTCTACATTGACTTAAAGTACACATTTGGAATCATACACAATTTTGCACCTATTTGTGGTGCAGTAGAAATTTCATGGGGTTCTTGGGTAAGCTAGTCTAGAATGCAGAGGGTGTGTTTTTCTGCTACAAGGTTTTAACTCTTTCTGCACAGGTAACTATCATCAAAGTCCAGACTCATATCGAAGAGACAACTCCTGAGACTCTAAGGAACCAGAAAGCAGAAGCAGCAGACAAAACAGAAGCAGCTCAACTTATCTTGAATGAGATAATTGCTGTTAAACTGGTTGCACCCGAAGCAGGTGTGGATATTTCTTTGTTGCTTAACTTGCAGAGAAAGAAAACAAAAGAAAGAAGCAGAACAGAACATTGACAGGGTCTGGAGGAAGGGTAAATTCTTGTCCTCTGCTGTATGCTCTACTCCATGATGTCACACCTGAGCCATGGGCCAACCCATCAATCCAAGAAGATAATGTGTTGTATGGTGTCTTCTTTTTGGCTTGCCCCAGGGTTCAACACTGCTGCGATCTGGTTTGTACAGGGATGCATGGTATGCGCCCATCACATCCCAGGCCAATTGCTAGTATAATGAAAAGCACTACTATATCACCCACTCTGGGTCAGGCAATCAGCTATGCAGAGCCAAGCAAGAGGATCCAAAGCCAAGTCCTCAAAAGTATCGAAATGGAAGTTGTTGAAGGAGAAAGCCAGTGGTGGTCGAAACGTAGCTTTCTGTACGTTATGGGAGAATAAAAAGCTGTTCTGTTTTGCACAAATATATGCTGCCTGGCTTTCTCCTTCAACCCAGGCCAATTGGTCAAGGTACCTTCTCATTGCGAGCCAGACTATCCATTTCAGCGGCTGCTGAATGACCACATACAGCTAATGGTAGGTCTTTGGAGTTTGTGTTGTTTGGCATAGACCTAATCTCATATTAAGCAGAGGCATGGCTTGTAAAATAAAAATAAATGCAAACGCCAAGAATATGGCTAAAGAAATTGTTGAACAAAGTAATTTGTACATATAGTATACCAGGAGTCATAGTAAATACTAGAGGTAGACATTTTATTAGTCCTCTACTCGTTTAGAACCATGACTAATTGTAAGACTAAGTTGAGTCCCTATGAAGTTTTGTTTGGACGTTCTCCTGTAACAGGCCTATACTTTCTTCAAACATGGCCTGAGGACCTCATACCCCATGTGAGTGCCTTACAGCAGAAGTTAACGGTCACTCATAAATGTTATTTTTCCTTGATTCCAGACTCAAAAGAGGAGTTGCATAGTTTGCTTTTGAGCAATTGGGTTCTACTCAAAAGACACATGAGATAGAGCTTGGAACCAAGATACGAAGGACCCTTTCAAGTGCTGCTAACCACCACTACCTCAGTGACACTTCTAGGAAAGCTTAATTGGGTTCATGCCTATCATTGTAAAAAGATTATCAATGGATGAGACAAATGCAGTCTATATCCTTTGTAATATGTTGGACCCTTGCAGTCATTGGGCTGTCATTTTTCTTCTGCCTGATAAAGAAAACTGAAGACATGCATCATGTAAAGAGGTGGTTGTGGTGGGCAGAAGATCACCAATATGTGGGCATCATTTTCCAGAGATGTGTTAAATATCACCAATATGTGTACGGTGTGGCTTAAGAGTAGTGATACGTTGCAAACCAGTCTATTAGCCATACCCACTATCTCTGTATTGAAAGCAATATTTTCTGCCATCTACAATAACCCTGATGTGGAAAATGATATTCAGAACTATATTAATATATATGAATACTGTTCTGGGTGCCTACATAAAGAACACACAATGGACAAATGACTAAATTCCAAGCCAGGCAGGTAGCCTTGGCAGTGGTTGGTTATTGTTTCACATATAATGGTTCAGAGATTGAAAAATGTCTGCGAATACAACAATAGTAAGCCTACTAATGATTCAATGGTATTGTGCAATTGGACAAAATGTCAGCAATAGAGATGAGCGAACGTACTCGGATAGGCACTACTCGTCCGAGTAATGTGCCTTATCCGAGTACCGCTGTACTCGTGCTCAAAGATTCGGGGCGCTCCGCTGCTGACAGGTGAGTCGGAGCCGGGAGCGGGGCAGAGCGGCCGGGAGAGAAGGAGAGAAAGATCTCCCCTTCGTTCCTCCCCGCTCTCCCCTGCAGCTCCCCGCTCCGCAGCGCGTCCCGAATCTTTGAGCACGAGCACAGCGGTACTCGGATAAGGCACATTACTCGGACGAGTAGTGCCTATCCGAGTACGTTCGCTCATCTCTAGTCAGCATATAGTAGATATGACCTGCAGCTGTACCATGGTAAGCCGCAGTCACATTAGACATGTTAAATTGGCAACAGGTTGTTTCCTCTTCCAAAAATACTACATATGTATATCCCTGCCAAATGTGATAGAGGGGGGGCCTAGCCTGCAGAGGGAGCGGTCGCATAGCTTCAGAGCTCCTGCAGCCAGTGACTGTTTCTCAGTTCTGCAGACTTCTCTGAGCTCTTCCCAAACTGCTCAACATAAGCTTTAGCTACCTCGCAGGCTAAGAAGTAAAAACAGGGGTCTTTGGTCCAAAACGGACAACATTGAAGATCGGGGCCTACCTCCAGAGGTGAAGCCGGGACCTCGAGTTGGGAGCCGGAGCAGACCGGATGTCCGGCGTCTCTCCTGCCTCCATAGAGAGACTGCACGCACCGCCGCTAGACTAAGCACCGGAGCTTCCCTGGATTAAGGTCGGTCGGGGAGTGCAGTGCACTGAACAGAGGAAGCAAGCCAGCGGTGCCGCGACCCGAGCCCGAACCCCCCCCCCCCCGCCCCCTCCCCCTTCACCACCCAAAAGCAGTAGAGCGGGAAGGACAATAACAGCTTTGCCTGCGGCTCCCGTTCTGAGACCGCTGAGTGCTGAACATTCTAGCCCCTGGGCCACAAAGTAAAACAGAACCCAAGGCTCATACAGACACCTTAGCTCTCAGTGTACCTACCGCAGGGCGCCCTCCCCCCACCGGACACCGACCCTACACCTGCTTCACCACAAGGAGAATTCCCTTTATCCCCCCACCTGAACATCCCACCGCATAAAGAGGGGGTTTTGCCCAAAAAACAAGACAATGGTGCGTCCTCAGGCTAGAAGCCTAACCTGCACAGCAACAGATTTTCAGTAAACTATCTGAAGCACAGGCCTAGCCTGAATTTTTTCTGGTACCTCACTTGCAGTACTCCAAACGTCCTTGCGCTGCACAGTTACTATACTTTTCTCCACCTCTGACCCCCCTCCATTTTCACATAAGGAAGAGAGCATATAATTAACAGGAGTATAGCAAGCCTCTGAAGCGCAGACACAGCCTGAATTTTTATTGGAGCTCCTATAGGGAGCTCTGAACATCTCCATCATCAGATCCCCCACAACAGTTCCCCCTCACCCCTACCTGCCCCACCTTCTCCACACAAAGAAAGTCTCCTATCAATAAGTCCGCAGCAAGTTTTTGAAGCACAGGCTCAGCCTGAATTTTTTCTACAGGATTTCTTTATTGGAACTCTAATACTGAACAAATGACCCGCTCAGCGAGCGAAGGCCTGCAGATTACATCAATAGCAGCTGGCCCCCATGGAGCATAGCTAAATCTGCCGGGTCGTGAAGGGCACCACTGCAAGACCTCATTTCAATACCAAACAGCTATACATTATGGGGAAAACTAACCGGGATAAAAGTACTGATATCCTGAGCACTCCACGCCCCACTAAAGGTCAAACCGACATGCAGAGATTTCTAAAAGAAAGCAACTCTAGATCTCCTCACCCATCCAGTAAAAAAACCTTAAGCATGTCCACATCAATCAGTCGCAGCACTGAAAGAGAGGAGGACATATCCTCGGAGGGAGAAGACAGTGAACGCATCTCTAAAAGCTTCATGAGAGACCTGATTATGAGGGCCCTACACCCGGTTATCTCGGATTTATCTGAAATCAAGGAAGAACTCAGACATCTAGGGAAGAGAGTGGAAGACCTAGAGTCCTCATCTGCTAACATCACCTCTCCCTCGATTGAAATGGCCCAAGTTATTAAAGAACACCACTCTCAACTTAATCGCATTATAATTATGCAGGAAGACCTGGAAAATAGGAACAGACACAATAATGTCAGAATCAAAGGACTTCCAGAGTCATGGGCAGCTGAAGCACTCCCAAAAGTAGCCACAGAACTCTTCTTAACCCTATTAGGCCCTGACAGAGTGGCAAATATCTCTATTGAAAGAATCCATAGAGCCCTGAGACCACCCCCATCACCTACAGACCCCCCAAGAGAGGTGATATGCAAGCTCTTGGCATTTCCAGATGCCCATGCAATCCTGGAAGCCGCTAGAAACAAGAAGAATCTATAATACGATGGAACACCCATTCAGTTCATCCAAGACTTAGCGCCGTCTACTTTAGCCAAACGCAGGATGCTCAAACCCCTATTGGAAGCCCTGAGAGCCAGGGACATTAAATATTCCTGGCTGTTCCGATTTGGCCTGGGACTCTCCTTCAGAGGTAAATGAATTATCATCCGCTCACCAGAAGACCTGCACAAGTGCTGTCAGCAAATCAAGATGGAGCCAATTGACCTGTCTTGTTGGCTACCACTTTCTGAACTCCCCAAGTTCCCTCATTTAGCCCAAACAGAAGGATGGCAGCATGCGGGGCATTCCAAATCTCCCAGGGAAAGGAAGAAAAAGAATAGAGAAGAGATGGCCCGGGATGACACTTAAAAAAGAACTGCATCCCTTTGACCATGACATCCGTTTTTTTGGTGTCGCTACATGCCGTGACCTAGATCCATACGGCAACCTCACTCTTGCACCCTACGGTGCATGTCCTATTGTTAATGTTTAGCCTGTTTTGCTATATTTGTTCACCCCCTGCAGAGGTCCCACTGCGGTGGTGCCCGATCGACCAGGCATGGTTCGCCTGAAGTTGATCGGCAAAACCGCAACTTTGCACCTTTAAAGTTGAAGAAATTTACGTGTTAATTGGTGACTGAGACCAGCGCCTCTCCTGACAAGGGTGCACTCTCTGCAACCACTACATCTTATAATTCCCTTGGAGTTCTCTACACCATATTTACGGGACTTGTTTTTACCCTAGAACTCTTTACCCCCACTGTCTGTGTACCTACACCCCCCCCCCTCTTACCTCCTTCCTCCTTTAACTCCCACCTTTATCTGAACCCTAAACTTCCTAGACGTTCAAGTAGTAAACAGAACTCCATTACATAGCATTTCTTGTGCATTTTATCTAGCGGTCCTGCTCCTTTTACCCCCCTTAAGCCATGGCCTCCTCCTCCAGGACCGGCGAGGGTGTCGTCCGCTTCACGTCGTTCAACGTCCGAGGTCTGAATTCTCCGAATAAGAGACACAACGTGGCCCAGATCCTGAAAAAATGTAAGTCCAAAATTCTACTATTACAAGAGAAACACTTTAAAGGAGACAGACACCTTTCACTACCCGGGGGGCTCTTCCGCCAGTGTTTCCACAGCTCCCACCCAGACTCTGCTTCAAAAGGAGTATCCATACTGTTCCACAAATCCATACCCTTTACGCTCACTGCTCAACATTCGGACGGAGAAGGCAGGGTTCTCATCCTTAAGGGTAGGATCGGAAATATCAAAATAACGATTGCAAACCTATATGCCCCCAATTCAGAACAAGCCCCCTGGATAATAAAACAACTCGAAGTACTCAAACAATTTGCGAAGGGGCACATTATCCTAGGAGGAGACCTAAACGTCACCATAAACCCCCTCACCAAACTCTTCATCAGCCCGTTCCCAGATCTCCCAGGCCAAATTAAAGAGACTTGGCAAGTCTCTACATGAGTTGGGAGTAGTGGATGTCTGGCGATCGTCACGGCCCACTTCTAAGGACTTTACCTTTTTCTCGCAAGTACACACCTCCTTCCAGAGACTGGACTACATCTTTGCCTCCTCTAGCCTCCTATCGAACCACAGGGAAGCTAAAATTGACTCCATAACTATTGGATCATGCCCCTGTTCATGCTGACTTCCACTTGAACAGTGAGGCTCCTCGTGAGTGGAAATGGTGCCTAAACGACTCACTGCTAGACTCTGCAGAAGAGAGATCTCGTCTAGGGCTCTTGATAGATGAATTTTTCAAAATAAACCTAAAAGACAATCCCAAACTCCCATTGATATGGGAAACCCATAAAGCGTTCACAAGGGGTCACTTAATAGCTCTAGGGTCCAGAATTAAAAAACAAAAACAAAAAGAGATAGACAACTACCTCCTACGAATAGCTAAATTAGAACAAGCAACAAAATGATCACAGTCTAAAGGGAATCTAGATGAATTAACTACATTAAGGAAAGACCTACGCTGTTGCCTCAATGATAAGTTCAATAAAAAACACCTCTTCCTTAAACAGCGAATATACGCACATGGTAATAGGGGTAGCAAACTTACGACAGCTCTACTCAATAAGGCTTGATCTAGAAACTATATCCAGACAATAAAAATGCATTTGGGTTCAGTAGTCTCTACAACCTCAGATATAGCAAAGGAATTTCAATACTTTTATTCTAAACTCTACAATCTCGAGGAATGTGAGACCTCCCTAGTTAGACACAAAGTCAAAATCCAGATCGACTCCTTCCTAAAATCTCTGAATCTCACAAAACTTGACAACAAAGACACCTCTATCCTTCTCAATCCAATTACAAATAAAGAAGTAGAGGAGATAATAAACTCATGTCCTCAGGGGAAAAGCCCCAGGCCTGATGGCTTCTCACTAGCATATTATAGAGCCTTTAAAACACAACTGGTCCCGCACTTGACAGAAGTGTTTTAACGCACTTCTCAAGGAAGAGAATCTCCCTAAACCACCCAGGCAGCACGTCACTTTGATCCATAAGGACAACAAAGATCCCAAATTATGCGGCAGCTACAGGCCCATCTCTTTGATTAATCTCAACGTGAAGATATGGGCCACACTACTTGCTAGAAGAATGGAAAACTTTATCCCTACCCTTGTCAACCCTGAACAAACAGGATTTGTGAAAGGCAGAGAAGGTAAAGATAATTGTATACGCTTACAAAAACGCAATAGTATACTCCCAAAAACGCAACATCGCACTGGCTCTAGTTAGCACCGACGCCGAGAAGGCTTTTGATAGGGTGGACTGGACCTATATGGAAAGGGTTCTCTCCAACTTTAACTTCCCTGCCCCCTTCATCTCCACAATATTCTCATTATATACTGAACCACACGCTAGATTAAAGATCAATGACACCTTATCCCCCCCTTCGACATCCGCAATGGCACCCGCCTCTCCCCCACCCTATTTATACTAGCTATGGAACCCTTACTCCAATGGGTGAGACAAGACCCGGTAATAAAGGGACTAAGAATTGGCAAATATATACTCTCCACAGCAGCCTTTGCGGATGACATTATGTTTGTCGTAACCGAGCCGGAGAGAAGTATCCCTAGACTTACCTCCCTTTTAAATGACCTTGGTGCTTTTTCAAACTTCAAGATAAATTTCTCCAAATCGACAATACTTAATATCTCGATTCCCAAAAAAACACTGCAGCTTATTGAGGTCTAGTTCACCCTTGTCTTGGTCAGAGGTATCGGTAGACTACTTAGGCGTCAAACTCACTAAGAAAATAGAGAACATATTCAACTTCCTACCTCTGATCGACCAGATTAAAACACTCTTACGACTTACCAGCATTATCCTGGTTTGGTAGGAAAAATGTTCTAAAGTCATATGTACTCCCTATAGTGATATATAAACTCTGTATGCTCCCGATACACCTACCTACGTCTTTCTTTAAAAACCTAAAGGCCTTCTCGGGGTTTGTTTGGAGGCAGAGGAGACCCAGACTGGCCTATAGTCTGATGATTAAAAGGAAAGCTGAGGGAGGAATAGACTTCCCATCCATTCAGGACTTCTACAAAGCAGTCTAACTCAGATATTGGATGGACTTAACTAACCCATCGAAGGATCCACTACTGCATGTTCTTGCTGAGGAGTTACACGGAGACTTCTTTCTGGAAGATCTCTGGTTCCCAATTAAGAGCACATATAGGGCAAAAAATTTTTAACCCCTTGCTTAGAGGTCCCTGCGAGATCTGGGACGGGCTGAATGAATCCCTAGCTCCTAAACCTTCGCCAAAAGCGCCACTTCAGACCTTACACAAACTGTTGGGCCTCCCTCAAGACCCAGGGATATCCAGTATCTGGAGAGGAGCACACAATAGGCGGGTAGATTTGCAAGCCTTAATCCATAAAGCCCCTGAGGAAATGAGACAGAATCTGCTCCCCCGCCAAACCTTCTCCTTTCTGCAGATAAAGCATATTCACAAAACCTTCAGTGAATTCCAGGTAAAATATAAATCTTCCCGCCCCAAAACTCAATTTGAAAGAATTCAACAAAAACAACTCTAAAATGCCCAACATTTCATATGAGAAAACTTTATTTCACCTCAGATATTTACCAAACCCTGGGAACTGGGAATATCACTATCAAATACGGATACCAATCTCATTCTAGGGACGACCTATGGCCTCTCTCCATGTATTCGCATGCAAGAGAGCCATTATAAGTTGCTAGTCAGATGGTGCAAAACCCCACATTGGCTTTTCAGCTATAAGCTAGCACCCCACAACAGATGCTGTAGATGCGACTCTGGTATTGGATCCTACTCCCACATCTGGTGGGAGTGCCCAGACATTATACCCTACTGGAGGGGGGGGGGGGGCGAGGAAGTCCTCAGACTGATCCACCCAAATTTATCCATAAGAGCAGATATGATCTTTTTATGGAAACCCTCACCTGTCTTCCACTCTGAAAAACAAATTGACGGCCTTCCTCTTAGACACTACCAAAGCCCTGATCCCGTTACACTGGTTGCAAAAAGACACCCACCACCATATCCCAATGGAGGGAAAAATCAGACATGCTGTGCAACATGGAAGAGCTTTTGAGCTGGTCCAGAGGCTCCCATGACAAGTTCCTCCAGATCTAGACACCATGGAGAAACCCGAGACAAGCCCTAGCTCAAGGGACACTCTTAAAAAAAAAAGTGTCTAAAGACAGAGAGGAAAACAAATCACTATGACTCCCTCCCTCCGGGAGACCAGCTCTTGCTGGACAGCACCACTAAATTACCGAGCCCATGGAGACCTCAGACATTTGACCACAGCTGGACTTAGCACCCTCGCCGGCCCGGAGTGGGTACAATCCGCAAGACATATGTTTGGGAGTTAGACTCCCTATCTACCCTCCCTTCCTCTTCCTTTATACTCACCATCCACACCTCATCTCCTCCCCCCCCCCCCACTCTCTCCACTATTACTCCCCGTTACAAACTTTGTTCTATATTCCTAGTTTGTGTACCTACAGTTTGCAGGTATAATTGTTAAGAACACGATTTACAGGATGCCTGTATTAGTTTTGAATTTCTCTGAATCTCAGAAAGTAATGTACACCAGTATTGAGTATAATTGTTAAACTGCTGATAGAACCCACGCTAGAATAAGTAATCTTTGCATATTAGCTCCTTCAATGCAATCTCTTTTGTGCGGAATTTTCATGAAAACTCAATAAAAAGATTTAGAAAGATGTGATAGAGGGCCCCTGTGCCTTTTCTAAGTGTTCATTTATGAAAAACCTGGACTAAAATTTTAGACAGAAAAGGGATACTATGGAAGTTAGATGAAGACTGTATTGGCCCTCCTACACTACTGAGTAACACAGATTATAGCCTTAAGAGCATCAACATGGGAGTTTTTTTTTTTGGGGGGGGGGGGGGGGGGTCTGGCAGTATACAATGGTCAGGTAATAACTGGAAAAACATGCGATATGGCAAAAGCCTCAAAACCTTCTGCACTTTTGGATGTACAAGGCATACAGAAAGCCATTGTTTTACAGAGTAAATACCTTAGAAATACAGAAAGTCAACAAAAAAGAGACTTCCATTAGAACAATGGGCCAGCACACTGGACCAGAGATTACCCAGAAACAGATCACTTTTTACATTTCAAAAGGAAAACCAGTTTGAACTTGATGTAGCAGTGTTTGGCTTTGTAAAACACCCTTTCTGCATCAACCCTAAAAATCTACCCTTTGCGTCTATAAAAGTTGTGTCTTAATACAGTTAATCAGAGAATCTCCTGGTAACACACCATATTGTTTAGAAAATTGAGCTTCTGCCAACACCCAATATGGCACCCACAGTATATCCACGAGCACAATTTGCGCTAATATGGTACATACTAGGACCAGAACAAATAGCAACAATGCCAGCACATAGCCCAATAGTTGCAGAATAAGTTGGTGCTAAAAGAGGTTACTTGTGATGTCAGAAACTGGCATACAAGGTTTTGCTAGTCTCATGTGAAAAAGTTTAAGTTGGCTTCATAGCATTTTCGAACAGCAAAGTTTTCTGCTTAGTGAGAGCACCTAGACGGTGAGTGAGGGGAGAAAAGACAGTGCTTCCGATCCCCATCCCAGACCTCTCACTAGTAAGAGTCTGGCTTTTACTGTACACGGATGAAGGGCAAATATCCTGAAAGAGCTGTCTGTCTGCATGGAGTCTGGCTTTGCTTTTAATTCCCAGTCATTGTTACAAGGCTTGTATAAAGAGTCCAATTGGATTTTAACCTAGGATATATTGGATGAATTCAGCCATAAAAATTCATGGTACTCCTGTAATAAAATTTTGATAGGAATTTTCTCTAGTATGCATGTTTGTAGATGTGTAATATATATTTTTTTATTTGCGGCTTTTGCGCAAATTCTGCAGCAACGTGTGAACTCACCCCAACTTGTAATGCACTACAAGCCCTACCTTACAAGCCCTACTCAGATGAACAGTCAAGTTTCTGCTACATGAAAATTTGAGTACCTGCACTTTTACTTCAGAGCCCTGCTGCATCAGCTGAATTCAGCCCCATAGTGTTATATGTGAAAGTACTCCTTAGATGTGAAAGTACTTCTTAAATTCTAAAGAGCAGCTCTCACTTTGGCATAACTAGGCCATGGCTCCGTGTGATTAATTGTATTGTGATATCACTTGCAGGGTTTGTTTATGGGAACAAAACATGTTAGTGATCTGAAGAGAACAAACCGCATTAGATTTTTAGCTAGTGGATATTACAGTACGGTCAGCCTTTGTAGTGAGCTTGTGAGAGATCTGCAAGCCACATTGTGAGCAATATGAAGCCTTCACCTTAACCAGCAGTGTAGTACTATAAGACTACCAACCAAATAATGGACTTCAATTTGACAAAGAAATTTGAGCTTTATTTCACAGCTTTCCAGTAGAATAGAAACGTCAGAGAATGAGAGTCCTGGAGAAGGACAGTATAGAAGCCCAAACTGCTAAGGAGACTCCATGGAACAAGACCATTATACAGGAGGATGGCTTGTCAGGGACATCCTCACATCATCCAGAAAGGGACTCCTTGCTTATCAGAAACCAAACACTGGAGGGTCCACAGTAGATTTCACCAACTCACTTCCAGCTTTGATAAGTCATCTGAAGAACCTGGAACGTTAGAGAACAAGTTACACAATGCTGATTATGTTATCAAGGTCATTTAAGCAGATACATCAGATTCCCCATGCCAATCTGTGGGCAGCAGAGAGGGTGAGACACTGAACTTCAGGATGTACATCATAGTATTTTGCAATTTCAGTATTTCTGTAGTCTGTTGAAATGCAGCCACAATGGGTCCTCACCACAGTTAAATAGTATTGTGGCATCACTCAGAATAAAAGTGTATATTGCATGGTGAATGCCACAAAAAACAAAACAAAAAAAACCCAGAAGTTACTAGATTTGTTTTTGCTATTTTACATTAGTTAACCAGAGAACGAGTAACCAGTAGAGAACACATGGACCTAAGGATGTCTGCAAACCAAACAAGGTACATTTGGAACCAGTCACCTGTTGCTAGTCTATGGAGCACTTCCGATCATTTGTCACTCTCAGAGTTATTCCAGTGGATGGAGCAGCACGAACAGGTTCTACAACAAGAAGCAATGTCATTAGTCTGATCTTCCCATGAGTAACTACAGTGTCCTGAAAAACTTTGGATATCTACCTTCAGCTTCAACGTTCCACCCCACCTGATTTGACTGCTCGGGAGACACAACGTTCACATCTGGGTAGAGAGGTAGAAAGGAACAGTATGTCATATAGGAGGCTCAACCTATGAGAACAATTCATTTATGCATTCAGCATCACCATTCCATCACAGCTGGATACAACGCCATCCTTCACCTAACCACTTGTTTAGAGCATGCTCTTTATATGAGCAGACAGTCACAACCCCCCTCATGTCAGGCTTACCAGGTTCTTGTACTTCATTTACTACTGATGGAGTCGAAGTTTCTGCTAGAGGACTTTGATTCTCTGTGGCTGGAGCATCAGCGCCCGCTGACGGGGCTGCATTCTCTGTGGCTGGAGCATCAGCGCCCGCTGACGGGGCAGCATTCTCTGTGGCTGGAGCATCAGCGCCCGCTGACGGGGCAGCATTCTCTGTGGCTGGAGCATCAGCGCCCGCTGACGGGGCTGCATTCTCTGTGGCTGGAGCATCAGCGCCCGCTGACGGGGCTGCATTCTCTGTGGCTGGAGCATCAGCGCCCGCTGACGGGGCTGCATTCTCTGTGGCTGGAGCATCAGCGCCCGCTGACGGGTCTGCATTCTCTGTGGCTGGAGCATCAGCGCCCGCTGACGGGGCTGCATTCTCTGTGGCCGGAGCATCAGCGCCCGCTGACGGGGCTGCATTCTCTGTGGATATGACCTTTTGGGGCTCTGATGGACACTCTTTTACAGGGCTTGGACCCTCAAGATCTCTGGTTTGTATCACAGTCTGTATAGCTGGAGCCTCAGTATCCTTGGGAAGGGAGTCATTGTCTGTAGATGGAGGCTTCTTATCCACAGGTGGAGCCTCATTGTCTACATTTGTAGTTTCAGTGTTCTCTGATGGAGCCTCATTTCCTACAGCTAAAGACTTAGTGTCCTCTGTAGGAGCATTAGTGTCCTCTGATACAACCTCCTTCTCAGTGGATGAAGCTCCAGTATCTGCTGGCAGAGTCTCAGGAGCTGGAGTTCCCTCACAAGGCATATCTGGTGAACCTGCAGGTACTGAAGTATTGTCAACTGCAACCTGAGCTTCCACACAAGAGGCCATTGCTGAAAAACCAACAAAAAAAAAAACAATACAAGTTATGACCATGCCTTAGAACTGCATTGTGGGTATTTTAAATATTGGATTTTCTTCTATGAAAGTTTACTTTGAAAACTCCACGGCATTTTACAATATAGGCAATGAAGGTGAGACGAAATTCAGGGCTTATTCACACAGGCATATTTATCCTCAGTATTTTGTGAGCCAAAAACCAGGTGTGGCACATACAAAGAAAGTAGAATGGAAAGATTTGCATTTCTTCTGTATTGTGGACCCGCTACTGGTTTTTACTGAGTAAAAATACGCCTGTGTGAATCAGCCCTCATACTGGAAATCAATCAATAGAAGAAGTTGGGTCTGTGCAATGAATTTTAGATCCACAGAATGTCAATTTATGCCTTGGATTTTACCCCCTCAAATGAGGGTGAAACATGCGTTAAAAAAATCCTTAGTCCGGTGTTCCTTTGACGGGTGAAGTTGTCTTCAGTAGAGCACTCACTAAGCCTAGCCCAACCGACTCCCCTGGAATGGAGATAAGGATTGCATTGGTTCTGCGATATCTCTAAATAGTAAACTAGGAAAACCAACAATTGAGCCTACTCTACATTACGCAGCAAACAACCTTAAAATAACATACTCTAGGAGCTGATCTATTACATTGGCTCTGCGATATCTCACCTTCCCAGACCTTAGACACGTCTAGCTCCCCCTCCTGCCGGGCCATGGTCCTGCAGTGCATCCGAGGCTGCCCCAACCTGAGGAGCAATAGGTGGAGCGCCCCCCCCCCCCCCCCCCCCCGAGCGGCTGTCTCTCTGCAATCCCCGACAGAGACGCAGCCACCTGCCCTTGAGCGTTTACGCTCGGACAGGATACTATTAAAACTTGAAGAAAGAGGATGGAGGCAATAGATATATATGTATATATAGATATATAAAAGCAGGGGCGCCTATGGAGGCACCAGAGCTATGAGCTACAAACAAAGTGGAATAAGCCACAGAATAAAAGATGAAAGTTCTATATGCAGACAATAGAAGGTTGAGATCTTTGCTCCTACCAGTTAGTGATGTCAAATTTAGCAGCCAGGCTCCTGCTCTAAGGGGTTAAGTAATGTATGGTATGACTATCCAGCTAACAAAACAGAAAGTTAGGGATTTGAACATTAACATTTTTTTTCAAATGTCTTTCAATAACCACAACACATCTCAATCAAAATGCAACATGTTAAAAATAAGCTTCAGTCACCTGGATAACTAAAGGCATTCCAACACACTTGCTTTTTTTTCACACAATATTGTTGCTTTTTTTCCCCTGCGATTGTCAATGGGACTTTCTAATGTTAAAAACACTTTGCAAGTTGGTGCGTTTTTAACATTAGAAAGTCCCACTGACAATCATGTGAAAAAAAAGCAGTGATATTGCATGAAAAAAAAAAAAAAAAAAAAAGGCAAGCTATAATACGTGAAAAAAAAAAAAAAAAAAAAAAAACACACAAGTGTGCAGGAGCCCTAACTGTATATAGGGACATGAGAGGTTAATAAGTGACTTAGCAGAAAACAGACTAGTTTTAATGGGAGGGAGTTAAGCTACAAATATAAAAATAGCAACACATTAAAAAAAAAAAAAAAACCCTGCCCATTCAGCCCTTCCTATATAATACCTGCCCCTTACCAACAGCTGGAGAGCCTCTCCCTGCCAGCTTATACACCTCCAGCAGCAGAGGAACAACTAGTAGCTACTGGGGCCTAATGCAAACTATGTAATTGGGTTCCAACTAAAATGCTAAAATTACAGTACTGATCACAGCATAGGGAGTAGACAGACTTTATGTATAACATGCATTTCTTCCCCCTTACTCACTTCCTTCTCTCCCACAGACAGGCTTTCAGTATCTCCAGGCTGATAACTGCCCTCCTGGCTTCCCCTTATATATCCGCCCTCTGAATGAATTAATCCCCAGCAGGTGAGACTCTTCCTGCTCCTCCACATAGGAGGAATATACCTCCCCTCCACAACCAGTCCTGCATGGGGGCCACATTATCTACCATATCCTATGTGTTACATGGGACTGCAGCTACTACATTATCTACCATACCATATCTTATGTGTTACATAGGACTACAGCTACTACATTATTTACCATACCATATCTAGACAAGTTTTTTTGACGCTGTGATTTCTCTCCGTCAAAAGATAGGGCATGTCCTATTTTTTGACGGAATAGCTGACCAACAAAGGGAGGAGGCAGGGGAGCAGCATACTCGCTAATAGCAGTCACAACATGCTTGCGGATGCTATTCGCTCACCTGATTTAACACTCATATAGCAGCGCTATTTTAGCGCAGCTTTAGGGTGCATTCACACAAACGTATATCGGCTCGGTTTTCACGCCGAGCAGATATACGTTGTCCTCGTGTGCAGGGGGGGAGGATGGAAGAGCCAAGTGCAGGAACTGAGCTCCCGTCCCCCTCTCTGCCTCCTCTCCGCCCCTCTGCACTATTTGCAATGGGGAGAGGTGGGACGGGGGCGGGGCTAATTATCATAACTTAGCCCCCGCCCCGCCTTTTCCCATTACAAATAGTGCAGAGGGGTGGAGAGGGGTCCGGGAGCTCAGTTCCTGATCCTGGCTCT
Organism: Eleutherodactylus coqui; assembly: GCF_035609145.1. NCBI lineage: Eukaryota > Metazoa > Chordata > Amphibia > Anura > Eleutherodactylidae > Eleutherodactylus > Eleutherodactylus coqui. Next base: position 70,901,317 of record NC_089841.1, read on the forward strand.
TCCATCCTCCCCCCCCCCCTCCCTGCACACGAGGACAACGTATATCGGCTCGGCGTAAAAACCGAGCCGATATACGTTCGTGTAACTTCACCCTTAGGGTGCATGCACACAAAAGTATATCGGCTCGGTTTTCACGCCGAGCCAATATACGCCGTCCTCATCTGCGGGGGGGGGGGGGGGGGGGGAGGATGGAAGAGCCAGGACCAGGAACTGAGCTCCCGCCCCCTCTCTGCCGCCTCTCTGTCCCTCTGCACTATTTGCAATGGGGAGAGGCGGGACAGGGGCGGGGCTAATTCGCGGAACTTAGCCCTGTCCCCGTCCCGCCTCCTTTCATTGCAAATAGTGCAGAGGGGTGGAGAGGAGGCAGAGAGGGGGCGGGAGCTCAGTTCCTGCCCCTGGCTCTTCCACCCCCCCCCCCCTGCAAATGAGGACGACGTATATTGGCTCGGCGTGAAAACCGAGCCCATATACATTCGTGGGAATGCACCCTTATTCTGCATCCCGGAGTGTGTGTGTCCAGGAGCGGTGCATTACAAATAAATAGACTGAAGGCCCAGTTTCATCCCATGCCCTCCTCCCTGACCTTCTGCTAAAGCTGTATTTTCCTGCACAAGCGCGTAAAGCTATGTTCTACAAACAAAGAAGTAAAATTTTGCCAGTGACTGTCCATTCCCAGTGATTGAATTTTCCAAGTTTAATAATGTGTGAATTATCTTATTTTTTACTGCCAGATACTTAACAGTGTGAAGGAACGGTGGCGTCACGAGTGACAACTTCTACAGTCCACTACACAGCTATTCAGGTAACCGCTACCCAGTGTTGCCTGGAAGAGACCTAGCGGTGTCTTGGCCGAGGTTCCGTGTGTCCTTCTGGGGAGGAGACTGCTAGAGCCACCATGACAAGTGCCATCTCTACCCCTGCCAGCTCCTCCGCGTGGGCCTCATGTATCGGTTGCTGCACATGCTATATAGACTCTATCACATATATTGCAATTTCATTCTGTATTCATCTGCGTTCAATAAACCTTTGAATACTTCAGGGTGCATTCACATGAACGTATATCGGCTCGGTTTTCACGCCGAGCCGATATACATTGTCCTCGTGTGCAGGGGGGGAGGATGGAAGAGCCAGGGGCAGGAACTGTGCTCCCGCCACCTCTCTGCCTCCTCTCCGCCCCTCTGCACTATTTGCAATGGGGAGAGGCGGGGCAGGGGTGGGGCTAATTCTCAGAACTTAGCCCTGCCCCACCTCCTTTCATTGCAAATAGTGCAGAGGGGTGGAGAGGAGGCAGAGAGGGGGCGGGAGCTCAGATCCTGCTCCTGGCTCTTCCATCCTTCCCCCCGCCCTGCACATGAGGACGACGTATATCGGCTCGGCGTGAAAACCGAGCCGATATACGTTCGTGGGAATGCAGCCTTAGTCTGCTGTGTAAATCTCTATAATAAGCCTTGGAGGGGAATACCTCCAAAAAAGGCATAACATGGTGGAATAAATGGGGAGGGCTGAATAACTGTGGAGGATAATAATACATCATAGGGTGGGCTTATCACCTGGGAAGGGGGACTGAACTGCTAAATTATGCTAATCTGGGGGTGTGGCGGTTGGAGGTGGATCAATCAATTAAGCTAATATGGACTTTGAGCCTGTCACTGGAAGGGGTGGGCAATTCAACTATAAAAGAGCTGTGACAATTAGGGTGCATTCCCACGAACGTATATCGGCTCGGTTTTCACGCCGAGCCGATATACGTTGTCCTCGTGTGCAGGGGGGGAGGATGGCAGAGCCACCTCCTTTCATTGCAAATAGTGCTGAGGGGTGGAGAGGAGGCAGAGAGGGGGCGGGAGCTCAGTTCCTGCTCCTGGCTCTTCCATCCTCCCCCCCTGCACATGAGGACGGCGTATATCTGCTCGGCATGAAAACCAAGCCGATATACGTTCGTGGGAATGCACCCTCCGGCTATAAAAGGGGTGAGGCGCCTGTCACTTTACTGGAAGTAGGTGTTTGACAAGATATGTAGACATTCTTTCAATGAAGATGAACTTTTTATTAGCTGATACATCAGATAAACGTATAAGGGAGCTTCAAACTGATAGAGTTTTACATAGGTTCCTATCTAACTTTACTAAATATTAATCAGGTAATAATTAGAGATGAGCGATCACACTCGTCCGAGCTTAATGCTCATTTGAGTATTAGGGCAAGCCCTATCCCACCCGCCTGCAGTGAGTGGCTGGCGAGATCAAGTGACCGCCGAGTACTTAAAGGGGTCCCGCCCGTGGCTCGCCTTAGACGCACGCTGGCAGAGATTAGGGAAAGTGCTGCTGCTCATTCAGGGATAGTGTTAGTGTAGGATCCTGTCCTCAAGAGCCCCAACGGTCCTTCTTAGGGCCACATCTGACCGTGTGCATTACTGTTGTGGCTGGCTGGGAGCAGTTTTGCACAATTTTTTTTCCCATCTCGGGCTGTGCAGGCCATTACAGCTATAGCGTTCTCAGTCTGCAGTCTATTATACACAGTATAGTGAAAGTGCTGCTGCTGATATAGGGAAAGTGTTAGCAGAGGTGCTATCTTCAAGAACCCCAACGGTCCTTCTTAGAGCTACATCTCACCATGTGCATTTTACTTGGTGGCTGCTGGGAGTTGTAATGCTACCATTTTTGTATTACGCAGCTAGGCCTGTTTGCAGCCTTTCGTCATATTTTTTTCTGGCTGGATTGTGCCGTACAATACCGCACTCACCATGAAAGTGCACGCACATAATTCCTAGCCTGCTGCGAACTACCTCATTTATACCATTCTCTGTCTGGAGTAAATTAGACGCAGAGAGTTGGGCCACAGGCATTTCTAGAGGCAAAGCTGTTATATACACTATACAGCCTGTATCATCTGTGCAAAAAAACCAAATCTCCTTCTTAGGGCTACGTCTCACCGTGTGCATTTTACTTGGGGCCTGCTGGGAGTTTTAGTGCTACCATTTTTATATTACGCAGCTAGGCCTGTTTGTAGCCTTTCGTCATATTTTTTTCTGTCTGGAGTGTGCAGTAAAATACCTCTCTCACCGTGAAAGTGCACACAAATAATTCCTAGCCTGCAGCTGCCAACAAACTTATTTATACCGTTCTGTGTCTGCAGTGAATTAGACAGCAGTCTCACCACAAAACAGTACCATAATATTACCGTGGCCACTGCTAAGTATTTCAGCTCAGCCTCTGTGCAGAGAGTCTCACAATACTCTTTCCTTGGTGGGGTTGAGATCGCTGCAGTTACCAGCACTATCCACTGGCTTTAGAGTCTTCTCCCCCTCCACACACCCTCCATAATCTACAAGTCTCTGCGTGCAGTAAATTACCCCTAGGTGTCAGCGCAAGCAAACGGGTTAATTTTTTCTAGTCACAGCATAGAGCCTCCACTATCTACAAGTCTCTGTTTGCGGTGAATTAAGGCCCAGTTGTCAGTGCTGTACAGTGGGGTAATTTATTTGGCCCCTGCTCTATTCGTAATCCGCCATGATGAGGAGTAGGGGTAAGGTTCGAGGACGTGGACGCGGACGTCCAAGTGAGGGTGTGGGCACAGGCCGAGTTCCTGGTCCACGTGAATCACAGCCGGCTGCTGCGGGATTAGGAGAGAGGCAAGTTTCTGGGGTCCCCAGCTTCATATCACAATTTATGGGTCCACGTGGTAGACCTTTATTACAAACAGAGCAATGTGAGCAGGTCCTGTCGTGGATGGCAGAAAATGCATCCAGCAATGTATCAACCACCCAGTCTTCTACGCAGTTCACTACTCCTGGCTTAGGGACTGCAACTATGAATCCTCTGGCTGCTGCCCCTCCTTCCTCCCAGCCTCCTCCCTCCATGAAAATAACATATTCCGATGAGCAGGCAGACTCCCAGTAACTGTTCTCAGGTCCCTGCCAAGAGTGGGAAAAAATGGTTCCTCTCTCACCTGAGGAGTTTGTCATGACCGATGCCCAACCTTTGGAAAGTTCCCGGAGACCGGGTGATGAGGCTGGGGACTTCTGGCAACTGTCTCAAGAGCTTTCAGTGGGTGAGGAGGATGATGATGAGACACAGTTGTCTATCAGTGAGGTAGTAGTAAGGGCAGTAAGTCCGAGGGAGGAGCGCACAGAGGATTGGGAGAAAGAGCAGTTGGATGATGAAGTGACTGACCCCACCTGGTTTGCTAAGCCTACTAAGGACAGGGCTTCAGAGGGGGAGGGAAGTGCAGCATCAGGACACGTTGAAAGAGGCAGTGGAGTGGCCAGGAGTAGAAGCAGGTCCAGAGCGAAGAATCGTCCAACTGTTTCCCCTTGCGCCAAGCCTCCGTGTAGAGGACTAGGTGTTCAAAGGTGTGGATGTTTTTCAGTGAGAGCGCGGACGACCGACGAACAGTGGTGTGCAACCTGTGTCGCACCAAGATCAGCCGGGGAGCTACCACTACCAGCCTCACCACCACCAGCATGCGCAGGCATATGATGGCCAAGCACCCCACAAGGTGGGATGAAGGCCGTTTACTGCCTCCGGGTCACACCACTGCCTCTTCCCCTGTGCCCCAACCTGCCATTAAGATCCAACCCCCCTCTCAGGACACAGGCACCCTCATCTCCACTGTCCTCCACCCCATCCAGCAATGTCTCAGTGCAGCGTTCAGCTGTCGCTAGTGCAAGCATTGGAGCAAAAGCGCAAATACGCCGCCACGCACCCGCACGCATCCGCACGCACAAGCTTTAAACGTGTACATTGCCAAATTAATCAGCCTGGAGATGCTGCCATACAGGCTTGTGGAAACGGAGGCTTTCAAAAACATGATGGCGGCGACGGTCCCGCGCTACTCAGTCCCCAGTCGCCACTATTTTTCCCGTTGTGTGCCGTCCCAGCCTACACCAGCACGTCTCCCGCAACATCAATCGTGCCCTCACCAATGCGGTTACTGGGAAGGTCCACTTAACCACGGACACGTGGACAAGTATTGACGGGCAGGGCCACTATATCTCCCTGACGGCACATTGGGTGAATTTCTTGGAGGCTGGGACTGAGTCAGAGCCTGGGACCGCTCACGTCCTACCCACACCCAGAATAGCGGGTCCTACCTCAGTGCTGGTATGTGCGGCAGTTTATGCCACCCCCTCTAAACCCTCCCCCTCCTTCTCCTCCTACGCAACCTCTACCTCTCAATTAGGAAGTGTGAGCAGCACGTCACCAGCAGTCGGTAATGTCGGCACAGCAGCAAGCGGTGGGCAAGCGTCAGCAGGCCGTGCTGAAACTACTCAGCTTAGGTGACAAAAGACACAAGGCCCTCGAACTGTTGCAGGGGCTGACAGAGCAGACCGAATTCTGGCTTTTGCCACTGAGCCTCCAACCGGGCATGGCCATGTGTGAGAACGGCCATCACCTGGTGGCGGCTCTGCAGCTCGGCAGCCTCACACACGTGCCACACCTGGCCCACATCTTCAATCTGGTGGTTCAGCGGTTTCTTAAAAACTACCCTCACTTGTCTGACCTGCTCGGCAAGGTGCGCCATGTCTGCGCACATTTCCGCAAGTCCACCACGGACGCTGCCACCCTGAGGACCCTGCAACATCGGTTTAATCTGCCAGAGCAAAGACTGCTGTGTGACGTGCCCACACAGTGGAATTCTATGCTGCACATGTTGGCCAGGCTCTATGAGCAGCGTAGAGCAATAGTGGAAAACCAACTCCAACATGGGTGGCGTAGTGGGAGTCAGCCTCCCCAATTCTTTACCGAGGAGTGGGCCTGGATGGCAGATATCTGCCAGCTGCTCGGAAACTTTGATGAGTCTACCCAGATGGTGAGCGGCGATGCTGCAATCATTAGCATTACCATCTCGCTGCTATGCCTGCTGAGAAGTTTGCTACAAAGCATAAAGGCCGATGCTTTGCGGTTGGAACAGGAGACGGGGGATGACAGTACGTCGCTTGATAGCCAGACCACCCTCATGTCTATATCTCAGCGCGTTTTGGAGGGGAAGGAGGGGGAGGAGGAGTGGGAGGAGCAGGAGGAGGAGCAGGAGGAGTGGGACGAGGCAGCTGGGCACACTGCAGAGGGTACCCATGCTGCTTGCCTCTCATCTGCTTAGCGTGTATGGGCTGTGGAGGAGGAGGAGGAGGATCCTGAAAGTCATCTTCCTAGTGAGGACAGCCATGTCTTGCGTACTGGTACCCTGGCACACATGGCTGACTTCATGTTAGGCTGCCTTTCTCGTGACCCTCGCGTTAGACGCATTCTGGACAACACGGATTACTGGGTGTACACCCTTCTCGACCCGTGGTATAAGGAGAACCTTTCCACTTTCATTCCCGAAGAGGAAAGGGGTATGAGAGTGATGCAATACCGCAGGGCCCTGGTGGACAAAGTGATGCTAAACTTCCCATCTGACAGCGCTAGTGGCAGAAGGCGAAGTTTCGATTGCCAAGTAGCAGGGGAGGCGCGGAGATCAGACAGCATGTCCAGTGCAGGCAGGGGAACACTCTCCAAGGCCTTTGCCAGCTTTATGGCTCCCCAGCAAGACTGTGTCACCACTCCCCAGTCAAGGCTGAGTCGGAGGGAGCACTGTAAAAAGATAGTGAGGGAGTACGTAGCCAATCGTACCCCCGTCCTCTGTGATGCCTCTGCTCCATACAACTATTGGGTGTCAAAGCTGGATATGTGGAACGAACTTGCGCTGTACGCCCTGGAGGTGCTGGCTTGCCCTGCCGCTAGTGTCTTGTCAGAGAGGGTGTTCAGTGCAGGTGGGGGAATCATCACTGATAAGCGTACCCGCCTTTCAACTGCCAGTGTCGACATGCTTACACTCATGAAGATGAACAAAGCCTGGATTTCCCCAGACTTCTCTTCTCCACCGGCGAAGAGCAGCGGAACCTAAAAATTCTTTTCACTGCAACTGGAGAAAAAAGCATTCTCTATCACTGGAAAAAAAGGGGAAATTAGCTTTGTCAATCTCTCTTGAATATTAGTCCTCGTCCTCCTCTTGAAACATCATGTCTTCACGCTGAACTGCCAGTTTTTCTGCGGCCCAAAAGGCTTTGCTTACAATTTTCTTTTACAATTTTTCAAAGTTTCAAAAGTATTGATACTTTAACATAAACCATTTTTTTAACAGGGCTGCCTCCAGGCTCTGTTACAAATTAAGCAACAGCGAGCTGTATCTTTAAAAAAATATTTATGGGTTTCACCTGCCCTCTGGGTTGAGCAATTGTTCAGGGGTATACATGTACTCTTGGTACACTAATTTTTCTGGCCCTCGCCTATACTGTTATCCAACTAATTTTTCTGGCTTTCGCCTACACTAAGGGTACACCAATGTTTCAGGGGTTCGCCTATAGTCTTGGTACAGAAATTTTACGGGGTCTGACTATACTTCTTCTACAGAAATGTTACAGGGGTCTGCCTATACTTCTGCTGCAGAAATGTTACAGAGGTCTGCCTGTACTTTTACTACAGAAATGTTAATGGGGTCTGCCTATACTTTTACAACAGAAATGTTACTGGGGTTTGCCTATACTTATACTACAGAAATGTTACTGCGGTCTGCCTATACTTTTACTACAGAAATGTTAATGGGGTCTGCCTATACTTTTACAACAGAAATGTTACTGGGGTTTGCCTATACTTATACTACAGAAATGTTACTGGGGTCTGCCTATACTTGTGCTACAGAAATGTTACAGGGGTCTGCCTATACTTCTACTACAGAAATGTTACTGGGGTCTGCTTATACCTCTGCTACAGAAATGCTACTGGGGTCCGCCTATACCTTTGCTACAGAAATGTTACTGGAGTCTGCCTATACTTTTACAACAGAAATGTTACAGGGGTCTGCCTATACTTCTACTACAGAAATGTTACTGCGGTCTGCCTATACTTTTACTACAGAAATGTTAATGGGGTCTGCCTATACTTTTACAACAGAAATGTTACTGGGGTCTGCCTATACTTCAGCTACAGAAATGTTACAGGAATCTGCCTATACCTTTGCTACAGAAATGTTACTACGGTCTGCCTATACCTTTGCTACAGAAATGTTACTGGGGTCTGCCTATACTTCTGCCACATAAATGTTACAGGGGTCTGCCTATACTTCTGCTACAGAAATGTTACTGGGGTCTGTCTATACCTTTGCTACAGGAATGTTACTGGGGTGTACCTATAATTCTGCTACAGAAATGTTACAGGGGTCTGCCTATACTTCTGCTATGGAAATGTTACTGGGGTCTGCTTATACCTTTGCTACAGGAATGTTACAGGGGTCTCTCTATACTATGGGTGTTTTACCTATTTGGCACAAATACACTGACTGACTAGGGCATGAATTGTGGGCCGAGGCCAACATGTATTTTCTCTCGTGTTACCACAGTTATCCGCGACACTGGTTTGGGCCAAAGAAGAGGAGATATACTGCACTAATGAGACGTTCACAGCTGCACTAGCATCAGAGTCTGAGGGTTTGTGCAGAGGCCTATGTCCTCGGCGCAGTGAAAGTGTGCAATGTTTGGGCACTCTGATTTCTTCATGGTGTGGGTGCACACAGACTTCCCATTGCGGTGTTTTACCTGTCTGGCACAAAGACACTGACTGACTTGGGTAGGGTGCAGAATGCAGATGGCTTTTCCCTTGCGTTGTCGATGAGGTATCCGGCACCCAAACAGAATGAGTAGTGTGTGGACACATGGATTCCCCATTGCTATGTCACTCGCGGCACCTTGGGTCACACAAGATGGAGGCTGGGACCGAGCCTGACCCAGGGCCCGCTCACATACTTCCCACACAGAGTATTGCTGCATTATGGACATGTGTAGAAGTGCTGGGCTGGCACCTGAGTCCCCTTTATGCCCACGTTTGCGTCTTGTGACAATTTTGCGAAGGAGGTGGCACGGGATTGGAATGATGATCGTACGTCAATTTATCATCGATTCTCAACAGCATTGTGGGCTATCGTCCCCCCCCCCTTTCAAAGAGGGTCGTTGCCTGGCCCTGCCAACCCTCTGCAGTGTGTGCCTCCGGTTCCTCCTCATCGCAGACACACTTAGAAATAGACATGAGGGTGGTGTAGCTATGAAGCAAGCGAGTGGCATGAGGGCAGCTAAAGGCTGCGCAGGGAAACTTTTGTGTGCGCTGTGGATGCAGGGTCGTGTGGGGGGTTGGGCAGCATGTAACCCAGGAGAAGGGGCAGCGCTGTGTCCCGCAGGCAGTGATTGTCCTTGGTTGCAGGTAGTGTGGTGCTTAGCTAAGGTGTGCCTTTGCTAATGAGGGTTTGTCCGAAGTAAAAATTGTTAGGGGGGCGCAGACTCTTGCCCCCATTGTGGCTTAATAGTAGGACCTGGTAGCCTGAGATGCAGCCATGCATGCTACCCATGCCCTTCCCTATCAGTTTCTGTGGTGTTTCCATGACTTTCTGATGTTTTCCAGAGTTTCACAAGTGAAGACCTATCCGGAGCATCAGTCATATACAAAAATGCTCGAGTCGCCCATTGACTTCAATGGGGTCCGTTACTCTAAACGAGCTCTCGAGCATCGCAAAAAGTTCGACTCGAGCAACGAGCACCCGAACATTTTGGTGCTCGCTCATCTCTAGTAATAATATTACCAGTGTTTTTTTTTCCAGACCAGAGCTCAGAGGAGGAGGCTAGATTACACACACTAGATCTTTCTAGATTCATTAGATCCCTTCTGTTTTATTTCGTTGGCACCTGTCTTATAAGAAGTTAAAATAGCCATACCCATCCCCTCTACTGTCTCAAGTTAGTTCATGGTAACCAGGTGGTGGCCCCTTTAAGGGCTTTAGGAGCTTTGCTCTTCTTATCTCATCATGCTCCTCATGCTGTTTAAGAAGGGGTTGAGCTTACCTCTGGTAAAACTAATGGACGAGTGCTGTTAGGTGCAGGTATAGCTGATGAACTTTTTCATCAGATGCTGTAGGAGTGTATCTAGAATGAAGTGGAGGGTTGGTTGAACCAGTTTCTAGCCAGTCTTAGTGATCCTGACATTGCAATTGGCTTTACACTAGAAGACTCACTGGTGGCCAGGGGCAGGCAGAACATGAGATGATTCTATCTACCATCTGCAGGATGCCAGCGGTGCAGTAATGACCACAGAGCACATGTAGAGCCACCCCATTATTCATCTACCTTCCCATTGGTGCCTGTAGACAAAATAAAAAAATAAAAAATCTTTTCCTGGCTGCGCTCCGTCCAGGGACCTCAAAAGCACATAGGGAATCAGCTTACACAAGCAATGGTATTAGTAAGCCAAATTTTTAATCCCATGCAAAATAAAACATAACAATAAATAACAGGTTTATAGTACCTCTATTACTGGTGCCTGTAGGGGGTGACAGAATAAGCCCCGCCCATAACTTTGCCACAATCTAACAGGGCTGCACCTACTCAACAGAGTGTGGTCACCTCTTGCTGTGTGATGTGAGCACAGGTTACTAGTGATCAATCAACTGGGTAGTCTTCTGATGCCCTGCAGGATGTTCCTATTCAACCCTCCATGCCTTTGCTCTCAGTAGTTCCACTTTTCAGTGATTTTCCCCGTGAAGACCCAGGCTGCTCCTGTTGCTGCTGAGCGAGACAGTCTAATTTTTCATGATGGCGAGGAGGTTGTTATTGGACCATACTGGTACCGATTTGATGACCTCATTGCCAGGTGCCAAATTGGTAGATATGGAAGCCCATGATGAGAAGATTTTGCTAGCAATTATCTATCAATAGCATGAAATCACTCCATGTTATGTCAAGACACTTCTCCAATGAGAACTCAATGAATTCTGTTTAATTAAGAACATTGCCAACTCTTATACACCAAGGAAAAAGGCGTTATCATACAAATGTTACTGTTACATACGTTAATAAGCTGATTGATCATAAGCCTTAGGGTGCATTCACATGAGCGTAGGCGTATTTACGTTCGTACGTCCGCAGCGTATAATCGCCGGAAAGAACGTTTTTCGGCGATCATGACCAGAGCTAGAAAGCGTATTATCGTTTGTTCCTACTTTGCAAACTACCTTTTCGGCCATCGAATATGCGTTAGCGTGTATTTCGGTCGCATATGTTCCGTTTTTTTTTCGGGTTGCCGTTTTTACGCGCCGTAAAATCGCCCGTGCGAACGAATACATTCGAAACCAACGCCTCAGATGGTCACGTATATACGATTGGGCGCAAAAACGCGCCGTTTATGCGCTCGCGTGAACGCACCCTCATTGACATCTACCAACTTGTCTCAAAACTCTTAAGGCTCGTCTTAGTCAAGGAAATAGCTGCAGTCAGGGTATTGTTATCACATTCTACACTATTTCTGCTAGTTTTGTGTGTCTTCTAACACAGCTCAACCTTATTTAACTTTTCTGTTGACTCCTTATCTTAGAATCCTAGTTACCAGCACTACAAAGCATACGTTTTAGTCTTCTATTTAGAAGCCAATAGCCCAATACAAGAAACATACACTTATTGCATTCTGAAACTTTTTTAATCAATTTGTTCTTTATTGGATTTTCTTTAAAGCGATTACAAATGGAACATACAGTGGTTGTTTATGCAAGCATGCATATGGTCATGTCTTATGAATTTGTTAACAAACATAAAGATTCTTATAACTTTCCTTTGTCCAGAGTCTCTGTAAAGTCCATAGCTGTAACTTAAAGGGGTTGTCCCGCGGCAGCAAGTGGGTCTATACACTTCTGTATGGCCATATTAATGCACTTTGTAATGTACATTGTGCATTAATTATGAGCCATACAGAAGTTATCAAAAGTTTTATACTTACCTGCTCCGTTGCTGGCGTCCTCGTCTCCATGGTGCCGACTAATTTTCGGCCTCTAATGGCCAAATTAGCCGCGCTTGCGCAGTCCGGGTCTTCTGCTGTCTTCAATGGGGCCGCTCGTGCAGAATGCCGGCTCCGTGTAGCTCCGCCCCGTCACGTGCCGATTCCAGCCAATCAGGAGGCTGGAATTGGCAATGGACCGCACAGAAGCCCTGCGGTCCACAGAGAGACAGGATCCCGGCGGCCATCTTCAGCAGGTGAGTATGAAGACGCCGGACCGGTAAGTACTACCCGGTGTGTTTTTTTAACCCCTGCATCGGGGGTTGTCTCGCGCCGAACGGGTGGGGGTGGGGGGGGGTTAAAAAAACAAACAAAAAAACCCGTTTCGGCGCGGGACAACCCCTTTAAGGGAGAGAGACATTGACTGTGCAGCAATGTATGGGATGGCTCTGCTTGGAAACAAAGGTGTATTAATCATTATATATTTCTTCCATCAGTTTGAACCAGTAACACACAATAAAATAACTGTGGGATGGGGGAGGGGTAGGAGGGTAGGGAAATGGTCTGTCATTTATCAAATATCACATATTAGGTCAGGCAAATTTGTAACCATGGGTTCCACTTCTTTCGGTATTTTGCGTACTCCCCGTTTTTAAGGGCATATAATTTTTCATATGTGTTGTGTTCAGATAATGTGTGCTTTAATTCCGAGATGGTGGGGACCTCGGCAGCTCTCCACCTCCTTGAAACCAATAATTTGGCAAAGAGAAGAATATGGCCTATCAGGTTATTCATAGAATGTGGGATATGAATGTTGTCAATTAGTAGGATGGCTATTTCAGGAGATTTGGGGATGTGCATTTTTTGTGATTTTTCTCAGGAATGAGAAGGTCTCGTCCCAGAAATGTGAGAGCTTTGGGCAGCTCCAAAATATGTGGTAAATGCTACTCCTGTGGCCACAGTGCCTCCAGCATCTGTCGTCTGAGTTGGTAAATGCTCTTGCCAGTGCCACTGGGGTGAAGTACCATCTGGTCAGTACCTTAATATGAACTTCCAGAATGTTTGCATTGATGGTTGCCTTATTGGCCCATGTAAAGGCCGCGAGCCACCTGTCTGGTGCAAACCGTCCTCCTAAGTCCCTCTCCCAGTTGAGAACATGTGCACGTTTTGTTCCTCTCATATCCCCCGAAAGTATGTCATAACAGACCCTCACCAGGGAGCGAGATGTCAGGCAGGGGCTATTGAAAACCCTCAAGAGGTCGTCCGGCAGCCTCACCTTTTCAATTTTAGTAGATTGTAGTAAAGACCTTCCTTGGAGGTACCTAAAAAATTCTCCCGAGGGCAGATCAAACTTCCTTCTCAAGGATTGGAACGGAATTATGTCCCTATCCATTAGTATATCATCTATGTTTGTTATTTCCTTCTCCAGCCAGCTCTCTAGGTGCAGGTTAGGAACAAAGAATTCCAAAGTAGAAATGGGTATGTGTTTGATTATTTTTCCCATGCAGAGGTTGGAATTCTGGGCCAGCCATTTCCATGATTCTAATGAGGCCTGCATAGTCGGGGAAACACTCCAAGGACCATATATTGGGAGCACAGGTGAGGAAGCGGAGGTTAGCAAGGACGCCAAGAGAAGAGAGCGAACAGGCCTACCACCATTCAACTGAGTCTCGATTTGGAGCCAGCTTGGACCTGGCCCTGGTTTCAACCAGTGTCTGGATTGGTTAATATTAGATGCTTGCAAGTATGACCACAGATTCGGCACACCCAGGCCCCCCTGTTTCCTATTGAGATACAGGATAGAGGCAGCTACCCTCGGCTTCTTTCCTCCCCACACAAATCCCGACAGTTGTTTTTGAAATTTTAACACTTCTGCCCTAGGGATTGGGAGGTTAATTGTGCTAAATATGCATAGGATCTGGGGGAGGATCAACATTTTATAAAGTGTGACTCTGCCCATCCACGACGGCTCTCTTTTTGCGAGGGACGCTAATTCTACTTGAAGATTGGATAGCAAGGGAGATAAATTTGCTTGTATGGTATTAGACAGAGGGGTACAAATTTTTATCCCTAGAAATGGGATGCTATTACCCCCCACTGAAATGGGAACTCCTCTTGGATATTTAGTTTTAGGGAGTTGTCTATGTTAATGGCGAGTAATTGGGATTTATCAATGTTTAGTTTGTAATAGGATACTTTACTGAATTCCTGGATTATGTTGTATACTTCCCTTAGAGATGTAATGGGGTCCGCGAAGAGGCTTATTTTGTGTTGCCTTGTGACAGCCGAGATTCCCCTGACATTTACGTTGAGTCTAATCGCCTCCCCGAGGGGATCCATAACAAATGTAAAGAGTAGGGGGGATGGTGGACACCCCTGGCGGGTGCCGTTTGTGATTTGGAAGGATTTTGAGATAACCCCGTCCATTAAGACCCTAGCAGAGGGGCGCCATAAAGAGCCCGGATGGCCCTGAGAATATTTCCCCGGAATCCAAATTTCTCTAGAGCAGCGAAGGCGAACCCCCAGTGCAGCCTGTCAAAGGCTTTTTCAGCATCTAGAGCCAATAGTATGGCTGGGGTATGGTCCGCCTCCGCCACTGTCATGAGATTCAGAACCCTCCTAGTGCCGTCAGACGCCTGCCTTCCCCTAGTAAAACCCACCTGATCCCCATGTACTATTTGTGGGAGGATTTTTAGTAGGCGTTGGGCTTATAGCTTTGAATAAATCTTTGTGTCACTATTTAGAAGTGAAATGGGCCGAAAGTTTGCAGGGGATCTCTGGGGCTTCCCCTGTTTAGGGATTGTAACTATGGTGGCATTTAACATTTCTTTCGGGAGGGTACCCGTGGAGATCGCCTTATTAAATGTCTCAGCCAGACAAGACGCCAGGTCCGGAGCAAAGTCCTTGTAGTATTCATTGGAAAAGCCGTCCGGACCTGGGGCCTTGTGTGCTTTTAAAGATTTTATTGTATCTAGAATTTCCGGAAAGGAGACCGGAGAGTTCAATGATTCCAGTTGGTCTTCTCCAATAGTGGGGAGACTTATCCCCTCCAGAAATTTGTTGATTTGTTGAATGTCTGGCTGAGGGGTGAAGCCGTCTTTGTTCAAGTTATATAATTTGGAATAAAAGAGACTAAATTCCTCTCCTATGGCTTGGGGATGTGTTATTTTGGTATTTGTTCCATCTTGTTTGACCAGGAATGGGATTTTGGTTGGAGCCTGTCGCTGTTTTATTATCCTGGCCATCAGTCTGGAAGGCTTATTGTAGGCCGTATAATAATTCATTTTGGAGAAATTCAGAGTTTTAACATAGTCCCCGATCAATTCCTGACGGAGACTGTGGCGGAGGGACATGAGTTCTCTGTGTAACTCGATTGAAGGGGAGGCCTGGATGTTTTGATCTACACTTGCAATTTGCTCGAGAATGTGGTTTATTAGGAGTTGTTTCCTTTTCTTATAGTGGGAGCTAATCTTGATTAGTATCCCCCTCATGTAAGCCTTGTGGGCGCACCACGTGGAGAACACATCTACATCTGGGTTCATATTGAGTAAGAAGTATTCAGTTAGCGCCTCTTTGATAAGCTTTTTGTGTTCAGGGAGTCTCATGAGAGAAACGTTAATTCTCCAACTTCCTAGAGTCGGGGGGACCTTGCTGACTCTAACGTAAGGAAAACAGGGGCGTGGTCTGACCACGTAGTCTTGCTTATGGCTGCGCTTCTGACGCTCGGCAGGGTCCATTTATCTACCAAGAATAAATCAATCCTTGAAAAGGATCTGTGGCGAGGGGAGTAATAGGTGTATTCTTTAGCCGAAGAATTAAGACACCTGTAGGAATCAAAGAGCGCTTGCTTATGGAGCCAGGTTGAGAGCATAGGGAATGTTCTGTTGGATGAGCTATTGGAGTCGAGTTGCTTATCAGGCACAATGTTAAAGTCTTCACAAATTATAATTTTGCCTTTTTTGACTCTACGTATTTTTTTAGCGATCCTATTGAAGAAAGAAATTTGTGAGGAGTTTGGAGCATAGAGGTTAACTAGAGTTAATGGGGTGCCGTTGAATAGGCCTACCAAGATTATGAACCTGCCTCTAGGTTCAACAATTTGTTCAGTAAGTGTGGTATCGACTGTGTCTTTAATTGCAATTATGGTCCCTGCTCTCTTCTTCTGAGCGCAAGAAAAAAATATTTTTGGAAATTTTTTATGCGTAAATAGAGGGCGCGTCGCGGAAGCAAAGTGCGACTCTTGCAGACACAAAATGTCAACCTTCTCACGTAGCGCGTCCCTCCAGGCTGCCGATCTCTTGAAAGGGGAATTTAGCCCTTTTGCATTTAAGGAACATATTTTTATCGCCATATTATAGGGGGATAGTACGCAGTGATTTTGTGGAATCTCAGGATTTTGCCGACCGATGACATGTCAGAAAAAGGGATGTAAACACAAACATTCAGAACAGAATTGTCTGGCCTAGAACACTGAACAATATGGCCAGGAAACATTTTTTTAGCAGTAATGCTATACATATGCTAGCAAGATCTTAGGAACAGCGAGCGGTTGTCGGCTGTTTTCGCAGGGGTATAATCCTGCGGAGGATTGGGGGGTATAAAAGTTCACCCAACAAGTGAGGAAGTTCAACCTCCAAATTTATAGAGAAAAACTGAACTCAGCGGGGCGATTGGGGTTGTAGACGTTCTTCAAACGACTCACGGGAGCGTTGGTTAGGCAGTTTGTTGTGGGATTCTTCAATGATTTGGAGGCCCCAGGAAATTAAGGATTTTTCCCCTTCCTCTGGCTTATTGAAGATGTGCGTGGCGCCTTCCTTGTGTAAAATAAGCTTTGTGGGGAAACCCCATTTATAGGGGATTTTTTCCCTCCTGAGGTTAGTAGTGACGCGGGAAAAAGCTTTTCTTGCTTGTATAGTGGCTGCGGATAGGTCCACAAACAATTTAATACTTGAGAACTGTGGAGGCAGGTCAGGCATGCTTCGAGATGCGAACATAAGTGCCTCTTTGACATGCAAAAATGGATCCGCGCAATAACGTCACGGGGAACATTTTCATGTAGGAATTTTGGTTTCTGCAAACGATGTGCCCTGTCAATGATCAGTTCTTGGACAGGTGTGGAGGGAAGGAGTTTTTTCATTAACTGTGTAAGAAAGTTCTTCAAGTCTGCTGGGCTGATTTTTTAAGGGATACCCCTAAACTTGACGTTGTTACGTCGATTGCGGGCTTCCAAATCCGCCATTTTAACTTTAATCTGATCTACCTCTTCCTCCAGGGTATAATGAACGTCTATCAGTGTATTATGGGACTTGGTCAGTTCTCCCATTTTATTCTCTATATGGGATGTTCTCTCTTCTATCTCCATTATAGTGGTATTAAAAGAGGCTGAGAACGTGTGTAGGTCCTCCCTCATGGTGCTTCTCAGGGCCAGCATCATTTCTTTTATAAAAGCCTGTGTTGCAGGCTGATCTGATATAGGGACCATATCCAGGAACTCTACATTATTGGATGGAGGCAGAGAAGTGTTTATTACCTCTTCCATTCTTGGTCTCCTTTTTTCCGGGCTTGCAGATGGGGAAAGACTGTCCCCTGGGGCTGACATGTGGCCGGGCACCATTTTGACTAGGGGAGAGGTGCTGCATGTAATGTCCGCTGGTGTGACACTCACCTCTCCCAGGCTTAGAGACCGACATGTGTCGCTCCGGCTGGAGCTAGGGCTCCCTGTCGGTGTCTCCCGATTCTGTGCTGGATCATCCGCGGAGCCGTGTGAAGCACTCCTGGAGGAGAAGCACACTGCAGCCGGGGTCTTCCTGCCGCTTCAAGCAGAGAAAAAGTCTGCCACCGGGACCAGGGAGGATTTAGCTGTCTTGCGCCGGGTCATGGCTAGTTGTCAAGGTAAACAGGCGTATATCCGGGGAAGAGAAGGGACCCGCTGTTGCTTTGATAGTCGCTATGGAGGTTGGATACGGAGCGGAGCTCAAAGGACTGCGACTGCCACCGTCCTCAGTCAGGCCACGCCCCCTGCATTCTGAAACTTAACAGTTTATGTGCCATAACATTTCCCCCTTTTGTTCTTTATCTTGATCTAGAACAACAGTAAATATTTGAAGTCCATCCTAGTGATTTTCAATTACATATCTTCACTAGATTCCTCCAGATCACTATTGTTCTGACCAATATAAGAATGATCAAAGCCGGGTAAGCTTAAGAGCTGGGCATAGATACCATTTTTTGCTATCATAGTGGGTATCACCTACAACAACCTACTACTGAAACAACTACTATAATAATTAAAGTGGTAAGAAGAGAAGTGACCCAACCACTCCATTGTCCAAAAATACCCTCCAACCATTATGTAAATAGATCATAAACACCAGAATTTTCTGGAAGTTCAATAGATAGACTTTGTAGTCCGTGCAAAGCTTTAGTCACTGATCTGTCCGGAGCCGTGTTGTTGGGGATGTAGGTGCAGCATGAATCTCCAATCATCTTGCAGACTCCTCCTTTTTCTGCTAGGAGCATGTCCAGAGCAAGACGGTTCTGAAAGGCCATAGTGGATGTTCGGCCTAGTTGTTCCACTAATCCTTGTATGGCATCGCTGGTGTAGTTTACAAATCTCTGTTGATTATAAGATATACAATTAATCCAATCAATATTTTTATTACGAAGGAAATCCTCCTGTAATCTGCTTTCTGGCTTTGAACTCATTTGTCACTCCCCTGGGTATTACTATTTAATCAATGTAAATACCTACATCTGAAAATCCACCTGGAAGACTACGTCGCAGTCTTCGCAGAGATTCTTTATGTCCTGGTGGGGGTGTGATTGTGGGTCCTGTCTATCCAGCTGGGAACAGCTGAAAGGAGAAGAGTACTTTTGTAGGTGCTTGCTTACCTTTCCAACATTTGGGAAGGGTTGCACGCATCCTACCATCACCACAAATCCACCAGACATCCTGCAGTGGAGTTGACATATTTTCATATTGAACCTGTAATTGCTGAGGAAAGTATAGGCCTAAACGAGGTGCTGAACCAAACAGAATCTCATAAGGACTAAAACCTATCTGTTTGATGAGCGTGTGTCTTATTAAAAAAAAGAGCCAAGGAAAGACACTCAGGCCAAGGTTTGTTTAATTCAGTCATTGCTTACAAAATTTAGTTTTTTATGGTCCCATTTAGCCTCTCTACTCTCCCACTGCTTTGAGGATGGCAGGGTGTGTGGAATGCCGGTTCTATGCCTAACATCCCTGGCATTTCAGTAAAGTGAGTACCTCTCAATGGTTTCTGGGACACTAAACCTACAGACCACTTCAAAAAGCTTTTTGTCTGTTTTTTTGGCATTAGCTGCAGAAACTGGATAAGACTCCAGCCAGAGGAGAGGACAATGCATACAAGGACGTATTGAAATGGTCCAGATTGAGGAAGTTGTATGTAGTCAATCTGCAACCTCTAAAAGGGGTACCGGAGCCTAGGAGTGTGTTTAGAAGGGGTTTTGACAGTTTTACCTGGGTTGGACAGTGCGCAAGTCATACATTCCTGAGTATAGTGTACAAGAAAAAAAAACCTTTTTCTCTGCGCTGCAATGGATCAGCCTCAAAGTCCAAAAAACGGCGGTAGATTTTTTCAAAAATTAAATCAAAATTTATTTACATAAAGAGAAAATAAGAGGCAACAAAATACCTCTATTAAAAGACAAGATAATATGCAACGCAGGCTTGACAAAGGCGTCTGAGACGCCGAAGCGCGTTGCATATTACCTTGTCTTTTAATAGAGGTATTTTGTTGCCTCTTATTTTCTCTTTATGTAAATAAATTTTGATTTAATTTTTGAAAAACTCTACCTCCGTTTTTTGGACTTTGAGGCTGATCCATTGCAGCGCAGAGAAAAAGTTTTTTTTTTCTTGTATACTGTTATCTACACCTATTTTTTTTACCCCAAAAAACCTGGGCATCCCTAAAAACTGCAGCTCTCCAAGGATTTGGATAAGTGGAAGAAACCTCCAAAGTTACCATCTTAAAGCCCACTTGGATTCGTGGTGCAGGCGGGGTATCTATACAAGTATTCTGCCTGGCACCGGGTAAGTTGAATTGGATTTCCTACCTTCTTGTTTTTCCATGCATGACGTGTGAGGCGCTCTCCCTGATTTCTTGCTTCTCACATTCCTGAGTATAAAAGGCAGCAACTCCCGAAAAACCGCACGCATACCAATACCTGGAAACAAGATCACTCATTGCGGGTTTTAGAGGAATGCATGAGGCCATGTGTTATGGAGGCTAGCACCGGAAACAAGGCTCTTGGAAGACAAGGCTTCCCATAAAGTATTCACATGCCACTGGAATATTAAGTGGCTCATTTTGCTTTCCAACTCGATACTTCATGGGAAGAAGCTTGTTTCTGAAAAGACAAAAGATGTTGTGAGACATTTAAGCGATGGTAACGTATCCTCTTCTTGGCAGGTGGCCAGAACTGCCAGTGTGAGGGGCAGCAAGGCTGCTTCTTAATTACTTGGTCTGCCAAGGCATTACCCTTAGCTTCTAGAGACTTGTCTGAGGTATGTACCATGACTTTAAGGATGGCCACCTGTTTATATAAGAGAAGGGCAGACATTAGTGCTTGAACTTGTCTCTGGTGTCTTATTGGCTGGTCCATGAACTTCAAGAAGGATCTAGCTTTTTAGATTGGACCGTAGTCATGTGCAATGCAAAAGGCATGTCTAGAGTCCGTGTAAATGTTGGCTGTCTTGTGCCAGCATACAGGCATGTGTAAGGGCCTGCAGTTCAGCCTGTTGGGTTGAGATGTGTGCAGGTAAGGACTATTGATAAAGGACAGTGGTCTGTGTGGTGACCACATATCTAATGTGAAATTGTCCATCTACAGCACACCTGGAGCCATCAACAAAGTTAAGTCAGGACTGGGTAGCACAGTGTCCTTCACGGAATCAAACCCACAAGTTTCCATCTGCATGAGCTCGGTGCAGTTGTGAGGTTCTTCTTCAGTCGCTTGGTCAGTTTCATCCAGCTCCAATAAGAGGGTGAAGTATTTAATGATGGGCTGCAGATAAGTGCTTGGGCTGAACTTGTGTTAGAATGGCAGAGATGTCATATGGTGCTAACACTTGTACCTCCTGATCCAGAGCTAAGTCCCGCTGACTTGTCCAACATCCTGGAGCCTGCATCTACTGCTCATAGACAGGATCCTCTGGTGATGGGATCTAACCTGCTGTAGTAGGCAACGGGTCATTGGTGCCCTCCATGCTGCGTGCCCATTGTTCTCATTACAATAGAACCGGAAGAGTTTGTCGCAGTTGGGCAAGCCCAAGGCTGGGGCTGCCAAGATGGCTGCTTTACGCTTGTGAAAAGAATCGATGGCTTCTTCTGTAAGTTGGAAGGGTTCCTTCTTGAGACAGTCATATGGTGGCTGCATCCGTTGCGAGGCATTCACCATCCATGATCTACAATAAGAAACAAGTCCAAGAAAGGTACATAGTTTAGTGAGTACCTTAATGTCCATAATGGCAGATTTACAGTCCTCGGTGGCATAATAAGCTCCTGCTGTGAGAATGTCAAAGTCACAGATCAACAGAACTATCTTTTCTTTGACAACGGTTCTTTTCCAGGAGTTGAAGAGAAATTGAAGTTTCTTCACATGTAGTTTTGTCTGGAGCACAGAGCAAAAGGTCATCAGGTTGCCAGCCTTCCAACACTTGACCCATGAGCTGTGAGAACAGGGGAGAGTGATATCTTAGCTCCCTGTGGCAGCACAACCCAGGTATATTGTTTGCCTATGTATATGAAAGCAAACAAAATACCTACCATCTTTTATACAGAGGGATAAATACATGGCAAAGGGACTCCCGGTTCCAACCTAACCTGAACTGGTGGTACTGCTAGTCTGCCTATATCTGCTGTTCCCTTGCTCCACAGGGTGACTTGAACATGTGGTAAGCATTTTTCCAGCTTCTCAGACAAAAGGTGTGCATATGCCTATAGGGGTTTATGAAGATTTACAACAAGCAGCTAGTATACAGATTCTCTGCTAACTGACCTGTGATTTTAACCAACTCATCCTCCCTGAACTCTAAAGAGGGGTGGATTTTCTGCAGCAAATGAGCTCCTAAGAGGTTGGGAGGAGGGGTTTCACTAACCAACAATTGGGTAGTCAGAGAATGGTTGGTTGTGAACTTCACTTCCATTGACTTAGACAAAGGAGTATTTTTTGGTGTTCCATCTACACCCACACAAGAAAGGCTTTTTTTACGGACGCCTCTCTTTCATATGTCTGCTGTGTATTACACTAGTGGCTGCTCCGGTGTCTACCAGAAAGGGAAGCAGATGTTCTGAACCTACAGTCAAAGAGACAATAAGTACTGGGCCCCTTCTGGATTTGCTAACTTGCAAAAGGGCAGATGTTATCAATTAGCACAAACACCCGATTGCCTGTTTTCTAATGGCCATAAGAGGATGGTCTGTGTTTGGACTGTCCATTCTGAGCCTTAGGAGGTACCCTATCTTGTCTATGCATGTGGCCCTGTTTGCCACAGTTGTAGCAAGTGATAGATTTTTGGGATTCACGATTGTCCAGGTTTACAAGTACCGTGTTACAGGAGCCTGAACCTCTAGAGTACGCCATTCGGAATGGGCAGCTTCTAGTTTGTCCTTCAGGCTCTTTTTGTGACCTACCACAAAGGCTTGTGTAAGAGGTTGGGCATGTGCAGGGACATTAGGACTATATCCCATGTCCCCCAACGTTACCAGAATCCTAGACCAAAAATTTTCTAGGGGAGGGTGGGGAATTACACTACACAGCAAATTTGAAGTGAAGAATTGGGATTAATACAAAGAAAGAATGGGTACATACATCACAAGAACATGTGTACCATACTTACTACTACATGGGTAAGAGGGAGACAAGTAGGTGGGGAAGGGAAGAGGGTGTTTGCACATACAAGACCACTTTACATGTGTGAACAAGGTTCACAGATCATATGCTATAAACTAATATAGCCACCCTCTAAAACAAAACATCGACACTGAATGAGCACAGGGTACACTCAAGTCAACGGGGGTATAAAACCCTAAATTAGGATGATAACTATCATTTGCTTATAGCCTATCAAAAAAAAAGGGAGAAATGTGGTACGAGGACTTAAGCTATTGTTTGTTATCAGCCTGAAAGTTGAAACATTACATATGTAGTAACCATGGGCGATCTTGCATTGAAAACATCGCAAATGAGAATGAAACCATTGAAAATGATTGGTTTCATTATCATGTGTTTTTCACTCACCCTCGCATTGCAAGGCTATTGTATAGCAAGTGGGTGTCCGCCCACAGTCTGCTCTTCTATCTTATTTCCCCTCTATGTAATAGTCTCCCACATAGTAGCTGATGAACATAGTGTAACTAGACACTAGGAGATTGCAGAGACCCCCTACCCCCCCCCCCCCCCCCCCATTTACTGGTACAATACATTGTGAGCAATATGAAGCCTTCAGCTTAACCAGTGATGTAATACAATAAGACTCCTGCAGTCAGACCACCAAATAATGGACTTCAGTGGACAAAGAAATTCAGAGACTTATGAGTTTTATTTCAAAAATCTTCCAATAGAAGAAACAGGCAGCTCTTTTACCACCCAGAGAGAATGAGAGTCCTGGAGAATCACAGTATAGAAGCCCAAACTGCTGAGGAGACTCCATGGAACAAGACCATTATTGAGGAGGACGGCTCGTCAGGGACATCCTCACATCATTCAGAAAGGGACTCCTTGCTTATGAGAAACCAGACACTGGAGGATCCACAGAAGATTTCACTAACTCACTTCCAGCTTTAGTAGAGTCACCTGGAGAAGAACCTGGAATATTAGAGAACAAGTTACACAATGCTGATTCTGTTATCAAGGTCATTACAGCAGATCTGTAAGATTTCCTATGCCAATATGTGGGCAGCAGAGGGGGAGATACACTGAACTTATGGATCTATTGTGATTTTGGCATTTGTGTGATCTGTTGAAGTGTAGTCAAGACCTCTAGAGAAAGCCTGTATGGTCAATACACAAGTAGTTACATTTAGTGGTACCATATTACCATTTTATTGTCACACAAAAGCCAAGTTCTCTTCAGAGACAATGGAAAAGAGGTATGGTTTTTGGAAGAAATTGTATAGAAAAAAAAGTTATATTTTGGTACTATGGCCCAAAATAGACTATTACTAATACAAAAGAACTGCAAGTAGAAGGTAACCAATGTGACTTGACAAGACTAAGGGAAAAAAAAAAAAAAAAAAAAAAAAGAAACCACTTGAATATGGTGTGCTGTACTGCCAGCTTGCCCACTTCATATATGTTTCACGATCCACTGCTTGCTCACGTGGGTTCACCTGCCCCTGGGCTTTCAACAAAAAGTTCCATGCAGGAAAAAGTGTAATCCATGCTTGCAGAGTAAAATTAGTAAACTTCCTTTATTTAGTCATATTTAAAATTGCCAGGTCTACACATCTCTAACCAGACGCATATCGGCTGCACAGAGCCTTCGTCGGTGGGATGATCTGACGAGTGTGGGACCAGCTTAAATAGGTGTAACAGAGCAAATAATTACTTTAGCACATCTACCTTCAGTGTCAGTACCTGGCACCACCTCATTTGGCTCCTTGGAGGTCTCCAGGTTCACATCTGGGTATAAATCAAAAAAGGATCACCATGTCATAAGACATCCTATGAGGACAATTCATTAGCACATTCAGTATCACCATTCCACCACAGCTGGATACAACACCAACTTTCACTTAACCACTTATTAAATTTGTCAGTTCATATAAAGAGCAGTAGCTCCCAGGCTTTCAGCCATGGAGCCCGTTTTGAACCAAAAGTTTCTTGTGGAGCCACAAGAAAGGTTTTAGTTCTATTTGTTTATGTTCAATAAGGCATATTATACATAATATGGAAGTATGAATAATAAGGTATAGATGTTGAAAGGAAACCATAGAAAGATAAAAAGAACTGGAAACAATATTATCATGGCACCTGTGGTGTTAGGGTCCCCCATTGCCACTATGCTCTTCAGATGGAAGGAGGAAGGGGTTAAATTACTTACTACACAGCTTTCCCTGTTTGCTGCAATGGAGCAAGATCACTGGCAGCAAAGGTGGAAGGCTGTGAGAATAGGAGGTTGCTTAACCCCTTTCTCTACCTGAATCTGGAGGTTTAGCAGTGCTGATTACAATAGAGGCGATTAGGACAGCTGTGGGCTCACCATGGAGTTTCAGGCCCGTGGTGGTCACCCTAATCACCCCTATTATAATCCACCATTGGTTCCTGCTCTGCTTACTGTAGTGGTGTCCAGAAAGTCTGCTCTGGGGAATTAAACGTCAAGGACCAGCGGTCGGCATAGCAGAACAGACCATGTGGCGAGAGCCAGCTCACACAAGCCGCAATTTTATGCCAATCACAGGTTCCGAACATTTGTTTCCTCGGTATAGGCTGTTCAGACACAGCTACAACAGTGAGTAGAGCGGGGACCTAGACCGTCCATCTGAGCCCTTGATAATCACTTGCAGAGCCCCGAGGGCTCTGCAGAGCAGACTTTGGGAAACCCTGCTCTAGAGTCATAACTGCATGTCTCAGGCTTACCAGGATCTTGCACTTCATTTACTACTGATGGAGCATCACTGCCTGCTGACAGGGCATCATTCTCTGTGGATGTGACCTTTTGGGGCACTGATGGAGTCTCATTTATTAAGTTTGGAGCTTCATTCTCTGTGGTTTGTGTGCCATTCTGTGTAGCTGGAGCCTCAGTGTCCTTGAGAAGGACATCATTCTCTACAGATGGATGCTTATCCACAGGTGGAACATCATTGTCTATATTTGTAGTTTCAGTGGCCTCTGATGGAGCCTCATTTTCTGCAGATTTAGTGTCCTCTGTAGGAGCATTAGTGTCCTCTGAAACAACCTCCTTCTCAGTGGATAAAGCTCCAGTATCTGCTGGCAAAGTCTCAGGAGCTGGAGTTCCCTCACAAGGCATATCTGGTGAACCTGCAGGCACTGACATATAGCAAACTGCAACCTGAGCTTCCACACAAGAGGCCATTGCCAGGTTTGGAGCCTCGTTTTCTGTAGTTGGAGCATCAGCATCTATGGTTTGTGTCTCATGCTGTGTAGCTGGAGCCTCTGTGTCTTTGAGAAGGTCATCATTCTCTGTAGATGGAGGCTTCTTGTCCCCAGATTGAGCCTCATTGTCTACATTTGCACTTTCAGTGGCCTCATTTCCTGCAGATGAAGATTTAGTGTCCTCTGTAGGAGCATTAGTGTCCTCTGATACAACCTCCTTCTCAGTGGATGAAGCTCCAGTATCTGCTGGCAGAGTCTCAGGAGCTGGAGTTCCCTCACAAGGCATATCTGGTGAACCTGCAGGCACTGAAGTATTGCCAACTGCAACCTGAGCTTCCACACAAGAGGCCATTGCTGAAGAAAAAAAAAAATATATATATATATATATACTTTAAGTCAATCCATGGTAAACATGGCCCCGTGCAAGGACTTAAATTCATAGTATGTCAATTATGCAGATTTTACCAAATGAGGAAGAAATATGTATCCAATTCCTGAGCCCCTCAAAGCTACGTCAAGAAGGAGTTTGCCCAAAAATAGTTTAAATAAGTGATTTGAGTAGGTGTCCTTCAAAATTTGAAACACTACTGCTACACCTTCTAACATCTTGAAAAACATAGATGTGTAGTCATGACCAGTCTAAGGTCAGGCTTACACGAGCACAAGATTACCAGATATTACGTATATGCACAGGCAAATACACTGCCTTAAGCAGGAATGCTTATATCTGTGTGCGGGGACACACACACACACACACACACACACACACAATTCCAAGACTATTGCTGTATAATGGTATAGATGGCAGACTTAACAAGGCTGCAAATACAAGTAACACTATTAAACCCCTGTCCATCCAGCACTTCCTATACAACACCTGTCCCTCACTAACAGCTGAGAGCTTCTCCCTGCCAGCTTACACACCTTTAGCAGCAGAGAAACAACTGGTAGCTGCTGGCCCCCAATGTAAATACTATAATACTCCAAATCCAGGACTGGTCTCCTCAAATGGTAAAGAGAAACCTTATGCGCTTCCTAAGGCCTCATCTAGAATAGCATCCTCTGCGCCCCATATAGTTGCACCTCCTGCTCAGCCCCCTTACTCACTTCTTGCTCTTCCCACAGACAGGCTTCCTGTGTCTCCAGACTGATAACTCCCCTCCTGGCTTCCCCTTATATATCCGCCCTCTGAATGAATTAATCAGCAACAGGTGACACTCTTCCTGCTCCTCCACATAGGAGGAATATACCTCCCCTCCACAACCAGCCCTGCATGGGGGCCACATTATCTACCACATCATATCTTATGTGTTACATGGGACTGCAGCTGCTACATTATTTACATACTGTATCTTATGTGGTCAGGCCCATACACACTTCCACGTTCACATATGTGATAAGGCATGCACTTTTAGGGCTTATTCAGACGACCGTATATTGGCTGCGTATTCACGCCGGCCGATATACAGCGTCCCTCTCTGCAGGGGGAGGAGGCTGGAAGAGCCAGGAGCAGTGCTCTGAGCTCCCGCCCCCTCTCCGCCCCCTCTCCCACCCTCTGCACTATTTGCAATGAGGGGAGGTGGGACGGGGGAGGAGCTAATTCCCGGAACTTAGCCCCACCCCTGTCCCGCCTCCTCTCATTGCAAATAGTGCAGATGGGCGGAGAGGAGGCAGAAAGGGGGCGGGAGCTCAGAGCACTGCACCCGGCTCTTCAAGCCTCCTCCCCCTGCAGAAAGAGATGCTGTATATCGTCCGGCATGAATACCCGGCCGATATACGGTCGTCTGAATAAGCCCTTAAGCATATGTTTACATTTTTAAATGGTATGTGTGGTATATATTTTTGATATGAAAAACATATATGGTTTTCACTGTTAATTCTTGCATATGGGCAGTGTTTTTATATGCATTCCTGCTCTTTTTTAATCCCCGATGCTGTGGGAATAAATCATATTTCAGAAGATTTCACTAGTCTGCTCCAAATTGGTTATAATGTGAAGCTTCATGCATGATAATGTATTTGAGCTGACTGGTGCTATCAGTCAGTCTCTATTACCATTCTGATTTATTCAAAGGAATGCAAAAGCTTTTACAAACAAACGTTACATCACAAAATAGAAGTATACAAAAAGAGTTCTTGTGCTCATACAGGATTGGTTAATACAATGATATGGTAATTCACATGTTAGTAAAGTGTCACAAGTGAAACAATCTGCAGAAGGTATAATCTTATCTGTGAGGGCTTATTCACACAGGCGTATTTTTCCTCAGTATTTTGTGAGCCAAAACTAGGAGTGGAACATACAAGAGAAAGTATAAAGTAACGTTTTGCATTTCTTCCATATTTTGGACCCACTGGTGGTTTTGGCTCACAAAAAAAATGACGAAAAATACACCCATGTGAATAAGACCTTAGGGTGCATTCAGACGACCGTATATCGGCTGGGTTTTCACGCCCAGCCAATATACGGCATCTCTCTGCAGGGAGAGGAGGCTGAAAGAGTCGGGAGTAGTGCTCCGAGCTCCCACCACCTCTCTGCCTCCTCTCCACCCTCTGCACTATTTCAATGAGGGGAGGCGGGCAGGGGGAGGAGCTAACTTCAGGCGCTTAGCCCCGCCCCCGTCCCGCCTTCTCTCATTGCAAATAGTGCAGAGGGGCGGAGAGGAGGCAGAGAGGGGGCGGGAGCTCAGAGCACTACTCCCGACTCTTCCAGCCTCCTCCCTCTGCAGAGAGAGATGCTGTATATTGTCTGGGCGTGAAAAAACAGCCGATATACGGTCGTGTAAATGCACCCTTAGGGCGCCCACCCACTGGCGTTTTTTTTCCCTGCGAAATTCGCAGCATTTTTTTCTCTGCAGGGGTCTATGGGACTTGTAATGTTAAAATCGCGATCGCGCAAAATCGCAATTTACCGCGAAATCGCGATTTTGCGCGATCGCGATTTTAACATTACAAGTCCCATAGACCCCTGCAGAGAAAAAAATGCTGCGAATTTCGCAGGGAAAAAAAAATCGCCAGTGGGTGGGCGCCCTTAGGGTGCCCACCCACTGGCGTTTTTTTTCACTGCGAAATTCGCAGGGTTTTTTTTTCTGCAGGGGGTCTATGGGACTTGTAATGTAAAAATCGCGATCGCGCAAAATCGCGATCGCGCAAAATCGCGATTTACCGCGATATCGCGATTTTGCGCGATCGCGATTTTAGCTTTGCATGTCCCATAGCCCAAAGACCCCTGCAGAAAAAAAAAACGCTGCGAATTTCGCAGTAAAAAAACGCTAGTGGGTGGGCACCCTTAGGGTGCGTTCACACGAGCGCATAAACGGCGCGTTTTTGCGCCCAATCGTATATACGTGACCATCTGAGGCGTTGGTTTTGAATGTATTCGTTCGCACGGGCGATTTTACGGCGCGTAAAAACGGCAACCTGAAAAAAAAACGGAACATACGCGACCGAAATACGCGCCAACGCATATTCGATGGCCGAAAAGATAGTTTGCAAAGTAGGAACAAACAATAATGCGCTTTCTAGCTCTGGTCATGATCGCCGAAAAACGTTCTTTCCGGCGATTATACGCTGCGCATGTGCGAACGTAAATACGCCTACGCCCGTGTGAACGCACCCTTAGGGTGCATTCACACGAACGTATATTGGCTCGGTTTTCACGCCTAGCCGATATACGTCCTCTTCATCTGCAGGGGGGGGAGGATGGAAGAGCCAGGAGCAGGAACTGAGCTCCCGCCCCCTCTCTGCCTCTTCTCCACCCCTCTGCACTATTTGCAATGAAAGGAGGTGGGCGGGGCTAAGTTCCGATAATTAGCCCCGCCCCCGTTCCGCCTCTCCCCATTGCAAATAGTGCAGGGGGGCGGAGAGGAGGCAGAGAGGGGGCGGGAGCTCAGTTCCTGCTCCTGGCTCTTCCATCCCCCCCCCCCCTGCACATGAGGAGGACGTATATTGGCTCGGCGTGAAAACCGAGCCGATATACGTTCTTGTGAATGCACCCATAGGGAGCAGTTTATCCAATCAGAATACACAGCTGCTCTCTGAGAAGCATGTGTGGGAGGCAGATACAAGGGTCTAGCACATTCTGACAGGTTCCCCTTAATCATATTTGGTTGGCGTTGTATGTTGTTGGCCATCGTGCCTCTTAATCGGTAGGTAATATCTTCTTACTACCCTATTCACTTTCTGGTACAAATGGCAATTGAATCAACCAATTCTTATTTCTCAGCATTAAAGGTTGGAGCCTTTTCCTATCATGTGCTCCCTTTTTCTCACATGAACCCAACTGTATAACAGATGTTCTGTGCAGGAAGAACTCAATCCTACTTCAATAATGGCCACACCTCTTCCACAGCGAATGCCACTGTAACAACCCAGACCTAAGAGGTGTTTAAGCAGCAGTGCAGAAATTAGAGGGTAGTCATGGTGGCTCTACGACTCTTTCTGGCCGGTGGTAAAAAAAATAGTGGTCTGTTGGACCGAACTAAACCAGTGGCAAAAATAATGATTAAAATAATAAAATAGGCAGCTGTTGTGGCCTGCTATCCACGGAGTCGGGTAGGGCAAGATATTAGTTTATCGTAATGCCAGTCTGTATATGGGTAGGAACCCGTTCTGGACAAAAAATAATAAAGCATAAAAATTGGAGGACTAAACAGAATTGGGGGTAGTAGTTCTGGCCTGTAGTGTCGTGTGGTACCTCAGTTCAGTTGTTGTAGGTGGTGGGAAGCACTTCAGGAAGCAGACTTTAGATGAAAACAATTTAAAACTTTATTAGCAGTTATGCCATTTCAATTACGTTGGCATTATTTAGATCACAGAATCCACATGCTTCATTCACTATAAAATTGATTAGCTGACTTGGTCTGTTAAGGGTTAACTAGTGACTTGCTTGCTTAACACTTCTTGTTTCTGTTTCTCTCTGCTACAAACATTCCCACATAAATTTGATTTCCTTTACCTCCTCTTCTGTTCTCTACCTCTTTCTCTCTTTTCTGTTAACTCTCTCAGAATAACTTTGGCTTGTCAGTACTCACACTACTTCCCACTGCACTGGCTATGGTAGATGTTCTCCTTGATCCTCCCCAGTCTGCTTCAAACTCTTCTGAGCTGGCTAGACTACTAGAATGGACTAGCCCCACCCACTCTCTACTGTTTATACTTTTAGAATTCCTGTGGGACCCCAACTCTGGGGTACTACAGTTCCCGTTCTTAAAGAAAGCCAACCTTGGCGCACTCTGCACTTACAGAATCAAATCCGAGATTGGTACTTCTCCATGTTTTCACCCATTGATCATCTCTTAACATCCCCAGCAAAGAGTGTATTAAGATTTTCCATAAAGGGGCATGGGAGAGAATATAAAAATCATTATACAAGGCTGGCGAGGGCATAACTTGTTATACCACTCTCCTCCTTTGATTGCTTTAAACTAAAACAACCCACTCTGGGATAACTTCGAAAGTCTCACTTCCGGTGTCAGTAATGGGTTGCGACAGCGTGCATAAATAAAGGCCTAATCAGTACTTTTTTGAACATACTAGCTAGGCAGAACCTGGGATGCAACAGCATACGCATTGGGGCCCTTACAAAATACTTCTCCCCACCGCCGAAAATAGAAGAACTTGCACACAAGAATTGACACACAGATAGAAAAGGTCACCTGTAAAGAAAATTTAGAATGGGTAGGGCCAACAGAGGACTCACTCCCCACTCACCTAGTAGAATACAATACACCCTTCTTAAGCTACTGCAGTTGAAAACTCCACACTCCCAATAGGAATGGGGATGTGCAAAGGATGGAATCCCTTTGAAATCGCACAGACAGACACGGCAACATTCAGTAGGGTTTCGGAGAGAATCGCAATTAAAAAGTCAGTTTTTCCTTTCTTCTCCTGTAATGACACTTGGGAAACAAACATTACATAGCATAATAAATATGTGCCATACTTCTCCCTCCTGCACATTTTCTTAATGGTACCAATCATAATTATCACTTTGCATCTCTATGGCACCAGCACATCGTTCAACATAATTTTCTTCATTATACCATTTTCATCCTGACCCTGCAAACATTCAATAGCATCTTTGCCTTTTCTTTTGCTTTTGGCCAACTTCTACTTGACTGGATTTGCATTGCAGAATCCTGAGCGGACATCCGCCTCCAGATTCTACAGCAAATACTTTCCATAGTATGCTTTGGAAAAGTGCTTTCCCCTCCACAAGCAGGAAATCAATTGCGATTTTCTGCTTGTAGAGGCAAAAAAAAAAAAGCTACGTATTTTTGTATAAATTCCGTTGGTCAGACAGCTTCAATTGAAGTCAATGGAAGCTGTACGACCCGCGGCTCTTCTGCAATTGACATTCGCTAGGCAATAATGCAGGAAAAGCAGGTACTGCGCATGTCCAATGGTGAGCCGTGCGGACCATCAGCAGGACAGAAAAGTAGTAATGACAGTTACATGCAGACCCCAGCCCGGCACAGGGTCGGATTTCGCTGCAGCCTCCCGCATGCGGAATCCGACCAGTTTGTGTGGAGCCAGCCTTTGGCATATCCACAAAATCCTTTATTGCTTTTGACCTCTTGCACACCTCAATTCATTATAAGCTTTTCTGACACTTGTCCTACAGTTTCTGCAGGCTGCTATATATTCTTGATATGCCCCCTCTTTGCATTTGCTAAACATTTTTCTTAACATGTATTTAAGTTGTGTGTTGATCCACTCTGGTCTCTTTAAATACTTCCTATTCTTCCTTTTATATGGATTGTCAACAATTGTGCTTTAAGAAGCTTATTTTGTAATATTTCCCAACCTTCTTGGCCATTTCTGTGCTTAAGAACACATAGCCATTGAATTCTTCCTACCCTCTGAGTTCGTTAAAATCTGCCTATCTGAAATCCAACCTTGAGGTTTGAGTCTTCCCAGGTCTTCCTGCCCTTGTTATCCAAAGTTGAAGGACAGCATGATCACTGCCTGCTAAGGTCCCAACCACTCTTCCTTCCTCAACCATTTACTACATGTTGGTAAGAATTAGATCAAAGATAGAAGATAAAACAAGAGGATCTGCTAACTTTTGAAAGTTAAAGTTGTCAGCAAGAGCAGATAAGAATTTGTTGGATCCATTACTTTTACCTGAGAGAGATTCCAAACAAATGTCTGGATAGTTAAAATCTCCCATGATCACTGTGCCATACCTTGAGAACTTGGCCATTTGATGTAAAAAGGGTTCATCCACATCTGCTTGTCCATGTGGCCTATAGTCAATGCCTATAATGGTGTCCTTTCCTTACCCAAACAGTTTCTACAGTGCTACCATTCTCTGAAGCTTGAATCTGTCGAGATGAAGGTTTTCCTAACATACAATGCAACAGCTTCTCCACTTTTATTAAGTCTGTTGGGCATAACAGAGTCCTGGCATATGGTCCTCATGTGTAGAGGGACTGGTTGCACTTTTCCAGTCTGTCAGGTTGGGTGGTTTGTTATTTCTTAGGTGTTACTTTAATCATTTGTCTGTATTCTCTCAGGGTTTTTTACCATAGAATTCACTCACTGCGTTGAATTCTGCTGTGAAAATCCATGCCATTTCTGTTACAAATCCACATCATAGTCTGCTGTGGATTTGTTTCACTGAAGGCAATGGGTTTCCCCAAGGCCCCACTTACATTACTGCAAAATCTGCAGCCAATCCACAGTATGAGAACTCACCCCAAGTTGCTGCTGGGTGAAGATTTACAGAGTATCTGTACTTTTACTTTAAAGTGCTCCAGCTCTGTCAGCCAGACTTAGCTCTTTCTGGCAACTGAAATCAGACCCATATGGCGCTAGATGAGGCTGACTTCAGCTGCCAAAAGGATCCAAAATCTGGCCAACGAACCAGTAGTGCTTCAAATTATTAATACAGGTACTCTTAGGCCTCATTCACATGAGTGCTGTGGGCATGTACAGAAAGCACTTCTATAGGAACCAATGGTTCACACGAAAAAAACAAAACAAAAGTTAGATGCACTGAATTAGTGCACCTAAAAAAAGATAGGACATGTGACTGCAAGGTTGCATATAAGCTCTGTGGTGTGAGAAAAGATAGGACCTGACCTAGCTTTAGTGCATGCCTTTCATAGACTCCTATGGGATCTGGAACGCACACACCTTGAATCGTGTGAACAGGCTGATTCGAGTAGCTGGAATTAACCTGTTCACACGATCTTTAGTGCAGTATAGCTGTGATCTTTGAATGTGGCTATACTGCGCACCCACAGCGCTCCTCTGAACAAGCCCTTAAGAGCAGTTCTCACTTTGGCACAACCCTTTAATTGCATTGTGATATCACATGGAGGGTTTGCCTACTGCAATACAGCATGTTAGTGATTTGAAAAGAGCCAGCAGCATTAGGTTTGTGTAGCTAGTGGATATTACTGTACAGCCGGCCTTTGTAGTACAAGCTTGTGTGAAATATGCAAACCATAATTAGTGCTACAATACATTGTGGACAATATGAAGCCTTCACCTTAACCAGCGATATAATACAATAAGACTCCTGCAGCCAGACCACCAAATAATAGACTTCAACTTGACACAGAAAGTCAGACACTCCTGTTTTATTTCAGAGCGTTCCAATAGGAAAGACAGGCGGCTTTTCTATTGAGTGAATAAGAGTCCTGGAAAAGGACAGTAGAGAAGCCCAAACTGCTGAGGAGACTCCATGGAACAAGACCATTATTCAGGAGGACGGCTCATCAGGAACATCCTCACATCATTCAGAAAGGGACTCCTTGCTTATCAGAAACCAAACACTGGAGAATCCACAGAAGATTTCACCAACTCACTTCCAGCTTCGATAGTCACCTGGAACATTACAGAACAAGTTATACAAGGCTGATTCTGTTATCAAGGCCATTAACCCTTTCCAATCTACTGTCTGACATCTAAAAACATTATGATTTAAGGCTGTACAGCTCCGATGTTGGAAGACGCCCGTTGAGGTTCTCTTATTGTATATTGCCAGCCTCTGCTGTCAGAGCTTATGCAACGTATCACCTCATGCAGTACTGGCTTTAGCTAGCATATAGCACTATTGTATAACAGTAGAAAAAGAGTAAGCCCCCTAGGAAAACCAGGATACAAATTGGCTTGAAAGGGTTAAAGCAGATCAGTCGGAGGTCAGCATGGGAAATACCTGTGGGTAGCAGAGGGAGGAGACGCTGAACTCCTGGATGTATTCTGTAGGTGTGTTTTTTATGCAATCTGTTGCAAAGCGTTTTCTTTGAGTCCAAACTATTTCAAGTCCTGTCCCCAGGTAAATCGTAATGTGGTATCAGAATTAACTGCATGCTATGAGAAGTTTTAGTGTTTTATAACTTCTGCATTACACCCCCCCCCCCCTTCTGTACCCATTAAGTTTATAAGAGAATTCAAATAAAAATGTATTACATACACTTCTTTGGGAACTAATAAAGACATGACTTCCTATCACATTCAGATGGTGAGCGATTTGTAAGCTTTCTCAAGCATTAATTCTGAATTTGGCCATCAGAAAACATACTAACTAGTGAATATTGCTCTAACACAATGCCTTATAGTTATCACAAAGATGTGTCATTAAACAATAAATTGGTTATGCAAGAACAAGTCTTTCCTCATAAGAGTCAAAAGGAAAGAAGAGTTATGGGTTTTGGAAAGCATTGGAAATACAAAAATAAAAATCTTGGTACTAAGGCCCAAGACAGATAGTTGCCAAGTTTTTGAACAAACTTCCTTTTGAGCCAAACTTTTGTCCTGGGACAGCATGGAGTCTATTACCTACAATTGAATTGCCCCTTTGATCCATTAGTTGCAGCAATTTTCTAACTACATAATTCACACCATATTTGCAATGGGGAGAGGTGGGACAGGGGCGGGGCTAATTCGCCTCCTCATTGCAAATAGTGCAGAGGGGGTGGGGAGGAGGCAGAGAGGAGACGGGAGCTCAGTTCCTGCTCCTGGGCTCTTCCAGCCTCCCCCCCCCCCCCCCCTGCACACGAGGACGACATATTGGCTCGGCGTGAAAAATCGAGCCGATATACGTTCATGTGAATGCACCCTAACACTGACTATGCACACTGAGGGATTAGTTAGTCCAAAGATTGTGTCGGCTATCAAGCAAACAAGATACTAGGATGCAACCACTTGCTGCTAGTATATGGAATTCTAATGACTACACCAAAGTAATCCTATGTTAACAGGTCAGTCATTACCTTATTACTAGTTAGCCATCACCTCCGGTGTTCTTTCCCTGGATGGAGCATCACTGACGGGTACTACAACAAGAAGTGTTAGTCTAAACCTCCCCATGAACAACTACAGGGTCTTAGAAAATTTAGGACATCTACCTTCAGTTTCAACATTTCGCACTACCTCATTCGGCTTCTTGGAAGACTCCATGTTCACATCTGGGTATAAATCAAGAAAGGATCAATATGTTAAAAGGAGGCACATCCTATATGAACAAGTCATTAGCGCACTCAGCACCACCATTCCATCACAGCCAGATACAGTGCCATCTTCCACTTAACCACTTGTGAATCTGTCAGTTCATCTAAAGAGCATGCTTTAGAGTCACAACCCCTCATCTCAGGCTTACCA
The DNA here is from genome assembly GCF_035609145.1 of Eleutherodactylus coqui. Taxonomy (NCBI): domain Eukaryota; kingdom Metazoa; phylum Chordata; class Amphibia; order Anura; family Eleutherodactylidae; genus Eleutherodactylus; species Eleutherodactylus coqui. Next base: position 70,937,814 of record NC_089841.1, read on the forward strand.
GCTTCTTGCACTTCCTTTACTACTGATGGAGCCTTAGTTTCTGCTGAAGGAATTGGATTCTCTGTGGATGTGACCTTTTGGGGTGCTGATGGAGCCTCATTTACTGGATTCGGTGCCTCATTCTCTGTGGTTGGAGCATCAGCATTAATGGCTTGTGCACTATTCTGTGTGGCTGAAACCTCAGCATCCTTGGGAAGGGCATCAGCCTCGACACATGGAGCCCCAGTTTCAGTGGTCACTGATTGAGCCTCATCCTCTGTGGTTGCGTTGTCAGTTGCAGTGGCTGGAGCCTCAGTATCCTTGAGAAGGGAGTTTTCTTCAGATGGAAGCTTCTTATCCACAGGTGGAGCCTCATTGTCTACATTTGTAGTGTCAGTGGCCTCTGATGGAGCCGCATTTCCTGCAGATGAAGATTTAGTGTCCTCTGTAGGAGCATTAGTGTCCTCTGATACAACCTCCTTCTCAGTGGATGAAGCTCCAGTATCTGCTGGCAGAGTCTCAGGAGCTGGAGTTCCCTCACAAGGCATATCTGGTGAACCTGCAGGTGCTGAAGTATTGCCAACTGCAACCTGAGCTTCCACACAAGAGGCCATTGCTGAAACAAACAAAAAAAACAAAACAAACAAAACACACATTTCTATAAGATATTTTCTATGCATGTTAGCCATAATTCAGTTTTAAGGCATGCTCAGATGTTCATTACTACTGGATTTTCTTTGGTGAAATTTACTTTGAAAAACCCCTTGCATTTTACAATACAATCAATGGAGGGGAGATCAAGAAAACTCATATTGTAAGTAAATCCACAGAAAATGTTGGGTCTATGCAAGGAATCTTAAATCCACAGAAGTCAATTTAGGATACAGATTTTACTCCTTCAACTAAGGATGAGATCTACATCAAAATCCTTACCCCCTCAAAGTCGCTTTAAAAATCAATTTCATCCAAAAATAGTATAAGTGATTGTGCATGTGTCCTTCAAACTTTAAGAAAATTTCTGCTACACTTACACCGAAAAAACTAAGATTTAAAAAAAAAAAAAGTGATGCAACAGAAGTTAAACACAGTAAATATTGTTAAGCCAAAAAAGGTTAGCCACTAAGGAGTTAAGGACCGAGCAATTTTCATTGTCTCATTGCAAGAGCCTTAACTTGTTCACATAGCTGTATGAAGGCTTGTTTTTTGGGACAAGTGGTGTTTTGTAATGCTAGTACATATAGGGGTTTAGGTTGTCTTTTATGGTGGGGGGGGGGGGGGGAGGAGCTACTTTAAAATAAACGTTATTGAACTTATGTTAACACCATTTTTAGTCCCTCACAGGAATTTCAGTATGCGATTCTCCAATAGTCAGCGTGGTATACTGCTTTGCTATGTAGTGCATTCTAGTAGGACTACAGCAGCCCATTTGCATCTGCTAGAGGCAGGGCCTCATAGACTGAGTTGCATGGCAGACACAGAGGCTTTTGTCAGGCATCCCACGGCCATGGGAACCCATTAGTATCTTGGTGCCATTTAGGTATACTAAGGTTTAAGCTGCCAGGATCCAAGGTTTCTCTGCTCCTGACAGTTAGAGCAGGAGCCTGGATGTCAGCCAAGCACAGCCAGGTCAGTAAAGAGGCATATTAGCCATAACCAATGGTTTAAGTAATGTGTGCTATAACTCAGTCAAAGTAACAAGTTTTAAAATTTAAAGTTCCCAGATTCAAGACATTTCAGTCAATATGCAACATGTCAAAAGTTAACTTCAGCCACCTGGATAACTAGAAACATTCCAACACCATTGCTGCATAAAAGTTACATACCAGAGTATAAAAATATGACTTTGCCATTAGGCATTGCTCACACACGAGCGGCTCGGCATCGCCGCAGGAAAGTCAAAGTGGTCTGTGCAATATCACTGCAGTTTCTCACGGTGATAGCACAACTTTGTAGCACTACAAAGTCGCATGTTGTGCTGCAAGGTCCCGTGACATTTTGTAGCACCACATGCAAGGATTTTCAGGGGATGGGCTCAAAATATAAGCCCTACTTCAAAAATAAGTAAAGAAGCCATAGATGAAGAGGAAAAGAAAAACCGTTCCATCACCTAGAAGTGCTGTCCGTGACTCCGCTGCAGCTTCTCCCTGGCTCCCCGGCACTGGTCTTCTCTTCTGGTTGGGTGATTAAAAAATCTCCACCTCCGGGAAGCGTTAGCTATGATTGGCTAAGCAACAGCCAGTCAGAGCTAGCCCTCAATGAATGAACCAGCAATTCATCAAGCGCTGGCTGCAATTGGCCAAGCATCAGCTAATCCCAGCCAGTGCTTCCAAGAGGCAGGGATTTTTCAATCCCTAGCCAGAAGATAATGAAGAGAAGCAGTGCCAGGGACCGAGTAAAAGATGCAGCGGGGCCAACAGTGCTTCTAAGGTGATGCATGTGTATTTTTCCCAGTTTGTGTGTCAGGTTGTTGCATGCTACAAAACAATTACAAGTGTGAAGTAACCCAAAGGAAAGCATGGGCTTCTCATACATGCAATTTGTAACAATACACACACACACACACCTTTGTTGCCCATGTGAACAAGGCCTTGTAGCCAAGACTGGGTGGGTAGGCAGGAGTTAATTAGGCTACAAGTGCAAAAAAAAAAAAAAGAAACCCTGCCCATCCAGCACTTCTTATACAATATTTGCCCCTCACTAACAGCTGGAAAGCTTCTCCCTGCCAGCTTACACATCTTCAGCAGCAGAGGAATAACTAGTAACTGCTGGACCCCAACTATAATGCTTCTATTACAGTACTGGTCTCCTCATATCGGGAAGAGAGACCTTATGAGCCCCTAAAGCCTCATGTATAACAGCATCCTCTGCATCCCCCTTACTCACTTCTTGCTCTCCCACAGACAGGCTTTCTGTGTCTCCAGGCTGATAACTGCCCTCCTGGCTTCCCCTTATATATCCGCCCTCTGAATGAATTAATCCCCAGCAGGTGAGACTCTTCCTGCTCCTCCACATAGGAGGAATATACCTCCCCTCCACAACCAGTCCTGCATGTGGTCACATTATCTACCATATCTTATGTGTTACATAGGACTGCAGCTGCTACATTATCTACCATATCTTATGTGTTTAGGAGCATATACACGGGCACGTTCACATACCTTTCACATATGTGTAGACCGTACATGAAAATACGTGTAATAACGCATGCATTTTAATGCATATGTTTACATTTTTAGGCTGGATTCAGACGAACGTATATTGGCTGGGTTTTCACGCCCAGCCGATATACGGTGTCTCTCTCTGCAGGGGGAGGGGGGGGAGGATGGAAGAGCCAGGAGCAGTGCTCTGAGCTCCCGCCCCCTCTCTGCCTCCTCTCCGCCCCTCTGCACTATTTGCAATGAGGAGAGGCGGGGCGGGGGCTGGGCTAATTCTCGGAACTTAGCCCCGCCCCATCCCACCTCCTTTCATTGCAAATAGTGCAGAAGATCGGAGAGGAGGCAGAGAGGGGGCGGGAGCTCAGTTCCTGCTCCTGGCTCTTCCATCCCCCCCTGCACACGAGGACAACGTATATCGGCTGGGCGTGAAAACCGAGCCAATATACAGTCGTCTAAATCCACCCTTAAATAATATGTGCGGTACACGCTTTTGATCTGCAAACTCTTTTTTTCTTAATAATGTTTTTAAATTCACTTTTTTCCCTCATGGCATTGGATCACAAAAACGCATACCTTAAAGGGGTTGTCTCGTGGCAGCAAGTGGGTCTATACACTTCTGTATGGCCATATTAATGCACTTTGTAATGTACATTGTGCATTAAATATGAGCCATACAGAAGTTATTCACTTACCTGCTCTGTTGCTAGCGTCCCCGTCGCCATGGATCCGTCTAATTCTGATGTCTTCTTGCTTTTTTAGACGCGCTTGCGCTGTGCGGTCTTCTTCCTGGTGAATGGGGCCGCTCGTGCCGGAGAGCTGGTCCTCGTAGCTCTACCCCGTCACGTGTGCCGATTCCAGCCAATCAGGAGGCTGGAATCGGCAATGGACCACACAGAGCCCACGGTGCACCATGGGAGAAGACCCGCCGTGCATCGTGGGTGAAGATCCCGGCGGCCATCTTGGTGAAGGAAGAAGAAGGAAGACGTCGCAGAGCGGGGATTCGGGTAAGTAATAATTTTTTTTTTTTTTTAACACATCCTTTGGGGTTGTCCTGCGCCGAACGGGGGGCCTATGGAAAAAAAAAAAAACGTTTTCGGCGTGAGACAACCCCTTTAAGCATATGGAAAGGTGCAGCCATACATATATTTTTTTCCTTCAGGCTGGATTCACACGAACGGTTTTTACGCCGAGCCGATATACATCGTCCTCATCTGCAGGGGGGGGGGTAGGCTGGAAGAGCCAGGAGCAGGAACTGAGCTCCCGCCCCCTCTCTGCCTCCTCTTCGTCCCTCTGCACTATTTGCAATGGGGAGAGGCGGGAAGGGGGTGGGGCTAATTCATGGAACTTAGCCCTGTCCCCGTTCCGCCTCTTTCATTGCAAATAGTGCAGAGGGGCGGAGAAGGGGCGGGGAGGAGGCAGAGAGGGGGCGGGAGCTCAGTTCCTGCTCCTGGCTCTTCCATTCCCCTCCCCCTGCAGATGAGGACGACGTATATCGGCTCGGCGTGAAAACCAAGCCGATATACATTCGTGTGAATGCACCCTTAAGGCGTTTGATCACAAAAAATGTATATATTAGGTTATGGAAAGGTACAGCCATTTGTTTCCATACGTTTTCCTCTGACTGCAATGTTAAAAAAAAGTAGACATATCTGCATGTTTTCTTGTGGGACAGAGAAGTATAGTCGGCCGTGCTGCTCAATGCCACAACAACACATAAAACACACTGAAACCTATGCCTTGTGACATGTAGGCAAACGCATCCACTACAGCCTACGGGTCCGTTAAACACCAGGATGTCCTCTGTTATTTGGAGTAAAATCTTGTGCGTTTAACAGATAACTATACAGCAGTGCAGACTGGTTCTTACATAGGACTGCCATTACTATATTATCTGTGCTCTGAGATTTATCATCGTGTGTCATCTAGTGTTGCGTAGGACTGTAGCTACTACATTATCTGTGCTCTGAGAGTTATCACTGAGTGTTACATGTGCTTGCAGGAGTAATCTACTATATTACCTGTATGGCTCAGGGCGCATTCAGACGACCGTATATCGGCTCAGTTTTCACGCCCAGTCGATATACGGCGTCCCTCTCTGCCTCTGCAGGGGGGGGGGGGGCTGGAAGAGACCGGAGCAGTGCTCTGAGCTCCCGCCTCCTCTCTGCCTCTTCTCCACCCCCTCTCCACTATTTGCAATGAGGGGAGGCGGGAAAGGGGCGGGGCTAAGTTTCAGGAATTAGCTCTGCCCCTGTCCCTCCTCTCCTCATTGAAAATAGTGCAGGGGGGCAGAGAGGAGGCAGAGAGGGGGCGGGAGCTCAGTTCCTGTTCCCGGCTCTTCCAGCCTCCTCCCCCTGCAGAGAGGGACATCGTATATCGGCTGGGCGTGAAAACCCAGCCGATATACGGTCGTCTGAATGCGCCCTCAGTGTGTAAAAAGGAAGCAGTTAAATACCAAATTCAGCTCTGCTGTATTTGCAAATTACGATTTATTTTAACCAAGCCTGTTTGCACCTTAATGACCAGGCCAAATTTTGGAAATCTGGCATGTGTAAATTTGACATGGAATAACTCCATAACGGTTTTGCATATCCAAGTGATTCTGATTGTTTTTACACCACGTATTGTGCTTCATTTAGGTGGTAAAAATAGACCGATAGAATTTGTGTATATTTATTAAAAGTGCCAAAATTGAGAAAATTTTGAAGAAAATTAAATTTTTTTACATTTTCAACTGCAATATCTCAAATATGTGCAAGCATAATATATTCATTTTTGATCAGATATATATTTCCATCTGTTTACTTTATTCTGGATGCACATTGGAAAAACTTACATACAAATTTAACATAATTTTATAAACATTTTGAGAAAATTTTGTTTTATCCACCATGCCAAGATTGTAAAGGCTCATAGGTGTCAGGGCTTATTCACATGAGCGTATATCGGCCAGCTTTTCCCGGCTGGCCGATATACGCAATCATCTGATGCACGGGCTCGGCTTATATGCACTCAGGCAGGCGAGACGCCTGATGACATATACTGCTGGTGGAGTCAGTATGTTCCCCTTCCCTCCCTCTCACCGGCTCACCTCCTCTCTCCTTCCCTCTGGCTGTTTGCAATGGGAGGGGGCAAGACAGGGGTGGAGCTAAGCTCCTGCTCCCTCCTCCTTGTCCGCAGCCAGCAATGGGATAGGGTGGGGTGGTCGGAGCTTAGCTCCTCCCCTGCTCCACCCCCTCCCTTTGCAAACAGCTGAAAGGGAGGAGAGAAGGGGGAGGAAGTTTAGCAGTCACAGCTCCCATTGGCTCCCATAGGAATCTATGGCAGTGTCCGTAGTCCGGCCAGGAAGATAGTTCCAGGACTATCCCTTCCTGCCTGGCTTAAAAGCGTCCGGCCAGGCACTTTCACACTGTGGGAGTACGCCTGTGTGATCTGATGCATTGGATTCCAGACGGTAGCATATATCGGTCGGCCGTGAAAACGCCGGCTGATATATGCTCATGTGAATAAGCCCTCAGAATAATAGATACCCCCACAAATGACGCCATATAAAAAATACACCCCTTCATGTATGCACTGAGGGGGGTCATGAGTATTTTCACCCCACAGTTTTTTTTCAGGAACTAATGTAATTTAGAGGAGAAAAAGATTAAATTTCATATTTTTGCAAATATGTCATTTTAAAGAGAGGTTTTTTTTCTATAGTGCACATGAAAATGAGGATTTACACCCCAAAATGGATACCCCTGTTTGTCCTGTGTTCAGAGACATACCCATTGTGGCCCTAATCTTATATCTGTATGCAAAACGGGGCCCAGACAGAAAGGAGCAGTCAGTGGCTTTCAGAACAGACATTTTTCTTGAAGGCGTTTTAGGTCCCACTGCCCACTTGTAGAGCCCTTGAGCAGCCAAAACGACAAAGTCCCCCACAAATGACCACATTTTGGAAACCAGATCCCGTAGCAAATTCATCTCGGTGTGTACTGCATATTTTGACCCCACAGTTTTTGAATGAATCGAAGCAAAGCAGAAGGAAAAAATTACGATTTCTGTTTTTTTGGCAATTGTGTCATTTTAAAAAATAGGGTTTTTTTGTACAGCACACATGAATGAAGACTTTCACCCCTGTTTATTCAGAAACATACCCATTGTGGCCCTAATCTTCTGCCTGGATACCCAACAGGGCCCAAACCGAAAGGAGCATCAAATTTTAACTGTGTTTTAACTTTTACGTGATGGCCATTATCGATTGGATAATGGCGATCACGTGACCGGAGACCGCTCACCGCGGCCCTCGGTTACTGCTCCAAGCTCTCGGCTATCTTTAGTAGCCAAGAACAAGTATATTTAAAATTTCACGGGCGCTCCGCAGCTTCTGCACTCATGCATCCGCCGTTTTGGGAAGGGGCGCATGCGCCAAAGCTGGGGAAAGGTCCACGGATAAGGATATGTGATCATGTGACCTAGAACCACATACTGCGGCCCCCAGTGAGATCTCCAGGCTCTCAGCTACTCATATTAGCCAGGAGCTGGGAGTTTTAAAATTACCTGGGCCTCCCAGCCCTCTGCGCATGTGCATGACATAATGACGTCTGGCGCGCAGACGCTGGTGTCAGGTCCTGCAGGACCAGAATGCTACAGGTCATCGCTGAGGACGGGGGTGAGTTTTCTCAGCCCCCCTTACAGATCTGATCCGTAAGGTGAGTTGAAACTTTAACTTGTTTTTACTATCAATTGACTTTAATGTGATTGCCGGTATAACCGTTGGATACCGTTGATCGTGTGACTGGGGGGAGCTTCCCGCGGTCCCCCATGACAACCCCACCGGATGTCAGCTACCTCCGGTAACCGAAAGCATGGAGCTATCACGTTCAGAGCCTTCAGGATTTTAATCCCTAGAGGAAGCATGTTTTTAGAGAAATCTAACAGATAACCTAGCCTGTGGATTTTACAAGTGCCCCGAGAGCCTTCACTGCATCACCTCTACAAATTGTTTCTGTACCAAGACTGTTTTATTGATCTCCATTTTCAATAGTTGAGTAAAAGCAACAAGACCACCCGTTCTCAGTTTTGTCTTTCAAAATACTTTTGTGTGTGTGGACTAATTTATTTTGCCAAAGGGATCCGCAGAAGAAAAAGGAACGGTGGTGTCACGAGTGACAAACAGGACTACAGGTAACCACGGCTACCCTTTGTGATCTCCCCCTGCGGTAACGGGGTCGGTTCCCAAGCAACCCCCTAGAGGAGGAGACGATAGAGCCCTGTGACAAAGTTATCTCTCTACCTCACTGTCTCCTCAGCTGAGGGCCTGCTCCTCGGACGCTGCACTTGCACATCCCCATTGGCTTCTATGTGGACTTTTAGTGTGCAAATGAATGTCAACTGTCTTGATAATGTAAAGGTCTAAGGCTGCCCATTCAGACGGGTGTATTTTCCGTATGTGTGATGTCTGTGTATTTCACGGAGAGCACATGGACTCATTAGGCCTCATTCACACAGGCTACAAAGTTGCAAGATTTTGTAGCGCTGTGACATTGCTACAAAACGCATGTATGTGAAATTTTCGGAAGTGGAATAGTATACTACAAAGTACAACCCACGTGGAAGAGATTTCGGAAATCTTCACGTGATGTGGAATTTTCTGCGACAAATCTGCAGCTTGTCTATTCATACTGCGAAATGATGTTGCAGAATTCAACCCTACAATGGTTAAATTCTGCACTTATCCACAATTAAAAATGTGGACAAATAGATCCGAGGAATCTCAATTGCTTTATCAAGGAGAAATGTCTCCGGTTGGAACCGATAACGTCAGTTTCTTCTGCACTTCAAATTGGAAACTATATGATCACTCTCGAGCTCGAACGCACCTACTTCCATATTCTTACGGTATAACCTGCAGCTGTAGATGTTATCTCAAGATAGTGGTCAGAATCAGGGAAATAAGACATTTTCAGTTTACTGCTCTCCCGTTTGGGATTTTATCAGCCCCATTTGTTTTCATAAAAGTAATTTCAGCAATGGATTCTGTCCTTGGGATCTGGGGTCTAACCATAATCCCTAATTTAGAAAACTGGCTATTGAAGGCTGAGTTGATACAGCTGCTGTTACATCAGATGAATTTAGTGATCTCTTTCCTTCGGAGCCAGGGATGGATAGTGAGTTGGGAGAAGTCAGAGGTAGTTCCAACTACCAGAAAGAGGCTCCTAGGTTTTATAATACTCAATATAAAAGCTTTTTCCCATTTCATCAAGAAAATCTTCACAAGCTCATCGAGGTCATGGTTCATCCAGCTCACATATATGAGTCAATGGCAATATAACCACTTTCCCTATTACAGAACCTGGTATCCCAAGGCACATATCTGTGCACTGATCTCAAGAGTTTCAATGTGAAAGTTGATCATCTCTATGAAGTACTAGAGTACTTTACGAAATAATCTTGTAAATATTAGCTCATTCCAGTGCATGCTCTACCAATAGATTATATGCTACAATGCATTACTCCAAAGTCAGGCTAGGTCCAACATGGTTTTTAACACTATGCAGAAAAGCTCTCTGATGTCTGAGGCTGTTCTGCATATGTAAGTTACTGCATGCAGAACAGCGTTACACCTGATTGAGCTCCATGGAGATTCTGTCTGGTGACATCGTAATGAAGAGTTTGGATATTTGGCCTGAGAGTGAGTAGGTGGGGTAAAAGCTAATGAGGTGTTGCTTGACCTAATGGTTTCACTAAAGCCCCCTTTTCCTTCTGCAACCACTGACTCCAGTAACCAGGGGACAGTGGCCATTAGACACGCAGGACCATGCTGACTCTTTAATGAGCTATACTGCAGGTTCTACATTCTCTGTACAACACTACAATCATTGATTGGTAGAGTTGGAAGGGACCTCCAGGGTCATTGGGTCCAACCCCTGCTCAATGCAGGATTTATTAAGTCATCCCAGACAAATATTTGTGTCTCCTCCCTTTCAGTTTCATCCCATTGCTTCTAGCCTTTCCTTGTGCAGATGAGAATAGGGCTGATGCCTCTGCACTGAGACAGACCCTCAGATATTTGTAGACAGCTATTAAGTCTACTCTCAGCCTTCTTTTCTGCAAGCTAAGCATTCCCAGATCCTTTAACCCGTTCCTCACAGGACATGATTTGCAGACCGCTCACCATCTTGGTAACCCTTCTCTGAGCTCTCTCTAATCTGTCTATCTCTTTTATAAAATGTGGTGCCAAGAACTGGACACAGTATTCCAGATGAGGTCTGACTAAGGAAGATGTAGAGGAGGACGATTACCTCAGGTGATCAACTCTTTGCTTCTCTTAATACATCCCAGAATTGTGTGCCTTTTTTGCTGCTGCATCACACTGTTGAGTTATGTTCAGTCTGTAATTTTAGACTATAGAAGTCTTTCACTTGTGCTGCTGCTTAGCTCAGTTCCTCCCATTCTGTAATTCCCCGAAATTAGCCTGTGACTTGTTAGGAGACCAAAGGAAGGGAGTTCAGTAGCCATGTTGCTAAACTCCCTCCCACCGCCGCTATGGGCTCACATAGGAGCACCTGCAGCGGCTGACATATTTCGGCCCAAAAGATAGTCCTGGAACTAACATAAAACTGCCCAGCGCTATATTGGCCTGGCCAGACGCTTTTTTTGTCTAAGGAATACAGTCATGTGATCTGCGGCATTGGAATCCAGTGCATCAGATCACAGCATATATCAGTCAGCCATGAAAATAGCTGGCCGATATACACTTGTGGGAAAGAGCTCTAACATCCCTTCTTCACAAGCCCTATTCAAATGACTGATTGTAAATTTTCAGAGCAGAAACTTGTGACTCAGTATCTGTACTTTCACTTTGGAGCACTCCAGCTTAATGGTCATTCTGCTACTTCCAGCTACTAAATTCTGCCCCATACTAATGCTAGATGAGGCAGACTTCATCTGTCAGAAGTAGCCAAAAACTACTAACAGTGCAGGAGCGCTCCAAAGTGTAGTTACGGGTACTCTAAAGTCTAAAGTGTGGTTCTTACATTGTCACAGCTCTTTAAGCCATTAAATGCATTGTGATATCATATGCAGAGTTTGCCTATGGGAACACGTTAAAAGATCAACAGCATTAGATTTGTTTAGTTAGTGGATATTACTTTGCACATTTACTGATACAATACAATGTAAGCAATATGAAGCCTTCACCCTAACCAGCGATGTAATGCAAGAAGACTCCTGCAGTCAGACAACCAAATAATGGACTTCAACTTGACAAAGAAATCCAGAGATTCCAGAGTTTTATTTCAAAGTGTTCTAATAGAAGAGACAGGGGGCTCTTCTACTGCACAGAGAGAATGAGTCCTGTAGGACAGTAGAGAAGCCCAAACTGCTGAGGAGACTCCATGGAACAAGACCATTATTCAGGAGGACGGCTCGTCAGGGACATCATCCAGAAAGGGACTCCTTTATCATCAGAAACCAAACACTGGAGGATCCACAGAAGATTTCACTTCCAGCTTTGAGAGAGTCACCCGGAGAACCTGGAACATTAGAGAACAAGTTATACAATGCTGATTCTGTTATCAAGTTCATTACAGCAGATCTGATCAGATTTCACATGCTAATCTAGGGGTAGCAGAGAGGGGGACACACTGAACTCCTGGATGTATTCTGTAACTTTCTGTGATTCAGTATTTTTATGTAATTGCTAAATAGTCAGGACCCATAGAGAAAGCAGCGAGTTCTGTTCACAAGCAGGTACATAGGAATACACTAGAGGAGAAAATATATAATCTAGTACTAAGGCCTAGAAGGAGGGGGGAACTTACCCCTCTGATGCATTGGTTCTAGGCCCTGTCAACCATCCGAGATAGCTGCTGCATAATTACATAATTCACACTGGCCAATCAGATCAGGTATAGTGCACTGGTTGGACTGGTAGACTAAACCCTCACAGTGGTAGGGTTGGGCTAAGGCCTCATGTCCACTAGAAAAATACAATCCCTGCAGAACCTGCAGCAGATTCCGCACGGATTTGCTTTAAATGGTATTTTTTCTTGCATGCAGATATCCCCACTAATAGATAGCAACGTGGCCGATCCGCACTAAAATGGAGCATGCTGTGTTTTTTTCTGTGCGTGAAAGACACAAATTGATTAAAATGCTATTTGTGGGTGTAAAATTCAATTTAATTGACTGCAGATGGCCAATGACATTCCTATGGGCAAAGTTTCACCCACAGAATCTGCAATTCGATTTTGTTAGTGGACATGAGGCCTAAAGGTTGTGTCAGCCATCAGCAAGCAATATATTAAGACTTTGAGTTCTAATGAATACACCAAACCCATCTTGTGATTAGAGGTCAGTCATTTCCTTATTGATCACTCGTCACCTTCCGTGTTCTTTCCCTGCATGGAGCAGCACTGACAGGTCCTACAACAAGAAGAAATGTTGTTAGTCTGAACTTTCTATGAGTGACCACAAGGTCTTGGAAAATTTAGGATGTCTACCTCTAGTCACAACATTCAGCACCACATCATTTGGCCCCTTGCATACCTCCACATTCACATCTGAATATAAATCAAGAAACAGGACCACCACATTACAAGACTTATTTTAAAGAGAACAATTCATTAGCGCACTCCGCATCACAGTTTTATACAATGCCAGTCACTTAACTACTTGCCAGTTCACATGAAGAGCATGCTCTAGAGTCTTAACCCCTTGTGTCAGGCTTACCAGCTTCATGTACTGCCGAGGGAGCATCACCGTCCGCTGACGGGGCAGCATTCTCTGCCGAGGGAGCATCACCGTCCGCTGACGGGGCAGCATTCTCTGCCGAGGGAGCATCACCGTCCGCTGACGGGGCAGCATTCTCTGCGGAAGTGACCTTTTGCAGCCCTGATGGAGCCTCATTCTCTGTGGTTGGAGCATTAGCATCTATGGTTTGTGCAGCATTCTGTGTAGCTGTAGCCTCGGAATCCTTGGGAAGGGTGATATTCTCAGTAGATGGAAGCTTCTTATCCACAGATGGAGCCTCATTGTCTCTATCTGTAGTGTCAGTGGCCTTTGATGGAGCCTCATTCTGTGTAGTTGTAGCCTCAGCATCCTTGGGAAGGCCATCATTCTCTGTAGATGGATGCTTCTTATCCACAGGTGGAGCCTCATCGGCTACATTTGTAGTTTCAGTGGCCTCTGATGGAGCCTCATTTCCTGCAGATGAAAATTTAGTGTCCTCTGCAGGAGCATTAGTGTCCTCTGATACAACCTCCTTCTCAGTGGATGAAGCTCCAGTATCTGCTGGCAGAGTCTCAGGAGCTGGAGTTTCCTCACAAGGCATATCTGGTGAACCTGCAGGTACTGAAGTATTGCCAACTGCAACCTGAGCTTCCACACAAGAGGCCATTGCTGGAAAAAAAAAATACAAGTTATGACCATGCCTTAGAACTGCATTGTGGGTATTTTAAATATTGGATTTTAGAGGCCATTGCCGGAGAGAAAAAAAAAAGTTCTATGCAAATAATCCACAGTGCAGTTTTGCGGCATGTTCATACATTAGATACTGAATTTTCTTTGGTGAAATGTGCTGTGTAAAATGTAGAGCGTCTTACAATACAAGCAATGGAGGGGAGACTTGAAGAAAACTTACTGTAAATAAATCCACAGAACGTAGTCTGCACAAGGCAATTTTAATTCCACAGAATGTCAATTTATGATGCAGATTTTACCTTGATTTGAAGGGATAAAATACATACAAAAGCCACTTCAAAAACAAAACTTGGACCAGAAATAGAAGTAATTTTGGAAAAGTGTCTGTCAAAGTTTGAATTGCTGCTACTCTTAAGCCTACTAATATCTTCAAGAAAAAAAAAAAAAAACACAAAAAAAAAAAAACACAGATGGTCACATACTCTAAGAGGAATACCAAGACTGAATGGAAGTTAATAAAGCTACAACTACAAACAAAAAAGAAACCATTAACCCTTGCCCATGCAGCACTTCCTATACAATACCTGCCCCTCACTAATAACTGGAGAGCTTCTCCCTGCCAGCTTACACACCTCCAGCAGCAGGGGAACAACTAGTGGCTGCTGGACCCCAGTGTAAACTCTATAATAACTATAATGCTTCATCAATAGTACCTCATGTGGCCCAAAACATCATGCATCATAACATCTTACTTCTTGCTCTCCCAGGCTTCAGTGCCCAAGTACAACCTCATATTTTACCCTTTAGCCTCCTTACTCACTTCCTTCTCCCCCACAGGCAGGTTCTCTATGTCTCCAGACTGATAACTGCCCTCCTGGCTTCCCCTTATATATCCGCCCTCTGAATGAATTAATCCCCAGCAGGTGAGACTCTTCCTGCTCCTCCACATAGGAGGAATATACCTCCCCTCCACAACCAGTCCTGCATGGGGGTTACATTATCTATCATGTTATGTGTTACATAGGACTGCAGCTGCTACATTACGTACCATACCATATCTTATGTGTTACATAGGACTGCAGCTGCTACATTACGTACCATACCATATCTTATGTGTTACATAGGACTGCAGCTAATACATTATCTACCATACCATATCTTATGTGTTACATAGGACTGCAGCCAGTACATTATCTACTATATCTTATGTGTTACATAGGACTGCAGCTAATACATTATCTACCATATCTTATGTGCAACATAGGACTGCAGATACTATATTATCTACCATGTGTTATGTGTTACATAGGACTGCAGCTGCTACATTATCTACCATATCTTATGTGTTACATAGGACTGCAGCTGCTACATTATCTACCATATCTTATGTGTTACATAGAACTGCAGCTGCTACATTATCTACTATACCCTATCCTATGTGTTACATAGGACTGCAGCTACCACATTATCTACTATACCATATATTATGTGTTACATAGGACTGCAGCTACCACATTATCTACCATACCATATATTATGTGTTACAGAGGACTACAGCTACTATATTATCTGTGCCCAGAGTTATCACCATGTGTCATCTGTAGCGTTACCTGGGACTGCATATGCCCAGTCACT
Organism: Eleutherodactylus coqui; assembly: GCF_035609145.1. Taxonomy (NCBI): domain Eukaryota; kingdom Metazoa; phylum Chordata; class Amphibia; order Anura; family Eleutherodactylidae; genus Eleutherodactylus; species Eleutherodactylus coqui. The sequence goes on from NC_089841.1 coordinate 70,952,993, forward strand.
TACCAACTGCGTATGATTTGTGTTGTTACTAGAGATGAGCGAGCACCAAAATGCTCGGGTGCTCATTACTCGGGACGAAATTATCGCGATGCTCGAGGGTTCGTTTCGAGTAACGAACCCCATTGAAGTCAATGGGCGACCCGAGCATTTTTGTATATCGCCGATGCTCGCTAAGGTTTTCATTTGTGAAAATCGGGGCAATTCAAGAAAGTGATGGGAACGACACAGCAACGGATAGGGCAGGCGAGGGGCTACATGTTGGGCTGCATCTCAAGTTCCCAGGTCCCACTATTAAGCCACAATAGCGGCAAGAGTGCCCCCCCCCCCCCGCACTGTCAGCATAAAGATCGTTCTCCTCTGCCACAGCAGAGCCCTTCCCGACAATTCATCCCGCGCACGCCGGCAGCCCATTGCTTTCAGTGGAACCTGCTGTATTGCCGGCTCCATTGAATTCAACGGGGAAACATCGTTCTTCTCTGCCACAGCTGTTACAGCTGTGGCAGAGAAGAATGATTTGTCTTCTATATGTTCTCAATGGGGTCGGCGCTGCTGCCGCCGGCCCCATTGAGCGCATATAGAGAAGAGAACAGGAATCGCAGATAGGTGCGATCTGCGATTTCTATGGCCTAAGAAGGACCGTTGGGGTTCTTGAAGCCTAAAATACTCCTAACGCTCTCCCTATAGCAACTCCACCAAGACAGCACTTTCCCTCCTCTATGTCAGAACAAATCTGTGGCGAGCCGCGGGAGGGGCCGATTTTTATACTCGGGTGACACCTGATCTCGCCAGCCACTCACTGCAGGGGGGTGGTATAGGGCTTGAACGTCGCAGGGGGGAGTTGTAATGCCTTCCCTGTCTTTCTATTGGCCAGAAAAGCGCGCTAATGTCTCAGAGATGAAAGTGAAAGTAACTCGAACATCGCGTGGTACTCATCACGAGTAACGAGCATCTCGAAGACGCTAATATTCGAACGAGTATCAAGCTCGGACAAGTACGCTCGCTCATCTCTAGTTGTTACATAGGACTGCAGCAACTACATTATCTGTTCTCAGACTGTTATCACCATGTGTTATCTGTGGTGTTACATGGGACTGCAGGAGTAATCTAATATATTACTTGTGCTCTGTATGTCATTCAGTGTAAAGAAAGGAAACAGTTACAAAGCAAATTAAAGGGGTTGTCCCGCGAAAGCAAGTGGGGTTATGCACTTCTGTATGGCCATATTAACCCCTTGAGTGGCACGCTCCGGAAAATTTCGGGGACGAGCTCCACTGCTCATAGCAACATAGCCCGGAAGATTTCCGGGCTATGTATCACTATGGGAGCTGCAGAGCACAATGCCACAAGCTGTGACAGTGTGCTCTGCCTGCACAGACCCACAGAGAGCAGTGCAAGGGCTTTGAAAAACCAGCAGAAGATATTGCCGACATGTCGGCAATCTCCAGCTTTGTTTACAGGTTGCCATAGAGACCATCGGCTTGTCAGAAGCAAGCCGATGGTCTCTGTGGCAGGGAGAGCTGGTTGTTAGCTGTCAGAGGACAGCTAGGTACCAGCTCTTACAGCAGAGATCAGAGAAAACCTCCGATCTCTGCTGTGTTAACCCTTTACATGCTGCAGTCTATGTGACTGCAGCATGTAAAGGGCTGTCACTGCAGCATGTAAAGGGCTGTCACCATCGGACCCCCGGAATGTGATCAGGGGTCCTGATGGGTCCCTGTGGAAGTCCCCTAAAGGGACAAAAAAAAAAAAAAAAGTTTAAAAATTATAAAAAAAATTATAAAAACACTTGTCTCCCTTTACTTTGTAAAAAAATCAAAAATACAATCACACATGTGGTATCCATGCGTCGTAATGACCCAGAGAAGGAAGTTAATGCATTATTTAACCCCTTAATGACATGGCCCCTTTTTTTCTTTTTTCCCCATTTCTTTTTTTCCTCCCCCCTGTTTAAAAAATCACAACTTGTCCCGCAAAAAACAAGCCCTTATATGGCCATGTCAATGGAAACATGAAAAAGTTATGGCTCTTGAGACGCAACTGCAAAATTAGTTGAAATTCAATGATTAGACCATTTAAAAAAACCTGCCCTGGTGGGCACGGCAGGGTGGTAGGAAACCCGCCACTCAAGGGGTTAATGCACTTTGTAATATACATCGTGCATTAAATATGAGCCATACAGAAGTTATTCACTTACCTGCTCCGTTGCTAGCGTTCCCATCGCCATGGTGCCGTCTAACTTCAGCGTCTAATCGCCTGATTAGACGCGCTTGCGCAGATGGGTCTTTTCCCTTCGACTCGGCTCGGCAGCAGCGGTGTTCTGGCTCCGCCCCCTTATACGCATCATGGCGTAGCTCCGCCCCATGACGTGTGCCGATTCCAGCCTCCTAATTGGCTGGAATCGGCACATGTGACGGGGGCGGAGCTACGCGACGAGGAGCACGCAGCCGCCAGACACCATTGGGAGGCATCGGGACGCCGCGGACCAGGTAAGTAAAAGCCCCCCCCCCCCCCCCCCCCCCGAAAATAAGAGACTGTGCCCTTTTTGGGGAAAAGAAAAATATAAGACAGTGTCTTATTTTCAGGGAAACATGGTATTATATGCTTCTCTGGCGTCTTCATATAAGTGTGAGAGAAATTTAGTATATCTATATGATGGTTACGCCTTGCCTTCCTCTTAATAAAAGCACGGTGTTAGGTGGCTGGATCCCAGAACCCCATTATCATTAACTGGATTCTGATCTCTTGACTGAGTTTTTGGTTAACGGCTAAGTCACTTGTGACTCTTACTTAGTGATTTTACCTAATTTAGGTGTACTTCTTTAAAAATTTCTCTAACATAAGTTTCTGGTGCAAATTATACATAAATCTGATGGCTGCACCTCCTCCTCGCCCACTTTTCGGAAGACTGGAGTGGCTGGCACAGAATGAGGAAAAGTCGTAATTTTTTTCACAAGCAGCTGCTTACATAAAAGTTTGCAGTTTTTTACACCAGAAACTGGTATAAAGGTTTATAAATGTGCCGCTCTGTCCGTTTCATCCTATTGGTCATATACTCAATTTATACAAAATACAATTTATGACCACTTTGACTTCACTGGTTAATGCAAGGGTTGAGGCCATGCCAGAGGCTTGAAAACATCTCATTTTCATGCTGTTTCACAGTAATTACGGTTTAAAAAAACAATACATTTTGAAAAAACCCTCAGGATACCGCTACATGGTGCATTTCTACTGCAGGCTTTCCACAGCAGAAAACCCGCAGCAAAGATGTCACAGATCCGCAGTGGATAGAGATGAGCGAGCACCAAAATGCTCGGGTGCTCGTTACTTGAGTCGAAATTTTCGCGATGCTCGAGGGTTCGTTTCGAGTAACGAACCCCATTGAAGTCAATGGGCGACCCAAGCATTTTTGTATATCGCCGATGCTCGCTAAGGTTTTCATGTGTGAAAATGGGCAATTCAAGAAAGTGATGGGAACGACACAGAAACGGATAGGCAGGCGAGGGGCTACATGTTGGGCTGCATCTCAAGTTCCCAGGTCCCACTATTAAGCCACAATAGCGGCAAGAGTGGGACCCCCCCTCCCAACAATTTTTACTTCTGAAAAGCCCTCATTAGCAATGCATACCTTAGCTAAGCACCACACTACCTCCAACAAAGCACAATCACTGCCTGCATGACACTCCGCTGCCACTTCTCCTGGGTTACATGCTGCCCACCCCCCCACCCCACCCCCTGCACGACCCAGTGTCCACAGCGCACACCAAATTGTCCCTGCGCAGCCTTCAGCTGCCCTCATGCCACACCACCCTCATGTCTATTTATAAGTGCGTCTGCCATGAGGAGGAACCGCAGGCACACACTGCAGAGGGTTGGCATGGCTAGGCAGCGACCCTCTTTAAAAGGGGCGGGGCGATAGCCCACAATGCTGTACAGAAGCAATGAGAAATCCAATCCTGTGCCACCTCCATCTGGAGCTGCACACGTGGGCATAGCAATGGGGAACCTATGTGCCACACACTATTCATTCTGTCAAGGTGTCTGCATGCCGCAGTCAGACCGCGGTTTTTTATAAATAGTCACAGGCAGGTACAACTCCGCAATGGGAATCCCGTGTGCACCCACAGCATGGGTGGCTCCCTGGAACCCACCGGCGGTACATAAATATATCCCATTGCAGTGCCCAGCACAGCTGAGGTAATGTCATGTTAAATGCAGGTGGGCTTCGGCCCACACTGCATGCCCCAGTCAGACTGGGGTTCTTTAGAAGTGGACACATGCAGTTACAACTCCGTGTGGACCGACAGCATGGGTGGGTGCCAGGAAGCCACCGGCGGTACATAAATATATCCCATTGCATTGCCCATCACAGCTGAGGTAATGTCATGTTAAATGCAGGTGGGCTTCGGCCCACACTGCATGCCCCAGTCAGACTGGGGTTCTTTAGAAGTGGACACATGCAGTTACAACTCCGTGTGGACAGACAGCATGGGTGGCTCCCTGGAACCCACCGGCGGTACATAAATATATCCCATTGCAGTGCCCAGCACAGCTGATGTAACGTCAGCTTTAATGCAGGTGGGCAAAAAATTAATTGGATTACACTGTAGGCGAGGGCCCCAAAAAATTGGTGTACCAACAGTACTAATGTACCTCAGAAAAATTGCCCATGCCCAACCAAGAGGGCAGGTGAAACCCATTAATCGCTTTGGTTAATGTAGCTTAATTTGTAACTTGGGCTGGAGGCAGCCCAGTTAAAATAAAAATTGGTTCAGGTGCAAGTTTCAACGCTTTAATGAGCATTGAAACGTATAAAAATTGTTTAGAAAAATTATATGACTGAGCCTTGTGGGCCTAAGAAAAATTGCCCGTTCGGCGTGATTACGTGAGGTTTCAGGAGGAGGGGCAGGAGGAGGAGGATGAATATAATACACAGATTGATGAAGCTAAAAGGTCCCCGTTTTTGATGGTGATAGAGAACGATGCTTCCATCCGCGGGTGCAGCCTACGTATTGCTTAGGTATCGCTGCTGTCCGCTGGTGGAGAAGAAAAGTCTGGGGAAATCCAGGCTTTGTTCATCTTGATGAGTGTAAGCCTGTCGGCACTGTCGGTTGACAGGCGGGTACGCTTATCTGTGATGATTCCCCCAGCCGCACTAAACACCCTCTCTGACAAGACGCTAGCCGCAGGACAAGCAAGCACCTCCAGGGCATACAGCGCGAGTTCAGGCCACGTATCCAGCTTCGACACCCAGTAGTTGTAGGGGGCAGAGGCGTCACGGAGGACGGTCGTGCGATCGGCTACGTACTCCCTCACCATCCTTTTACAGTGCTCCCGCCGACACAGCCTTGACTGGGGAGCGGTGACACAGTCTTGCTGGGGAGCCATAAAGCTGTGAAAGGCCACAGAGGGTGTTCCCCTACCTGTGCTGTACATGCTGCCTGATCTCCGCGCCTCCCCTGCTACCTGGCCCTCGAAACTGCACCTTCTGCCACTAGCGCTGTCGGATGGGAATTTTACCATCAGTTTGTCCACCAGCGCCCTGTGGTATAGCATCATTCTGGAACCCCTTTCCTTTTCGGGAATGAGAGTGGAAAGGCTCTCCTTATACCGTGGGTCGAGCAGTGTGTACACCCAGTAATCCGTAGTGGCCAGAATGCGTGTAACGCGAGGGTCATGAGAAAGGCATCCTAACAGGAAGTCAGCCATGTGTGCCAGGGTACCTGTACGCAACACATGGCTGTCCTCACTAGGAAGATCACTTTCAGGATCCTCCTCCTCCTCCTCAGGCCATACACGCTGAAAGGATGACAGGCAAGCAGCATGGGTACCCTCAGCAGTGGGCCAAGCTGTCTCTTCCCCATCCTCCTCATGCTCCTCCACATGCTCCTCCTCCTCCTCAATGTGCTGAGATATAGACAGGAGGGTGCTCTGACCATCCAGCGAAATACTGTCTTCCCCCGCCTCCGTTTCCGAGCGCAAAGCGTCTGCCTTTATGCTTTGCAGGGAACTTCTCAAGAGGCATAGCAGAGGAATGGTGACGCTAATGATTGCAGCATCGCTGCTCACCATCTGGGTAGACTCCTCAAAGTTTCCAAGGACCTGGCAGATGGCTGCCAACCAGGCCCACTCTTCTGTAAAGAATTGAGGAGGCTGACTCCCACTGCGCCGCCCATGTTGGAGTTGGTACTCCACTATAGCTCTGCGCTGCTCATAGAGCCTGGCCAACATGTGGAGCGTAGAGTTCCACCGTGTGGGCACGTCGCACAGCAGTCGGTGCACTGGCAGATTAAACCGATGTTGCAGGGTGCGCAGGGTGGCAGCGTCCGTCTGGGACTGGCGTAAATGTGCGCAGAGCCGGCGCACTTTTCCGAGCAGGTCTGACAAGCGTGGGTAGCTTATCAGAAAGCGCTGAACCACCAAATTAAAGACGTGGGCCAGGCATAGCACGTGCGTGAGGCTGCAGAGCCGCCACCAGGTTACGGCCGTTGTCACACACGACCATGCCCGGTTGGAGGCTCAGCGGCGCAAGCCAGCGGTCGGTCTGCTCTGTCAGACCCTGCAGCAGTTCGTGGGCCGTGTGCCTCTTCTCTCCTAAGCTGAGTAGTTTCAGCACGGCCTGCTGACGCTTGCCCACCGCTGTGCTGCCACACCGCGCCACACCGACTGCTGGCGACGTGCTGCTGCTGACACATGTTGATTGCGAGACAGAGGTTGCGGAGGAGGAGGAGGGTGGTTTAGTGGAGGAAGCATACACCACCGCCGATACCACCACCGAGCTGGGGCCCGCAATTCTGGGGGTGGGTAGGACGTGAGCGGTCCCAGGCTCTGACTCTGTCCCAGCCTCCACTAGATTCACCCAATATGCCATCACAGAGATATAGTGGCCCTGCCCGCCTGTGCTTGTCCACGTGTCCGTTGTTAAGTGGACCTTGGCAGTAACCGAGTTGCTGAGGGCGCCTACAATGTTGCGGTAGACGTGGCCGTGCAGGGCTGGGACGGCACATCGGGAAAAGTAGTGGGGACTGGGAACTGAGTAGCGTGGGGCCGCCGCCGCCATCATACCTTTGAAAGCCTCCGTTTCCACAACCCTATACGGCAGCATCTCCAGGCTGATAAATTTAGCTATGTGCACGTTTAACGCTTGAGCGTGCGGGTGCGTGGCGGCGTACTTGCGCTCCAACACTTGCACTAGCGACGGCTGGACGGTGCGCTGTGAGACATTGGTGGATGGGGCCGAGCACAGCGGAGGTGAGGGTGTGGGTGCAGGCCAGGGGACGGTAGTGCCTGTGTCCTGAGAGGGGGGTTGGATCTCAGTGGCAGGTTGGGGCACAGGGGGAGAGGCAGCGGCGCAAACCGGAGGCGGTGAACGGCCTTCGTCCCACCTTGTGGGGTGCTTGGCCATCATATGTCTGCGCATGCTGGTGGTGATGAGGCTGGTGGTGGTGGCTCCCCGGCTGATCTTGGCGCGACAAAGGTTGCACACCACTGTTCGTCGGTCGTCTGCACTTTCAGTGAAAGACTGCCAGACCTTTGAGCACCTCGGCCTCTGCAGGATGGCATGGCGCGAGGGGGCACTTTGGGAAACAGTTGGTGGATTATTCGTTCTGGCCCTGCCTCTACCCCTGGCCACCGTACTGCCTCTTCCAACCTGCCCTGCTGCTGCACTTGCCTCCCCCTCTGAAGACCTGTCCTCAGTAGGCGTAGCAAGCCAGGTGGGGTCAGTCACCTCATCGTCCTGCTGCTCTTCCTCCGAATCCTCTGTGCGCTCCTCCCTCGGACTTACTCCAATTACTACTACCTGAGTGATAGACAACTGTGTCTCATCGTCCTCCTCACCCACTGAAAGCTCTTGAGACAGTTGCCGGAAGTCCCCAGCCTCATCCCCCGGACCCCGGGAACTTTCCAAAGGTTGGGCATCGGTCACGACAAATTCCTCCGGTGGGAGAGGAACCATTGCTGGCCATTCTGGGCAGGGGCCAGGAACAGTTCCTGGGAGTCTGCCTGCTCCTCAGAATGTGTCATTGTAATGAAGTGAGGAGGCTGGGAGGAAGAAGGAGCAGCAGCCAGAGGATTCAGAGTTGCAGCAGTGGACGGCGCAGAACTCTGTGTGGTCGATAGATTGCTGGATGCACTTTCTGCCATCCACGACAGGACCTGCTCACACTGCTCATTTTCTAATAAAGGTCTACCGCGTGGACCCATTAATTGTGAGATGAATGTCGGGACGCCAGAAACATGCCTCTCTCCTAATCCCGCAGCAGTCGGCTGCGATACACCTGGATTAGGAGCTCGGCCTGTGCCCACACCCTGACTTGGGCCTCCGCGTCCTCGGCCGCGTCCACGTCCTCTAGGCCTACCCCTACCCCTCAGCATGGTGTATTACCAGTAGTGTAGAAACAGAACGCTGTAATTAAATGTGCCGCTTATTGGCCTGTGGTTGGAGGCTGACTTCGCTTACGGAACGCACAGCAGAGGCAGGAAAGAATTTTGCGCAAGCCTGCTGTAACACTTAGCTGGCTGCGTATGAATTAGGACAACTACCCCCAGCAGAGACCCAGTACACTTGTGGACAGGAATACAGCGGTGATGTAAGAGGCAACACAGAGGCAGGAAACAATTTTGCGCAAGCCTTCTGTAACACTTAGCTGGCTGCGTATGAATTAGGACAACTACCCCCAGCAGAGACCCAGTACACTGAAGCCCAAATAGATTTTTTTTCCCAAATGTTTTTGGAAAAGCCCACTGCCCATATACACTAAATATGTCTTCTGTCCCTGCCTCACCACTACTGGCCCTGGACAATGTAAAATTACTGCAGGACGCAATGCTCTGCACGGCCGATATACAAAAAAAAAAAATGTGCAACACTGCAAAAAGCAGCCTCCACACTACTGCACACGGTTAGATGTGGCCCTAAGAAGGACCGTTGGGGTTCTTGAAGCCTAAAATAACTCCTAACGCTCTCCCTATAGCAGCTTTGGCACCAGCAGCACTGTCCCTGATCTCTGTCAGAATGCATCTGTGACGAGCCGCAGGAGGGGCCGATTTATATACTCGGGAGACACCTGATCTCGCCAGCCACTCACTGCAGGGGGGTGGTATAGGGCTTGAACGTCGCAGGGGGAAGTTGTAATGCCTTCCCTGTCTTTCTATTGGCCAGAAAAGCACGCTAACGTCTCAGAGATGAAAGTGAAAGTAACCCGAACATCGCGTGGTGCTCGTCTCGAGTAACGAGCATCTCGAACACGCTAATACTCGAACGAGTATCAAGCTCGGACGAGTACGTTCGCTCATCTCTATGAAGTACCTTTTTTAATGCTATGTTTTATTTTACAGAGCAGACCTCAAGACTGTTTGGGGGAAGGGGAATACTAATAACTGTTTATTTGTAGGAATACAAGAGCAGACCCATGGTCATTCATTGACATGTGATATCACCAAACAATAGATAGAATAGATAATGATAGCTTTGCTTCACTATCCATTGTGAAACCAGCCAAAATGCCTGAATTCAGATAAGTTTTTTGAATATAAATTTTTTTGAGCTACAGTGCATATGGAGTTCAGAAGAACTCATATGTGTTAAAAAACAGTTTGTCTTATGCATATTAGCCTGAGGGTGGATTCAGACGACCGTATATCGGCTGGGTTTTCACGCCGAGCCGATATACGTCATCACTCTCTGCAGGGGGAGGAGGCTGGAAGAGCCAGGAGCAGGAACTGAGCTCCCGCCCCCTCTCTGCCTCCTCTCTGCCCCTCTGCACTATTTTCAATGAGGAGAGGTGGGACGGGGCGGGGCTAATTCTCAGAACTTACCCCCACCCCCGTCCCACCTCCTTTCATTGCAAATAATGCAGAGAGGTGGAGATGGGGTGGAGAGGAGGCAGAGAGGGGGCGGGAGCTCACTTCCTGCTCCTGGCTCTTCCACCCTCCCCCCCCCTGCAGATGAGGACACCGTATATCAGCATGAAAACCGAGCCGATATACGGTCGTCTGAATCCACCCTTAGGAAAAACCTTGTTCAATGTCTGTGTACATGTTAATTGTTTGTATATATGTTAAATGTTTGTGGATCCTGGTAACAGGTTTACACCTACACCTGAGACAATGCAGAGTGCAGAACAAGTGTGTAGTTACATAAGAGACTTTCCTGCATATTAAATGAATGGATTAGAGAAGAAAGGGAAAGTGTGTGTGATGCAAATGATTGATGACCGGGTGCTGGGATATTTCTATGTGGACTAATATGTCTATTTGGGTTTTGTTTTGTGGGAAAATTATGAAAATTCTGTGAATGTATATTGTATAATAAGCTACTTGGTACAAATCTAAGAATAGGAAAATTATGTGAATATATTGCATAATAATTTACTTGTGAAAAAGTGTTCTGACAAATCTAGGAATGGGATGTGATAAATAAGTTACTGTACTGATTATGGCCGCCTGCAGACGAGCGGAAATCCCGCCGCGGGATTTCCCGCGGGATTTCCGCCGCTGAAAGTCTGCATAGGAGTGCATTACAATACGCACTCCTATGCAGACGGCCGCGGTTTGGCCGCGCGAAATCTCGCGCGGCAAACAAACCGCGGCATGTTCTAATTTTGTGCGGAGCACGCACTCACCTGGCCGCCGGCTCCGGTCTGCGCATGCGCCGGCTGCGCGGCAGCCGGCACATCAAAGAGCCGGGGCCGCCAGGCGCGGGTGAGTACGCGCTCGCCCCTGCAGGCTCTGGGGTCGGATCGCGCGGCGAGATTTCTCGCTGCCGGATCCGACCCGCTCGTCTGCAGGCGGCCTATGACAAATCTAAAATTATGTTGTAAATAGAGATGAGCGAGCGCACTCATCCGAGCTTGATGCTCGTTCGAGTATTAGGCCGGCTGCACACGGCTGTGACGGGCTCCGCCGCGGAATATTCCACGGCGAAGCCCGTCACGGCGCCCCCCAGAGACCCCATACTTACCAGCGGATCCGGCGCTCTGGGTCCCGCATGACGCTTCCCCGCCCACCGCCGCCGCGTCATATGACACGCCGGCTGCGTCACATGACACACCCACCGCGTCATATGACGTGGCCGGCCGCGTCATATGACGCGGCAGCGGTAGGTGGGGAAGCGTTTTCACGCTATCTTCCGCTGTGCTACATCGGGAGATAGTGTGAACGGACGGCTTCCATTGACTGCAATGGAAGCCGTCTGCGCGTACACCCGCGGCAAATAGAGCATGCCGCGGGTGAGGATGGGAGATTCCACGGTGGAATTCCGCACCGTGTGCCCTGAGCTATTAGGCTCAATAGAACCTAATAGCTGCGGGCAACGCAGCGGATTTTCGTCGCGAATTACGCGGCGGAAATCCGTTCGTGGGAAGGAGGCCTTAGGGTGTTCGAGATGCTCGTTACTCGAGATGAGCACCACGCGACACTTGACTCCATTACATTTCCTTCCGTGAGAATTTGCGCCCTTTTCTGGCCAATAGAAACACAGGGAAGGCATTACAACTTCCTCCTGTGACGTTCCAGCCCTATCCAATCCCCCTGCAGTGAGTGGCTGGCGAGATCACGTGACCCCCGAGTATTTAAATCAGCACCGCCCGCGGCTCGCCACAGACACACACTGGGAGAGATCAGGGAAAGTGCTGCTGATGCAGTGTTAGCGTCTTCAAGAACCACAACGGTCCTTCTTAGGGCCACAGCTCACCTAGTGCATTACTGTTGTGGCTGCTGTGAGCAGTTTTGCACAATTTTTTTTTTTTTTATGTATATCGGGCGTGCAGGCTGTAGCGTTCTCAGGCTGCAGTCTGTATTTCAGTATAGGGGCACTATAGGTCAGGCAGGGACAGTGGTAGTGTAGAATCCTGTCTACAAGTACCCCAACGGTTCTTCTTAGGGCAACCTGCGACCATGTGCATTTAACTCCGTGGTTGCTGGGAGTTGTAGTACCTCTGCATTGCACAGCCTAGCCTGCGTGCAGCCTTCATTTATAAATAATTTTCTGTCCGCACTTCGCGTAGCCTCACTGCAGTGTGCCTCTAAGTGTACGCCAAGAAACCACACATTTTCTACAACGCTCTGTTATACGTGTGCTGTCTCAGATGTTCACGGTCTGCCCGACGCCCATAGATTGAAAGTGCAATACACACTGCCTAGCCTCAGCCTGCATTGCAGAGTAAAATAAGGAGATTAAAAAAAAAAAAAATCCTTTTTACGGCTAACGGTTACCCAGTGCATGTGCCTACGTGGCCTGTGGGACTTCACGGCCATCCAAACTGCATAGCTCACAGCCTAGTTGCGTGCAGCCTTCCTTATAATTTATCTCTGGCTTCATTTAGCGTTATATTACCGCTGGCAGCCAGCAACTGCGCTGCAATAATTCACAAACATTTTTACACCGCTCTGTCTCTCCTCGATTCTTAATCCAGCATGCTGAGGGGTAGGGGTAGGGGCAGAGGACGTGGACGCGGTCGCGGTCGAGGACGCGGAGTCCCAAGTGAGAGTGAATCGCAGTCGGCTGCTGCGGGAGTAGGAGAGAGGACAGTTTCTGGGGTCCCCAGCTTCATATCGCAATTTTTGGGTCCATGTCGTAGTCCTTTATTAAAAACCGAGCACTGTGAGCAGGTCCTGTCGTGGATGGCAGAAAGTGCATCCAGCAATCTATCGACCACCCAGTCTTCTACGCCGTCCACTGCTGCAACTCTGAATCCTCTGGCTGCTGCTCCTCCTTCCTCCCAGCCTCCTCACTCCATGAAAATGACACATTCTGAGGAGCAGGCAGACTCCCAGGAACTGTTCTCGGGCCCCTGCCCAGATTGGGCAGCAATGGTTCCTCTCCCACCGGAGGAGTTTGTTGTGACCAATGCCCAACCTTTGGAAAGTTCCCGGGGCCCGGGGGATGAGGCTGGGGACTTCCGGCAACTGTCTCAAGAGCTTTCAGTGGGTGAGGAGGACGATGACGATGAGACACAGTTCTCTATCAGTGAGGTAGTAGTAAAGGCAGTAAATCCGAGGGAGGAGCGCACAGAGGATTCGGAGGAAGAGCCGCTGGACGATGAGGTGACTGACCCCACCTGGTGTTATAAGCCAACTGAGGACCGGTCACCAAAGGGGGAGGCAATTGCAGCCACAGGGCAGGTTGGAAGAGGCAGTGGGGTGGCCAGGGGTAGAGGCAGAGCATGAGCGAATAATCCACCAGCTGTTTCCCAAAGCACCCCCTCGCACCAAGCCACCATGCAGAGGCCAAGGTGCTCTAAGGTGTGGCAGTTTTTCATGGAGACGCCAGACGACCAACGAACAGTGGTGTGCAACCTTTGTTGCGCCAAGATGAGCCGGGGAGCCACCACCACCAGCCTCACCACCACCAGCATGCGCAGACATATGATGGCCAAGCACCTCACAAGGTGGGACGAAGGCCGTTCACCGCCTCCAGCTTGCGCCACTGCCTCTCCCCCTGTGCCCCAACCTGCCACTGAGATCCAACCCCCCTCTCAGGACACACGCACGACCATCTCCTGGCCTGGACCTACACCCTCACCTCCGCTGTCCTCGGCCCCATCCAGCAATGTCTCTCAGCGCAGCGTCCAGCTGTCGCTAAGAGAATCGTTGGAGTGAAATCGCAAATACGCCGCCACGCACCCGCACGCTCAAGCTTTAAATGTCCACATAGCCAAATTGATCAGCCTGGAGATGCTCCACTACAGGCTGGTGGAAACTGAGGCGTTCAGAAACATGATGGTGGCGGCAGCCCCGCGCTACTCTGTCCCCAGTCGCCACTATTTTTCACGGTGTGCCGTCCCAGCCCTGCACGACCACGTCTCCCGCAACATCGTACGCGCCCTCACCAACTCGGTTACTGCCAAGGTCCACTTTACAACGGACACGTGGACAAGCACAGGCGGGCAGGGCCACTATATCTCCCTGACGGCACATTGGGTGAATTTAGTGGAGGCTGGGACCGCTCATGTACTACCCACCCCCAGAATTGCGGGCGCCAGATCGGTGCTGGTATCTGCGGCGGTGTATGCCACCTCCACTAAACCTTCCTCCTCCTTCTCCAACGCAACCTGTACCTCGCAATGAAGACTTGTCACCAGCAGCACGTCGCCAGCAGTCGGTGTCGCGCGGCAGCACAGCGGTGGGCAAGCGTCAGCAGGCCGTGCTGAAACTACTCAGATTATGAGAGAAGAGGCACACGGCCCACGAACTGTTGCACGGTCTGACAGAGCAGACCGACCGCTGGCTTTCACCACTGAGCCTGCAACCGGGCATGGTCGTGTGTGACAACGGACGTAACCTGGTGGCAGCTCTGCAGCTCAGCAGCCTCACGCACGTGCCATGCCTGGCCCACGTCTTTAATTTGGTGGTTCAGCGGTTTCTGAAAGGCTACCCACAGTTGTCAGACCTCCTCGGAAATGTGTGCCGGGTCTGCGCACATTTACGCAAATCCAACACGGACGCTGCCATCCTGCAACATCGGTTTAATCTGCCAGTGCACCGACTGCTTTGCGACGTGCCCACACGGTGGAACTCTACGTTTCACATGTTGTCCCGGCTGTATGAGCAGCGTAGAGCTATAGTGGAATACCAACTCCAACATGGGCGGCGAAGTGGGAGTCAGCCTCCTCAATTCTTTACAGAGTAGTGGGCCTGGATGGCAGATATCTGCCAGGTCCTTGGAAACTTTGAGGAGTCCACCCTGATGGTGAGCGGCGATGCTGCAATCATTAGCATCACCATTCCCCTGCTATGCCTGTTGAGAAGTTTCCTGCAAAGCATAAAGGCTGATGCTTTGCGGGCGGAAACGGAGGCGGGGGAAGACAGTATGTCACTGGATAGTCAGAGCACCCTCATGTCTATATCTCAGCGCGTGGAGGAGGAGTTGGGGGAGGAGCCTGAGGAGGAAGAGACAGCTGGGCCCACTGCTGAGGGTGCCCATGCAGCTTGCCTGTCATCCATTCAGCGTGTATGGCCTGAAGAGGAGGAGGAGGAGGAGGATACTCAAAGTGATCTTCCTAGTGAGGACAGCCATATGTTGCGTACAGGTATCCTGGCACACATGGCTGACTTTATGTTAGCATGCCTTTCTCGTGACCCTCGTGTTAGACGTATTCTGGCCACTATGGATTACTGTGTGTACACACTGCTTGACCCACCGTATAGGGAGAACCTTTCCACTCTCATTCCCGAAGAGGAAAGGGGTTTGAGAGTGATGCAATATCACAGGGCCCTGGTGGACAAACTGATGGTAAACTTCCCATCTGACAGCGCTAGTGGCAGAAGGCGCAGTTCCGAGGGCCACGTAGAAGGAAAGGCACGGAGATCAGGCAGCATGTTCAGCGCAGGCAGGGGAACACTCTCCAAGGCCTTTGACAGCTTTATGGCTCCCCAGCAAGACTGTCTCTCACCTCCCCAGTCCAGGCTGAGTCAGAGGGAGCACTGTAAGAAGATGGTGAGGGAGTACGCAGCCAATCGTACCACTGTCCTCCGTGACGCCTCTGCTCTGTACAACTACCGGGTGTCAAAGCTGGACACGTGGCCCGAACTCACACTGTATGCCCTGGAGGTGTTGGCGTGCCCTGCGGATAGCGTCTTGTCTGAGAGGGTGTTTAGTGCAGCTCGGGGAATCATCACGGACAAGCGTACCCGCCTGTCAACTGACAGCGCCGACAGGCTTACACTCATAAAGATGAACAAAGCCTGGATTTCCCCAGACTTCTCTTCTTCACCAGCGGACAGCAGTGCTACCTAAAGAACTTTGTCAATCTGTGTATGGTATTCGTCCTCCTCCTCCGGCTCCTCCTCCTGAAACCTCTCGTAATCACCGCGAATGGGCAATTGTTCTGTGGGCCAAAAGGCTCATATAACTTTTCCAAATAATATTTATCTGTTTCGATTCTCATTAAAGCATTGAAACTTCCACCTGAACCAATTGTTTTTTAGACTGGGCTGCCTCCAGGCCTAGTTAAAAATTAAGCCACAGTACGCTAAGTGATTAATGGGTTTTACCTGCCCTCTGGGTTGGGCATGTGCAATTTTTCTGGGGTACATTTGTACTGTCGGTACAACAATTTTTTGGGCCCTCGCCTACAATGTCATCCAAGTAATTTTTATGGGCTTCGCCTGCACTCATGGTACACCACTGTGTCTGGGGTTGACCTACACTTTTGCTATAGAAATGTAACTGTGTTCTGCCTACCTATACTTCTGCCACAGTAATGCTATAGGGGTCAGACTATACTTCAGCAACAGAAATGTTCTTTCGGTCTGCCGATACTTCTGCTCCAGAAATGTTACCTGGGTTGGTGTATACTGTTACTACTGTAATTTTACTAATACTGGGCTATGCCCATAATGCTTCAACGGAAATGTTACTGGGGCAGGTCTATACTGCTATAACAGGAATGTAACTAATAGTGGGCTTTGCCCATATTGCTTCTACGTTAATGTTACTGGGGCCTGTCTATACTCCTACTACTGAAATCTTACCAATTCTATGCTCTCCCTACACTGCTGCCAGAGAAATGTGAATTTGCTGCTTTGTCCCTACTGCTTCTACGTTACTGTTGCTAGGGACTGACTATACTCCTACTACTGAAATCTTACCAATACTACGCTCTCCCTACACTGCTGCCAGAGAAATGTGAATCTGCTGCTTTGTCCCTACTGCTTCTACGTTACTGTTGCTGGGGCCTGACTGTACTCCTACTACTGAAATCGTACCAAAAGTATGCTCTCCCTACACTGCTGCCAGGGAAATGTGAATCTGCTGCTTTGTCCCTACTGCTTCTATGTTACTGTTGCTGGGGCCTGACTATACTCCTACTACTGAAATCTTAACAATACTATGCTCTCCCTACACTGCTGCCAGGGAAATGTGAATCTGCTGCTTTGCCCATACTGCTTCTACGGTACTGTTACTGGGGTCTGTCTATAATGATACTACTGAAATGTTACTGGGGTCTGTGTATACTGCTGCAAATGAAATGTTAGTGGGGTCTGTCGTCACTGCTGCCAATGAAATGTTACAGGGGTTTGTGCATACTCTTACCGCTGAAATGTTACTAATTCTCAGCTCTGCCTATACTGCTGCTACTGCAATGTTACAGGGTAGTGGAAATGAAGACTTCCCAAAGACATGATTTTGGCAAGGCCATGCTACTAGGTTCCACAGGCGCGACAACTTTTCAGCGACACGGTCACTGGGAAGGTGCATATAACCACGGACACGGGGACAGGACACATACTGCCTCAAAAACTTTCCCGTCCTCCTCCTCAAACAATGCAAACATTCTTGGCTGAAGCCCACCTGCATTTAATCTGACATTAGCTCTGCTGTCCAGGGCACTGCAGTGGGATATATTTATGTACCGCCGGTGGCTTCCTGGGACCCACCCATGCCGTCGGTCCAGACGGAGTTGTAACTGCATGTGTCTACTTATAAAGAACTCCAGTCTGACTGGGGCATGCAGTGTGGGCTGAAGCCAAACTGCATTAAATCTGACGTTACCTTAGCTGTGCTGGGCACTGCAATGGGATATATTTAAGTACCGGCGGTGGGTTCCAGGGAGCCACCCATGCTGTGGGTCCACAGGGACTTCACATAGGGGATTTGTACCTGCCTGTGTCTATGAATTAAAAACCCCGGTCAGGTTGGGGCATGCAGTGTGGGCCGAAGCCCACCTGCATTTAATCTGACGTTACCTCAGCTGTGCTGGGCAATGCAATGGGATTTATTTATGTACCGCCGGTGGCTTCCTGGAACACATGCTGTTGGTCCACATGGAGTTGTAACTGCATGTGTCTACTTATAAAGAACCTCAGTCTGACTGGGGCATGCAGTGTGGGCTGAAGCCCACCTGCATTTAATCTGACGTTGCTCTGCTGTCCAGGGCACTGCAATGGGATATATTAATGTACCGCCGTTGGGTATTGTGATAGACATGATGATTAGTTAGTATAAAATGTCTATCGATTTGTACTAAATTAGATGTATTATGCTGTTGTAATGACTTTCAGCTCTGTGGAGTTTTAATGGACACACACACACTCTAATCATGGTATTTACTAGACAATGGGATGGTGAAGGATGTATGATGTAATGTTAGCTAAGTACATAGGAATTGCACAAGAAGCCTCTAAGAGTTAAGGGCCATAGTGTTATGTGTATATCTGTGTTTAACACTGAGTGTTTACCTAGCCCCCTTCCACTCCTCACATAATCTATTTTAACAATGATTTGTCAACTACACAGAATTCCTTAAGGTTGCCTGCATAGAGGACAAAGTCCGTGCCACATCAACACTTGGAGAAGGGTGGGCAGAGAGGTGGGAGATTCTATATGATCCGACAAATGAGAATCCTATATGTTACTGATGTAACCTGTTGCACGCCCATTGTGTGTCTTTACAATAAAAGGCCCTGTCTGGCTGTTTCTGGGCAGAGAGCCATTTTGGATATGAGATTGATCGCTTGTGTCTAATCTGCTCGACGATGTGTGCACACGATACAATTCGGAAGCTACAAAATACCCCGAAACCTGCTGGAGAAAACCGTAATCCAGATCAGTTTCAGGGAGCCACCCATGCTGTGGGTGCACACGGAATTCCCATTGCGGAGTTGTACCTGCCTGTGACTATTTATAAAAAACCCCAGTCAGACTGGGGCATGCAGTGTGGGCTGAAGCCCACCTGTATTTAATCTGACGTTAGCTCTACTATCCGTGGCACTGCATTGGGACAAACTACAGGAGCAATACAGCGCTAATGAGACGTGCACAGCTACGCTAGCATAGGAGTCCGCTGTAGGCCCGCGATTGCTGAGGGTTTGTGCAGAGGCCTATGTCCTTGGTGCAGTGAAAGTCCGCTTCCTGCCTACGATTGCTGATGAAGCTGTGGGCCGAGGCCTATGTCGTGGGCGCGGTGCAAGTCTGCCATGTTTGGCCGCTCAGATCAATTCTTTGTTCATGTCTTGGGCTTCCTAGGACCCACCTATGCTGTTGGTACAAACTTAGTTCCCATCGCGGTGTTTGACCTGTCTGGCACAAAGTCACTGACTGACTTGGGTAGAGGGTAGAGGGCAGAGCACTGACGGCTTTCCCCTTGCAGTGTGGATTGAGCTATGCGACACCTTGACAGAATGAATACTGTGTGGCACATGGATTCCCCATTGCTATGCCCACGTTTGCAGCTCCTGACGGAGGTGGCACAGGATTGGATGTCTCATTGCTTCTGTACAGCATTGTGGGCTATCGCCCCGCCAGTTTTAAAGAGGGTTGCTACCTGGCCCTGCCAACCCTCTGCAGTGTGTGCCTCCGGTACCTCCTCATGGCAGACGCACTTATAAATAGACATGAGGGTGGTGTGGCTGTGAGGCCAGCGTGTGGCATGAGGGCAGCTGAAGGCTACGCAGGGACACTTTGGTGTGCGCTGTGGACACTGGGTCGTGCGGGGGGTTGGGCAGCATGTAACCCAGGAGAAGAGGCAGCGGTGTGTCCCGCAGGCGGTGCTTGTGCTTAGCTACGGTGTGGCTTACTAATGAGGGTTTGTCCGAAGTAAAAATTGTTGGGGGGGGGGGGGGGCACTCTTGCCGCTATTGTGGCTGAATAGTGGGACCTGGGAACCATAAATGCAGCCCAGCATGCTGCCCCTCACCTGCCCTATCCGTTTCTGTGTCGTTTCCATCACTTTCTTGGGTTTTGGAAATTTTCACCAATGAAAACCTTAGCGGAGCATGGCTGATATACAAAAATGTTCGAGTCGTCCATTGACTTCAATGGGGTTCGTTACTCGAAACGAACTCTCGAGCATCGCGGAAAGTTCGACTTGAGCAACGAGCACCCGAGCATTTTGGTGCTCGCTCATCTCTAGTTGTAAATATGATCAAGTTGACTTGCAGTGTTTGATAACATATGTGGTAAATACGTAACTACTGATGAAGATGATCAGAAATTTAAGATTGTGTTATAAACTTAATTAAATGAACTTGCAGTATTTGATAACATATGAAACTGATAACTGTGTTGCTGATGTGGATAAATCTAAGGCTGCATTCCCACGAACGTATATCGGCTCAGTTTTCACACCCAGCCGATATACGTAATTCTCCTCTGAGGGGGGGGGATGGAAGAGCCAGGAGCAGGAACTGAGCTCCTGTCCCCTCTCTGCCCCTCTGCACTATATATTTGGAGCTTAAGGCCCATTTAAATGATGGCCGATACTCATCCCCGTGCTGCTGCACAGGAGCTAGTATTGCTGGCTCACAGCAGGGAGGCTCCCCCGCCCCTCTTCATTGACTAAACATAGTGGCTGTTGAGTACTGAACAGCTGCTATTTACACTGAGCGATCAGCTCATTTATGCTGCATAAATAAAGCACGATGAGGTTATTGCCTAGTGTAAATAGCAGCTGTTCAGTACTCAGCCACTATGTTTAGTCAATGGAGAGGGGCGGGAGAGCACCCCCCTGCTGGTCGAACTAAGCGAGGCAGCACTACTAGCTCCAGTGTAACAGCACGGGGGAGAGAAGACACAGCATAGGTTGCCCGACATTTTTCCCATCTAAATGGTCCTTTAGTGCTGTCATTTTAAGACTCAGTTTTGTTTGTCTGATCTGGCTCTATTTGAGGAAGAGGCACTTCAGATTGTGACTGTCAAACACAACTCTGCATTAATATTTGCAATATAAATATTTAAGTAATAGATCATACAAAGTATAAAAGACAGGGAAGGGTTTGAGAGTTAGAAGCATTTTGGAGCTCTGATGGGGCATGCCCTCTTACAGTGTGGTTCCTAAGAAGCCCCGTTCTCTGACTTCACCACTGCTTCTCCGGTTGAGGCACAAAGCAGATTAAGGCCTCCTTCCCACGAGCGTGACGGGCTGCGCCGCGTAATATTCCGCAGTGAAGCCCGTCACGGCGCCCCCCAGAGACCCCATACTTACCAGCGGAAGATCGCGTGAAGACGCTTCCCCGCCCACCGCCGTCGCGTCATGTGACACGCCCACCGCGTCACATGACGCGGCCGGCCGTGTCACGTGACGCGCCGGCCGCGTCATATGACGCGCCGACCGCGTCATATGACGCGCGGCAGTGTTTTTATACGCTATCTTCCGCTGGTTGCAGCGGGAGATAGCGTGAACGGACGGCTTCCATTGACTGCAATGGAAGCCGTCAGCGCGTACAGCCCGTCCTCACCCGCAGCAAATAGAGCATGCTGCGGGTGAGGACGGGAGAAATCGCGGTGCGTAATTCCGCGGTGGAATTACGCATCGTGAGCATTGTGCTATTAGGTTCAATAGAACCTAATAGCATGGTGCAACGCAGCGGATTTTTGCCGCGGATTTACGCGGCGTAAATCCGTTCGTGGGAAGGAGGCCTAAGTATATTTAAGGCTGTTGCGAGTATTGATGTAACCTTTGTTTAAGAATAGTTTACAAAATGTATATGCAAATCACCTATTTTTATGTAACCTTTATTCATTTGTATTAAGTTGTGTTGTATCATCCCACTTGTACTTCTTTAAAGCCGTATCCGAACTAATGACTGCAGTTTACTGTGAATGAAGGCATGCAGGAATGATCTCCAGCCCTTTGTCTCTGTTCACTGAATGACTATCACTCTTGTGTAAAGCAAAGGTTGGGTGACAGTCATTCCAAGTGAAAGGAACCTTTAAGCCAGCTGCACATGGGTGGGTTGGATTCCTCATGCGGACCCTGTGCCCATCCAGCATCAACATGTACCTGGCTTTCCGTATCTTCTCAGTACTGCGGGTGGTCACAGTACAGGTTGTTTTTTTTTTAAACCAATTTTTCTTGCCTAGCAATGACATGGAATACATAAACCTTTATGCAATGTCAATTCGAGAAGGGCTGCGCATTAGACGGCTTCCGTTGACTTCAATGGAAGGCATCTTCACAGAATCTGTGCAAAAAAAAAAAATAGAACATGCTGTGATTTTTCCTCCAGAAGGGAAAGGGGGTGGGGGACAGCTATAGCCTGCTGCTTATGTAGAGGGGGGGGGGGGGGGTATGGGCAGTATTTGCTTTGGATTCTGCAATGCAAATCTGCCCGTGTGCAGGCCGCCTTTGTGATCTGAAGAAATCCAGCAGCATTTGATTACTTGAGATTCTGAATATAAGTGTATAGCCAGCTTTAGTACCATCAAACAGGGCTCATCGCACAAGCTTGTACAACACCATACTGTGAGAAATATAACTGAAGTCTCCGCCTTATCCAATGATATCAATAAGACTCCTGTAGTCAGATGACCAAATAATGGACTTCAACTTGACAGAGAAATTCAGAGATTCCTGAGTTTTATTTCAAAACCCTCCAGTAGAAAAGACAGGCAGCTCTTCTACCGCACAGAGAATGAGAGTCCTGGAGAAGGACAGTATAGAAGCCGAAACTGCTGAGGAGACTCCATGGAACAAGACCATTATTCAGGAGGCCGACTCGTCAGGGACATCCTCACATCATCCGGAAAGGGACTCCTTCCTTATCAGAAACCAAACACTGGAGGATCCACAGAAGATTTCACTAACTCACTTCCAGCTTTGATAGTTACCTGAACAAGAACCTGGAATATTAGAGAACAGGGTCAGCATTGCGTAACTTATCAGGGTTGTTACAGGGGGATCTGTCAGCTTCTGGGCAGCAAAAAGGATACAGTTTGGGGATTATACTGTAGATTTCTATAAGCAGCTGTAACCAGTATCCATATGAAAACTAGTAATGTAGGGTCACCATACTTGTGTCAACCTAGAGACTATTACTATGGTAATACTGCACGCTGATCGCCAAAAAAAAGCAAAACCCAAGTGAACAGTGTCAGACTTGTTGGATTTTTCTCCCCCCCCCCCCCCCCCTTGTTAGTTAATAGAAGTTGCAGTTTTCAGGAACTTCTATTATATTATTATATTACTACAACTTCTCCTGCAAACACAAGTCCTAATAAGGCCTTAAAAATAAAATGTTTAGGAGTTACAATTTAAAACAAAAGCTCCTCTGCCACTTCAATGTAGCTAAAGGCTCAGGGGACAGAAGTTCAGCTTGAGCTCCCCCCTGTAACCATATTGTGAGGGGTTAATTCTAGATTTTCCCCTGTCTCAGGATAAATAAGAAAAATACATTTAATTTCTCTTCCAAACTTACTCTTTATCTGTCCTCTTCCCACTATATGACCCTAAATCTGTTCCCATATGCCTTATCAGTTCTTTCCCATGTCTTTTTCCTTGAGAAACTCACTCCTTTCTGAGAAGCCTATCCAAGGACATATTATGTTTTGATACAGTTGTCACCGGGCATTGATGTATTGTTCCTGTAAGAAAGGTCTTTGAAGGAAATATTAGTAATTATAAAAATCCAGCTGTCCAGCGACCTTGGGCATGCGCAGTGATTAAATCCTACGTAAGCAAGCTTCTACTATTTAACTTTGTACTCTGCAATAATAAACCACTTCGCAATTGACAATCCCATGTTGCATGTGACTGTCTGTTCGCGTCGTCTGAGTACTCATATCTAAGACTAATTTGGAGGCAGACAGCATCAGCTGAACGGTCTGTTTAAGACCCCCCCCCCCACAATATCTAAAGCATTCTGTATAATGAGTTCACATACATGATCTAGGACTTTGGCATAAGCATTCCAAATAGGTCTCATTTCCTGGCCCCCCCAAAAAATTATAATATATATATATATATATATATATATATATATGCGCCCCTTAGGCTGTGTTCATGTATTTTGGTGCATTTTTTTTAGCCACAATTAAAAACAAACTGCAGGCAGTATTCAAAATCCACATGCATTTAAGAAACTGCATACAGTATTAAAAACTGCATGTGGATTTAAATGTTTCTTTAAACTGAATGTATAGATTTTTTTTAATGTATTTGTGTGTGTGTCATATACAGGTGATCAGGTTATACCAGCATGCTCCATATCACTATATACATCTCCCTGCATATAGTGATATGGACCATGCTGGTATAACCTGGGCATCTACTGTATAACTTTACCTTATATCAGCTGTATATATCTATATAGCATAATTTATGCTTCTATGCAATACATACCTCAGCTAACAGAGGAGGGGAGTGAACCATGCAGACTACCAGACACGGCCGTCCAAATCACGCGTCTAGCAGACCACTGGTAGACTGCAGTTGTGATTTGTCACAACTACAGTCTCTGTGGTAGAGAGGACCGCACGCCAGGGGAGTCTGCAGTGTGAAATTGGCTGTCTGCTGCCCCAGGCAAGGGTCCTCCCATCCCTCAGTGGCACCCAGAGATTATCCATGGTGGTGATACAGCATATGGTGGGGAAGGTGTGGGGGGGGGGGCATGGCGTAGGCCTCCCTTTGCTAAGGGGTTTGGTCATAAATTGCAACCCCTAGTGGTAAGTCAGTGACTTAGACCCAAAATTGGCTGTTCACTAAGGTTATTGTTAATAGGTCTGCTCCTCAGTGGGCAATGCATGACTAATATTCTCTTAACAAGTGCCATACATGTACTGCACTTGTCAGATGTCATTGTATGGCATAGGCTCAGGAGGTGACCCTACTTCATATGCAGTGGACACCCAGCTGTTAACCCTTTGGATGCTACTATCCGTGAAATTTAGATTGCTTGGGTGAGGAACCCCGTTCTTCTGTCAAACATCCCACCTGTGACAAGATTGCAGGCTGCTGTTCTGTTATCATTGTAGCCTTGTGAAGGCCAAGAGGCCCGTCATTGATTTATTTATTAAGCTGTGCCAGTGGCAGTGAAGTATTGTGGTATATTGAACTAGTGATCATCTGATCGCATATATGGGGACTGAAGACAGAAAAAAAAAAATAATAAAATCTTGAAACGTTAAGAGAATATAAAAATTTGAAGTTTACCAATTCATCAAAATTAAACTGTAACTCATCTAATATTTGCCATATTCAAAAACGTATGCTGATAGAGGGTTTTGAAGTTGACGTTAGCCAGTTACTTAGAATGAATGGCCATTATGATGAAATAATGGCCATATATAGCAAATTACACATTAGGACCACATCAACAGCTACTAGTACATAAACTCAGAAAATAAGTACACTAAAGCCATCCTGCGATTACCTTATTGATTATATCCATCACCTCCTGGGTTCTTTCACTAGATTGAACATCACTGACAGGTCGTACAGCAAGGAGAAGTATCATTAGTCTGAGCTTCCCATGAGTGACTACAGTGTATGTAGGATGCCAAGCGCTTCATTTTCAGCACTTGGCATCCTCCAAGAAGTTGAATGAGGTCATGCCACGGTCACATCTGTGTATATTCAATTAAGATCACTAGGTTATAGTACACTCATCCACTGAATACAATCAGTCAGGTACAGAACCATCTTACTCTACTCAACCACAGAGCCACTCATGACTTCCTCACTTTGGAGCATGGTCCAGAGTCACAACCCCACGTGTCAGACTTACCAGGTGCTTCTACTTCGCTTTCTGAGTCTGGGGCCCCAGTTTCTCCTGAGGGAGTCCAATTTTCTGTGGATGAAGCCTTTAGTTCCTCATTTACAGAGTTTGGAGCCCCATCCTCTGTGGTTGATGGCTCGTTCTGTGTAGCCGAAACCTCAGCGTCCTTGGGAAGAGCATCACTCTCTGCAGATGGAAGCTTCTTATCCACTGGTGGAGCCTCATTGGCTACTTTTGTAGTTTTAGTAACTGATGGAGCCTCATTTCCTGCAGATGCAGATTTAGTGTCCTCTGTAGGAGCATTAGTGTCCTCTGATACAACCTCCTTCTCAGTGGATGAAGCTCCAGTATCTGCTGGCAGAGTCTCAGGAACTGGGGTTCCCTCACAAGGCATATCTGGTGAACCTGCAGGTACTGAAGTATTACCAACTGCAACCTGATCTTCCACACAAGAGTCCATTGCTGAAAGAAGCAAAAAGTTACTCCATAGGCAGGGTCATTGAGTTATTCATTTATGCACATACTGTCACGATTCCAGACTTTACACCCCTCTCCCCAAGCTTGGAGAGAAGATCCTTGATCCACTGTTATTATTCAGACCCTCCAGCTGTAAGAATATGTACATTACTTTATCCAGACCAAATCCAGGTCAGTGCTGCAGGAGATGAACAACAACAAGTGTCAGGTTCAGACAATCACCAAGAGATCCTCCAAATGTTGAATAAAGGAGATTTGTTTTGGGGGGGTAGCTTTGCAAGTCAAGAGATTGATACATTGGGGGTACCTTGACACTGGCAAGAAAAAACAGGCAGTTTTCTCACACTGCAAGAGAGTGAAAATGCATGATTATGAAACCAAATGAAATTCACTCCTGTGATGCAACACACGCACGCGCACACACTCCTGTGATGCAACGCGCACACGCGCGCACGCGCACGCAGACACGCAGACACACACGCACGCACACACGCAGACACACACGCACGCACGCAGACAGACAGACACGTGCACGCAGACGGCCCAGCAGCATTGAGAACATAGGAACATCACAATCTGTGACAGCTCCACAATGTTCTCCCATTGCTTTTAATCAGCCCACCACTGCTGCCGCCCCATTGTATGCAGTGGGATGAAGGGAACCCCCAAAGTGATGCAAGGCCATTTTCACATGAAGAAATCTCACATCCAGGGGTTTTTAGAAGGTTTGCAAGAGCAATATCAGACCATGAATCATGGTCAGATATCACTCTCACCCTGTGCAGGAGCCCAAAGTCCCAAAATGATATCCCAAAAAGTGGTCAGTATTTTGTGTATCTTGACGCAACCACAAGTGAGGGTGGAGCCAAGATACAAGGAGTTTGACAGGGCTTTGCCACCCCGATACTCATTAGCTCTCCCGCATTCTCCCCATCCTCACTGGTCCTGTAGCCACCGCTGGCCGCCGTGGAGAAAGGTGAGAGGCAGCGATTGGTACTTATGAGCGGTGGTGGTCATTAGGTGAGGCCGTGGAGGAAAGGGAGAGAGGTCGGGCTGTACTCTGCAGTGCAAGGAAGCGCTGACCAGTGGCCCGGCGAAGTTCAGAAAGGTGTGCTGTGGGCCGCAGCAGTGAGCGCTCGTGACTACAGATGCACAGAATGGTGAGAACTGCAGAGCGCCAGCAGCGATGGGGGTGGCATGTATACTCACCTTTGCAGTTGCTGTACTCCCGTGGCTCCCCTACACTCAGTGTGGAAGGGTCACCAGGGACAGTCTTAACGGTCTGCTCCAAGGCAGCAGGTGTGACAGCCAGCCCAGCAGCAAATTCTGTAACAGCAAAAAATGGGTCACAGAGACAGTGAAAGCGTGGCTGCTGGGACACCAGCTAGAGTCAACACAGGGAAAAAAAAAAAAAGACAGTGGACCAGTGAGCCCAAGAAAGGGGATAATGGCCTGCAGTCAATCACGAACAGGGGGCATCAACTCCCTGTCAAACACCTTGTATCTTGGCTCCACCAGTACTTCCGGTGGCATCAAGATACATTAATACTAAAGTGGTCTGTGGGGTTATGGAAGACTGTAGGCAGGGTGGCTCTAGGTGCATGTAATCTCATGGGTGACAAGAGTAGCCCTCCAAAAGGTCTACACCAGACAAGCAGGTGTGTATTTTCCCAGATATGCATGGTAAAGCCAAGCCACCGAGGCTTAGAATATGCATCAAATTTACCTGGTGCTGATCTAGCTCTGCCTACTGAGAGATTTGAGCTCAGGAGCACCTTTGCTGGCATCAAAAGATGCATATATTCCATCCAAGCAAAGCCGAGAGTTTAAACCAGTAGTCAGACTTAGTAAGGCACCAAGCATAAATGCAGCAGCAACAACCACATGCTTACCCATCCAGCACTTCCTATAAAATATCTGCCCCTTACTAACATCAGAGGAGCTTCTCCTTGCCAGTTTAGAAAACACCCTCAGCAATAGACGTAACTTAAAGCTGCTGGACCCCAATGCAAAATGTGTAACATGGCACCCAGATATAATGCCTAATCACCAGCACTGGGCTACTCATATAGGGAAGAGAGACCTTGCCAGGGCCTTTGCCCACTTCTTTCTCTCCGAGTCTCCAGACTAATAACTGCCCTCCTGGCTTCCCCTTATATATCCACCCTATGAATGAATTAATCCCCAGCAGGTGAGACTCTTCCTGCTCCTCCACATAGGAGGAATATACCTCCCCTCCACAACCAGTCCTGCATGGGGCCACAATATCTGCCATAACTTATGTGCTACATGGGACTGCAGCTACTACATTATCTATCATATCTTATGTGTTACGTAGGACTGCAGCTACTACATTATCTACCATATCTTGGGTTACATAGGACGGCAGCTACATTACCTATTATATCTTATGTGTTACGTAGGACTGCAGCTGCTACATTATCTACCAAACCATATCTTATGTGTTACATAGGACTGCTGCTAATACGTTATCTATTATATCTTATGTGTTACGTAAGACTGCAGCTACTACATTATCTACCATACCATATTTCATGTGTTACATAGGACTCCAGCTGCTACATTATCTACCATAGCATATGTTATGTGTTATGTGTTACATAGGACGGCAAACGCAACATTATCTACCATGCCATTTCTAATGTGTTACATAGGACTGCAGCTACTACATTATCTATTATACCATATCTTATGTGTTACATAGGACTGCAGCTACTACATTATCTACCATATCATATCTTATGTGTTACATAGGATTGCAGCTACTACATTATCTACCATACCATATCTTATGTGCTACCTAGGACTGCAGCTGCTACATTATCTACCATACCATATCTTATGTGTTACATAGGACTGTGGCTACTACATTATCTCCCATATCATATGTGTTACAGAAGACTGCAGCTACTATACTATCTACCATACCATACCTTATGTGTTCCATAGGACTGCAGCCAGTACATTATCTACCATACCATATATTATGTGTTACATAGGACTGCTGCCAGTACATTGTCTACCATACCATATCTTATGTGTTACATACGAATGCAGCTGCTACATTATCTACCATATCTTATGTGTTACATGGGACTGCAGCTGCTACATTATCTGTGCTCAGAGAGTTATCTGTTGTGTTACATGGGGCTGCAGAAGTAACCTACTATATTACCTGTACTCTGTGTGTTATTCACTGTGTACAAAATAAGCACTTTAAATAACAAATTCATCTTTGCTACATTGGTAAATGATTGCATAATTTTTAGACCCAGTCCCTGGAATTGGTGAAGATTCATTTTTAAAGGGAATGTGTTTTTTAAAAAAAATGACCTATTCTATAAATCACATATTATATTAAAAAAAAAAAGTTTTAAGAATTTAGGGTTATTTAAAAAAAAAATGTTCTGCCACATTGAATGGCTCTGATTGGTTCATCGAGCTCTGTATTGATTGGCTGAGCTGCAACGCTTGAGAACCAATCAGAGCCAGCACTTCGTAGACTTGACAAAGACCCATTGTGGTTGGGTTGAAACGTTGTCTCATTGGGCACAATAAAGCATTGTATGTTTGAAGAAATCCCCTGGCGTGCTGCTCTTCATCCATCATTTGATTGTTTCTCCAAGATTTTCCTCCCTTGCAGTCTAAGGTACTGTGTGTGCTGTGATCAAGCTTACTATGATAAATCATCAAATAAAAATACATATTTGGTATCGCCGCGTCCAAAAAAGTCTGATCTATCAAGCTAGCACATTATTTACGCCGCAGGGTGAACGTTGTCCGAAAAAAAAAATAAAGAAGGCCAGAAATGCACTTTTTCAGTCACTCTGTCTCTCAGAAAAAACACAATAAAAAGCGATCAAAAAGTTGTGTGCATTCCGAATTAGTACTAACGGAAAATACAGAAGATCCCGCAAAAAATTAGTCCTCACTGAACTACGTCGACGAAAAAATAAAAAAGTTATTGCACACACAAGATGACCGCAGAAAATTTTTGAAAAAAATTAAATGTCTTTGAAAAAAAAAAAAAGAGTAGTATAGTAAAAAAAAAAAACCTATACAAGTTTGGTATCGCAGTAATTGTACTGACCCATAGAATAAAGTTATCATGTCAATTTTGTTGCCGTTTGTGCGCCATAGAAACAAGACGCACTGAAAGATGGCGGAATGTTTTTTTTTTTTTTCATTTTACTCCACTTAGAATTTTTTTACCTTTTTCAGTACATTATACGGTACTTTAAATAGCACCTTTGAAAACTACAACTCCTTCCGCAAAAACAAGCCTTAATAGAGTGACGTCAATGGATATATAAAGGAGTTATGATTTTTTTAAGGGGGAGGAAAAAACGAAAATTGGGGGGGGGGGGTTGCGCCATTAAGGGGTTAAAGGGAACCTGTCCTCACCTGTGAGCTCCATAAACAATGTTATGGGGCTGAAATTGATGGAGCAGGGAGTCTGGGGAGCTGTGCTACATACTTTCCGAGTCCCCTATTCCTGCACTGTGCCCCAAGCCGTTGGTTCGCACACACAGAAGCCCAATGTCCATGGGCAGATCGGACCCCGCAGCGGAATCCAACCCAGCCCGTGGCTGAAGACACTGTGGGTCTTCTGCATATCTATCTGGGTCTTCTATTTTCTTCACTGCGGATGTGTGTGGAATTGCCGGCTGGCACATGCGCAGTAGAGTTTTTTTGTTTTGTTTTTTCAAACTCCTGCTTCCCGCGGCCTGTCTGGCTTTCATTGACTTCACTTTAATTCATTGTGGACGCCCATGTTTCCTTATGGGCGACTTGATTTACGGATCTTACGTGCAGATTCCGCAAATCAGATCCGCCCGTGGACGTTGGGCCAGAGTCTTATCAGTCTCATGTAATTTTAGGTGTTTCTTTTTTGCTGTAGTTTTAAAATGTTTTTTTTATGTCTCAAATGCTTTCAGAAACAGCAGCGGCAAAAATGGCATCCAAGACTGCGGTTTATGAAGGAGTTTCACAGTAATTGTGGTTAAAAATACGTTTGACCACATTATCTGAATAAACTTTTCAGACTCACATGGCCATATTTTAAGTCATACCAGAGAATCTGTCACAACTAGAGATGAGAGAGTATACTCGCTAAGGCGCATTACTCGAGTGAGTAGTGCCTTAACCGAGTATCTCCCCGCTCGTCTCTAAAGATTCGGGGGCCGGCGGGGGGGGGGGGGGGGAGCGGCGGGGAGGAACGGAGGGGAGATCTCTCTCTCCCTCCCCCCCCCCCCCCCGCGCAACTCACCTGCTGTCACCCGCGTCCCCGAATCTTTAGAGACGAGCGGGGAGATATTCAGCTAAGGCACTACTCGCTCGAGTAATGTGCCTTAGCGAGTATACTCGCTCATCTCTAGTCACAACTTATATCAGATGGCATACATTGTGCCCTAATCTCACCTGCTTTCATGCATAATAGGTTGTGCAGAATAAATACCCTACAGATTGAGCCTCATAGGCTATAATGGGTATATCCAGAGAGGCAGACCCCAGTAATCCAGGTCTCACAACTGTCCTGGATCCATTGGGACAGTCCTGGGTTTGAACTGCTGTCCCAGCCGCTCACTTTTCATGTCCCTAGCATTATCTTCTCATCACACCTTCTGTGTGATGTAGATTTCAGAAATATGTCATCCCATTGCCTGCATAGTTCTGTAGGATGTTTGTTCGAAGAAGCCAGAAAGCACCTTGGGGAGGAAAGTTTATTTTGCTATGGGGGAAATTATGGCTATATATTCCTATAGGAGGACAGTACAGCTGATTATTCCTTACTTAGCGCAGTTACATGTGACACTTAAATGTTTATTTTAATAATGGGATTACAGTTATGAAGCAAAGAGCCCAAGACATGTGTGGCAACCTCTGAAGGAATAAGTAGTGTCTGAGAGAAGCTGTAATTTTGACCTTTAAGGCTGGGTTCACACAGTGCGGATTTGTTGCGGTTTTTCCGTTGCGGTTTTGCCGAAGAAGAGCTGCTTCTGCGGCAAAACCGCTTCAAAGGTTACTTTTGTCTTGTGGATTTTCTTGAGTTTTTTTTTCCGCAGCGCTTTTTTACTTTTGCAGCATATTTTGGTGCGGATTTTGCTGCGTCCATAGAGGTTTAGGGACAAAAAAGGGCTGCGGAAAAGACAAAAAGAATGGACATGCAGCGTCTTGAAAAACCGTCCCGCCGTTGCATTTCCGCACTGCGGCTATGTGGAAAAAAATCCATCCTGTGAGAACAGCTTTTTGCCCAGACACATTTGTGCTGCATTGCTCTGCAAACACAGCGGTTTTGCCGCAGTGCTGATATGCAACGGCAAACTGCGGCAAAACCGCAGCAAATCCGCCCTGTATGAACCCAGCCTAAGAAGAAAGTCACAATTCGAATTAGAATTGTCACATCTGAGTCAGAGTGTCATTTATTCTATCTCCAACCAGTCCTGTAGTCGTGGTTTGGTCTATAGAGTGATGGATAGTTGCATCTTGTTTGTGAACTGCCAAATCCTATCCTGCAGGTCTTACTTGAAAGTATAAACTGAAATAGCAGGCATGGAGTGCTCGTAGCTATCCCTTTACTATTGTTGGTTCTTGTGATGAATTCATATGCTGAACAGTTAATTGTAATATTTGAGTATTGGAATTGCTTTATTGGACTGGTAATCTAGTGATACTTGCCCATGGCATGCTACATCACAGACATTTCACATGCATAAATTTGATAGTGTTGTTAAAAATCACATCCTTGTAAGAGATATGGCATGTGTTAAGGAATTCAATGTTCCGTCAATATGCTGTGAGGCTCCAAATCAGAGGTGGTTATGGCGGCCGCCGTGAGAAAGCAATGAAACACAGAGATCAGGCCTGTGTCTAGAAGCAATCTGTGTTTATTCTGTACTTTGTCATTTCTTATACAAAAAAAAAAATAGAAGGAGTATCAGTAGGCGTATCAGTAGGCGTATCAGTAGGCGTATCAGTGCAAAGGCTAGTGTTACAAAGTTCAATCTGTTATACTGAGGTCAAAGTACTAAGGTGGTGAATAATTGCGTTTTCTCAATAAACATGGCTTCTTTTGTTGGAATGTAGACTGACTGTCTAGTACCTTGATTCTTTATCACAATCTAACTTTTAATCACATGCCCTAGACAGCAGTTAATGATCGAAGCATTCCATTATCCTTTGATCATTGTAACGAGATTAACAAGATCTTGGAGACATGATGGACATTTAAGATTACACCTCTACTTAATGTAATTAAGTACTAACCTAAATGTACAAGCATTTATCAGAGCTTTTCATAGGACACAGAATAGAGTGTACAATTTAGGCCTAAAGCCTCCGGAAACGTGTATCAAAGATACATACATATATAAATTAATATGTTCATAACCCTCACAATCCCCCATTTGAAACAGTCCATCTTGAAAAGAGCCTTTGTTGTGGTACTATCAAGGGTGCTAAGCCACCCCTGCCGGTCTTTCTATCCTCTTCGCCGGATCCCCACTGTTGGTGCTCTTTTACTCTTTTGACTGTTTTAACGATATCGTAGAGGGAGCGATTCCAGATAATTTGCTTGTCTCCGTATCCCACAGAATGTCCATAAGTTGCAAACACCTCTAGTTTGACGGCAGTACTGGTTGTGAGCAGCACTTGATACGGGCCGTCAAACCTTGGTTCCAATGTCCTCCTCACGTGTCTCTTTGTCACTACCCAATCTCCGGGCTGCAGATCATGCGTTCCTTCAAGAGAATTTGGATCTGGAATTGAAGAAAACACTTGATTGTGTGTTGCCTTTAGGCGTGCATTTAAGGACATAACATAGTCAGTTAGAGTACCATACTGGGCCTGCAGTACCTGTGGAAAGTACAGACCCAACCTGGGTGCGCACCCAAACAAGATTTCATATGGTGATAATCCTGTTTTTCTGTTAGGCACATATCTGACTGAGAAAAGGGCCAATGGGAGGCACTCAGTCCATGGTTTGCCTGTTTCTTTCATTGCTTTCTGTATTTTTAGTTTTAGGGTACCATTCATCCTTTCTACCTTCCCACTACTTTGTGGATGATAAGGGGTGTGAAATGCTTGGGAAATACCCAGGGCAGACATGATGTGTTGCATTATTTCACCTGTGAAATGTGTACCCCTGTCTGACTCGATTACCTCTGGTACCCCATACCTGCAGACTACCTCATTCATGAGCTTCTTTGCTGTTGCCTGAGCAGTTGCCTTGGTGATGGTGTAGGCCTCAACCCAACCTGAGAAGATATCAACAACAACAAGCACATATTCATATTTCCCCACACGTGGGAGCTGAATATAGTCAATTTGCAATCTCTGAAATGGGTAGAGTGGCCTAGGCAAGTGTTTTTGCGGGACCTTTACTTTCTGTCCTGGGTTGCTCACGGCACAGATCATACAAGATTGGAAAAATGATGCAGCAGTTACAGAGAACCCAGGGGCCACCCATTCTCTCTCAAGCGTCAGTAGCATAGCTGCCTTCGATAGGTGAGTCTTTCCATGGATCAGCTGGGCCATCATGGGGTACAGGGATCGTGGTAGGCAAGTTCTACTGACTGTTTGCCATACGCCACCCTGTTCTACTGCTCCCATATTAGTCCATTTATCTTTTTCTTCTTTGCTGGCTTGTGACTGTAATGTCTTTAGTACATCAATGTCCATATTTTTATCAAAGTCCAAATCATAGTCTCTGACTTGTGCGGTCAGTATCTTCTTTTCTTCTTTCTTCCATGGTTTGAGGGCCGCTGCCTTTGCTGTGAAGTCTGCGAGGGCGTTGCCTTTTGCTTCTGCAGTGTTGGCTTTAGTATGAGCTTTCACCTTTAGGATTGCTACTTTATCCGGTAGGAGTAGGGCTTTCATAAGGTTCTGTACTGCTGCACCATTCTTAATGGGTTGTCCTACAGAAGTTAAAAATTGTCTGGCCTTCCATATTGGGCCGTAATCATGAGCTATGCCAAATGCATACCTGGAATCAGTGTAAACGTTTGCTGTTTTACCTTCTTTTTTTTTTGAAAATCAAATTTTATTGAGGTTTTTAGGTAATAACAGGACAACAATTGCAATTACAATTACACGGTGCAGAGTACATAAAACATCGACGATCATGGGGAGTCCAACGAATTTGGGACGCGACATAATATAGAGTAACTGCAGAAATACGTCATTGAGTACCAATAATAAATGGGTTAAGCAGCATCTCTATCTCACACAAAAAACATCTTTCGTTGGACCTGGATGGAATGAGAAACTAGTGCAAAGAAGATAACTCATATTGCCTCTATCTCGTATAGGTGTAAAATATAGTATCATTCCCCGCGAGCATCCGCATGGGGCTGCCTTCTGCACCTAAAATCACGACAACTGTGGGTGGGGGAGGGGTGTGGGGAAAGTAAGGGTGGGGTAGAGGGGGGGGGAGGGTAGGGGGGGGAGGTGTCCGGAGCCGTAGCCATCTCTTCACTCGTTCCATATTGGTGAGTCTCTCACTGTCCACCACATGTACCATACCTGACTGAATTTGTCATGTGAGTTTTTGGACCAGCTGTACAATTCCTCTACATTGTATAGGTTGTCCACTCTCTCCCTCCACTGTCTCAATGTAGGGGCCGTTTGTTGTTTCCAAAGGGACGGTATAAGGGATTTGGCTGTGTCAAGTATCAGGGCTATCATCTTATTTCTCTGTGGGTGGAAGAATTTGGAAGGCTTCCAAAGGAGTACCAATTCAGGTGTTATTTTTATATTTGGTGAGATCAAGTGTATTATCTTCTTCACTCCTCTCCAGAAGGGAGACAATGTCGGGCAAGTCCACCAGAGATGTAGGTAGGTGCCAAGGTGATTTCCACATCTCCAGCAGGAACCATCCGCGGAAAGCTTGTGATCAAGTAGCCACTGTGGTGTCCGGTACCAACGGGAGAGCAACTTATAATGTGCTTCTTGTGCGAGAACACAGGGGGATAGGCCGAAAGAGGTTTTTAAAATTGCTTTTACTTCGTTTGAAGATAGTGTGATTCCTAAGTCTCTCTCCCAGGAGCTCAAGAAAGCGGGTTTGTAAGGGAGACTAGGGACGATAAAGTTCTTTTTTAGGTAAGAGATTTTACTTACAGGGGGTTTGTTATTCTGAAGTGCTTTCTCAAATGGGGATAATGGTCTAGTGGATTTAAATCTTGTGAGGAAGGTCTTTAAAGTCCCTTCCAGTTGTGCTTGATGTAGGAAAGAAAATCTACTCTCGGGAAGGAGCTTCCGCAGTATTGAAGTCGGGGGCAAGTGTGCTAGTGGATATAGATCCAGTAATTTCAAGGGCGAGAGCCTTTTCCACATCGAGGACGAGCTTGGGTCTGTAGGTAGGCCGAGTGTCTTAGTGATAATGCACAATGGTAGCAAGGGAGAGGGGGGCGGAGCTAATTCTTTGTTTAGTTCATCCCAGACTGTGCAGGGGCCTTTAAGTAAAGGGTTGAAACCTTTAGCTTTGTATCTGCTTCTGGTGGGGAGCCAGAGGTCCTCTAGCAGTTGGTCTCTATTGTAGCCCTCTACTAATGTGGTCAGCAAGCTATCTCTATGCGGCTGGGTTAGGTCCACCCAGTAGCGAAGATGTGCAGCGCGGTAGAAGTCCAGCAGGTTTGGAAGGTCAATCCCTCCTTCAGATCTCCTCCTAGTCATCAGACAGTAGGCCAGTCTTGGCCTCCTCCGCCTCCAAATGAATCCAGTGAACGCAGTGCGTAGTGTTTTGAAGAAGCTGGCCGGCAAATGAATCGGGAGCATTCTGATTTTGTATAGAATAGAGGGTAATATGTATGATTTAATAATGTTTTTTCTGCCGAACCATGACACAAATGGAATGTCATATTTCTTCAGGAGACATATGACCTGGTTTAGCAGTGGTATAAAATTTTCCCTATACAGGTCTTCGGCTTTCCGCGATAGTATGATGCCCAAGTAGTCAATCGAGGAGTCCGACCATATGAATGGAGATTTGGCTCTCAATGCGTCAGCCTGCACCCTTGGTATAGAGACATTTAAAATAGTTGATTTTGTGTAGTTGATTTTGAAATTGGAAGCAAGGCTGAATCCCTCGATTACTTCCGTTAGCCTGGGCAGGCTCCTTTGGGGATCAGTTATTAAAAAGACTATGTCGTCAGCGAATGCTGCTGACGAAAACACCCGTTCACTGAGATGTAGACCTCCGATTCCTAGGTCTTGTCTAACCCTGAGAAGCAGCGGCTCCAAGGCCAGCACAAACAGGGAGGGGGAGAGGGGGCACCCCTGCCGAGTGCCATTTTTAATGTCGAAGGGAGGGGAGAGCGTACCATTGATCCTAAGTCTTGCATGAGGGCATTTGTAAAGAGAGAGGATAGCCTGTATGAACTCCAATGGAAAACCAAAGGAGTGCAAGACCTCTTCTATATAACGCCAGTCTACCCTATCAAATGCCTTTTCTGCATCTGTACTTACTAAGGCTAAGGGTATTCTATGGCGTTGTGAGTAGCGGGCAGCATGTAGCAATCTTATGCAGTTGTCTCTCCCCTCCCTTCCACACACAAAGCCCGACTGCTCCCTGTCTATCAAAGAAGCCATGAAGGGCTCCATCCTTTTTGCGAGTAGCTTAGCCCACAATTTCATGTCCTGATTTATGAGGGAGATCGGGCGATAGCTACCACATGACTCCGGGTCTTTGCCATCCTTATGGATCAAAGTAATATGGGCCTCTTGGGACTGTCTCGGCAGGGGGTCCCCCTTCATCAAGCTGTTGAACAGCTCTGTTAGTTTGGGTTTTAAGATGGGGAGGAAGTATTTGTAATACAGAATTGGTAATCCATCAGGACCCGGGCTTTTGTTGGGTGGGCATGACGCAATTAATTCCTCAACCTCCGACTCAGTAACCGGAGCCAACAGGGTCGAGGCGTCTGTAGGGTTAATTCTAGGGATGTCCAGTTGGTTAAGGAAATTATTTATCGCGACCGATGGGTCCAGGGGTAGGTCGGAGGTGAGGGGGTCTCTCAAATTATAGAGTTTGGAGTAGTACCTCTGGAACTCCTTTGCTATCTCTGGAGTCGAAGTACAAGTTTCGTTGGTAGAGGTTTTTATGGCGTTAATATGATTTTTTGTCTGTGCTTTTTTGATTAATGCGGACATAAATCTACTTCCTCTGTTACCTTGGGCGTAGACCAGATGTTTTAAATGAAGTTGTTTTTTGTTAAATTTAGATTCCAACATGTGTTTCAGGTCTGCCCTTAAAGAGATGAGGTTGTCTAGGTTTTGTTTCGACTGGGAAAATTTCGCAGCTAGCACCACCTTTGCTATCTGCGAGAGCTTCTCGTCTATTTCTTTTTGTGCGCGTTTTTTGACGCGGGCGCCCAAGGCTATTAAAAGACCCCGGATGAACGCCTTATGCGCCTCCCACACAATTGGGATTTTTGGGTCACCAGAGGAGTTGATATTAAAGTATTCCTCCAAAGCTTTGGAGAGTTGGTCTCTCTCTTCAATGGGATCTAGTAGTGACGCATTGAGAGTCCACCTCCACTCCCTTGCAACTGGGTGTGGATCTCTTAAAATCAAATGAACGGGGGCATGGTCAGAAATTGTCACGGAGTCAATTTCGGCATGGATCATAGAGGTGAGGAGGTCGGAGGAGACCAAGACATAGTCAAGTCTCTGGTATGACTTGTGGATTGACGAGAAATGCGAGTAGTCCCTGGTAGAGGGGTTCAAAGTACGCCAGGAGTCTATCACTCCTAGCTCCTGTAAGCATTTGCTTAGTTTTCTCAGTCTCTTTTGGGAGATCTGAGATCTACCAGAGGAGGAGTCCAAGGACGGATTGAACGTAACATTAAAGTCCCCTGCCAGGACTATCTGCCCCCCTGCGAATTGTTTTAAAATGTTTAATTGCTGTAGTAGCCAGGACACTTGGTCTACATTAGGGGCATATATGTTGGCGAAAGTCATTTTGACATTGTTTAATGTACCCCTTATGTACAGGACTCTTCCCTCGCCGTCTCTGTATTGGGCCTCTTCAACAAAATTGATTGTCTTATGAAAAAGGGTCGAGACCCCCTTTGAAGCCGAGGAGGGATGAGTGCTGTGGAATGCTTGTGGAAAATGTTTGCCTGGGAGGGAGAAGCATTTGGG
Source organism: Eleutherodactylus coqui (assembly GCF_035609145.1). Taxonomy (NCBI): domain Eukaryota; kingdom Metazoa; phylum Chordata; class Amphibia; order Anura; family Eleutherodactylidae; genus Eleutherodactylus; species Eleutherodactylus coqui. The sequence continues at coordinate 70,992,065 of NC_089841.1, forward strand.
ACCCTTGTAGTGTGTTTCCTGTAGGAAAAGTATTTTACTGTCGTACCTTTTGATGAGGAGAGCGAGGTTATGTCTCTTGAAGGGGGAATTGAGGCCTCTGATATTGAAGGAGGTAATGCGGAGTCCTACCATGACTACGGTTTCAGGCTATAGCGGGAGAAAGAGGACAAATGAGAAACAAATAGACAGATGGGGGACCTGAGCAGGCACCAAGAGGCGGAGAGGATGGCGACGGTTCGGCCCTTTGAGAGAGTCCAATGGGGTGGATGTCCAGATGTCCGAGGCCCCGGGCTGGGAGGGGGGAGACAGGAAAGATATACGAGGAATGAGGGGGGTGGATAGGCAGGAAGGTCAAAGGGGGACGGGATGGGAGAACAACACACAACAATAGAGTGTTGTGAATATAGCACAAAATACAATAAATCCTTATGTAATTGACTTAAAGCTTTAAAGTAGGCGGAGAGGGGGGGTAACCAAGGTCACCCAATCCTCTGGCCCACAATTGGGCGGCTACTGAAGTCTCGTAGGGTCGAAAACCACAACGAGAGTTCAGAGAATTAAGTACAGCCTGGACGGACCAGCAACCCATGGCCCCTAAAGAGGCAGGCTGATAGGATTAGTCACTAGGTCAACAGACCAGTACATTATAATTAAAGATATCATATTCGACGGAATTTTACAACTAAGAACAGAAACATTTCTGTAAACACAGTTACAAACAGCCGATGGTTATCAGAAAAACAGTGGGAATACTCAGTCTGATAATGAATGACGTCTCATTTCTCTCGTGGAACACCATCCGATATATTGCTCCTGAGTCGAGAGTCAAAACGATAACACGCTAGTTCTTTCGCTGCGGTGTTCCTAGCCGAGACAAGAGGAGGAATAAAGAAGAACAAGAAACAAAGAACAAGGCACTGGTAACCTTAATCGACCGATTGTTAGATGAGTTCGTAAATCTATAGGAGATTCAAGATGCTCTTCAGTGGGCAATCAGGTCGCATCATCTTTTGGCTTCTTTTTCTTTCCCCCTCTTGGGGATTTAGAGCTACCTGCGACCAGCCATGCCTCAGGTACCTCCAGCTGGTGGAATTGGGGAGGGTCCGGTAGGGGCTGCCAGTTAGGCAACTCAATTGGATCAATCTCCAGGGTTTTCCACAGATTTTGCAAGTCCTCGTTAGTGCGGACGTTAATTCTCCTGCCCTTGTGGGAGCAACTCAACCCAAACGGGAAGAGCCACGAGTATTTTATGTCCATGGATTTGAGCGTTTCCAGGAGCGGGCGGAGAGCACGGCGCTTCGCCAAGGTTGAGGGGGCAAGGTCCTGATAAATTTGTATTGAGGATTCGGCGAAGTGTACCTCTCTGTTGGATCTTGCGGCTCTCAAAATGGCGGCCGCGTCGGGAAAGGAGAGCACCTTGCAGATGACATCGCGGGGCGGCTCAGCCTCACTCGGCGGAGGTCTAAGTGCTCTGTGGATCCTTTCGACACAGATAGAGCTGGCTCTGTCAGTCCCCAAAAGTGAGGCGAAGATTTCTTTAGCGACCTTCTGTAGATTCTCAGCGGTGTGGGATTCAGGCAGCCCCTTGATGCGCACATTATTGCGGTGGTTCCTATTTTCAAGATCCTCCTGCATTAGGAGGGTCCTGTTAAGATAGGTGTGCTGCTCCTTTAAGGCCCGCTCTAGCTGTAGGGAGTGGGAAGTAGTGGCCGACACTGCAGTCTCCAGCTCTTCTACCCTGTGTCCCATTTGTCTCAGGTCACTCTTAATCTCAGCAAGATCAGCGCTTATGGGACGCAGGGCATGTGTAATTAAATCCCTCATGAAGGATTTGGAGATAATCTCTTCACCTTCATCCTCGGAACATGTCTCCTCCTCTTCCCCCTTGCTGGGAGCAGCAATGAGTTCCCTTGCCGGCGCCATCTTAGAGGGGGGGGCGCGGGGACCGGGCCGGTCTTTCTCTAAAGAAGCGCTGCATATCCACTTGCCTTTTAACCGCCCGAGGTGTTCCCTGCAGGTCAGCGTTCTTCTCTCTTGTCAGCTTGCCCATTATTCCGTCTGATAGAAGCTGTTTGGGGCCAGCGTGGGTGCTTGATCAGAGGCGCGCTTCTCTCAAGCAGCCATCACGCTCGGCGTCCAGGCTCCGCCGCTGTTTTACCTTCTGCCACTCTACACGCCTCAGTGAGGGCCTTCAATTCTGCTTCTTGTGCTGAGACATGCGGAGGCAGAGCTTCTGCTTTTAGGACATCATGTTGTGTGACTACTGCATACCCGGTATGGAATCGGCCATCCTCACCTTGGTACCGTGAACCATCTACAAAAAGCTCAAAATGTGCATTGTCAATAGGCGTTTCAGTAACTGATTCAAAACCTGCAGTTTCTTGCTGCATCAATTCTAGACAATCATGCTGGTGTTTTGAATCAAATAAATCAGAATCATGCTGTACAGAATTTAAAAATAACTGATCTGCAGTACCCAAATCCCCCCCCCCCCATTTGAATCGGGATACTCGATTGGAAGAAGAGTAGCCGGGTTCAAGGTAGTGCACCGTTGGAAGGAGATGTTAGGAGGCATGAGCAAGGCACATTGTAACCTTATTTGACGAGCTAGAGACAGGTGTTTAGGTTGTACTTGAGTGAGTATACTCTGGATGTCATGGGGGGGGAGAACCACTAGGGGGTAGTCCAGGACCAACTCAGAAGATTTGTCAACCATTGCTTGTACTGCTGCTACCGCACGGACACAGGAGGGGGCTCCTCGGGCCACCGGATCCAATCTCATGGAGTAATACCCAAGTAGCCGTGGACGTCCTCCATGTTTTTGTGTCAACACTGCCGTCGCATGACCAGAAAGTTCAGTGCAGAAGAGAGTGAAAGGTAGAGTGTAATTAGGAATTCCCAGTGCTGGAGAACTGAGAATAGAGAGTTTTAGTGTATGGAAATTGTCAGTTGCTTCAGGAGTGAGAGAGAAAGGAACACTTGGAAGACAATCATAGAGTGGTTGCATCAGGGATGAGGCAGAACGGATCCAAGGACGGCAGTATGAGACAAGCCCCAAAAAGGTGCGGAGTTTGGCAGCAGAAGAAGGTACAGAAATGGCTTGAACTGCAGCTTTTCGTTCTTCTGTGAGATGTTTGGTTCCTTGAGCTAGGCAATGGCCTAGAAACACAACCTTTTGTTTACAAAGCTGTAATTTTTCCTTTGAAGCCTTGCAGCCATTTTCTGCTAAAAATTTTAGAAGAGAAATGGATGCAGATTGACATGTTTTCAGATCCTCAGCACAAAGCAGAAGGTCATCAACATATTGCAACAGCACAGTTCCATCAGGCGGAGTCCAGGCCTGCAAAACAGACTGGAGTGCCTGGGTGTACATGTTTGGAGAATTCTGCGCACCTTGTGGCAGGACGGTCCAAGCGTATTGTTTACCCTTGAAGGTAAAAGCAAAAAGGTACTGGCAATCCGGATGGATCGGTACACTGAAAAACGCATTTGCAAGATCTATCACTGTAAAAAATGTCGCAGTGGGCGGGACTTGTGCTAAAAGCGTATGTGGATTTGGCACTACTGGGGTGTCGAGTACAGTTACTTTATTAATTTCCCGAAGATCATGTACCATGCGATAAACATCTGGTTGTCCCTTTTGCGTTTTCTTTTTAACTGGGAAGAGGGGAGTATTGGCTGGTGATCTTATTTCCCGTAGTGCCCCATTTGAATTAAGTCTGTAATTTGTGGGCCTATAGAATCCTCTTGGGCCCTACCCAATGGATATTGTTTTACTTGGGGGGCTACGCATCCTGGTTTTAGTGTGACTACCATGGGTGTCACATTCATATGACCAATATCTGTTTTGGACTTGGCCCAGAGTTCCTGTGGAACTTCCTGTAATATTATTTCCTCTTCTGTAGTTAAGAGGAAAATTGGCTGTGGATCATCTAGAGAAGCCACCATCTGGCAAAATTGTTCTGCGTTTGTTTTTGCAAAATCAATCTGCACTGTTCCTTCTTCAGTAAACTGAATGGAAGCTGACAGGGCAGAGAGTATGTCTGTGCCCATAACTGACAGTGGAATATCATCACTCACCAATAGTTTTGTTAACACTGTCTGGTCTCTGAATTTTATGGGGAGAGGGTCTGTTTCCTGAAGTTTCTTAGGAACTCCTTCAAGACCTACAACAGTTTGAGCTGTATTTTGCCGGTATGCTGGAGGAATTAGGTGGCTTTGGATGACTGAGGTTGCTGCCCCTGTATCAACAAGGAAAGGAATTTCCTTATTGAGTACTTCCCCTTTAAGAAAAATGGCCACACCCTCTTTTACATTGCTCATGGGGAAGAAGGGTAGAGGGTCGCCGACTATTCAATCTTGGTTTTCTATTTCTCCCTTGGCGACTCGTGCTTTTGTGGGTTGTTCACTATCACTACCCCTCTGCTGGAGGAATTTTCTACACTCCCGTTTAAAGTGCCCAGGCTTACCACAGAAATGGCACTTAAGGTTATGTTTGGGATGGGTGCCCCGTTTTATTTTGTTCTCTCCTGTGCTGTATTGTGCTATCATAACAGAGCTATGTCCTTTTTTTGATTTTTAAATTTAGTTCAATGCCCTTGGCTGCTTGCACCAGGCCTGCTGCTTCATATTGTCTCCACTCAGGCTTGTTATCCATGAGTTTAGACCTCAAGGGTTCTCGCAACCCCTCTACAAAGGCCATGCTAAGTACATGGTCACCCAATTCTTGTATGCCCCTATACCCCAGATCTGACCAACGTTGTTGAAGGCGGGCATAAAATTGCTCTACACTTTCATCCTTCTCTTGTGTGACATTAGAAAGAGACAGGGAGGATTCTTTTAATTTTTCTTTTGCCCAACGTTCTAGACCAATTAAAAATATCTTACCACTTTTTAATTCTCTATGTTTAATTTTATCCCAATCTGTGCCACAATAGTCTTTCACATAATTTAAAATTATAGTTCCCACTGCCTCCCCTGTTTTTAACATAATCAAAGGACCCAGATCAGCTGATGTTGCAGAGTATGTGTCTTGTATTTGTGCTATCTGTCTAAAGAAAGGCATAGGTCTGGCCATGGGGTCTGGTAATTGCTGTATAAGTGACACATGCTCTTGAGGTGTCCATGGTCTATATTTAACTTTTTGTGAGGTCATATCATATTGGCTCCTTCTGCCTTCCCCCTGTGTTACATCAGCTCCTATACCACTCTCCGCTCCCTGCATCTCCTCCTTGTCCTCTTCTCCATGCTTCCACTCACTAGCCTTGGATCTAGTGAGCATAGGCATAACCGGTTTGTGCCGAGGAGCTCCGCAAGCAGGGCAGCTCTCTCTCCAATCCGGGTTTTGTTGTCCACAATGCCAGCAGGTCCATCCCTCCTGTCCAGTGTTTGACCTTGGAGTGGATGGCTTGGCATAGGGTGGGGGAGACTGTTGGAATTGAGATGAAGGAGGGGGTGGAGGTGGAAGAGGGAACTGACCTGGCAATGGGGGAGCATAATATATCTGTCCTTTGAATTCTTTTCTCTGATATCCTGCATCTTCTATATCTCTACTTGCCTTTTTCCAACTATTCAACATTTCCTGTAATCCATTATCTTTTGCCCACCCAGCATGACTGTCTGAAAACCTTTCCCACTGCTGGAGATCTAATACTCCTGTCCCTTTATATCCTATGTGCTTAAACAATTTATCACATCCTCTACCAACTGCAGCTCTGCCTTCTCTTTCTTGTACAATTTCTTTAGCTGTCTTCCATACCTTATCCTCTTTACCAGCAGTATTGCCCATGGCTGGCGGTTTATGTACACCAAGAGGCTTATTATTTTATCCTTTCACACACATAAACCAATCCCCTGACCGTTGAAATAAACAAACGGAACTGCAGGGGGCCCTATCCAGAATCGTGGCCTTGTTAGGGACTCCTTTCAGCGTCACTGATCAGGTTCCTGTTAACACGGGACACAGAGATTTATATTTGTACCCCGGAGGTCAGGTTCCGTCGATCAGGTCAACTCATCAATCACTCACTCGTGCATAAACAGGCACACATAAAGACAAAAACATTTGAATGTCAGTTACTACTTTTTTTTAAGTGTCAGTACTTCCTCACTTGTCTGTAAGTGTCGGTACCTCCCAACCCTGCTTATTTTTCCCCCGTCTCAACTACTTCTCTTATACACCTATAAGAGGCTCCCATCAGGGATTTTATCCCCTGAAAATTTTAGGCTTCCCTGGTACAATTTATACCATGCCTTCCAGAGATCGGCAAGAGGGTTTCATATTCTGTACACTGACCATGCAAAGTAACAAATAAAGACAACAACAGTTAAAGAACACCTGCACAGCATATTCAGCCCACCATATGAATTCTTAAAAAAAAAAGCTTGAAGATTTATAAGAGGCATGCACTTCTTACCCCTCGGATAGGAAAGGAGCAGCCAAGAAGCACGGATAGATTGTGGCAAGATAAAGCCTTACTGCGCAGTTTTTGTAAATCCGTGGTTCCGAGTGGCTCCTTATCCCATCTGGGTCCGGGGGGGGGTTTGAGGTGCAGGTGGTCCTCTTGTTCCTTCAAGCCCCACGTTGGGCGCCAATTACTGTTAAGGAATTCAATGTTCCGTCAATATGCTGTGAGGCTCCAAATCAGAGGTGGTTATGGCGGCCGCCGTGAGAAAGCAATGAAACACAGAGATCAGGCCTGTGTCTAGAAGCAATCTGTGTTTATTCTGTACTTTGTCATTTCTTATACAAAAAAAAAATAGGAGTATCAGTAGGCGTATCAGTGCAAAGGCTAGTGTTACAAAGTTCAATCTGTTATACTGAGGTCAAAGTACTAAGGTGGTGAATAATTGTGTTTTCTCAATAAACATGGCTTCTTTTGTTGGAATGTAGACTGACTGTCTAGTACCTTGATTCTTTATCACAATCTAACTTTTAATCACATGCCCTAGACAGCAGTTAATGATCGAAGCATTCCATTATCCTTTGATCATTGTAACGAGATTAACAAGATCTTGGAGACATGATGGACATTTAAGATTACACCTCTACTTAATGTAATTAAGTACTAACCTAAATGTACAAGCATTTATCAGAGCTTTTCATAGGACACAGAATAGAGTGTACAATTTAGGCCTAAAGCCTCCGGAAACGTGTATCAAAGATACATACATAAATTAATATGTTCATAACCCTCACAGCATGGTAAAGGATGGTGACATGGTTTTTCTAGGGACTGGCCTGGGGATTGATGCTGGCAAAAGTGTACCATGGTGTGCTACCTTACCTGTCCCTTTTTTCCTGGGAGGGATGCCAAGCAGATATTGATATCCTACCCTGCAGGACAGGCCTGTAGTTTTTAAAGGCTAGGTCATCCCTTTAGGAGGGCGTTTGCCCTTACTTTAAATTGCTTCACAACCACTTCACGGTTGCTGCTGACCAAGCCTTTTGACTGCAGTAGCCAATCACTGTCTTTAGAAGGTTACAGATGTGGCCAATGATTAGCTGCAGCAGTCACATGTTCTGGGCAGCAACAATCAGGTAGTACAGTGTTTGTGAAGCAATTTAAAGTAGCAATAAAACCCCTTTTAACGTTTGAGCTTTTATTCAGCCAATGTTCTAAGGAAGAAGAATGTAGAAGCGGTTCTGTGCATCTCACCAGATAACACCTTGGCCAGGGAGTTGGGAGATTTACTCCAATGCTGCAGATTGTCTAATAAGTCCCTCAGTATTGTCACATGCCCTCACCACTCTCCCTGGGCGATACCTCCTCTAGCTGGCCAATAGACTGCCTAGCCAATGCAGCTTTAGGCCGCCTGCACACAGGTGGAAATCCCACGGCGGGATTTCCGCTGCTCAAAGCCTGCATAGGAGTGCATTACAATACGCACTCCTATGCAGACGGATGCGGTTTGGCCGCGCAAAATCTCGCACGGCAAACAAACCGCGGCATGTCCTATTTTTGTGCGGGGCTCGCAGGGCCTCGCACAGAAACGTCACTCACCCGGCCGCTGGCTCCGGTCTGCGCATGCGCCGGCAGCTGGCACATGAAAGAGCCGGGGCCGCCGGGCGCGGGCGAGTACGCACTCATCTCTGCAGGCGCTTGGGTCGGGTCTCGCGACGAGAATTCTGGCCGCCGGATCCGACCCGCCCGTCTGCAGGCGGCCTTACTCTGTTCAGTTCTACCTTGATGCAGTGCAAAGCAAACAACTCCTCTGAATGTAAGGACATCCACCATCATGGTATCCAGGACTACTGAGCACCATTGTCATCATGCTACAAGTCCTAATCAGATGACTAGGATTAGATATTCATTTACATGTAGATTTTCTGCAAAAACTAAAAACCCATTTAGACTCAACGATCACTCCAAAGCAATCTTTTGAGCGATAATAGTGGTGTGCATTTACACAGCAAGATGATCACTCAAAGTTTGCTCAAACAGCAGTTTGACACTGAGCGTTCACTTTGCATAAGCTCTTAAGTAGCTAATTAGGAGCTTATGGGTGTGTAAATGAAGGTGGCCACTGTATACAGAAGACAGCTTAAGCCCCAGAGTGCAACTCTTTAGGCCACTGCTTTCATGTGGTCATTTGTATTGCACTACTGCATGCAGGGTTTGCCCTTGGGAACACGAACAGGTGATCTGAGGAGATCCAGTGTTACATTTGAGATTGTAGATATTAGAAGCTTGTACTAAAAGAAATATAATATAGTGAAGCAGTTACCTTAACAGGTTAATTCAGGTCAGTAAGACTCCTGCAGCAAGACAGCCAAATAAATGACCAACATGACAAGTTCTGAGATTTAGGAGTTTTATTTCAAAGCCTTCCAGTAGAAGAGAAAGGCAGCTCTTCTAGCGCCCAGAGAGCATGAGGGTCCTGGAGAAGGACAGTATAGAAGCCCAAACTGCTGAGGAGACTCCATGGAACAAGACCATTATTCAGGAGGACGACTCGTCAGGGACATCTTCACATCATCCAGAAAGGGACTCCTTCCTTATCAGAAACCAAACACTGGAGGGTCGACAGATTTCACTACCTCACTTCCAGCTTTGATGGACTCACCCAGAGAAGAACCTGGAATATTAGAAAAAAGGTACAATGATGATTCTGCCATCAAGGTCATTAAAATGGGTTATTCAGGCAGTGTTTGTAGTTTGCAGGTACTACATCATAGTATTATGTAGCTTTAAAGAATTAAAGTTATATATTTTGGATTCTGCATGTTGTGAGCCCCATATGATAAGGGCTTAATGTACTGTATGTGCAGTCACTTGTTGCCCAAAGTCCTGTTGTCTCTAAAACCACTTGAACTAAGGTTATAGTCCTCAGTAGTCAGGCATTTACTCTTGCAGTAGTAAAGTTACCATTTTTACTTTAGTTTTTTTTTTTACTATAAGCCAGTGGTTAGATAAATGTTCCAGTTCTCTTTTCTCATATCAGACAACGGGTTGAGAGAAGTTTAAAGATGTTGACATTACACTGTCTTTACTATACCATTTCCTTACGAGTTTCAAAATGTCAAGAGTGCCAGCCACAGTTGGTGGTGCCCTCACCTGCCTGGCAGATGCTTCCCCTCCCTGTAGCCCACACAGATGCCCAACCTGCCTCTTGAAGGGCCAGCATACCCACCCCTCTACCTGGCATGTACCAATTTAAGGCATTGTGAATCCTGACTGCTGCTTGCAACTCAGATTTGACCCTCTGTCAACACAGCTTTCCCAAACTGGCAGTGTACCAACTAAAGCTTGGTCTGCCCATCTGGTATCATTTTATGCCTTTTGGCCCACTTGTGTGAGAAGTCACCATGATCACTCCTGGGAAATGACTTGGATTCTCTGCAACCAAAACCAGATCTCTCAGATAGATGTTAAAGACTGAGAAGCAAGGGATCCATTAGAGCAGCCCAAAACAGTGGGTCCATATCTGCTGTATAAGGCCCAGTGTCCACAAGGAAAACAGTTACCAAAACTGCACGTGATCCATGCCCATAGGGAATCATTGGGCACCCATAGGTAATTAAATACCTGCAGATGTCAGTTTTCCCTGGTGTGCAGGAAAACACCCACAGCATGCTCCATTTTGTGCAGGTTTTCCCACACAGATGGCTTCCACAGCTTCTATTGAAGGCAATGGAAGCCGTCCAGATCTCTGGCACAGATACACCTGTCACTGTGTCCATACTGCAGGAAAGTAGGAAATTAAGGCGGAAAAAAAAAAAAAAAAAAAAACACGTGCGCCCGGCATGTGACCAGCATCCTGAGCGTTTCCGCCGGGCAGAAAAAAAAAAAAAAATAAAAAAAATAAAAAAAAAAAAAATTCCAGCCACAACGGAAAAGAGCCCACAGGGGCCAGACAGGTGAGGATAAATATTTTTTTGGTCTCATTCTGCACAGGGAAACCATATGGGCCTGTGGACATGAGGCCTTATAGATCTGGTCTGTCCTGGCTTTAGAGGATAGTGTTTTAGTGTACAAAGCCTTGCAAGTTTTGGATGCGTAGATTTTTATATTACTAGTTTGAGGTTCCATATCAGCCGTTAACTACCTGGGATGAACAACCTGAACAGAGAAGCCAACAGAAGAACAAACAAGAAGTTAGGACCTCGTCACATGCTGCTAATACATGGAACTCTGGCAACAGATATACCAGAGCCATCCTGTGATTACAGATCAGTCATTACCTTATTATTGACCACCCGTCACCTCCTGTGTTCTTTCACTGGATGGAGCATCACTGACAGGTCCTACAACAAGAAGAAAGTTTCAAAAGTTCAAGCTTCCCATGGTTAACTACAGTGTCCTGGAATATTTAGGACATCTACTTGCAGTTTCAGCACATAGCACCACCTCATTCGGCTTCTTGGAGGTCTCCATATTCACATCTAGGTATAAGTCAAGTATTACAGAAGAATAATCCTCTGATAATCCGTTAGTGCACTCAGTGTCACCATTCCATCACATCCACATACTTAGCCAACTTTTACTTACTCAACCAATCAAGAATTTCTCAGCTTACATGAACTAGAGCATGGCCCATAGTCACAGCCCCTCATGTCAGACTTACCAGGTGCTTCTACGGCACTTTCTATGGATGAAACCTTGTTTTCTGAGGCTGGAGCCCCTGAAGGAGTCTGATTCTCTGTGGACGGAGCATCACCGGCCACCGATAGGGCATCATTGTCTTTGATTGACGACTTTATTGCAGTGGCTGGAGCCTCAGTTGCAGTGGCTGGAGCCTCAGTTGCAGTGGCTGGAGCCTCAGTTGCAGTGGCTGGAGCCTCAGTTGCAGTGGCTGGAGCCTCAGTTGCAGTGGCTGGAGCCTCAGTTGCAGTGGCTGGAGCCTCAGTTGCAGTGGCTGGAGCCTCAGTTGCAGTGGCTGGAGCCTCAGTTGCAGTGGCTGGAGCCTCAGTTGCAGTGGCTGGAGCCTCAGTGTCCTTAGGAAGGGCATCATTCTCTGCAGATGGAGGCTTCTTATCCACTGGTGGAGCTTCACTGTCTACATTTGTAGTTTCTGTGGCCTCTGATGGAGCCTCATTTCCTACAGATGAGGATTTAGTGTCCTCTGATACAACCTCCTTCTCAGTGGATGGAGCCTTAGTGTCCGTGGGAAGGGCATCATTCTCTGCAGATGGAGGCTTCTTAGCCACAGGCAGAGGTTCATTGTCTACATTTGTAGTTTCTGTGGCCTCTGATGGAGCCTCATTTCCTGCAGATGAAGATTTAGTGTCCTCTGATACAGCCTCCTTCTCAATGGATGAAGCTCCAGGATCTGCTGGCAGAGTCTCAGGAGCTGGAGTTCCCTCACAAGGCATATCTGGCGAACCTGCAGGCGCTGAAGTATTACCAACTGCAACCTGAGCTTCCACACAAGAGGCCATTGCTGAGGGAAAAATAAACATAAGAGTGAAAGTTACCCTGTAGATACTTACCATTGAGGTTTTGATATATGCATGTACTGAGGAGTCAAAATTACTGCCATGACCCCAGATTTTACATTCCTTTGTCATTTGGACCCAGCAGTAAGGACTTATTCATACCGGCCAGTTTAAAATAGAGAATTAAGACTATTTATTGGAGTGATTTTTCTCATGGATTGATGGTTTGTGTAAAACTGCATCATGTCCTATGATAGTGGGATTCTCTGACCAGAGTCATCTATTTCAGTTAATAGGTGTTAAGAGCTAGAATGCAAGTGCTTTTCTTCTTGTACCCACTGACTTCAATGCAAGCTTTAAATTACAACAATTTGGCCACCTTCATTTTTTGATAGGCACTCAAGACCAATGACTCACATTTTTGTTCAGGTTTTGCATTTTAATGTTAAACACTTGCAGGGAAATAGTTTACGTTTTCATGGACTGAAACTGCACTTGTCTGTAAATATAGCCATAGGGCCCATTCATACAGGATTATCCAGGTACATTATGGAGAACGGACAGACATTATAGTCTACGCAGCTGCTCACAAGGACAAATGATCTATGAAGAGTTAAAAAAACAAAACAAAACACTTTATCGCTCAAAAGCCATCATTTGAGCTATAATCATGTGTAAATACTCCCATCTTTCACTCTTTAGCTGAAGGATGATTTTTAGGTGATCATAAAATCCATTGTTCAGCCAGAGAGAAGATAACACCACATGCTGTGTTTGCTGTATTCTCCATGGGAGCACTGATTACATTGTTTACAGAACAAGGGAGCTGAATTCAGAGAACAGACCATCTGGTGTTTTCTACATACAGCTCAGGAGGCCCATTTACATGCAAATGAAGGTGTTAAGCTGCTAATGGGACATTAGTGTCCATTAGCAATTTATGCAAAGCAATCGCTCAAAATCCTTTGAATGATTATCTTTGCATGTAAATGGGCCTTACTCCTAGATGGCCTTAGGCCATATTTGTATATGTGAATTTCCCCCTGCATATTTTGTGCTTCGTGAGATGAACAAAGTTCACATGGAAACAGAAGGCATTGCATTCAGTGGGTCCATCTACAGCAGGTTTTATCTTTTGTAAGGTTGTGGAAGACCACTATTATTTGCTATGGGCTAATTAATAGTTACAGTGACCTCAAGGGTCATGTGTCCCTCTCTCCCCGCCTCCCCCATTACTGGTTTTCCTGCTTTTAAGTTGAACTGAAAAAAATTTAATATGCCCAGTAATGAGCTGTGATGCCATTTTCTTACAAACCACAATAGCAGTCCAAGTCTAATAGTTATCTGCTCACCTGTGTAAATATAGCCTAAGGTCTCCTGCACAGAGGTGGGTCAGACCCCGCATGAGGGATTCCCACAGAGGAGTTTGACCCAGCACTTGGCCGGAGACCCCAGACCACCCGGTGGCTTCTGCACACGCTGTGGATCCATCGCATGTGCAGTAGCCACCGACACTAAGGCCCCATCATACATACTTCCGCAGTGCTCACTGCAGCAGGATAGACAGCTTCCATTGACTTCACTGGAAACCAGGTGTGCGTAACCCACACCAAAGTCACAGCATGCTGCAATTTATTCTCTGCAAGCCTAGAGAAAAAAAAACCCACACCATCAATTATGGAGAGGAAAATGGCATTTTGCCATTGAATACTATGGGCTGTATATGCTGCAGAGTCCAGAGCCAGACACCCACTGCAGACTCCACAATGCAAATACACCCATATGCAGGAGGCCTAAGAGTGTTATACACGAGTTTTAGGGGGTATTGGTGTAGTTCTGGTTCAGCTCAAACCAAGCATTGCCTGGATTCAGCAAGACAGCCTTTTGAAGAGTTCAGTCACCACTAGTTTAAAGATAAAAAAAATTTTTTGCACACTTACCAATCTAGTGCTTACTATAGAATACCTGCCCCTCACTTACAGCTGGAGAGCTTCTTCCTGACAGCTTACACACCTTCACCAACAGCATGCCTCCCAATTGTCCCATATCCAAGGTGTTGTCTCCCCAGTACCAAGAACCCTCTATAGCTACACCCCTTCCTATTCAGTCCTCTTACTCACTTCTTGCTCTCCCACAGACAGGCTTTCTGTGTCTCCAGACTGATAACTGCCCTCCTGGCTTCCCCTTATATATCCGCCCTCTGAATGAATTAATCCCCAGCAGGTGAGACTCTTCCTGCTCCTCCACATAGGAGGAATATACTTCCCCTTCACAACTAGTCCTGCATGGGGGTCATATTATCTACCATATCTTATGGGTTACATAGGACTGCAGCTACTCCATTATCTACCATACCATATCTTATGTGTTACATAGGACTGCATTTACTACATTATCTACCGTACCATATCTTATGTGTTACATAGGACTGCAGCTACTACATTATCTATATACCATATCTTATGTGTTACACAGGACTGCAGCTACTACATTATCTATCATACTATATCTTATGTGTTACATAGGACTACAGCTACTATATTATCTACCATACCATATCTTATGTGCTACATGAGGACTGCAGCTACTTTATTATCTACCATACCATATCTTATGTGTTACATAGGACTGCAGCTACTGCATTATCTACCATACCATATCTTATGTGTTACATGGAGACTGCAACTGCTACATTGTCTGTGCTCCAAGAGTTACATATGTAGCAATCATTAACATGATTGGCACATAGTGACATCACACTTTACAGCATTGCAGATAAATTATCATAGCACGTTTAATGTTAAGTCAACATTTGCTGCATCTATACCTCCGTATGTCATCTGTAGTGTTACGTAGGACTGCAGCTACTACTTTATCTGTACTCAGCTATCACCATATGTGGTCTGTGGTGTTACATGGGACTGCAGGAGTAGTCTGCTATAATCGCAATGCTCTCCATGTAAGCGCTTATTCACACGGGTGAATGTGTGTCATGTCCAGGATTCTTGGGTGCCACATGGATGCCCATCTGTGTGCGGTCTCATCTGCACAGATCATACACATTACATGTCCTATTCTCAGTCTGCGTGGAAAAAATGGGCATATCAAGAGTGACAGAGACTATTATGGGGCTCTGCGCTGAGCATGAAGTCCACGGACAGCACAGCCAGATTACACACCAGATGATTATATCCTTATTCAGACTGCCATAGCTGCAGCTACGCTCGCCGCCATGAAGTGAAGGGATATCCGTGATTTCTTCTCCCTTGCCGGCAGTTCAAACTCTGCGCCAGAGAGACGGAGTTTAAAAAATGGAGCAGGAAGTCAGCGACTGTTGAATCTTCCGCGCACAATCTGTTCACTACATGTGGGGAAGATAGGGCAGGTCCTATCTTTTCCCGACCCTACAAATCACGGCTGGGAAAAGAGGTGGTGAAAATGAAACCACTGAAATCCTCTAGAGATCAGGATTTAGTTTTGTCCCTTTATACTGCTGTGATTATCACAGTCGCACAAGGGAAGAAAATCACGCTCGTCTGAATACGCCCTCAGGCTGGATTCAGACGACTGTATATCGGCTCGGTTTTCACGCCCAGCCGATATACGTTGTCTCTCTCTGCAGTGAGGAGGATGGAAGAGCCAGGAGCAGGAACTGAGCTCCCGCCCCCTCTCTGCCTCCTCTCCGCCCCTCTGCACTATTTGCAATGGGGAGAGGCAGGATGGGGGTGGGGCTAATTCTCAGAACTTAGCTCCGCCCCTGCCCCGCCTCCTTTCATTGCAAATAGTGCAGAGGGGCAGAGAGGAGGCAGAGAGGGGGCGGGAGCTTAGTTCCTGCTCCTGGCTCTTCCATCCTCCCCCCGCAGATGAGGACAACGTATATCGGCTCGGCGTGAAAACCCAGCCGATATACGGTCATCTGAATCCACCCTTAGGGTGAAGGCACACGAACGTATATCGGCTCGGTTTTTACGCCGAGCTGATATACGTTGTCCTCGTGTGCAGGGGGGGGGGGAGGATGGAAGAGCCAGGAGCAGGAACTAAGCTCCCACCCCTCTGCACTATTTGCAATGGGAAGAGGCGGGGCGGGGGCAGGACTACGTTCCGAGAATTAGCCCCGCCCCCGTCCCACCTCTTCCCATTGCAAATAGTGCAGAGGGGCGGAGAGGAGGCAGGGAGGGGGGCGGGAGCTCAGTTCCTGCTTCTGGCTCTTCCATCCTCCCCCCCCCCCCCCCTGCACACGAGGACAACGTATATCGGCTCGGCATGAAAACTGAGCCGATATACGTTCGTGTGACTTCACCCTTCGTGTATACAATAGATTCTGTAGCATAACTTCAGCTCTGCTACATTTGTAAATGATGGTTCAGTTAGCAGATCCAATCCTTGGAATTGGCGTAATATGGCAATCTCTGAAAACAAAGGGAACGGCACTTGAAATCCAGCTGCTTGATAATTATGTCTTCCACAAGTTTATTAAGAGGCGCACATGAAGTCTATGGATGATGTATACCTGTGTATGGCATACAGTGAAACATTGAAACTTTTTATTTGATGCATAAGTCTGCAGATTTCCCAGGTGTATACCTGAAATAGTAACATAGAGCAGGGGTCCCCAACTCCAGTCCTCAGGGACCCCAACAGGTCATGTTTTCAGGATATCCTATGGTGAGACTGACAATAATTACATCACCTGTGTAACACTGAGGAAATCCTGAAAACATGACCTGTTGGTGGTCCCTGAGGACTGGAGTTAGGGAACCCTGACATAGAGGACCTGTAAACCCAAGATTGGAGGGAATCGTTACTACATGAAACTGGTGTTGAAGCCAAGTGAGTGATCATGTCAGTTGCTTGAAGTAATTACAATATCCAGAGCTATTTCACTCAGAAGCCTAGCTTAGAAGCTGGGTCCACTTACATGGTAAAGTCCACACAGTTACCCATTCAAACTCTACTTGATGGTAATACAGTTGAAATCTATGGTATATCAGGAATCCATAGGCTCTGTACCCTACCATCCACCCTTACAAAAATCAGAACCACAGACAGTATGATTGAGTCGCTGCATCACGCCACCTGCACTAGGCCAAACAGTAAGCAGCAGGGCGGCAACAGGCAAAGGATTGTATAGAGAGTTTGTGTAACAGGTAGTGAGGGTGCTGGAAAAGTGAGAAGCCAAATGTCAGTGTTGCAAGCTTTGCAGAGACAAAATTCTGTCTGGATGAAATCATGGTGGTCTGGGCCAGATAGAAGAGACAGGAAGTGTGAAAACCTTCAGTCAGAAAAGATGTCACCTGTGAGTCACTGTCTACAACTGTATTGAATTACTCAAACAGTCTACAGAGCATCTGTGTAGATTTGTATCTTCCACAATATTGGGAGGGTGGGGATGGTTGATACTCAATGACTTATTCTTTAACACCAATGCCATTTAGGTGCAGATTTGGCCACTGTAGTTTTCTCATTGCAGAATGCCCTCAGCAACCCTACCTTGTGTGAAAGGGCCCTTAGGGAATAAGTTTTTCCAACTGAACATTCCTTTCATTCATAATTTCTGCAGCACCAAGGATCTTGTAAATAGAGACAATCTTATTCTTTCATTCTGTACAAATGAGTGGAAGGTCCTCCTAGGAGCGCCACAAGCAATTTATGTTAACTGGAACACAAATTATTTACGTGCCCTCAGAAGGAAATCCACAAAGGCCTGTAGCAGACCCCACAGATCTTGACGGCCTATCCTTGGAACACCATTACTTCACAAGTACTGTACTTTCTGGCTGCTGCTGACCAGGACATGTGACTACAGCAGTCAAGTCACTGGCTATGCAGTGGCCCAAATTAGACCCCCTCCCCCAGCACTTAAGTGACTCTTTCCTGGTGTGCACTCATCAGTTTGTGTGTCTGGTTTCATGTGGACTGCCTGTATGTGTCGTTTGTCTGGTGCATGTAGGTGTGCCCACTACACTAACCCACACTGTGTTTCGGTCTGTCACTTTTTAGCTGAATCAGGATTGGTTGAGGGAGTCAAGTTGGAGTGAGGAGATTAGACAGCAAAGCGGAGGAAGAAAATAAACTGCAGTACAAAAGTTAGTTGGAGTGAGGCAAGAGAGTAAGAAGGGAACCTCTGGTGGAAGTCAGCCCTGAGAGTGGTTCAGATGTTCCTGGGTAGATAGCCATTGGAACCCGATGACCGTTTCACTAAGATGGAGCCCAATCCTTGTCCAGCTGCACTTGGTGGAAAATAACTAGAGGAGCTAGCCACAGCAAGAGTCTTCTTTCACCCTACCAGACTGTGTCTAAGTAACCGAAACAACGAGATGGAGCAGAGTATCATGCATGACTTGCAGCCTCATCAGTGAGACGTCAATGTTCCACTGACAAGCTTCAGCAGTTTCCTCCCCAAGTAACTGTTTAGAGCAAGATTCAGATAACTTAGACTGGCTAGTGCAGCTATATGAAAAGGACAAGGAAAAGTAGATGGGTAAAGGAAAAGTTAGAGCCATAAGTAACATTAAACCACTGAGTAATCTACTGTTCAAAAGGAACTGTTTTGCAGATGTTACCGTATGCAATTTGCAAGCTGTAGTAAAACTGAACCTCCAGTTTAGCACAAACTGACTTGGCCTGGACTTCTTTATCTAATAATGTTCCTCTTAGAGGTACTGGTGTGACATGACCAATGCTCTAACCCCCTTTGTCAAGTGATCCATTTGCTGCAGGAGTCAGTGATTGTTGATGGTCAGGTGCCCAACACCCTGACACAATTCAAACTCCCCACTTTAGGCCATCCCTGCAGTCTTCTGACCACTACAGATATAGAAGGTCAATGCTGTGGCCAATAATTGTCTGCAGCAGTCACATGTCCTAGGCATCAGGAAGTACAGTGGTGGAGAAGCAATTGTAGAGTAGTGGGGAAAAAACCCCTTTAGCCCTTATGAGCATCTCTTCAGCCAACTCTTTCAGGAAGGCGGCTGTAGAAGGGTTATTCTGTGCAGCTCACCAGGTAATACCTTGGTCATGGAGCTTAGTGTAACTTACGCCAATACTGCAGATTACAGGAGGTACTTGTTACACTGTCACCACTCTTCCTAGGTTATACCTCTATCTGGCCGTGTACTTTTCCTAGCCCATGCAGCACTACTGTTCTCCCCTAATGCAGAGCAAAAGGCACACAATTCACTTGAATGTAAGAACATCCAGCATCATTGTATCCAGGGCAACTGAGCACCATCTTAGTCATGCTACAAGTTCTATTTTAGGTAACTGGGATAGACATAGAAGTTTCTGCAGCAAATCTAGTGAATGTAACTGCAGCATCCCATAGGGAAACCCCGGACACCTGACATACGTAGGGAGCTGGGAGGGTAAAGTGCTGTCTTGTCATGGTGGCACTTACCATACTACTTCCCATGAGGGACAGAGCCAGGGCCAGGGCCAGAGTAACACTGCAGACCACACCAAGGATAGGGAACGCCCACGAAACTGGATAACAGAGGATTAGTTGTCACACGAGACACCACCATACACACACATGTGGGACTCTAGGAATGTTTAGAGCCCAGTATCAACTTTACTTGAAACTGAGTGTCCGTGTATAGATTAGCTAGTACCTCTGCACTGGCCTTGACAGAAAGTTGCTACTCCGATGCTCTTCTCTTACCCTTTGGGCTCACTCTATTAACATCCAATCACATGTAGCATGGGAAATCTCTCCTTCTCCATGCTTCAGTACATGGGAACTGAAGGTGTCCCCATGTGCCTGGACCTCCTGAAGACATGAACTTCCTACCACTCTTATATCCTCTCTCATACCACATGACATGACAGACTTGATACATTTACATGCAGGCTTTGGCTTTTACAAACATTAACCTCTCTGGCACCACAGCTGTGCAACACCTACTGAAAGTGACAAGATTGTAGATTCACTGTGCAAAAAACTTAGGACATACATGTATGATATTTATGGAGGGGGCCAGGATAATATTCTCAGTCACTACATAACCATTTTAAATACGGAGAGCAGTGCTCACTCTGGTGCAACTCTTAATGCCATGGCTGCATGTGACTACTAGTATTGCATGCGGGGTTTGCCTATTGGAATACACAACATGTTGGGAATCTGAGAAGATCCAGTGTTACATTTAAGATTACAAATATTAGAACGCAGACAGCTATTAGCCCAACAAACCCAACATCTTATACAAGCTTGTACTACTAGATGTAAGCAATATAATAGAGAAGCTGTAACCTTAAGTTATTTCAGTCAATAAGACAGCCAAATAAATGACTAACATGGCAAAAATTCAGAAATTCCTGAGTTTTATTTCAAAAAGTTCCAATAGAAAAGAAAGGCAGCTCAGAGAGAATGATAGTCCTGAAGAACAACAGTAGAGAAGCCTGAATTGCTGAGGAGACTCCATGGAACAAGACCATTATTCAGGAGGACAGCTCGTCAGGGACATCCTCACATCATCCAGAAAGGGAGTCCTTATCAGAAACCAAGCACTGGAGGATCCACAGAAGATTTCACCAACTCACTTCCAGCTTTGACAAGTCACCTGGAGAACCTGGAACATTAGAGAAAGTTATACAACGCCGATTCTGTTATCAAGGTCATTAGAGGAGGAAATGCTGAGCTCAGGGTTGTGTATGTACTATAGTTTTCTATGATTTCAGTAGTTTTAGGAATATGCTGTAAAAGTGTAGCCACAACCTGTAGAGATCTTCTGAGAGTCTTCCACAGGCATTAGTATGTAATTTGGATCCTACATGTTGAGCCCTATATAGTGGGGTGATCCAATGGCTTAATATACTATATCTGTAGTCACTTGTTGCCCCAAGTCTCATGGTCTGAGGACAATGAACTTAGTACAGCAGTTTTAGTCTTCAAATGTTCACACATAGTAGTCAATTTACAATTTTTTTACATTTATTACTAAAAGCCAGTGGTTAGTTGTCAGATATGACTGGATGTTCCAGTTCTCTTTTATGTGTTGAGAAAAGTTAACAGATGTTGACAATTCTAACCTGTATTTGTTACCATACTATTCCTCAGTTTCATATTAGTAGTGCCAGCCACAGTTGGTGGTGCCCTCACCTGCTTTAATCATCAAGAGGCAGTATCTGCCAGGCAGAAGGGCCAGCACATGTACCCAGCTTTCCTCTCCACTTTAAAGCATCTCTTCCCTGAGAAGGTGCCTCAGCAGGAAGTTTAATGTGCCCCAAGTCAAGGTGTTTGACTGCTGCTCACAACTCTGATTGGACTTTTATGTCACAGTATACCAGCTAAGGCTTTTTCTGCTCATCTGGTACACTTCATGCCTTTTGGCCTAGCTGGGACAGATGTCACTGCACTGCACTGATTACTCATGGGAATGACCTGAGGGATCCATGGGATCCCAGATTTATACCTGTCCTGCTTTTATACAGTTTTGTTTTTGGTGTACAAAGCCTTGCACATTGCTTGTAAATTTTGTATGGGTAGATCTTTATATTACTAGATTTTAAGTTTCCCCATCAGCCAGTAGCTACCTGGGATGAACAACTAGAACAGAGAATCCAACAGAAGGATAAACAAGGCATTACAACCCATCACTTGCTGCTTGTACATGCAACTCGGCCAACAAATATAATAAAGCTATCCTGTGATTACAGGTCAGTCGTTACCTTTTTTATTCATTAGCCTTCACCTCCCGTGCCCTTTTCCTGCATGGAGCATCACTGAAAGGTTCTACAATAAGAATAAATGTCGTTAGCCTGAACTTCCCATGAGTTACTATAATGTCCTACAATATTTAGGAAGTCTACCTGCAGTTTCAACACCTGGCACCACCTCATTTGGCTTCTTAGAGGATTCCACGTTCACTTCTGGATAGAATTCAAGACAGTATTACAAGAGTGTCACCATTCCATCACAGCCAGATACAAATCTGTTGTTTATTCTACTCAACCACAGAACTACTCCTGAATTTCCCACAAAGAAAGGAGCATGGCCTAGAGTCCTAGCCCCTCATGTCAGACTTACCAGGTGCTTCTACTTCATTTTTTGATGGAGTCTCACTTTCTGAGACTGGAGCCCCAGTTTCCACAGAAGGAGTCTGAGTCTCTGTTGATGAAGACTCACTGTCCTCTGATGGGGCATCATTGTCTTCGAATGAAGCCTTTAGGGCCTCTGATAGAGCTCTAGTTACCAAGTCTTGAGTCCCATTCTCTGTGGGTGGATCATCAGTTTCAGGGGATGGAACCTCAGTGTCAATCTCTGCAGATGGAAATTTCTTATCCTCAGATGGAGCCTCATTGCCTATATTAGTAGTTTCAGTGGTCACTGAGGAGGTCTCACTTTCCGCAGACGAGCTTTTAATGTCATCTGTTGGAGCATTAGCAGCCTCTGATACAATTTCCTCAGTTTCTGCTGTTGGAGTCTTGGGAGATGGAATCAAGTAGCAAGGCATATCTGGTGAACCTGCAGGTGCTGGAATATTGCTAACTGCAACCTGAGCTTCCACACAAGAGGCCATTGCTTGAGGGAAAAAAAATACCCTTTAGTACTTAGCAAATGCACATATCATAACATTATTCATACGGCTCAGTTTAGAATCAGGAACCAAGAGTCGTTAAACACTGTTTATTCACAGGTGTGATTTTCTTCATGGTTTGTGTAACTGCATCATGTCCTATTCTAGTGGGATTCTCTGACCAGAGTCATCCATTCCAGTCAATAAGCATTTTAAGAAAAAGAGTGCACTTGCATGGATGAGTAGTTTTCTTCATGCGCCTATTGACTTCAATGAGAGTTTAAAATGGCATCAGTTAGGCACCTTCATTTTAATGTCATGCATGTACAGACTACTACATTAAAATGCAGAACCTAATGTAAAACACTTGCAGGGAAATAGTTCAAATTTTCAGGGACTGAAACTGCACTTGTCTGTAAATATAGCCTAAGGCCTCCCTCACACAGGGCGTTTGCAAAACGCTACCTTTTCAGCCCAGCTGAAAACGCTGCCCATTCATTTCAATGGGAGACTCAGCAGAAAATGCCCAAAGATAGAACATGCAGCGCTTTTCAAAGCAGCGTTTTCAGCCCTGTGTGAGCAGCCCCATTGAGGTGAATGGGAGCCTTGTACAGCGTTTAGAACAGGGCTGAAAACGCTGCTGAAAGCGCCCTGTGTGAGGGAGGCCTTAGGGCCAATTCACACAGAATTAGTGTCATGTGTGCCATCTATGCATTTCATAGAGAATAGACTATTTATATGGACCAATGGTCTATACAAAGAAAAAAAATCCCCCTAAAGTAACAGTTTTTGAACTGTTACTTGAGTCATTGCCTTTTTCCAGTACCACCATGTACGTATAAACACTGGCATGCATCTGCCATCAGAAAGGGTTAACTGTTTGCTTAAAAAAAAAAAAAAAAAGCCACTAGGGCTGTTTTTTATACAAGCTGCTGGTACCTGGTGGTAACTATATGCTTACCCATACCGGTTGCGAGAACATTGTATTTTTTGCATTAACTTTGCCTTAAAAACCAGCTTGAAAGTACTCACTTCTAAAGGACCTTAAGAGGTCTTTATATGGGCAGTTTCCTCGTGCGCATTGAACGATGAATAAAACTCACATAGAAACATTTCTGAGCACAATTATCCTCACAGCAATGATGCAAGATGGGAAAATTGCAGGATAGCCTCTTTTTTGTAAGGGTAGGCTCACGAGTGTACTTTAATTGCATATTATGCACATGGTGAATGGATCCAATGAAGGTACATTTTACTGTCATTGATCCAGCAACATTGGCGGGGGGGACAGACACACATAATAAGTGCCATACAATGTGTGGGATCTCACAGCACAAGTCCTATTCTCATGTAAGGAGTCACTAAAAGACAGTACTACCAGACAGAGGGGGTATGGCCTGTCACAAGTGTTCCACAGAATACTACATTTGTCCCTCCTTTCACTGCCAAAAAGTTGGGAGGTATGCGCAACAGAGGTTGAGTTACTTGTAACTGCTAGACCCCAATATAAGCTCTATTAGAGGGCTCCCAACTCAAATGTTCATACACAATACCAGTCTCTCCATGAGAGCTTATAGGACCACTAAGACTTCTAGACCCAAATACATCACTATCTGCACTCCTGTTCCGTCCCCTTACCCACTTCTTCCTCTCCCACAGACATGTTTTCTGTGTCTCCAGGCTGATAACTGCCCTCCTGGCTTCCCCTTATATATCAGCCCTCTTAATGAATTAATCCCCAGCAGGTGAGACTCTTCCTGCTCCTCCACTTAGGAGGTATATACCTCCCCTCCACAACCAGTCCTGCATGCACTGGCGTAACTATAGGGGATGTGGTTGCACCCGGGCTCAGGAGCCTTGGGGGGCCCATAAGGCCTCTCTTCTCCATATAGTGAGCCCAGTACTATGAATAAAGCATTATAGTTGGGGGTGCTGTTACAGATTTTGCATTAGGGCCCAGGAGCTTCAAGTTACGATTCTGCATTAAGGGGTTAAGAGAAGTTGGGGGGCCCCAAGATAAACTTTTGCACCCGGGCCCATGAGGCTTTAGCTACACACCTGCCTGCATGGGGGTTGCATTATCTACCATACCTTATGTCTTACATAGCAGTGCAGCTACTACATTGTCTGTGCT
Organism: Eleutherodactylus coqui; assembly: GCF_035609145.1. Classification (NCBI taxonomy): domain Eukaryota; kingdom Metazoa; phylum Chordata; class Amphibia; order Anura; family Eleutherodactylidae; genus Eleutherodactylus; species Eleutherodactylus coqui. The sequence goes on from NC_089841.1 coordinate 71,016,594, forward strand.
CCAAGAGTTACATATGTAGCAATTACAGCATTGTAGATAAATTATCGGAGCGTGTTTAATGTCAAGTTAACATTTGCTACATCAATACCTCCGTATGTCATCTGTAGCATTACCTGGGACTTCGGGTGCATTCACCGATATACGTTGTCTCTCTCTGCAAGGGGGGGGGGGATGGAAGAGCCAGGAGCAGGAACTGAGCTCCCACCCTCTCTCTGCCTCCTCTCCACCCCTCTGCACTATTTGCAATGAAAGGAGGTGGGATGGGGCGGGGCTAAGTGGCATGAATTTGTCCCGCCCCCATCCCGCCTCTCCCCATTGCAAATAGTGCAGAGGGGCGGAGAGGAGGCAGAGAGGGGGCGGGAGCTCAGAGCACTGCTCCTGGCTCTTCCATCCCCCCCCCCTGCAGATGAGGACGACGTATATCGGCTTGGCATGAAAACCGAGCCGATATACGTTCGTGTGAATCCAGCCTTAGGATGGATTGGAGAGGGGAGAATTTCTACATCTCCACTTATAACTTTCTTCTCACTTATCACTAAGACATGACTAAAGAGCTTCACGGGGGTAAAAGAGTTGGGATAGCTACCAATAAATAGGGGACCCATCTCTAAGGCCCCTTTTATACTGGCTGACTGTCAGACACTCCAGTGCCCAACTGCTGTCCCAGCGACGATCACTCCTGGGCTCTTACACAGGAGGATCATTGCTCAGTGACTAGAGGTGGAGCGCCACGGGGATTGTTTCAGACCACCAGCCTCCACTCACAGTGTACAGGCCGTCATTCATAGGTGACTGATGCCCTGTTCACATAGAATGGCGCAGCAGCAGACTATCGATTTTTAGGTCTGCATGAAAGATCTGATGAGATCCGATGATTACTGCATGCGTTCACACGGGAGAGTTATCGTACAAACCGCTCGATCAGCAAGCGACTTGCACGATAATCATGTTGTGGGGATTTCGGTGAGACTGTCTGATTATCCAAGGGACCTTTTAGATCAGGGGTCCCCAACTCCAGTAGACCACCAACAGGTCATGTTTTCAGGATATCCTATGGTAAGAACACCTGTGGCAATGTCTGAGGCCCCGACAATAATTACATCACCTGTGCAACACTGAGGAAATCCTGAAAACATGACCTGTTGGGGGTCCCTGAGGACTGCAGTTGGGGAATACTGTTTTAGATGACGTGGAATTACAAATCTGCAGCTCCCAAATTCCACACCGAGATCCGCAGGTCTAACAGCACATTTTGATGCAGAATTCCAGGCAGATTTCAAGTCCTTTTCAATTCTGCATCAATGTCTGCAGGTAACCTGTGGATTTTGGTGCAGAATTTAGCGTGGCTTGCAGTGCGTCATGTGGCCTATTCCGTCCCATGTGAAATGTCCCTAATCTGTACGGTGGTTGCCCTGCTTCTCTAACAGCAGATGTTGGGAGACATAAGCATCAAGCAGGTGGATTTCAAGGGCCATTCCCTTTGTTCTGGGGAGATAAGCGTTGTCAAAAGTCTTCGACTGCATTGTTCTCCCGTCTCTCCAGAGCAGCATCGGTCCTCTTGGAACGCTCTACTCCAAAACATCTGGACAATCCCCAATGCACAGAACTTCAGATGCGCCTTAGGGCTGGGTTCACACAGCGTGGATTTGCTGCGGTTTTCCGCCGTTCTTCCATTGCGGTTTTGCTTGCGGATTTTTCCGCAGCGCTTTTTTTACATTTTGCAGCGTATTTTGGTGCGGATTTGGCTGCGTCCATAGAGGTCTATGGACAACAAAGCGCTGCGGAAAACTGACATTTGGCTTCTCACTTTTCCAGCACCCTCACTACCTGTTACACAAACTCTCTATACAATCCTTTGCCTGTTGCCGCCCTGCTGCTTACTGTCTGGCCTAGTGCAGGTGGTGGGATGCAGTGACACAATCATACTATCTGTGGTTTTGATTTCTGTAAGGCTGGATTCACACGAACGTATATCGGCTCGGTTTTCACGCCGAGCCGATATACGTCATCCTCATCTGCAGGGGGGGGGAGAGGATGGAAGAGCCAGGAGCAGGAACTGAGCTCCCGCACCCTCTCTGCCTCCTCTCCGCCCCTCTGCACTATTTGCAATGAAAGGAGGCGGGACGGGGCGGGGCTAAGTTATGAGAATTAGCCCCACCCCATCCCGCCTCTCCTCATTGCAAATAGTGCAGAGGGGCGGAGAGGAGGCAGAGAATGGGCGGGAGCTCAGTTCCTGCTCCTGGCTCTTTCATCCTCCCCCCCACCCCTGCAGGTGAGGACGACGTATATTGGCTCGGCGTGAAAACCGAGCCGATATACGCTCGTGTGAATGCACCCTCAGGCTGGGTTCACACAGGGCACATTTGCAGCGGTTTTGCCATGGTTTTTCCGTTGCGGTTTTGCCGCAGAAGAACTGCTTCAAAGGTTAATTTGGGCTTGCGGATTTTCGTGCGGAAAAATCCACAAGCGTTTTTTTCCAGCAACGCTTTTTTACTTTTTGCCGTGTATTTGCAGCGTATTTGGTGCGGAGTTGGCTGCATCCATAGAGGTCTATGGACAAAAAAGCGCTGTGGAAAAGACCGAAGAATGGACATGCTGCTTCTTTTAAAACCGCGCCGCAGATGCATTTCTGCACTGTGGCTGTGCGGAAAAAATCTGTCCTGTGAGAACAGCTTTTTTCCAAAATTCATTTGTGCTGCATTGCACTGCAAACGCAGCGGTTTTGCCGCAGTGCGAATATGCAACGGCAATCCGCGGCAAAACCGCAGCAAATCCGCCCTGTGTGAACCCAGCCTAAAACCGCACCTCTTCATACAAGCATATCAAAACTCCTAAACAAATCTCACTCCCTGCGTGCCCCCACCCCTCCCACTGTTGTCTACCTATGGCACCCCACATTCTCCACCTTGCCTAGCATGTACATCTCCTACCCCTGTACCTCCTGCATCACCTGCTCCTGGTTGTATGTCAGGTCCTTGGTGCAAGCGCCCCCTCTCCCTATTGTTTCCTACTAAATGAATACTATATGTAATTGTTGTATTGTTTGTGTTTCCCTGTGTTTTGAAAGTGCTGCAAAATAAGGCCGCATGCACATAGCTGCGTCGGATTCCGGGTGGGAGATCTCACAGCGAAATCCGCCCCTGTGTCGGTCAGTGACCCCCGTCTTGGATGCACTGTGGATGTGATGGCTGGTGTGCTGCCCCACAAGCACAGTGCAGAGAATGCTGCACCGGTGATGACGTGGATCTGCAGGGATTTCGAAAATTTGCATTTTGGAATCGCCGCAAGATGGATGGCTTCCATTGACTGCAATGGAAGCCGTCCATGCGAGTCTCGCACAAAAATAGAGCATGCCACGATTTTTCCTCCATGAGCGGAAATCGCAAGTGATTTCCGCTCATGTGCGTGGAAGAATTATTTTACATTGCATGCTATGGACAGATTTAGCTGAAGAATTCGTGGCGGGTGTCTGGCCGCGAATTCTGCAGCAAGCATCCGTCCGTGTGCATTGGCCCTAAGATGGCGCTATACAAATAAAAATTATTATTATTATTAAATTCTCTTTGAGGCCCCATCAGCGGTTCTGTTCCTGACTCCTTTGTACTTATCTTGTGTTTCCCAGGATCTGCCATGACAGAATGAATATCTCCGCAGTCCACTGGCGTAACTATAGGGAGTGCAGAGGATACGGTTACACCCAGGCCTAGGAGCCTTAGGGGGCCCATAACATAGTAACATAGTATGTTATGCTGAATCAAGACAATGTCCATCTAGCTCAGCCTGTTTCAACCCCCCAAACCCACCCCATTGTTGGTCCATATAGGGAGCCCAGTACTATGAATAAAGTATTATAGTTGGAGCTTTGTTACAGATTTTGCATTGGGGCCCAGGAGCTTTAAGCTATGCCTCTGCATTAAGGGCTTAAGAGAAGTTGGGGGGCCCCAAGTTAAACTTTTGCACCCGGGCCCATGAGCCTTTAGCTATGCCTTTGCCGTGGCTTATAATGTCAGATGCTGAAAGGGGGGTATTAAAGAGAACTTTCCCTTATCCACAAGTCTGGACATCAGATATTGCAGTGACGGACACAAGGAATGCATGGCTGATACTACAGGCTATAAGACCCTCACACATTAGAGTTTATACATCCAAACCTGCAGATAACAAAGGGTTGGACATTGCTTTAGCCCCTTCCCGCTCCAGGGTGTAAGTTTATGTCCTGGCAGTGGGGTACTTCCCGCAACAGGGCATAAACTTACGTCCTGGGGATAGCGTGAGATCACTCATGATCTTGCGAAGATGCGCCCCCCACTGTTAGCCCCTTCCCTGCCACGATCTATGTAGATCACGGCATGGGAGGGGTTCACAGAGGGAGCGCGCTCCCTCTGTGACGTCACTGGGCTCTCGTGATATAATCGCAGAGAGCCCAGCTGGTTACTATGGCAACTGGACACCAGACACTGGCGTCCTGTATTGCCATAGCCTGTGATCACTGTATAAGCGATAAGACATGACAGGACAGTAGCCCTGCCATGCCTTATCACAGCGATCATCAGTGCATTGTTGTAAGCCCCCCAGGGGGACACAAATTGGGTAAAAAAAAGAAAGTAAAAATGAATAAAAAGAAAAATGTAAAAAAAAAAGTTAAAAAAAACCTTTTTTTATGTTTTTTCTCATATTAGCATAAAAAAGGTAAAAAAAAAAATCAAACCCCACATATTTGGTATTGTCGCATCCGTAACGACGCGTACAATAAGCTGCAGATGCTTTTGACTGTGCAGGGAAAAAAAGTGTTAAAAAAAAATTCTAGAAAACTGCTGTAAAAAAAGCCATATGTACCCCAAAATGGTACCACCATGCACTTTGAATGCAGCGATTTAGAAAAAAAAAAAGATTTAAATAAAGGGGTTTTATTGCAGAAAAGTGAAAAAACCTAAAAAAAAAAGAGTAAGAATTTTGGTATCGTTGTAATCGTACCGACCCGCAGAAAAAAATGGATTGTGTAATTTATGATGCATGATTAACCCTGTCACAAAAAAAATATCTATGGCCGAATTGATGTTTTTTTCTCTTCCTGCTATCATAAAAAAAAAAATAAAAGCTTTAGAATATAGTCAATGTACCCAAAAATGGCACCGATAAAAACTAACGTTCGTCACGCAAAAAACAAGCCCTTATACGGCCGCGTCGACGGAAAAATAAAAAAGTTATGACTTTTGAAAAATGGAGAAGAAAATCCGCCAAAAATCGTTATGTCATTAAGCCCAAAATAGGCCATGTTCTTAAGGGGTTAATTAGTGTTGAAACATTAAAAACATGCTGTGCTGCAACAACTAATGAACATATTGAACATGTGAACAATACACGAGGCTTGATAAACACAATAACACTCAGTAAGGCCGCCTGCACACGCCAGAGCCAGATTCCGCATGCGGGTTCCCGCAGTGGTTTCCGGCTCTGACTGCAGCCGGCAACCCTGCGTACCCTCTCTTTTCTTGATAAGGCTATACTGTGGATGGTCGCGGCAAGCCCCCATCGGACATGCGAAGTACAGATTTTTTTCAATTATTTATCCCGCGCTGTCGCTAGGCAATGACGCAGAATCTGTGACCTGTCTGCAATGTTAAAGGGGTTGTCCCGCGGCGAAAGCGGAAATTTTTTTTTTCACTTACCCCCGCATTCTGCCCTGTTAAAAAGAAAGCATAGGTTAGTTTTTAAAAATGGCATTGCGCTTACCTGCATCAGCGTTCTGCAGCTTCTTCTTTTCTTCTTTTAAAGATGGTGCCGCTGGTCTTCTCCCATGGTGCACCATGGATTTTCTTCTCCTTCCTTGCATTCCATTGCCGATTCCAGCCTCCTGATTAGCTGGAATCGGCACACGTGACGGGGTGGAGCTACGATGACGACGTGGTGACCAGCTCTCCGGCACGAGCGGCCCCATTCAACAGCCAGAAGACCGGACTGCGCAAGCGCGTCTAAAAACGCCAGAAGACAGCTAAATTAGACAGCACCATGGCGACGGGGACGCTAGCAACGGAGCAGGTAAGTGAATAACTTCTGTATGGCTCATATTTAATGCACGATGTATATTACAAAGTGCATTAATATGGCCATACAGAAGTGTATAACCCCACTTGCTGCCGCGGGACAACCCCTTTAATTTTGGATGGGCTGCGGGTTGGATGACTTCCATTGACACCACACGAAAATGGAGCATTCTGCACTTTTTCCTCCACTCGCGGAAACTGCAATTGGTTTCCACAAGTGTGCAGGAAAAAGTGTTTTTCCATAGCATGCTATGAATTTTTTTTACTGCAGACACCCGCCGTGACTTCCACAGCAAAAACCCATTCGTGTGCAGGTGGCAGCTGTATGCAGTATAAAAGTACTACTAATTTATTATAACAAACATGTGTGGCATTTCTTTTGCAGAGAATGGCTTTATTATTGGAGTGATGTCAATGGTCTTAAGGATGTCATATCATACACAAACACTGGGGGCAACTTCAGCATTTGAGAATACAGATTTCAAATTGTTGGTATTGATTTTGTGTACAAAGCAGAGGAGGCTTACAATTTTCACCATTAGCCATGGAGTGCTTGAGATGCTCACATTCATTTAAAAAGTCGTCATCATTATGGTCCTTGTGATACATACTAGCCAGATGTTCACACTTTTTGCATCAGAAGCAATGGTTTACAATTCCTTAGAGAGAACAGATTTCCAATCTGAGAATACGTTTCTGCATGTTTCATCAGTTCAAAGATGAACTGTCACAGGCCCATGTCACAGGCCTATCACCAGGTAAGCCAGAAACCTACTGTATGATGAGGGGCAATCACCCCAAAACAGCTGTCTATGGGTTTCTGGCCACAGAAATCATGGACACACAAATAAGTCCCTGGGGGCAGATTTGCTTAGACTGGCATTTTGTACACCAATCTAGAGCCAAAATACATTTAAGATGCAAGCTTAAGGCGCACATAAGGCCTCTGGATGATGTATACCCATGTATGGCATTCAGTGGCACATTGGGCTTTATGTTTGATGCACAAGTCTAGAGATTTTCGTGGAGTTTACATGAAATAGTAACCTGAAAGGCTTTTAAAACCCATAATGGAAATTAATCATTACTACATGTGCAGTGACAGAGGCGCTGGGCATACCACTGAGGAGATGGCAGGGTAGTTAGGGATGTCACAGTGGTACTACCAACTCCTCCCCTGAGCGATGCGTGTAACCCTTTGCCAAAGTCCTGACAGGCTTCTCAAGGAAATGCTGGTGTAGCGGTTACCTGAATAAACTTAGGTAACTGAACTTTAGACTGTCTGGGAACAGGCAGCAACCAGAACTTTTACTTGTAACGTTTCAGCAGGTTAATTTACAAACGGATGATTGGAAAGTACATGCCAGCGCAGGAGACAATTGAAGATGTCAGGAAGGAGAACACAGGATGACACCGGGTCCACAGTCTTAGTTATCTGATAGACGCTCCTGGAGAAGACACTCCACTGAATGCTGACTCTTTCTGCATGTTTTCAGACACTGCATGGCAGACTCCACTTTACTCGCACCAGGGGGATAGGATCCTGGGTACGAGCTTCCAGTACCTTTCCTCTTCTTCAGTAGCTGTAGGTGCCTACAGGTAACCCAAACACAAACTCCTTGCTCTCTCCACAAACTTTCTAAACCAAGGACTTTTCATCTTTTGTACCCCTTGCAAAACCCATATATCTATCATGGACAACATATATTGTTACATTTTCAGACATAACTCAAACATTCATAGATGTTAACCTCTTGCGTGCTGCAGCTGTGCAATACACAACTACTGACAAGACAATTTGCACAGTGCATCTACAATTAAGACATGACATATGGGACAACTATAGACATTTATGGATATATGCATTTTAGGCCACTAGACATGTAACTGGCATTGAGGGCTGAGTGATCATGCAAGTTGCTTGGAGTAATTGCAATCTCCAGAGCCACTTCACTCAGAATCATAGCTAGGAAGGGGGCAATAGCCCTGGGCACACTTACATGGCGGAGCCCATGTTGCCCAGGCAAAACTTTACTTGATACTAATACAATTGAGACCTAGGGTCTAGCAGGAAACCATAGGCTCCTTGCACTACCATCTGCCCTTATAGAAGTCACACCCACAGACAGAAATGTCAAGAATTAGCTGCAGCCAGTGTGATTGTCATTGCATCATACCCCCTGCACTAAGCAAAACCATGTGGCAGAGGGCACAGGTTACATGGTGCACATACATGGTAGTGAGGGTGATGAAAATAGTGATGAGCCAAAAATGTGTAGCTGGAAGATATCATGGTGGTCTGGGTCAGACTGAAGGGAAAAGAAACTGTCAAAAATGTATCACTGGCTACAACTGTACTGAATTACTCTTACAGAGAATCTTTAGATTTATATCTTTCCCAATGTGGTCACCAAATTGGTGAGGAAGTGTACTACATCTATATGTAACCACTGCCATTTTAGGTCCAGACTCTGCAATTGTAGTCTCACAGGATAATTGCTGCAGAATGTTCACAGTAACTAGTGTGTGTGTGAAGGTGCCTTTTTGGGTATAGTCACAAGTGTGTTGCATAAGTTTCTCCAACTGAAAACTTCCATGCATTGTTTCTGCGTCAAAGATCTTCTAAATGGAAACATTCCTTATTCTTTCATTCTGCACAAGTAGGAGGTCCTCCTAGGAGCATCTCAAGCCATTTGCTGCTTTAACGCGAACACAAAAGTTCTTTATGCACTCAGAAGGAAGTCCACTTAAGCTTGTAGCAGAATCGACCAGATATTGATGGTCTATCCTTATCACAAGCCATCAGTTTTTAAAAGCTGATAACCTATTTAAGAAGGTGTCTGCCATTACTTTACAACTACTGAAACTCCTGATTGCTGACCAGGGCATGTGACTACAGCAGCCAATCACTGGCTATGGGGCACTGCTTTGGTAATGATTAGCTGCAGCAGTTACATGTCCTGGGTAGCCACAACCAGAGACTACAGTGGTTGTGAAGCAATATAAAGTAGTAGAAAGCCCCTTTATCCTATGAGATGCTCTTCAGCCAACTTTCTCAGGAAGACGGGTGTAGAAGGGGATTTTGTGCACCTTAGGTAATTCCTTGGCCAGGAAGTTGTGCAACTTACTCGAATGGTACAGATTGCGGAACAAGTCCCTCAGTATTGTCATGTGGCTGCACTGCTCTGTTCAGTTCTCCCTTAATATAGAGCAAAGGCCTCCTCTGAATAGACCATCCACCATCATGGTATCCAAGGCTACTGACCACCATCTTATTATGCTACAAGCTTTAATCAGATAAATGTCTACAGCAAGTCTGATGTATTTAAAGACTTTAAATCTGAATATCAGTTCTTACTTTGAAGGATATGTATAGGAGAGCGCTCACTGCGGAGGTGCCAGGGATATAGTTGTCTGACGAGATACTTCTACAGTCAGAGAGTCAATCTTCTCAGATAAAACCAAAGATTTAAAGGTGCTCCGAAGAGATCTCATATCATTGGTGAGACTGCAGCCAGAGGGAACTCCATTCACAGGGTGAAGGAGACAATAAAATCTATATAATATATTTATGACGTCCCTATAAGCACTATCATAAGATATTATGACAAATGCCCCTGCATATAATTTATATACTATACAAATAGACACCCCATGGGTTGGAATAATATGATATAAAATATAGTGCATTATGAAACGAAGCCGCTAACTGGGTGTAAATGCCTCTCACGATAAAGACAAAAACAGACATCCTATAAGTTATGCGGACCCTGACGGAGTGCTGCATACAGATGGACGGCATCACGCTAGTTGGTGGGTCGAATTACTGCACGTCAAATGACAGGTGGGCAGGTGCTAATAGGCGGCCGCTCCCCTTGAGGTGCATAAATTGTGCTCCCGCGATGACGCGGGTTATACACGTGATCTATAAGTCACCCGGAACACGTGAGCACATCATTGGACTACATAATGACAGGTGGGTAGATGCCAGCAGGTGGCCACTCCCCTTGAGGTCATCCTATGTGGGCTAACCATGCGCCCGTAGTGACGCGGGTTCACACGCGATATTGACGTCATCAGGGGTTTCCCAGAAGGAGTATCACACCAAATTTCGGCGCCTTCTCCTCCCTTGTTCACTCCCCCGACCCTCCCCTTTATACAAACAGGAGATGGGATTCGCCATAGAACACATCATCTTTTAGGTAATTATCTATATATTTGTATGTTTTAATGTAACCTTTACACTTGAAAAAGGCCTTCCGGCCGAAACGCGTTGTGTATACTTCGATTGCACATATTAAAAGTTATGGAAATACCTTCGCTACCGCTGGCTTTCATCTCCGTGTGATAAGTTAACCCTGGATTGGGAGGCACCTTGGCTATAGGCGCCTCCACCGATTAAGTTCTATCTTTTATCCATTTCTGCATACACATTATTTGGTGTGAGCGCTGAAGAATTTTTTCCCTTTTTTGTCTTGCTAAGTTCTTACTTTGGTATGGCTCTATAGGCCATTGCTCCATGTGGTTACTTGTATTGCATGTAGTGTTTGCCTATGAGAATACACATGTTGATCTGAGAAGATCCAGTGTTACATTAAGACTGCAGATATTAGGACAGACAGCCTTTAGCCCCTCAAATACAACTCCTATTTCATACAGTCTTATATTACAAGATGTAAGCAACATAATAGTTAAGTTATTCACTGGAAGATCTGGATAAGTTTACAAGACTCCTGCAGCTAGACAACCAAATAGTTGACCAACATGACAAATTCAGAGATTCACAAGTTTTATTTCAAAACCTTCCAGTAGAAAAGAAAGGCTGCTCTAGCACCCAGGGAGAAGGAGAGTCCTTGAGAAGGACAGTAGAGAAGCCCAAACTGCTGAGAGGCCATGGAACAAGACCATTATTCAGGAGGACGGCTCGTCAGGGACATCCTCCTCACATCATCCAGAAAGGGACTCCTTTCTTATCAGAAACCAGACATTGGAGGATCCACAGAAGACTTCACTAACTCACTTCTAGCTTTGATGGAGTCACCCGGAGAAGAACCTGAAACATTAGAGAACAAGTTATTCAATGCTAATTCTGTTATCAAAGTCATTAAAGCAGATCTGTCAGGTTCCCTGTGCCAATTTGTGGGCAAAGAAACAGACACTCCACTTTGGGGATGTGTACTATAGTTTGCAATTGTTCAGAATTTATGAGTTAACTTTGTAAGTGTAGACAAACTATAGAGCAGTACCTGTAGGTCTTTAAGCTGCATAAACCTGTATATTTTGGATACTTCATATTATGTGGGCCCTATATGGTGGTGTGAAATAGCTTAGTGTGCAGTCATTTTGCATCAAGACCCATTGTCCCTAAAACCATCTAAACAAAGCTTGTAGTCCTCTTTTTTTTCCTCACTATTATAAGTTAGTAGTTGTCCGTTATGAAAAAAAAACAAAAAACCCACACACAACTGGGACATTCAATGCATTGAGAGAATTTTAGAGGTTGACAATTCTAACCCATGTCGCTTTTCCATACCATTTCCTGATCAGTTTCAAAATATTGGGGGTGCTAACCAGTTTGTGGTGCCCTCCCCTTCCTTTGACATCCACCTTGCAGATACTGCCTTTTGGAGGGCCAAACAAATAGCCTGCTTTGCTCTCCCCAGCAAGGAAGGCTATTATAGGCTATAAATCTAAGGTTATTTGTTAATCCGGGTTTACAAGCAGGTAGAAACTATTAGGGGGTTGATCCAGGGAACAGTCTGATTGCCATTAGGGAGTCAGGAAGGAATTTTTTCCCCAAAAGGGCTAATTGGCTTCTGCTCTTGGGTTTTTTTTGCCTTCCTCTGGATCAACAAGACAGGAGGCTAGACAGGCTGAACTAGAGGGACATTGTCTTCATTCAGCCTTACAAACTATGTAACTATGTATAAGAGTTTAAAGGCATCCCTTCCTTGGGAATGTGACTGAGCAAGAAGTTTAGTGTACCAAGATAAGGTGTTAAACTGCTACTTGCACCTGTTTTAACCCCTTCCTGTATGCACAGCCTTCCCAAACTGTCACAGGATACCAACTAAGTTTTTTTTTTGCTCATCTGGTACCATATTTCATGCCTTTTGGCCTACCCGGGACAGATGTCACTGCACTGATTACTCCTGGGAGAACTGACCTGACGGTACCCCGCAGCCAAGACCAGATCTCTAAACAAGGAAGTTAGAGACTGAAAAGCAAGAAATCCCTTTAGAGCAGTCCAAAGTCAAGTCAGTAACACAATGGGTCCACACCTGCTGTTATAAATCTATACATGGTGTCATGGTTTTAGAATTTTTTTTTGGTGTACAGAGTCTTGTAAATTTTGGATGGGTAGATTCTATATTTTCAGTTTGCATTTCAGCCTGGGATGAACAAGCAGAACAGAATCCAACAGAAGAATACATACAATATTAGGACCTTGTCATTTGTTGCTACTACATGGAACTTAGGCAACAGATATACTAGAACTATCCTGCGATTACAGATCAATCATTACCTTATCATTGATCACCCGTCACATCCCGTGTTCTTTTCCTGGATGGAGCAGCACTAACAGGTCCTACAACAAGAAGTGTCATTATTTGGACCTTCATGAGTTACTACAATGTCCTGGAATATTTATGACATCTACCTTTAGTTTTAGAACTTGGTACCACCTCATTTGGCTTCTTGAAGGACTCCACATCTGGATATGAAGGAAAAATATAAATAAAGCACCATATTCATTAGAGCACTCAGTGTCACCATTCCATCACAACCAGATGCAATGCCATCTTTTACTCTACTCAACCACAGAACTACTCATGGGTTCCTCAGATCATATAAAAGCATGGTCCAGAGTCACAACCCCTTGTGTCAGACTTACCCGATGCTTTTACTTCACCTTCTGTTGATGAAACTTTATTTTCTTTGACTTCAGCCCCAGTTTCCACTGATGGAGCCTCTTTCTGTGTAGCTGGAGCCTCGATGTCCTTATTCTCTGCAGATGGAGGCTTATTATCCACAGATGGAGCTTCATTGTCTACATTTGCAGTTTCAGTGGCCTCTGATGGAGCCTCATTTTCTGCAGATGTAGTGTCCTCTGTAGGAGCGTTAGTGTCCTCTGCTACAACCTCCTTCTCAGTGGATGAAGTTCCAGGATCTGCTGGCAGAGTCTCAGGAGCTGGAGTTCCCTCACAAGGCATATCTGGTGAACCTGCAGGCACTGAAGTATTTCCAACTGCAACCTGAGCTTCCACACAAGAGGCCATTGCTGAAGGGGAAAAAAAAAGTCAGCAAGGTATGTCAGTAATGTGCAGAACTGCAATAAGTTTTTAAAATATTTATTTTTTAAAGTAGAAGTTATTTTGTGCAGTTTTAGGGCTATTCCAACACTATAGAGTTTTGCATAGCAGAACTACATCTTACAGTACAAGTAGTATTGGTGAAATTTCAGATGTAGAAAAGTCTCAGATGCTACAATTAAAATCCACTGCACATTCATGCTATAGATTTAAGGCTCAGTTCACATCTATGTTAGGGTCCTTTTACATGAGGGGGGGGGGGGGGGGGGGGAGGTGCGCAATTCATAGAAGCAAACAATGACAGTTCACTTGTACAACTAGTTTATGCTGGCAGATACATTTAAGATGCATTATCTCGTTTGGTCATTCACTGTACCACTGAATGAATGAAGAATTGCTGTTTACATGTAACACTAGGAAAGTATTATAGGAGTGTCACCACTCCAGCACAGCCAGGTATAAAGCCATTTTTTACTTTACTAAACCACAGAGTCACTCATGGATTTCTTAGTTCACACACAAAGAAAGGAGCATGGTCTGGAGTCACAACCCCTCATGTCAGACTTACCGGGTGCTTCCATGTCACTTTCTATTGATGAAACCTTGTTTTCTGAGACCAGAGCCCCTGAAGGAGTCTGATTTTCTGTGCATGAAGCCTTTAGAGTCTCTGATGGAGCATCATTTACCAAATTACCATTCTCTGTGGTTGGATCATTCTCAGTGGCTGGAGCCTTTTCATCCACATGTGGAGCTTCATTATCTACATTTACATTTTCAGTGGCTTCTGATGGAGCCTCATTTCCCGCAGATGCAGATTTAGTGTCCTCTGTAGGAGCGTTAGTGTCCTCTGATACAACCTCCTTCTCTGTGGATGAAGGCTTCTTTTCCCCAGATGGAGCCTCACTGTCTACATCTGTAGTTTTAGTGGCCTCTGAATGAGCCTCATTTCCTGCAGATGCAGATTTAGTGTCTTCTGTAGGAGCATTAGTGTCCTCTGATACAACCTCCTTCTCAGTGGATGAAGCTCCAGTTTCTGCTAGCAGAGTCTCAGGAGCTGGAGTTCCCTCACAAGGCATATCTGGTGAACCTGCAGGCACTGAAGTATTTCCAACTGCAACCTGAGCTTCCACACAAGAGGCCATTGCTGGGGGGAAAAAAAAAAAAAAAAAAAAAAGTTGCCTTGTAGTCACTGATGCCATTGATGTTTTGATATATGCATGTACGGAGTAAAAGAAAAAAAACAAACAAAAAAAAAAAAAAAAAACACATACTTCTATGACTCAACATCTTACAATGCGATACTCCATTGTCATTATTCAGACCTTCCAGCAACAAGTCCTTTGTAGGACCCATTTACAGCCCACTACCCTATATGTGACATTTCTAAGTTGCCCCAGATAAACAGTGGTTAACCACTAGGTTCAACGGCCCAGCAGCCAGCTACTTCTAATTGGTCAGTTAAAGTTAGTAGGCAGTTCAGCAGAGAGTTGGAGGTGTACAGTCAGAGCTTTGTGAGAGGTCATTTCAGCCAGTGAGAGAAGAGGGTGTAGTGCAGCGAGCCAGAGGGAGATTAGTCAGGAGTGAGTCAGTGACAATAGTAGCTGTTAGATTCCTGTACGAGAGCTATATGAAGCATCATTAAACCTAGTAGGATGCAACTCGCTCCTATAGAAAAGTAGTCGCCCCTCCCCCCAAGTCATTACAAATAACAGCTCCCACCTCATGGCAGAGTAGAAGCACCTTATTTTAGTAAGTGAAGCTTTACTCCCCCCCCCCCCCCCCCAATGTGAGATCTCATGCCCATTTATCTTTTAGGATCCTATTTAGAGATAAAGATCTAGAGTGGTGGTGACTGCAGCTTGTTGGGATTGTACACAGATATAGCTTGGGCTGTCATAGGAAGAAAAAGTGTTTGTTTTTTTAAACCTGGCTTTCCACTGCATCCTCGCCCATTACATAGTGTGCTGAAGAGCACTGGCGTCACAAATCATTAACACCCTTAATATATTCAATCATTTTATGTCACGTGGAGAAGTTTAGTGGGTTCTACAGTGGACACTAGGGAGTCGCCATAGAGCAGCAGACTCACGATAGCCACCCCTCATACAGGCCTGGTTGAATTTAATGAGTCCTGGTTCTCTATTCCAATGTTCCACTCTAGTGGGAGTCTGACAAGAATCAACCATTCATGTTACAAGTGTTAAGAAATGGAGGGCACTTGCATGTGTGAGCACTTTTCTTCATGTACCCATTTACTTCTGTGAAAGTTTTAAGTGACATGAATTAGGCCATCTTCCTTTTTTGATGGGCATGCAAGATGGATGTCATGTTAACACAAAATTTGAGAAAAAAAACAAACAAACAAACAAAAAAAAAAAAAACAACTACTACAAGATAATATATAGAGTAACCCCCAGCCAACCAAAACCCAAAGCCACTACTGCATGCACCCTGTTAAAAAAAAACAAAACACCACATCAGGAATACTACCATCTGAACTGATGCATTGGAAACCAATGTATCAGATTGGTAGCATATATCAGCCAGACATGAAAAACACAGCTGATATGCACTCATGTTGAAGAAGCCCAAGTCAAATTTCCTGCTCACCCATGTGAATGTAGCCCAAGAACACTATACACCAGTCTTAGGGTTATTGGTGAAGTTTTGGTTCAGGGCAAACTAATACAGATCAAACCACTCTTACAGCATTCAGTCACCACTAGTTACATCCTCCTTAGCCATCTAGTGCATCCTATACAACATCTGTGTCTAATGTATGGATGGAGAGCTTCTCCCTGCCAACTTACAAAACACCTTCAGCAACAGCATGTCTCCCAACCATCCCAGATTCTATGGGGCAGACCTTATGTGCCACCTAAAGCTTTAGGGATCCAGGACCAACCTCACCTTCTGAAACCCTATTCAGCTCACTTCTTGCTTTCCCACAGACCAGCTTTGTGTGACTCCAGACTGATAACTGCTCTCCTGGCTTCTCCTTATATATCCGCCCTCTGAATGAATTAATCCCCAGCAGGTGAGACTCTTATTGCTCTTCCACATAGGAGGAATATACCTCCCCTCCACAACCAGTCCTGCATGGGGGCACATTATCTACCATATCTTATGTGCTACATAGGACTGCAACTGCTACATTATCTACCATATTGTATGTGTTACATAGGACTGCCGCTGCTATATTATCTACCATACCATATCTTATGTGTTACATAGGACTGCAGCCAGTACATTATTTACCATATCTTATGTGTTACATAGGACTGCAGCTACTACATTATCTGCCATATCTTATGTGTTTCATAGGACTGCAGCTACTACATTATCTGCCATATCTTATGTGTTTCATAGGACTGCAGCTGCTACATTATCCACCATACTAGATCTTATGTGCTACATAGGATTGCAGCTGCTACATTATCTACCATATCATAGCTTATGTGTTACATAGGACTGCAGCTACTTCATTATCATATCTTATATGTTACATAGGAAGCAATAAAAGAGTTGTTCTTGCTCTTCATAGAATCTAATGCTAAAAAAATACAGCTTTCTTTCTGAAAGTGTTCAATTTATAATGTAAATAGTAAATGAATGTATGTAAATTTGATTACTTCCTTATTGTTCTTTCACAGAAGCCCTGAATGAGGGCTTATTCAGATGGGCGTGTATCGCCCAGCTGATATATGCTGCCCCTCTCTGCAAGGGGAAGAGGCAGGACGAGATGGGAGCAGTGCACTAAGCTCTTGCCCCATCTCCACCCCTCGCCACTGTTTGCAATGGGAGGGGTGGAACGGAGGCAAAGCTAAGTTCTGCTCCTGCCCTGCCCCTTCCATTGCAAACAGCGGCAAGGGGCAGAGAGGGGGCGGGAACTCAGTGCATTGCTCCCATCCCGTTTCCGCCTCCTCCACTTACAGAGAGGGGCAGCGTATAATGGCTGGGTGTGAAAACCTGACCGATATACGCCCATCTGAATAAGCCCTGAAGGTGATAGAACACTTTTGCTCCAGATTTAGATTCTGCACCCTCAAATCTAGAATTTGAAGGCATAATTTCAAGAAAAAGAGACATTTTTCTGTAGATCAGTGAACATTCACCTGTCAGATCATTCGTCATATTACACCAATTCTAAGGATTGTATCTGCTAACTGAACCATTATATAGAAATGTAGCAGGGCTAAGGCTGCATTCCCACGAACGTATATGGGCTTGGTTTTCACGCCGAGCCGATATACGTCGTCCTCATCTGCGGGGGGGAGGATGGAAGAGCCAGGAGCAGGAACTGAGCTCCCGCCCCCTCTCTGCCTCCTCTCCGCCCCTCTGCGCTATTTGCAATGGGGAGAGGCGGGGCGGGGCTAATTCTCGTGACTTAGCCTCGCCTCCATCCAGCCTCCTTTCATTGCAAATAGTGCAGAGGGGCGGAGAGGAGGCAGAGAGGGGGCGGGAGCTCAGTTCCTGCCCCTGGCTCTTCCATCCCCCCCCCCTGCAGATGAGGACGACGTATATCGGCTCAGCGTGAAAACCGAGCCGATATACGTTCGTGTGAATGCAGCCTAAGGGCGCGGTCACACGAGCGTAGGCGTATTTACGTTCGCACGTGCGCAGCATTTAATCGCCGGAAAGAACGTTTTTTGGCGATCATGACCAGAGCTAGAAAGCGTCTTATCGTTTGTTCCTACTTTGCAAACTATCTTTTCGGCCATCGAATATGCGTTGGCGCGAATTTCGGTCGCATATGTTCCGTTTTTTTTTCGGGTTGCCGTTTTTACGCGCCGTAAAATCGCCCGTGCAAACGAATACATTGGAAACCAATGCCTCAGATGGTCACATTTATACGATTGGGCGCAAAAACGCGCCGTTTATGCGCTCGTGTGAACGCACCCTAAAGTTGTTATTTAGGGCTCCTTCACATGGGTGCTGTGATTTTCAACCACCCGAGTCGCATCCAAAAATCACATGGACGAGGGGCAGCTGTGACCAAGTATACGCTACAGCCCAGAAAACCGTCGGCAGGGGTAGAGAGTTCAGCTCTGCTAAACTCCCTCCCCTTCCGTCCCCCTCTCCGCCTCCTGCTGGCTACCGGCAAAGGGAGGGGACGGGAGGTAGTGTGCTAAATTCCCACTCCCTCTCCACTATTTGCCAGCTGCTGGCAATCTGACGGGGCGGGAGCTTAGCAGAGCTAGTGTGCTAATCTCTTGCTCTGTCCCGCCCACTCCCATTGCTGGCAAGGAGTGGAGAGGGGGAGAAAGTTTATCAGAGCCGTTGCTAAACTCCCTCCAACATTCTTTTTCCGGCAGTTCCCATGGGCTCTCGTAGGAGTCTATGGGACCAGCCGACATATTCCGGCAAAAGATAAGTCCAGACCTATCTTTTCCAGTCAGCATAAAAAAGTGGTCAGCCAGAATGCGCACCGTGTATCTTTTCCGGCCGGCCGATTTTATGCACCCACAAATCGCCCATCTGAACAAGTGCATTGGAAACCAATGCTTCAGATGGTCGTAATTTTCGGCCAGTGTTTTATTGCGGCAAAATAGCCGCGATAAAACGCTCGTGGGAAGGCAGCCTTAGTCATTGTCTTTCTGTTATGTATTCCAGCTAGAGATGAGCGAGTATACTCGCTAAGGCACATTACTCGAGCGAGTAGTGCCTTAGCCGAGTATCTTCCCGCTCGTCTCTAAAGATTCGGGGACCGGCGCCGGTGACAGGTGAGTTGCGGTGGGGAGCGGGGGGGGGGAGAGGGAGAGAGAGATCTCCCCTTCATTCCTCCTCGCTCTCCCCCACTGCTCCCCGCTGGACCCCGAATCTTTAGAGACGAGCGGGGAGATACTCGGCTAAGGCACTACTCGATCGAGTAATGTGCCTTAGCGAGTACACTCGCTCATCTCTAATTCCAGCAGTATCCTCACTGGGTCAGGTAGCCAGCTGAAGGTTTACTCAGCCTTCTATCCTTCCAAGGTCGGTAAAATGAGTACCCAGCTTGCTGGGGGGTAATAAACAAATTACATGAAAGCACTGCGGAATAAGTTGGTGCTATTCAAGTAGCAAGTCCATTCTCTTCCCTCCCCCTTCTCACTCCATTCACCACTGGAACATTCTTCCATTTGTGAGATATCTTG
Organism: Eleutherodactylus coqui; assembly: GCF_035609145.1. NCBI lineage: Eukaryota > Metazoa > Chordata > Amphibia > Anura > Eleutherodactylidae > Eleutherodactylus > Eleutherodactylus coqui. The sequence goes on from NC_089841.1 coordinate 71,036,085, forward strand.
ATGGAACCTCTCCATATTCATCTGCGACTGCTACCAGGTTGGCCCTCATTCACACGGGCATATGCAATATGTGCATTATTTTATATCTATTTTGCATCAGTATTCACTGCATTTTTCACACACAAAAACCCCACGCAACATGTCTAAAAAATGAAGATGTGTGACATCTCTTTTCACAGCCTTTTTTTACACTTTCACAGATTTTCATGGGCAATTTTGATCGGTGATGGGAACCAAAATAGGGCATACTGCAATGTTTTTTTAAGTTCATAAAATCTGCATGTCTAAATACACCAATATAATTAAATGGGTCCTTACTCAATTAGTAAAAAATGAAGACTGAATACAGACAGATAATCTGCCCGTGTAAACTGGCCCTTAGGGTGCATTCCCACGAACGCATATCGGCTCGGTTTTCACGCCGAGCCGATATACGTTGTCCTCGTGTGCAGAGGGGGGAGGATGGAAGAGCCAGGAGCAGTAACTGAGCTCCCGCCCCCTCTCTACCTCCTCTCCGCCCCTCTGCACTATTTGCAATGGGGAGAGTCGGGGCGGGGGCAGAGCTAATCCTCGGAACTTAGCCCCGCCCCCATCCTGCCTCCTTTCATTGCATATAGTGCAGTGCAGAAGAAAGAAGATCCGTCTGGGACGGACAAGACCAGCAGCGCATCCAGCCGGGTAAGTAAAATGTTCATGGCTGCGGGCACGGGTGGATTCCACTGCGGATTACTGCACTTGGAATCTGCGCGTCCCTGTGGACATGAGGCCTAAGTCAAGTCCCTATGAAGTTTAAGTTGGTAGGGCTCCTGTAATAGGTGTATATTTTCTCCAGGCCTAGCATGAGGGCCTCACCTCCCACATGGGTGCCTTATAACAGGAGATAACTGTCACTTATAAATGTTCCAGATCCGTAGGAAGAGTTGCATAGTTTTCTTTCAAGTGACTGGATTGTCCTCAAAATAGACTTGAGTAAGAGCTTGGACCCAAAATACAAAGGACTCTTTTAAGTGCTTTAACCACCACTACTTCAGTGAAACGTGAAGGAAAGCCAAATTGGGTTCATGAGTCATAGGAAAAAGATTTTACCTGAGGAGGAGACAAATGCAACCCATATCCTTCATAATATGTAGGACTCTTGCGGTTATTGGGCTGTCGTTTTTCTTCTTCATGATAAAAAGGAAACAGAAGACATACATCCTGTAATGAGGTAGTTGTGGTTGGCATAAGGTCACTAATATGTGAGAATATTTGGCCAGAGATGTGTTAAATATCAACAATATGTGTATGGCGAAGCTTAAGGCTGGATTCACACGAATGTAAATCGGCTCGGTTTTCACGCCGAGCCGATATACGATGTCCTCGTGTGCAGGGGAGGGAGGATGGAAGAGCCAGGAGCAGGAACTGAGCATCCGCCTCCTCTCTGCCTCCTCTCTGCCCCTCTTCACTATTTGCAATGGGGAGAGGCGGAACGGGGGCAGGGCTAATTTGTGGCACTTAGCCCCGCCCCGCCTCCTTTCATTGCAAATAGTGCAGAGGGGCGGAGAGGAGGCAGAGAGGGGGCGGGAGCTCAGTTCCTGCTCCTGGCTCTTCCATCCTCCCCCCCCCCCCCCCCTGCAGAGAGAGACAACAGATATCGGCTCGGCGTGAAAACCGAGCCGATATACGTTTGTGTGAATGCAGCCTAAGAGTGGTTAGAATATATTGTGAACCCATCTACTAGCCATACCCACGTCTATCTTTATATTGAAAGCAATATAACAATGACACCGATATGGAAGAGGGGGATGCTCAGAGCTACATTAATATGTATGAATACTGTTCTGGGTGCCTCCAGGTGGACAAATATGACTATATTACAAGTCAGGCAGGTGGCCTTGGCAGAGGTTTGTTACTGTTTCACATGTAATGTTTTAGAGATCACGCCGGTTTTCACGCCGAGCCGATATACGTTGTCCTCGTGTGCATGGGGGGGGGGGGGGGGGGATGGAAGAGCCAGGAGCAGGAGCTGAGCTCCCGCCCCCTCTCTGCCTCCTCTCCACCCCTCCGCACTATTTGCAATGAGAGGAAGCGGGGCTAAGTGGTGCAAATTAGCCTCGCCCCCACCCCGCCTCTCCCCATTGAAAATAGTGCAGAGGGGCGGAGAGGAGGCAGAGAGGGGGCAGGAGCTCAGTTCCTGCTCCTGGCTCTTCCAGCCTCCCCTCTCTGCAGAGAGAGACAACGTATATCGGCTCGGCGTGAAAACCGAGCAGATATGCGTTCGTGTGAATGCAGCCTTAGTAAGGGCCCATTTACACACAATGATTGTCGTTTGAATGAATGACTGCCAGTATGGTCCATATCAGTGTTTCTCAACTCTAGTCCTCAGGGACCACCAACAGGTCATGTTTTCAGGATATCCTATAGTAAGAACACCTGTGGCAATGTCTGAGGCACCGACAATAATTGCATCACCTGTGCAACACTGAGGAAATCCAGAAAACATGACCTGTTGGGGGTCCCTGAGGACTGCAGTTGAGAAACACTGGTGTATACCACAATATACAGGAAGGTGTACATCCCCCTATATCCCTGTAGGTAGTGATATGGACCATGCTGTTATAACCTGGAGATCTCCTGTATGTAGTTATATGTATGGCTGGTATAACTTGTACATATATAATTACATTCTGTAATCCATATCTCGGATACACCGCATACCAATCACATGGCTGGTAGTTCACTGGTAGACGGCAGTTGTGACAAATTAAAATGGCAGACACTCCATGAAAGGGAGGACTGCACACCAGGGGAGTCTTTAACCTGTAATTGGCTGCCCCATATTATGGCCCTCCCTCCCTGAGCATCATCCGGAGCTGACCCGCGAGCCATGGCGCTTAGGCAGCATGTGTTGGGGCCCACCCAAGCCGAAGGTCCGGGTCACAATTGCGAATCCTAATGGTACGCTGGTGCATTCACTGCAAAATGCCACAATTTTATGATTACTGCAGTCCTAAAATTATTTAACCTCCTGAATAGGATCCCTCATAAGAGTTTTGCTCAAAGTGAAACTCCACCCGTCAGAACATGGATACGCGAGTGAAGAAAAAATGTAGCATGTCCTATTATGGTCTGTGTTCATGGATCAAAATCACTCATAAAAGTCTATGGGACTTCTAAATGAGCCCTGAGGCTGGATTCACACGAACGTATATTGGCTCGGTTTTCACGCCGAGCCGATATACGTCGTCTCTCTCTGCAGGGGGGGAGCCTGGAAGAGCCAGGAGCAGGAACTGAGCTCCCGCCCCCTCTCTGCCTCCTCTCCGCCCCTCTCTGCCTCCTCTCCGCCCCTCTGCTCTATTCGCAATGGGGAGAGCCTGGATGGGGCAGGGCTGATTCTCGGAACATAGCCCCGCCCCCATCCCACCTCCTTTCATTGCAAATAGTGCAGAGGGGCGGAGAGGGGGTGGAGAGGAGGCAGAGAAGGCAGATGAGGACGACGTATATCGGCTCGGCGTGAAAACTGAGCCGATATACGTTCGAGTCTCTGAGCACAGTGTAGCAGCTGCAGTCCTATGTAACGCATAATATATGGTATGATAGATAATGTGCCCCCATGCAGGACTGGTTGTGGAGGGGAGGTATATTTCTCCTATGTGGAGGAGCAGGAAGAGTCTCACCTGCTGGGGATTAATTCATTCAGAGGGCGGATATATAAGGGGAAGCCAGGAGGACAGTTAACAGTCTGGAGATACAGAAAGCCTATCTGTGGGGGAGTAAGAGGGCCAGTTTGTGGCTAAGGGCTCTTATTCTTTTAAGTAACCCAGTACTGTAAGTGAAGCTTTATAGTTTGGGGGGAGGGGGGGTGTCTGCCTTGTTTTTGGTGGAGAGAATCTTAAAATCCACCTCTTTCCCCCTATTGATCTCAATGGGGTTTTACAAAAATGGAAAGCCAACAAAGGCTCCAGTTTGCTTTTTCTGTCAGGTTTCTATTCATTTTAATGAAATAGTGCAGTGTTTATTTATAATATCTAAAAAAAACAAAAAACTCTTGTTTTGCAACTGGTCAAGTTAAGGGAGTTATTGGTTTCACTACTGATTTCTGATGCATTTTCAGTCTCCTATTTGAAGGAATAAAGCTTAGGGCTTATTCAGATGACTGGGTATTCATGCTGGCTGATATAGTGTCTCTCTGTAGGGGGAGGAGGTTGGAAGAGCCAGGAGCAGTGCTCTGAGCTCCCGCCCCCTCTCTGTATCCCCTCTGCCCCTCTGCACTATTTGCAATGAGGGGAGGTGGGATAAGAGTGGGGCTAAGTTCCAAGAATTAACACTGCCTCCATTCCCGCCTCCCTTCATTGCAAATAGTGAAGAGGGGATGAGCGCTCAGAGCACTGCTCCAGGCTCTTCCAGCCCCCCCCCCCCCCCCTGCAGAGAGACGCTGTATCGACCGGTGTGAATATGTGGCCGACATACGGTCGTCTGCATAAACCCTTAAAGTGAGAGCCTGCAGCATAAGCTGATTGATTAACATCCATTGTTGGTAAACTCATGCTGTGGATTTATTTGCAGCAGATGTATGGGATTTCTTAATCTCAGCCACATTACTTGTATTGTACAATGCATGGCTATACTGCAGTGGGAAATCCTCAGCACCTGTAATACAAGGACATGTACATGTCTTGCACTCTACAAATTTTGTAGAGAAGTGTCCTAGTGTCTCACTTCTGACAAGGTTTTTTTTCTTTCTTTCCTCCCCAGCAATGGCCTCTTGTGTGGAAGCTCAGGTTGCAGTTGGCAATACTTCAGCACCTGTAGGTTCATCAGATATGCCTTGTGAGGGAACTCCAGCTCCTGAGACTCTGCCAGCAGATACTGGAGCTTCATCCACTAAGGAGGTTGTATCAGAGGACACTAATGCTCCTACAGAGGACACTACATCTTTATCTGCAGGAAATGAGACTCCATCAGAGGCCACTGACACTACAAATGTAGCCAATGAGGCTCCACCTGTGGATAAGAAACTTCTATCTACAGAGAACACTGAGGCTCCAGCTACACTAAATGAGGTTCCACCAAAGGTGTCATCTGAAGAGAGTGATTCCCCATCAGTGGGCAGTGATGCTTCATGCACAGGGAATCAGACTCTGTCAGAGGCTCCAGTCTTGGCAAATATGGTTCCACATGCAGGTGCTCCAGCCATGTTGAATGAGGTTCCATCATTGGGTGCTGAGGCTCCAAACTCTGTAAATGAGGCTTCATCCACAGAGAATCAGACCCCTTCAAGAGGACCTGTATCTCCAGTCTCAGAAAATGAGGTTCCTCCAGCAGAAAATAAACTACAGGCACCTGGTTAGTGCCTGATGGGTTGTTGTTCAGTTCCCTGTTGTTCATGAGTGATAGAGCAGAAGATGGCATTGTATCTGGCTGGGATAGAATGGTGAAACTGAGTGCCCTAATGAATTATCAGAGGAGCTTCATCATCATCCTTGTCGTGTGTTTTTTTTTTTTTTTTTACCCAGATGTGAACATGGAGTCCTCCAAGGAGCCAAATGAGGTGGTGCCAAGTGTTGACTCCGAAGGTAGACATCCTTAATTTTCCAGGACTTTGTATTCACTCATGGGAAGCTCAGACTAATGACATCTCTTCTTGTTGTAGGGCCCAACAGTCATGCTCCATCCAGTGAAAGAACACAGGAGCTGAAGGGTGATCAATGATAAGGTAATGTCTGGCCCGCAATAACAGGACTATGCAAAAAGAAAAGTGGAAGCACATGCGAATTTAGCCATTATACCCCCTCCACATAGGGCTGGTATGCAATATCCCTATTGTACTCTTATAAAAAGCTATAGAATACTGCTATTCCATACTGTTAGGCCTCATGTCCACAGGGAAAATCAGGCCCGCTACAGATTCTCCATGGAGAATCCATACCGGGTCCCTCCTGCCCCGCGGACATGAGGCATTAAAATAACAATTACTCACCTCTCCGCACGCTCCGGATCTTCCCTTCTCCGTGGCTTGATCTTCTCTCAGTCGCGGCCGATCTTCTTTCTTCGGGTTCTTGAAGTGATCAGTAAACTTTTCTCTTTTTACAGAGCAGAGAAGCCAGTTGCTTCACCTGGCTGTAAAACATTCTGCCGCCCCCCCCCCCTCTCTCCCCTACCCCCAACACACACACTTCCGCCTCGTAACGTTTTTTTTTTTTTATTATCAGTTATGCCAGAGATGAGAGGAACAGAAAATTTCCCCTCATCCTTCCCCTCAGGGCTTGTCTGCTCAGCTCCAGTTACGTGATCTGACAGTGACACGGCTAAGCTACTGTAACTTGACTATTTAGTTCCCTATTCTGACTCCATCTTATTAAATTATATCCAGCATCACTACCTTTTGCTAAATGAGTGGTGTTTAGGACAGTTGCTCTTGACTTGCAGTTAAGTACTCTTATACTGTATTGTCACTGCATATATTCCCCCCCCCCCCCTCCTTTTTTTTTTTTTTTCAGAGGGAGTGGGTAAAATCCACAGCTTTAATAGATATGCTGAAACATCTAAATTTAGAGGTCAATTTACACTAGATATTTTTCACAGTATATTGTGCATGTGATTGCCAGTTGAAATCCCCCATGGGGACTAAAATACAGTAATTTTGTAAATGGTATATTTACCGCATGGAAACATAGTTAACCTTTTTCAAGTTATTGCATGCATGAATCTAATTTAAAGGATTACATTTACCTTGCACAGTGAACTGTCAAAAGACATAATTTAGTTTTGGTCGCTCCAGTCATACCTACCCTAAGCTGGTACCAATATACTACAGCTTTGAAAACAAAATGCACCTTATGGGAGACTTAACTGTATTTTACTGCAATTCGGCTCTGTCATCTCTTGAATTTGGAAATTAACTTTTCAGAATCCCTTGCATGCGAACTCCTATGCAATAAGCGCACAGCACTGAGAAAATGAGATTTTGATGCCACATGTTGACCTCAGAGGGTGACTGTGATGGATCACAGTAAGGTGTTAAAACCCCTCCCAACTGTCATGTCCCCTAATGGCACCATAACTTGGTTAATGGAGCTGTGGGGACATGACCGGTTCCTAATATTTAACACAACATAAACTTACAGGCATTCTATTAAACTGTGCCACCAGCAGGGTTCAATAGACATCTATGGCAGGCCTGGAGGCCTTAACAAGGCTGCCCTGGTAACAAAGCAATTCAGAATCTTGTTGCGGTGGAAGAACCCCCTTCTATTAGGTAACTTAAATGCCCAGCTCAAATCTTTAGATGTTGCTGTTAATACTAACAGCTAGGTGCCACTTGTCAGACAAGTCGCATACGGAGCAGGTTAGGCTCCCAAGCCCTCACATACAATCACCAACAAGTGCTGTATGTGATGGCAGGAATCGCTAAGATTAAAGGATACCAGTCATCCACTGCCCAGGGAAGTTTAGACTAGATGTATATCAATAAGTCTTGCTTGGATTGCCTCTCTTAAACCCCTTTAGTGTGCAGGTTGTTTTGCAAATTGGTGACCAAGCAACTTATTTGACATTCCAAAAGTTATACACTTTCTGTTCTTTTGACAGTCTTATGATGTCTTGTCTTCCATGACAGGTTTTATGGATCAAAAAGGTTGTCAGCTAAGGAAACCATGCTTTAAAATACCAAATATGCAGTTACCACTTATCCCCATAGGCAAGGGTAAGCACTGAGTGAGAAGCCAGAGTCAGCGGCAAGTTTTACTAGTTGAATGCTCAACAAGAGCACTGATGACCTTGGCTGTGACATCAGTGCTTGTGCAGTCATCCAAAAGACTGTTGGCCCATGTAAAAGGGCCTTTTTGAACCTGATAACAGAATCAGCATTGTGTAACTTGTTCTATAATGTTCTAGGTTTTTCTCCGGATGACTCCATCAAAGCTGGAAGTGAGTTGGTGAAATCTTCTGTGAATCCTCCAGTGTTTGGTTTCTGATAAGAAAGGACTCCCTTTCTGGATGATGTGAGGATGTCTCTGATCAGTCGTCCTCCTGAATAATGGTCTTGTTTCATGGAGTCTCCTCAGCAGTTTGGGCTTCTATACTGTCCTTCTTCAGGACTTTCATTCTCTCTCTGGGTGGTAGAAAAGACAGGTGGCTCTTCTACTGGAAGGCTTTGAAATAAAACTAGGCAATCTCAGAATTTCTTTGTCAAGTTGAAGTCCATTATTTGGTTGTCTGACTACAAGAATCTTACTGAATGAAATTGTTGGAAAATACAACTGCTTCATTGTTTCTCACAATCTGTTGTAGTACAAGCTTGTGTGGGATATGGTACATAGATTGGTTATACTCTAATATCTGCAATAACTATAAGAAATCTAATGCTGTTAGACTTAGATGACCACCATGTTATGTGTTGTCATAGGAAACCACTGCATGTGATATTACAATAAAATAAGACATGGAGTCATGGCCTACAGAGTTGTGTTGGTGGGAGTTTGTTTGGGCTTTAATGTATTTAAATGCAGAAGACTTGTTGCAAGATTCTGACTGTTCAAGTTACCTGAATAGGACTTGTAAGGATTCGGAAGTCTTGTAGCATCATGGTGATGGCGCTCAGTACCACTGGATACCATGATGTCTGACACGGTCATACAGAGGAGGTAGGTTTGTCTCTGCTCTGTGTGGGAGAAAAATGATGTAACACTGTATTGGCTAGGAAGGGTACATAAAGTGGAGAAGGCTTCAGACTGGCAGAGTAGTGTGCAGCCAAACAAGAATATAGATGAACCAGTTGCACAGTCTGTATTGGGTGCAAACTGTGCTCCAGCTCCTGGGTCAAGCTGTTACCTGTTAACTCCTTCTACATTCTTCCAGAAAGTTGACCAAAGAAGTTCATAAGCGAGAAAGGAGTTGCAATCTGGTCTTGATTACCTATTCCTATCTGCTAGTCTAAAGGGCTAAAGCCACCAATCGACTCATTGAAGGGGTTGCAGGACTCAGGAAAATGATGCAGTCTCTAAAGTGTCGGCCATATCAGTAATACAGCAGCGTGCTAGAATGTAAATGTAATGAGACCTTATTTGTCAGAAAAAGTCCCTTAATTATATATCACCAAAAGGGACCAGTAATTATAAATATAACCTTTAATTTAATTAAAAATAGCGTGTCCACATATATTTTCCTTCTTCCTGAGTGACCTAGGTCACACACTAAATAAAATATTTAAATTTCTACCTTAATTCATGAGAGAAGTGCACTTATTTTTTTAATTAAACTTCCTATATAGTAAAGCATTTATTACCAATACATGCCTCACACCAACCGTAACGCCTTCATTCACTGAGTAGCTCAATTGGTTCTCTCATATGAAAACATCTTAGAGACATATCTCCTTTGACATTATTTAACTCCCCAGATGGTGTATCTTTTTTATGTATATACTGGGGTTTATATTTATTGGAAACTCAATGTTCATGTGTCTTGCAATATAAGTCTCAAAGTATAGATTCAACAGCCATGGGTCTATATACTTGTTCCATGTGTACTTGTGGTCTGTCAGCCCTCAGAGTACCTGTAGCACTTTTTAATGGTTGTATTTATAGTGCTACAGTGAAGACTTGTGTATTGCTTCAAATACTCCTGTTAGGCTGGGTTCACACGGGGTGGATTTGCTGCTGTTTGCATATCTGCACTGTGGCAAAACCACTGCATATGCAGTGCAAATGTGTTTGGCCTAAAAGCTGTTTTCACAGGGTGTAATTTTTCCACACTGCCGCAGTGTGGAAATGCAGCTGTGGCATGGTTTTAGAATATGTAGCATGTTACAATTTTTATTTGGGACAAACCCTCATTAGCAAGGCACACCTTAGCTAAGCACCACACTACCTGCAACCAAGGACAATCACTGCCTGCGGGTGACACCGCTGCCTCTTCTCCTGGATTACATGCTGGCCTCTGCCCAGACCCTCAGCAATCGTGGGCATAAAGCGGACTTCGATGCTAGTACAGCTGTGAACGTCTCATTTAATTAGTTGCGGTAGCTTTCACTGCTCCAAAGACTGGATTAACCAGGAACAGGTTCCACAGGCCCAACCTGGCGCAGTTGCATTTCCCCCAGGACATCGGCCTCTGCCCACACACTCAGCAATTGCAGGCATAAAGCAGACTCCAATGCTAGTACAGCAGTGAATGTCTCATTAATGCAGTAACACTCCTCTTGTTTGGCCCAAACCAGTGTTTCAGATAACTGTAGTAACACAAGAGAAAATACATGTTGCCCAGGGCTAATCACATGACCCCAAGCAGGAGGAGGAGGTGGCATTACAAAGCCAAGAAACCATGACCAGGACCCACTATAGTCTGTGTGGGAAGTATGTGAGCGGGCCCTGGGTCAGGCTCGGTCCCAGCAAACACCTTGTGTGACCCAAGATGCCCTGAGTTACATAGCAATGGGAAATCTATGTGTTCACACACTATTCATTCTGTGTAGGTGTCCGATAGCTAAACAACGCAATGGGAAAGCCATCTGCACCCTACCCAAGTCAGTCAGTGTATTTGTGCCAGACAGGTAAAACACCACTATGGGAAGTCTTTGTGCACCCAGAGCATAGACGAGCCAAAGGAACCCAAAGACAGTAATAAACCTGAAGAAGAACCTACAGGGCCCAAACATGGCAGACTTTCACTCAGCCAAGGACATAGGCCTCTGCACACACCCTCAGCAATCGCAGGCATAGAGCGGACTCCGATGCTAGTACAGCTGTGAACGTCTCATTAATGCAGTAATGCTCTTCTTGTTTGGCCCAAACCAGTGTCTCATAACTGTGGTAACACAAGTGAAAATACATGTTGCCCAGGGCTGATCCCCTGACCCCAAGAAGGAGGAGGAGTTGGCATTACAAGGCCAAGAAACCATGACCAGAACCCGCTATAGTCTGTGTGGGAAGTATGTGAGCTGGCCCTGGGTCAGGCTCGGTCACAGCAAACACCTTGTGTGACACAAGGTGCCCTGAGTTACATAGCAATGGGAAATCCATGTGTCCCCACACAGATAGCTCAACACTGCAAGGGGAAGTCTTTGAGTTCCTTGGGCTCGCCTATGCTGTCAGTGCACAAAGATGGTATTACACAGAAAGAAATTAGAGTGCCCAACCATGGGAGAGTTTCACCCTGCCAAGGACCTTGGCCTCGACCCACATTTCTGCCCTAGTCAGTCAGTGTATTTGTGCCAGATACGTAAAACACTGTGATGGGAAGACTTAGTGTACCCATAGAATAGACAGACCCCTGAACATTTCTGTAGCAAGAGAATAGGCAGACCCCTGTAACATTTCTGTAGCAAGAGTATAGGCAGACCCCTGTAACATTTCTGTAGCAAGAGTATAGGCAGACTCCAGTAACCTTTCTGTAGCAAGAGTATAGGCAGACCCCAGTAACATTGCTGTAGCAAGAGTATAGGCAGACCCCAGTAACATTGCTGTAGCAAGAGTATAGGCAGACCCCAGTAACATTGCTGTAGCAAGAGTATAGGCAGACCCCTGTAACATTGCTGTAGCAAGAGTATAGGCAGACCCCTGTAACATTGCTGTAGCAAGAGTATAGGCAGACCCCTGTAACATTGCTGTAGCAAGAGTATAGGCAGACCCCTGTAACATTGCTGTAGCAAGAGTATAGGCAGACCCCTGTAACATTGCTGTAGCAAGAGTATAGGCAGACCCCTGTAACATTGCTGTAGCAAGAGTATAGGCAGACCCCTGTAACATTGCTGTAGCAAGAGTATAGGCAGACCCCTGTAACATTGCTGTAGCAAGAGTATAGGCAGACCCCAGTAACATTTCTGTAGCAAGAGTATAGGCAGACCCCAGTAACATTGGTGTACCATGAGTGTAGGCGAAGGCGGGAAAAATTAGTTAGATAACAGTATAGGCGAGGGCTAGAAAAATTAGTTTACCAAGAGTACAAGTGTACCCCTGAAAAATTGCTCAACCGAGAGGGCAGGTGAAACCCATAAATATTTGTTAAAGATACAGCTCGCTGTTGCCTAATTTGTAACAGAGCCTGGAGACAGCAGCCCTGTGAAAAAAATGGTTTCTGTTAAAGTATCAATGCTTTTGAAACTTTGAAAACTTTTAAAAAAATTGTAAGCAGGGCCTTTTGGGCCACAGAAAAATTGACAGTTCAGTGTGATGACATACTGTTTTAGGAGGAGGAGGAGGAGGAGGAGGACTAATAATATTCGAGAGTGATTGACAAAGCTAATTCTCCCTTTTTTCCGGTGAAAAAGAATGTTTTTTCTCCGGTTGCAGCGAAAAGAATCTTTAGGTTCCGCTGCTCTCCGCGGGTGGAAAAGAGAAGTCTGGGGAAATCCAGCATTTGTTCCTCTTTATGAGTGTAAGCATGTCGGCACTGGCAGTTGACAGGCGGGTACGCTTATCCGTGATGATTCCCCCAGCTGCACTAAACACCCTCTCTGACAAGAGCCTAGCGGCAGGGCAGGCCAGCACCTCCAGGGCGTACAGTGCAGGTTCGTGCCACATGTCCAGCTTTGACACCCAATAGTTGTATGGAGCAGAGCCATCACGGTACGATCGGCCACGTGCTCTCTCCGATTCAGCCTTGACTGGGGAGTGGTGACACAGTCTTGCTGGGGAGCCATAAATCTGGCAAAGGTCTTGGAGAGTGTTCCCCTGCCTGTGCTGAACATGCTGCCTGATCTCCGCGCCTCCCCTGCTTCTTGGCCCCCGGAACTGCATCTTTTGCCACTAGCACTGTCAGATGTGAAGTTTAGCATCACTCTTTCCACCAGAGCCCTGTGGTATTGCATTACTCTCGTACCCCTTTCCTCTTCGGGAATGAGAGTGGAAAGGTTCTCCTTATACCGTGGGTTGAGAAGGGTGTACACCCAGTAATCTGTGTTGGACAGAATGCGTCTAACGTGAGGGTCACGAGAAAGGCAGCCCAACATGAAGTCAGCAATGTGTGCCAGGGTACCAGTACGCAACACATCGCTGTACTCACTAGGAAGATGACTTTCAGGATCCTCCTCCTCCTCCTCAACAGGCCATACACGCTGAACAGATGAGAGGCAAGCAGCATGGGTACCTCTGCAGTGGGCCCAGCTGTCTCTTCCCCCTCCTCCTCCTCCCCCTCCTCCAAAACAAGCTGAGATATAGACATGAGGGTGGTCTGGCTATCAAGCAACATACTGTCATCCCCGTCTCCTGTTCCAACAGCAAAGCGTCAGCCTTTATGCTTTGCAGCGAACGTCTCAGCAGGCAAAGCAGCGGGATGGTAACGCTAATGATTGCAGCATCGCCGCTCACTATCTGGGTAGACTCCTCAAAGTTTCCGAGGACCTGGCAGATGTCTGCCATCCAGGCCCACTCCTAGGTAAAGAATTGGGGAGGCTGACTCCCACTACGCCGCACATGTTGGAGTTGGTATTCCACTATTGCTCTACGCTGCTCATACAGCCTGGCCAATATATGAAGAGTAGAATTTCCACCATGTGGACATGTTGCACAGCAGTCGGTGCTCTGGCAGCTAAAACAGATGTTGCAGGGTCCTCAGGGTGGCAGCGTCCGTGTTGAAATTGCGGAAATGTGCGCAGACGCGGAGCACCTTCCTGAGCAGGTCACACAACTGTGGGTAGTTTTTAAGAAACCGCTGAATGTTGCGGGAGACGTGCTGGTGTAGGGCTGGGATGGCACACCGGGAAAAACAGTGGCGACTGGGGAACGAGTAGCGCAGGACCGCCGCCGCCATCATGCTTTTGAAAGCCTCTGTTTCCACAAGCCTGTACAGCAGCATCTCCAGGCTCATTAATATGGCAATCTGCACGTTTAAAGCCTGTGCATGCGGGTGCCTGGCGGCGTATTTATGCTTTCACTCTAACGCTTGTGTTAGCGACAGCTGAACGCTGCACTGAGAGACATTGCTGGATGGCGTGGAGGACAGTGGAGGTGAGGGTGTGGGTGCAGGCCTGGAGACACTCGTGCATGTGTCCTGAGAGGGGAATTGGATCTATGTGGCAGGTTGGGGCACAGGGGAAGAGGCAGTGGTGTGACCCGGAGGCGGTGAACGGCCTTCATCCCACCTTGTGGGGTGCTTGGCCATCATATGCCTGCGCATGCTGGTGGTGGTGGTGAGGCTGGTACTGGTGGCTCCCTGGCTGATCTTAATGCGACACAGGTTGCACCCCACTGTTCGTCGGTCGTCCGTGCTCTCACTGAAAAACAGCCACACCTTTGAACACCTAGCCCTCTGCACGGAGGCATGGCGCGAGGGGGTGCTTTGGGAAACAGTTGGGGGATTCTTTGCTCTGGCCCTGCCTCTAGCCCTGGCCACCCCACTGCCTCTTCCAACCTGTCCTGCTGCTGCACTTGCCTCCCCCTCTGAAGACCTGTCCTCAGTAGGCTTGGCAAACCAGGTGGGGTCAGTCACCTCATCGTCCAGTGGCTCTTCCTCTGAATCCTCTGTGCGCTTCTCCCTCGGACTTACTGCCCTTACTACAACCTCACTGACAGACAACTGTGTCTGATCATCATCCTCCTCCTCACCCACTGAAAGCTCTTGAGACAGTTGCCGGAAGTCCACAGCCTCATCACCCGGACTCCGGGAACTTTCCAAAGGTTGGGCATCAGTCACGACAAACTTCTCAGGTGAGAGAGGAACTATTTTTTCCCACTCATGGCAGGGACCCGAGAACAGTTCCTGGCAGTCTGCCTGCTCATTAGAATATGTCATTTTCATGGAGTGAGGAGGCTTGGAGGAAGGAGGAGCAGCAGCCAGAGGATTCAGAGTTGCAGTCACTAAGCCAGGACTAGTAGACTGCGTAGAAGACTGGGTGGTCGATACATTGCTGGATGCATTTTCTGCCATCCACGACAGGAGCTGCTCACACTGCTCTGTTTGTAATAAAGGTCTACCACGTGGACCCATAAATTGGGATATGAAGCTGGGGACCCCAGAAACTTGCCTCTCTTCTAATCCCGCAGCAGCCGGCTGTGATTCACCTGGATCAGGAACTCGGCCTGTGCCCTCACCCTCACTTGGACGCCCGCGTCCACGTCCACGTCCTCGACCCTCACCTCTACTCCTTATCATGGCGGATTAAGAATAGAGCAGGGCCCAAATAAATTCCCTTACTGTACAGCATTGACAACTGTGGCTTAATTCACCGCACACAGAGACTTGTAGATAGCGGAGGCTCTATGCTGTGACTTGAAAAAAGTAACCTGCTGTCTTGCGCTGATACCTTGGGATAATTTACCGCTCACAGAGACTTGTAGATAAGAGAGGCTGTGTGGAGTGGGAGAAGACTCTAAAACCAGTGGATAGTGCTGGTAACTGCGACTATCTGAACCCCACCAACGGAAATGGTATTGTGAGACGCTCTGTGCAGCGGCTGAGCTGAAATACTTTGCAGTGGCCCCGGTAATATTACAGTACTGTTTAGCGATGAGACCGCTGTCTAATTCACTGCAGACAGAGAGCGGTCTAAATGAGGTAGTTCGCAGCAGTCTAGGAATTATTTGCGTGCACTTTCACGGTGAGAGCGGTATTGTACGGCACTGCAGCCAGAAAAAAAGTATTACTGAAAGGCTGCAAACAGGCCTAGCTGCGTTATACAAAAATTGAAGCACTACTACTCCCAGCAGGCACCAAGTAAAATGCACACGGTTAGATGTAGCCCTAAGAAGGAGCTTTGGTGTTTTTGCACGGAGGATACGGACTGTATAGTGTATATTACTTTCCCTATAGAAGTGGATGTTGCCCCAACACTTTAATTCACTGCAGACACAGAACAGTATAAATGAGGTAGTTCGCAGCAGGCTAAGAATTATTTGAGTGCACTTTCACGGTGAGAGCGGTATTGTACGGGACTGCAGCCAGAACACTATAGCTGAAATGGCCTGCACAGCCAGAGATGAAAAAAAAAATTGTGCACTACTGCTCCCAGCCAGCCACAACAGTAATGCACACAGTCAGATGTGGCCCTAAGAAGGACCGCTAGGGTTCTTGAAGACAGGACCTACGCTAACACTTTCCCTATAACAGCAGCAGCACTTTCCCTAACCTCTGCCAGCGTGTGTCTGAGGCAAGCCGCGGGCGGGACCGCTTTAAGTACCCGGCGGTCACTTGATCTCGCCAGCCACCCACTGCTGGAGGGTGGGATAGGGCTGGCACGCCACAGCAGGAAGTGTTAATGCCTTCCCCGCATGTCTATTGGCTAGAAAATGACGCGGGGAAGAAAATGGAATTAACTCGAGTACCGCGTGGTGCTCGTCTCGAGTAACGAGTAATTCGAGTACCCTAATACTCGAACGAGCATCAAGCTCGGACGAGAGTGCTCGCTCATCTCTAATGTTAATTCTTTTGGATTTTCCACTGTGGTTTTTTTGCCCATAGCATTCATGGACGCAGCAAAAGCTGCACTTAAATACGCTGAAAAACAGCCAAAATATTCAAGCCAAAAAGAACCTCTTGAAGTGGTTCTTCTGCGGCAAATCCGCCCCACGTGACCCAAGCCTTATGAAACCACTATTAGTATTTTATTTAGAACCAATGAGTGGTTTTAACCTGAGTTCACAAACTCTGATCATGTGTCATGGCACATTTCCATGTACATCAGTCACCATGACCCATGCATCAGAGCAAATGATAGACATAATTTCCTCTGAGCTTTCGTTATGACTCATGCATCACAGAAGATGATGGACTTAATGCAGAGCTATTCCCCTTGGGGTAGGTTGTATTTATTTCAAATCTATACTTTCTAAGCCCTATGGTGGCTATTTGCAAATACCTCTTTACTATACTGGCTAGTATTAGCTGCCTATTGTGACACTTCCTGAACTGCCAGTTTAGTCTCACCAGCGCAATATATTTTTATCTTGTTAGCTCCCCTCTAATATCAATGTGTTTCTACAACTAAGATACTAAAGCGGATTTATCAGGATAGAATTATAGATATGCAGCAGCCCTTTTGGCTGTGATAGATCAGAGCCCTTCTCTCATGAATTGAGGTAGGAAGTGTGTAAAATTAACAAATATTTTATGTAGTGTGTGACCTAGGTGACTCAGGAAGAAAGAATATATACGTGCACATGCTATTTTTAATGAGAGAATTAAGGTTATAATTTAGAATTACTGGTACTTTCGGTCATGTATAATAACACATTATAGTTGAATCATAATCTGAGGTTTAACAATTTCTACATTTGCATTTTATAACAGCTATTCAGAGTACTACATGCTTGTTGCAATCACGTCAATGGAACAAGCCTGTAATACTCAGAAAGCCACTTTTATTATGACCTTCTGAGTGTTCACAGTGTCCTGCTGAGATGTGCAAGTGCTGCAGCCTCTTCAATTCTTAAGTCCTACGGCCCCTTAAATCTGCTGCCTTGTGGAGGGCCCGAGTGGCGCATGCCAATCAGATCTTGATGGCCTAGCCATAATGTTACACTATGAAGAGCTGTGATACCCAGGTTCCCATAGCTTTGGTGTTCATCTTGTAATAGCCAGGTTGTGGACAGTAGGGAAAAAACTAGTTCATGTCCGTAAGGCCTCATTCACACAGGGTTACTTCACATGTGCAATGTTTTGTAGCATGCAACAAACCAACATAAACACTTCATGGATCCAACAATATGTACACGACTCGTGAGGTTTTGTAGCCCTATGGAGCCTTCCTCTCTGTTGCATTGCACAAAAACGTGGTTTTCGTGCAATGCAACTTTTATAGTAGGAAATCCTACAGTCAAAGCCATAATCTAAGCCGTAGCTGCAGGGGAAAAAATAAAAAAACACATCACCTTAGACACACGGTCCGCCTGCCCTCCCCGAGTCCCCGACACTGATCTTCTCTTCTGCCCAGGAATTGAAAAATCCCTGCCTCCTGGAAGTGCTGCCTCTGATTGGTTGACGCTTAGCCAATCACAGCCAATGCTCAATGAACCAATCACAGCAATTCATCGAGTGCTAGCTGTGATTGGCTAAGTGTCAGCCAATCACAGCCAGTGCTTGCAGTAGGCAGGAATTTTCAATCACCAACCAGAAGAGAAGAGGCAGCTGGGCTGCCAGCGCTTCTAAGGTGATGTATGTGTTGTTGTTTTTTTCTTTTCTTCAGCTACAGCTCATTTTCAGGGAAGGGCTTGATTTTCAAAGACTTTTTGCAATCTGCTGCTGAATATCAGGACAACTTCAGACATCTGTAATTACGGAGACCTCAGTTTCTTAATCCTTGAAACAGACCTGGTTTGACTTTTTTTTTAAAAACAGATTCTGAATACAACACATAAATTCCATCTACAGGAGTCCAGCTTTTGTGAGATAGTTCCTGCTTTATTCAAATAAACTTGTGCTCATAACAGACAAACAGAGTACGTGTTTCGGTTCACATAGAACCTTGCTCACCTCAGAGTCTTTTTGAGTCTTCAAACATTTGCAGTATAGGCGGAGGAGGCAATCTTGGATCCCTGCATCACTTGCAAGCAGAAGAGCATCTGAGAAATAAAAACAAAAGCATATTAAAATATAATAAGGGAGATAATCAACCTTACTACTGTCACAAAGTTCCATATTCAAACTTACCTGCATGAGAGTCTAAATATGCGGCATATAATCATATTCATGGTTGAGACCCTTAGGCATCATCGTATCCAGTGTGAAGATCCATCTCAATTCCCATCTCTTGAGCATCAATACCCGATCATCACTCGTATCCAATGGCTTCACATCATCAGTTGTTCTAAATCGCAGCTGGCTAATTGTGTGTTTCTGTTCGATGAAATGTCTAAGTATTGGGAGATCCATGTTACTAGTGCAAATGGTACGCTTGTGTTTGCCTATTCGCTCACGTACCTCCCTTGTTGTATAACCCACATACCCTAGTCCGCAAGGGCAGGTTATTAGGTAAACGACATTACTCGAGGCACATGTAAACTTGCCTTTGATTTTAAACTCTTTCCCTGTCAAGGGGTGTCTAAAAGAGTCACCTTTAACAATATTGCCACAACAGGCACATCCCAGGCATGGATAGTTTCTATTCCTTGGGGGTATTAGTGTTGTGTAATCCTGTCCTGTTTATGATGGAAATAATATACCAGATGATTCCTAAAATTCAGGCCTCTCTTGTACGCCATAATCGGATAAGCGGATAATTGCACTGCATCACACCCTTTAGTCAACATTAGCCAGTATGTTGCGTGTGCGGCTGAGACATGTTGTACTACTGTGCTTCCTAGCAGCACAGCCCTCACAGGGTTAATTGATTGACCTGTCTGGGTGTGGTTCTTCCTGCTAGCCCCGGCAAGGCCCCTCATAGCTTGCAGTCCCTACACTAGCAAGACACATCTACTAGAGGGCCCTAGGGGCCAACCTAGCGCAGCCATAGCAAACAAACTCAGCAGACCAAACTGACACAAAATAAACGTACAAACGGACATGAACCACAAGGCATAGATCACACAGCAAGCTGCAACAAAACAAAGAACAGGTGACAGGACACATGTCACAGATACATCCAAACAGTACAAGACCAGCTTCAGACTGACCAGGAGCTGGGTTTATATGTGAGCACAGACCCAGGAGATTGGCTAGCAGGAAGTACCACACCCAGCCAGCTAAATCAATTAACCCTGTGAGGGCTGTGCTGCTAGGAAGCACAGTAGTACAACATGTCTCAGCAGCACACGCAACACAGTATTTCTTAATTATGCTACTGATCTTATTACTGTTACGGCCATAGGTTGATACAAATGGAATTCTCCTTTGCTCTTTTTCTTTTTATGTTATACAACAACAATTCAGATATATCCTTATTCTTCACTTTCTCTTATTGTCTTCAATAAGAGATC
Organism: Eleutherodactylus coqui; assembly: GCF_035609145.1. Lineage (NCBI taxonomy): Eukaryota > Metazoa > Chordata > Amphibia > Anura > Eleutherodactylidae > Eleutherodactylus > Eleutherodactylus coqui. The sequence continues at coordinate 71,055,911 of NC_089841.1, forward strand.
TCGGGTATCCTCTTTCAAGAAATTTTCTTGCCATCTGATCAAGTCTAACATCCACAAATTCTTCATCTGTGATTCTCTTCACCATTAGTAACTGGCTTCAAGGGAGCGATTGGATCTGTTTCCTTTAAATAAAGATCTGTATGTAATTTGCCATTTTCCCTGATTACCATCACATCTAGAAACTGTGTGTTAGTATGTGAATAATTCATCGTGAATTTCAATTCAGGATCCATAGCGTTCAGGTGATCAAGGAAATTTACCAACTCATGCTCAGTCCCCCTCCATATCATAAACACGCCATTGATATAACGCCACTAGTTAATGATCTTCGGTTTAAATACTGACATGTATATGTATGTCTCCTCAAATGTGCGCATAAAGATGTTCGCGTATGTTGACGCAACATTTGAGCCCATTGCCGTGCCCTGTCGCTGTGTGATAAAATGCTGCCAGTTAAACTGAGTCTGACATAGCAGGATAAACTACATGAGGCTCTGTGCTAAAAGATCGGCTCCCCCAACATGTTTCACCAGAACTCTGGTGTTATCCGGGGTATAGTAGCTATATACCTCCCACTCCCCTACATAGGAGCAGTACCCCTCTAAGCATTTAGTGTTTTTCTGTCCTGTGAAGGGAGCAGATGGATGCTTGACTCCCCTACTGTCTAAAATTCTATAACCATATGGCCAAGACTCTGGTTTGGGGTGTGATTGATGGTTCAGTTCTTGTTAGTTTTTTGTTTGCCAGTCAGAATAGTTCTGGAGGTCATGTAGTACCCCAGAGTTGAGGTCCCACACCATTGCTATCTGTTGCCTAAGGTGAAGTGTATATGCAGAATCTGAGCAGGGCGCGCCAATGTGGGAGAGACCACGGGTTATCAGGATAGTTGTCACGAGTGGCTCTGCGATCTCATCCGGCAATTGTGGTAAAGTACCTGACTCGGTTGTGCACGGTGGCAAAAAGAGTCAACACAGTAATCACAATTTAACGGTGATTTATCACGTGATGGCAGCACCTCTTCAGGAATCTAGGGCTTAATGACGAAATAACTGACACAAGTTCTGATAGCTTTAGTTTGCAAAATAGGGGTAAGCAGTTTACTAGCTTTTGAAACAGTTGAACAATAACAACAATGGCAGACTTGCAGACTATGGCAGAGGTATTTACTTGGCATACAGTTGATAATGTTGCTTCACAAATCCAGTTCAATACATTTAACACTTCACTCTTCAACGCTCTCTCTATTTGTTCCTAGAGGTTACCCAACAGTGCTCCCACAGTCCTAGTTATCTGTTGGGGGTCTTTGTTTAGAAGACTTTACGGTAGTAAGTGAAGCTGGTTTAAAGATGGACCTCTCTCACTCTCCCTGAATATACTTGAGTAGGGTATCGTGTAAGTCACTGTTAGATGAAAAGGTCCCAGTTTGTTTCTCCACACTGTGGGCTGATTTGGAAGCTTGTATAATCCTGGCTTCCTACTCCAGGCAGCATTTTCCTCTCTCTCCTAACCATGACTCCCCTTCTCTCACTGTCTGTTCTCCCACTCTTTTGCTACTCCTGCTCCTAACTTCCTGTCTCGCCCTGTACTTTTTCCCACTTTTGGGACTTTCACCCTTCCACCTCTACCAATGAGCATTTTTGTGACAAGCAGACAATCAGCAGCCAGCTGTTACCAAGCAGTTAGTTTAGCTTGTTGAAAGAAAGGAGAAAAGCAGGGCTTTCTGATGTACGACACCTTCTATGTCCTATCTTTCTGCGTTGTGCTTTTTTAATCTCCCATGTTTCCCTATGGAACCTCCTTTTTATCGCATCACAATGCACAAATTTGCAATTTTCCTGTGATGTGGAGTCTTAGTAACATTAGGAAGTCCTATTATCAATTTTGTATGAAAATTGCAGCAAAATTGCGCAATAAGAATACACGAGAAAGTTGCAAGCGGCAGCAATGTTTTAGTGAGAAAAAGCAGCACTAGTGCTTAGAAATTGTGGGAAAATACACGCGATTGTGCAACGATTTTCTCGCTGCAAAATTGCGATCGCCAGTATAAGGGAGCCTGAGGCAGAAGGTTTTCTGAAACAGGGTGGACTTTACAAAGAGATGACATACAAGAATCCGTAGAGTCTTTATGACCTGGTTATAAGGAATGCAGTGTCCCCTGAGGATCTCTCGGTCAATAACATTTTGGAATTTTTGCAAATTGGACCTGACACATTGATCATTGTTTTCAATGGGACAGTAAAAGACAGTGCTGGCTGTGCGATGCGAGGCTTTCTATTGAAAACAATGGGATACACTTTCCAATCCTTCGACGCGGCTGATCGCTACTTCACAGGAGTGATGAGAGCCGTTTTTGCCAGAAAAAGTCTTCCAGTGGCATGAAAACGCACGTTGACGAGCGCGATATCGGGAAGAGATTCTCGAGCTGATATCGTGCTTGTCCGTCTATAGGTAACTAGAGATGAGCGAGCACCAAAATGCTCAGGTGCTCGTTACTCGGGACGAAATTATCGCGATGCTCGAGGGTTCGTTTCGAGTAACAAACCCCATTGAAGTCAATGGGCGACTCGAGCATTTTTGTATATCGCCGATGCTCGCTAAGGTTTCCATTTGTGAAAATCGGGGCAATTCAAGAAAGTGATGGGAACGACACAGCAACGGATAGGGCAGGCGAGGGGCTACATGTTGGGCTGCATCTCAAGTTCCCAGGTCCCACTATTAAGCCACAATAGCGGCAAGAGTGGACCCCCCCCCTCCCAACAACTTTTACATCTGAAAAGCCCTCATTAGCAATGCATACCTTAGCTAAGCACCACACTACCTCCAACAAAGCACAATCACTGCCTGCATGACACTCCGCTGCCACTTCTCCTGGGTTACATGCTGCCCAACAACCCCCCCCCCCCGCGCGCGCGCACGACAGAGTGTCCACAGCGCACACCAAAGTGTCCCTGCGCAGCCTTCAGCTGCACTCATGCCACACCACCTTCATGTCTATTTATAAGTGCGTCTGCCAGAGGAACCACAGGCACACACTGCAGAGGGTTGGCACGGCTAGGCAGCGACCCTCTTTAAAAGGGGCAGGGCGATAGCCCACAATGCTGTACAGAAGCAACGAGAAATATAATCCTGTGCCACCGCCATCAGGAGCTGCACACGTGGGCATAGCAATAGGGAACCTATGTGCCACACACTATTCATTCTGTCAAGGTGTCTGCATGCCCCAGTCAGACCGCAGTTTTTTATAAATAGTCACAGGCAGGTACAACTCCGCAATGGGAATTCCGTGTGCACCCACAGCATGGGTGGCTCCCTGGAACCCACCGGCTGTACATAAATGTATCCCATTGCAGTGCCCATCACAGCTGAGGTAACGGCCGATTAAATGCAGGTGGGCTTCGGCCCACACTGCATGCCCCAGTCAGACTGGGGTTCTTTAGAAGTGTACACATGGAGTTACAACTCCGTGTGGACCGACAGCATGGGTGGGTGCCAGGAAGCCACCGGCGGTACATAAATATATCCCATTGCATTGCCCATCACAGCTGAGGTAATGTCAGCTTTAATGCAGGTGGGCAAAAAATTAATTGGATTACACTGTAGGCGAGGGCCCCAAAAAATTGGTGTACCAACAGTACTAATGTACCTCAGAAAAATTGCCCATGCCCAACCAAGAGGGCAGGTGAAACCCATTAATCGCTTTGGTTAATGTGGCTTAATTGGTAACTAGGCCTGGAGGCAGCCCAGTTAAAATAAAAATTGGTTCAGGTGAAAGTTTCAATGCTTTAATGAGCATTGAAACGTATAAAAATTGTTTACAAAAATTATATAACTGAGCCTTGTGGGCCTAAGAAAAATTGCCCGTTCGGCGTGATTACGTCAGGTTTCAGGAGGAGGAGCAGGAGGAGGAGGATGAATATTATACACAGATTGATGAAGCTAAAAGGTCCACGTTTTTGATGGTGATAGAGAACAATGCTTCCATCCGCGGGTGCAGCCTACGTATTGTTTAGGTATCGCTGCTGTCCGCTGGTGGAGGAGAAGTCTGGGGAAATCCAGGCTTTGTTCATCTTGATGAGTGTAAGCCTGTCGGCACTGTCGGTTGACAGGCGGGTACGCTTATCTGTGATGATTCCCCCAGCCGCACTAAACACCCTCTCTGACAAGACGCTAGCCGCAGGACAAGCAAGCACCTCCAGGGCATACAGCGCGAGTTCAGGCCACGTGTCCAGCTTCGACACCCAGTAGTTGTAGGCGGCAGAGGCGTCACTGAGGACGGTCGTGCGATCGGCTACGTACTCCCTCACCATCCTTTTACAGTGCTCCCGCCGACTCAGCCTTGACTGGGGAGTGCTGACACAGTCTTGCTGCGGAGCCAGAAAGCTGTCAAAGGCCTTAGAGAGTGTTCCCCTGCCTGTGCTGTACATGCAGCCTGATCTCTGCGCCTCCCCTGCTACCTGGCCCTCGGAACTGCGCCTTCGGCCACTAGCGCTGTCGGATGGGAATTTTACCATCAGTTTGTCCGCCAGGGTCCTGTGGTATAGCATCACTCTCGAACCCCTTTCCTCTTCGGGTATGAGAGTGGAAAGGTTCTCCTTATACCGTGGGTCGAGCAGTGTGTACACCCAGTAATCCGTAGTGGCCAGAATGCGTGTAACGCGAGGGTCACGAGAAAGGCATCCTAACATGAAGTCAGCCATGTGTGCTAGGGTACCTGTACGCAACACATGGCTGTCCTCACTAGGAAGATCACTTTCAGGATCCTCCTCCTCCTCAGGCCATACACGCTGAAAGGATGACAGGCAAGCAGCATGGATACCCTCAGCAGTGGGCCAAGCTGTCTCTTCCCCCTCCTCCTCATTCTCCTCATGCTCCTCCTCCTCAACGCGCTGAGATATAGACAGGAGGGGTGCTCTGACTATCCAGCGACATACTGTCTTCTCCCGCCTCTGTTTCCGAGCGAAAAGCGTCTGCCTTTATGCTTTGCAGGGAACTTCTCAAGAGGCATAGCAGAGGAATGGTGACGCTAATGATTGCAGCATCGCCGCTCACCATCTGGGTACACTCCTCAAAGTTTCCAAGGACCTGGCAGATGTCCGCCAACCAGGCCCACTCTTCTGTAAAGAATTGAGGAGGCTGACTCGCACTGTGCCGCCCATGTTGGAGTTGGTATTCCACTATAGCTCTACGCTGCTCATAGAGCCTGGCCAACATGTGGAGCGTAGAGTTCCACCGTGTGGGCACGTCGCACAGCAGTCGGTGCACTGGCAGATGAAACCGATGTTGCAGGGTGCGCAGGGTGACAGCGTCCATGTGGGACTTGCGGAAATGTGCGCAGAGCCGGCGCACCTTTCCGAGCAGGTCTGACAAGTGTGGGTAGCTTTTCAGAAAGCGCTGAACCACCAAATTAAAGACGTGGGCCAGGCATGGCACGTGCGTGAGGCTGCCGAGCTGCAGAGCCGCCACCAGGTTACGGCCGTTGTCACACACGACCATGCCCGGTTGGAGGCTCAGCGGCGCAAGCCAGTGGTCGGTCTGCTCTGTCAGACCCTGCAGCAGTTCGTGGGCCGTGTGCCTCCTATCTCCTAAGCTGAGTAGTTTCAGCACGGCCTGCTGACGCTTGCCCACCGCTGTGCTGCCACGCCGCGCGACACCGACTGCTGGCGACATGCTGCTGCTGACACATCTTGATTGCGAGACAGAGGTTGCGTAGGAGGAGGAGGGTTGTTTAGTGGAGGAAGCATACACCGCCGCAGATACCACCACCGAGCTGGGGTCCGCAATTCTGGGGGTGGGTAGGACGTGAGCGGTCCCAGGCTCTGACTCTGTCCCAGCCTCCACTAAATTCACCCAATGTGCCGTCAGGGAGATATAGTGGCCCTGCCCGCCTGTGCTTGTCCACGTGTCCGTTGTTAAGTTGACCTTGGCAGTAACCGCGTTGGTGAGGGCGCGTACAATGTTGCGGGAACTGAGTAGCGCGGGGCCGCCGCCGCCATCATGCTTTTGAAAGACTCCGTTTCCACAACCCTATACGGCAGCATCTCCAGGCTGATAAATTTGGCTATGTGCACGTTTAACGCTTGAGCGTGCGGGTGTGTGGCGGCGTACTTGCGCTAGCAACGGCTGGACGGTGTGCTGACAGACATTGGTGGATGGGGCCGAGGACAGCGGAGGTGAGGGTGTGGGTGCAGGCCAGGAGACGGTAGTGCCTGTGCCCTGAGAGGGGGGTTGGATCTCAGTGGCAGGTTGGGGCACAGGGGGAGAGGCAGCGGTGCAAACCGGAGGCGGTGAACGGCCTTCGTCCCACCTTGTGGGGTGCTTGGCCATCATATGTCTGCGCATGCTGGTGGTGGTGAGGCTGGTGGTGGTGGCTCCCTGGCTGATCTTGGCGCGACAAAGGTTGCACACCACTGTTCGTCGGTCGTCTGCACTCTCAGTGAAAAACTGCCAGACCTTAGAGCACCTTGGCCTCTGCAGGGTGGCATGGCGCGAGGGGGCGCTTTGGGAAACAGTTGGTGGATTATTCGGTCTGGCCCTGCCTCTACCCCTGGACACCGCACTGCCTCTTGCAACCTGCCCTGCTGCTGCCCTTGCCTCCCCCTCTGAAGACCTGTCCTCAGTAGGCGTAGCAAACTAGGTGGGGTCAGTCACCTCATCATCCTGCTGCTCTTCCTCCGAATCCTCTGTGCGCTCCTCCCTTCGGACTTACTGCCCTTACTACTACCTCACTGATAGACAACTGTGTCTCATCGTCATCGTCCTCCTCACCCACTGAAAGGTCTTGAGACAGTTGCCGGAAGTCCCCAGCCTCATCCCCCGGACCCCGGGAACTTTCCAAAGGTTGGGCATCAGTCACGACAAACTCCTCCAGTGGGAGAGGATTCGGAACCCTTGCTGCCCATTCTGGGCAGGGGCCCGGGAACAGTTCCTGGGAGTCTGCCTGCTCCTCAGAATGTGTCATTGTAATGGAGTGAGGAGGCTGGGAGGAAGGAGGAGCAGCAGCCAGAGGATTCAGAGTTGCAGTAGTGGACGGCGCAGAACTCTGGGTGTTCGATAGATTGCTGGATGCACTTTCTGCCATCCACGACAGGACCTGCTCACACTGCTCATTTTCTAATAAAGGTCTACCGCGTGGACCCATTAATTGTGAGATGAATGTAGGGACGCCAGAAACGTGCCTCTCTCCTAATCCCGCAGCAGTCGGCTGCGATACACCTGGATCAGGAGCTCGGCCTGTGCCCACACCCTGACTTGGGCCTCCGCGTCCTCGCCCGCGTCCACGTCCTCCACGTCCTAGCCCTACCCCTCAGCATGGTGTATTACCAGTAGTGCAGAAACAGAACGCTGTAATTAAATGTGCCGCTTATTGGCCTGTGGTTGGAGGCTGACTTCGCTTACGGAACGCCAGGAAATAATTTTGCGCAAGCCTGCTGTAACACTTAGCTGGCTGCGTATGAATTAGGAGGACAACTACACCCAGCACAGACCCAGTACACTGAGGACAGTCACAGGCAGCCCAAATAGATTTTTTTCCCCAAATGTTTTTGGAAAGGCCCACTGCCTATATTCAATAAATATGTCTTCTGTCCCTGCGTCACCACTACTGGCCCTGGAGTATGTAAAATAACTGCAGACTGTTGCACTGTGGACTGGAATGTGATTTAACAGCCAACACAGAGCCTGGAAATAATTTTTCGCAAGCCTGCTGTAACACTTAGCTGGCTGCGTATGAATTAGGAGGACAACTACACCCAGCACAGACCCAGTACACTGTGGACAGTCACAGGCAGCCCAAATAGATTTTTTTACCCAAATGTTTTTGCAAAGGCCCACTGCCTATATTCAATAAATATATGTCTTCTGTCCCTGCCTCACCACCACTACTGGCCCTGGAGTATGTATAATTACTGCAGGACGCAATGCTCTGCACGGCCGATATACAAAAAAAAAAAAAAAAAAAGTGCAACACTGCAAAAAGCAGCCTCCACACTACTGCACACGGTTAGATGTGGCCCTAAGAAGGACCGTTGGGGTTCTTGAAGCCTAAAATACTCCTAACACTCTCCCTATAGCAGCTCCGGCACCAACAGCACTTTTCCTCCTCTATGTCAGAATAAATCTGTGGCGAGCCGCGGGAGGGGCCGATTTATATACTCGGGTGACACCTGATCTCCCCAGCCACTCACTGCAGGGGGGTGGTATAGGGCTTGAACGTCGCAGGGGGAAGTTTTAATGCCTTCCCTGTCTTTCTATTGGCCAGAAAAGCGCGCTAACGTCTCAGAGATGAAAGTGAAAGTAACTCGAACATCGCGTGGTGCTCTCCTCTAGTAACGAGCATCTCGAACACGCTAATACTCGAACGAGTATCAAGCTCGGACGAGTACGTTCGCTCATCTCTATAGGTAACCAAAAGGTGGTCATATATATAATATGTATGTCAGCCAACAACTAGTGTTCTCAGTGGGACTTGCTGATATCTAATATATATGGTGGCCTCCTGATTCTCACCCTATGGCAGATGATGGAGGAGATCAGGATGGAGCCACTGGATTTCCACTGCTGATCGATCATTTTGTTCTCAGGAGATAGGATGTTCTCAGAAGTGTCCGACAGCAACTTCCTCCCCCTCTATATACAGAACACATGCACACTCAGCCGATTATCCGTGTGTTTGGGGGTGTTGAACGAAAGGCTGGATTCCCACGAACGTATATCGGCTCGGTTTTCACGCCTAGCCGATATACGTTGTCCTCATGTGCAGGGGGAGGAGGATGGAAGAGCCAGGAGCAGGAACTGAGCTCCCTCTCTGCCTCCTCTCCACCCCCTCTCCGCCCCTCTGCACTATTTGCAATGAAAGGAGGCGGGGCTAAGTTCTGAGAATTAGCCCCACCCCCGTCCCACCTCTCGCCATTGCAAATAGTGCAGAGGGGCGGAGAGGAGGCAGAGAGGGGGCGGGAGCTCAGTTCCTGCTCCTGGCTGTTCCAGCCTTCCCCCCCTGCAGAGAGAGATGACGTATATCGGCTCGGCGTGAAAACCGAGCCGATATACGTTCATGTGAATTCAGCCTTAGACCCTCACATTAGCAAAACCGTTTGTTAGATCACTCGTCATATTACACCAATTCCAGGAATTTTATCTGCTAACTGAACCATCATTTACAAATGTAGCAGAGCTGAGGTTGTTAACCAATTGCTTCCTGTATGTACACAGTGAATAACATAGAGCTCAGGTAATATAGTAGATTACTCCTGCAGTCCTATGTAACGCTACTGATGGCACATGGCGATCACTCTCTGAGCACAGATAATGTAGTAGCTGCAGTCCTATGTAATACATAAGATGTGGTATGGTAGATAATGTAGTTGCAGTCCTATGTAACACATAAGATATGGTATGGTAGATAAGGCAGTGGCTGCAGTCCTATGTAACACATACGATATGATACAGTAGATAACATACAGCTGCAGTCCTATGTAACACATAAGATATGGTGTGGTAGATAATGTACTGGCTTCAGTTCTATGTAACACATAAGATGTGGTATAGTAGATAATGTACTGTTTAGAAAAAAAAGATTTTTATCCCACCTTAGACGGCTTCTAGCTCCTGGTTCCATGTAGCAGGTGCGTCTCCAAGTGCTTGTACAGCCTTGCAGTCACTTTGGCTTTCTTTCACAAGTAAGTTGAGAGGTGATCAAGGCTCTTGACAGAGTTGAAACCGGTCCTTGTTTTTCTGTGGATATGCACAATTTTTAAACAATAAAGCAGCAAGTTTCTCACACCAGTGCCTCCCCTTCTATGGAACTTAGATAATGTACTGTCTGCAGTCCTATGTAACACATAAGATATGGTACAGTAGATAACGTAGCAGCTGCAGTACTATGTAACACATAAGATATAGTATGACAGATAATGTAGCAGTTTTAGTCCTATGTAACACATACAATATGGTACGGTAGATAATGTAGCAGCTGCAGTCCTATGTAACACATAAGATATGGAACAGTAGATAACGTAGCAGCTGCAGTCCTATGTAACACATAAGATAAAGTATGATAGATAATGTAGCAGTTGTAGTCCTATGTAACACATAAGATATGGTATGGTAGATAATGTAGCTGCAGTCCTATGTAACACATATGATATGGTACAGTAGATAATGTAGCAGCTGCAGTCCTATGTAACACATAAGATATGGTACAGTAGATAATGTAGCAGCTACAGTCCAATGTAACACATAAGATATGGTAGATAATGTAGTGGCTGCAGTCCTATGTTAGGCTGCATTCTCACGAACGTATGTCGGCTCGGTTTTCACGCCGAGCCGATATACGTCGTCCTCATCTGCAGTGGGGGGAGGATGGAAGAGCCAGGAGCAGTGCTCTGAGCTACTGCCCCCTCTCTGCCTCCTCTCCGCCCCTCTGCACTATTTGCAATGAAAGGAGGCGGAACGGGGTGGGGCTAAATTCCAATAATTAGCCCCGCCCCTGTCCCACCTCTCCCCATTGCAACTAGTGCAGAGGGGCAGAGAGGAGGCAGAGGAGGGGCGGGAGCTCAGTTCCTGCTCCTGGCTCTTCCATTCTCCCCCCCTGCACACGAGGACAACGTATATCAGCTCGGCGTGAAAACCGAGCCGATATACGTTCATCTGAATGCAGCCTTAGGGTGCGTTCACACGAGCGCATAAACGGCGCATTTTTGCGCCCAATCGTATATACGTGACCATCTGAGGCGTTGGTTTTGAATGTATTCGTTCGCACGGGCGATTTTACGGTGCGTAAAAACGGTGACCCGAAAAAAAACGGAACATACGCGACCGAAATACGCGCCAACGCATATTCGATGGCTGAAAAGATAGTTTGCAAAGTAGGAACAAACGATAACACGCTTTCTAGCTCTGGTCATGATCGCCGAAAAACGTTCTTTCTGGCGATTAAACGCTGCGCACGTGCGAACGTAAATACGCCTATGCTCGTGTGACCGCGCCCTTACACAGAGGATATGGTAGATAATTTGACCCCATGCAGGACTGGTTGTGGAGGGGAGGTATATTCCTCCTATGGAGGAGCAGGAAGAGTCTCACCTGCTGGGGATTAATTCATTCAGAGGGCGGATATATAAGGGGAAGCCAGGAGGGCTGTTTTCAGCACTGTCTGTTTCAGAAATCCTGTCTGTGGGAGAGGAAGAAGTGAGTAAGGGGGCCTGAACAGGGGTGCAGAGGGTAAGGGTTTGGGTTTACCTGGGCACTGAGGCCTTAGAAGGTCTCTCCTTCCATATGAGGGGACTGGCACTGTGAATAAAATATAAGGGTGTGATCACATGTGCAGCTTTTCTACATGTTTCTTTTTGTGGTTTTTGAAGCCAAAACTAGGTGAGTATTGTAAAAAGGAGAGCGAATAGAAAATGGATAAAAATTCTCTCCCCTCCCCCCCCCCCCCCCCCCCCTCTTTTTTTTTTTTTTCTTTTTTTTTTTTTTTTTTTTTTTTTTTTTTTTTAACTTTCTGCTTATAAGCCTGGGTTCACACAGGGTCGATTTGCTGCAGAGGCTTGCTGCAGCATGTCTGTCTGTGGCTGCTAATCCAGGGTATAGCTAGTCATGTGGATGAGATTTGTTAAAAAACTTGTCCATATGGGGTGGACAATCTGTCGCAGTAAAGCTGGTATTAGCTGGTGCTGTGCTGTGGATTCCCAGGTTGCAGTATGTCCCATTATATTTTTCTCTTATCTGCTGTGGCTGCGCTCTCCTCTATAGGAAAGCTGGCTGCAACAGAAAAGCATGTGGCAAAGGTGCTCCAAAACCCATGGCTAAGTGCTGTGGGTTTTGAAGCTGGTGGAAATCTATCAATTTTTCGCTGTGGCAAAGCCATGAGATTTCTGCTGAGAATGAGCTGTGTGACCCCAGCCTAAGGGTACATTTACACAGCGAATGAAAAAGCTGCACCTAAGATTTCTGGGTGCCATTCCCATCTGAGTGCTGTTTGTGTGGGACACCATGCATATGTGCTACTGTCATCTGAAACTACTACATGTTTGTGTGTCTTCTCTTCTTCCCCCACCCATCACCCCTTTTTGGACTATTCATGTGTGAATTAAGTAAAAAAGAGCCCATTTGAATACATTGACTCACATAAATGGGTTTTATAGTGGTCTGATTTTTAAAACCAGAAATCTGATCTTAATATCACTTGGGCGGCTCTACCCTTAGACTAATAGTTATACTCCACAAACATATCAAATCCACTTTGTTAGGATTATTTTTAAACTTTTTTTCTTCTTGCATATAGCACCAGTCTTTCCAAATTTCAATAACATTTTCAAAATGTACTTTTATTAACAAACTTAGTTTTGAATAAACTTTTCGGGTGCACAGATTTTGATGCGAATTTCAGTCTCCTTTGAAGGGGATAGAACTTAGGCTGGATTCAGACGACCGTATACCGTCTGGGTTTCCACGCCCAGCCGATATACGTTGTCTCTCTCTGCGGGGAGGCGGGAGGCTGGAAGAGCCGGGAGCAGTGCTCTGAGCTCCCGCCCCCTCTGCCTCCTCGCCACCCCTCTGCACTATTTGCAATGGGGAGAGGTGGGACGGAGGTGGGGCTAATTCTTGGAACTTAGCCACGTGCCATTCTGCCTCTTATTGCAAATAGTGCAGAGGGGGTGGAGAGGGGGCGGGAGCTCAGTTCCTGCTCCTGGCTCTTCCATTCCCCCCCCCCTGCAGATAAGGACACCGTTTATCAGCTCGGCGTGAAAACCGAGCCGATATACGGTCGTCTGAATCCACCCTTACAGTGTAAGCTGACATACTGTGGATTTGCAATCCATTGTGCAGGTAAATTTATATGGTGGAATTGTTTGTTACATATGGAAGTTTGCTTGTATTGCAAAATACTGTGAAATTTCTGCAGCAAATTCCGCAATATTTTTTTATGATGCATGAAAATTGTAGATGACTTGCGCATATATATATATATATATATATATATATATATATATAATCTCGTGTTGAGTTCTACTGCTTTTCATGATTACATTACTAAACTCCCATTGCCTTTTTTTTATTCCTCTTAAAGCAATGCCTTCTCATGTGGAAGCTCAGGTTGCAGTTGGCAATACTTCAGCGCCTGCAGGTTCACCAGATATGCCTTGTGAGGGAACTCCAGCTCCTGAGACTCTGCCAGCAGATACTGGAGCTTCATCCACTGAGAAGGAGGTTGTATCAGAGGACACTAATGCTCCTACAGAAGACACTAAATCTTCATCTGCAGGAAATGAGGCTCTATCAGAGGCCACTGAAAATGCAAATGTAGACAATGAGGCTCCACCTGTGGATGAGAAACTTTCATCTGTAAAGAATGACCTTCCCAAGGACACTGAGGCTCCAACTACACAGAATGAGGATTTACCCAAAGTGAATAATTCTCCATCAGTGGACAGTGATGTATCATCCATGGAGAATCAGACTCCATCAGGGGCTCCAGTCACAGAATATGGGTCTTCATCTGCTAATGCTCCAGCAACAGAGAATAAGACACATTCAGAGGGCACTGAGGCTCCAGATTTGGTAAAGGAGGCTCCATCAGAGGCGCCAAAGGCTTCATCCACCAAGAATGATGCCCCATCAGTGGACAGTGATGTATCATCCATGGAGAATCAGACTCCATCAGGGGCTCCAGTCTCAGAAAATGGGTCTTCCTCTGCTGATGCTCCAGTAACAGAGAATGAGACTCATTCAGAGGGCACCGAGGCTCCAGATTTGGTAAAGGAGGCTCCATCAGAGGCACCAAAAGCTTCATCCACAGAGATCGATGCCCCATCAGTGGGCACTGAAGCTTTATCCACAGAGAATCAGACTCCTACAGTGGGAATTGGGCATCCATCAGCAGAAGATGCAGTGGAAGCACCTGGTAAGTCTGAGGGATTGTGACTTTGGACCATACTCAGTTTACATGAACTGAGGCATTCATGAGCAGTTCTGTGGTTGGAGTAAAAGTTGGTGTTGTATCTGGCTGTGACGGAATCGTGACACTGACTATGTTAACAGTTTTCAGTGGATGAGTCTCCAATAACATGGTAATTGTAGTGGCCCAGAGTTGGGCACTATATAATATATGTGGAAATTTTAATTGTGTCACATCACTACTCTAACATTATTGAACACTTAAGGCACAAACAAACATACAAAATCTGCCTGACAACTGGCTGTCAGCTGCCCTGTTCCATTTGCTGGTCTGCTGCATGGCAACAGGAATGGGATTGGCTGGCACAGTGAGGTGACAGAAGAGTCCTGCGATTGGTTGAGGAATGTCCCACAGGGGTTGGTAGTTAGAATATTGTTAACAGAAAGTTAGTGAAGTTCCAACCAGAGAAAAGGAAAGGCCAAATAAAGAGGATAAGAGGAGTTTACAGTGCAGTGAGAAGGAAGGGTGTAGAGTACCTACAAGTTTATCTTTTCTTGATACGTTATAAGAAAAGGGGTGTATGTGTATGTATGTAATATTACACACACACTCAACCAAAGGATAGATATAATAGATTATAAAGAGCTGAGAGCAGATGGCTCCCTGTAACTGCCTGCTGAAGTCTCCAAATAATATGTATATTTAACTGCTCCCCTGTCTCCTGAAACACCTTCTCACCAAATATCACCTGCACGAACTACTATACCACCCTCCAGGGGAAAGTACTACAAACTCCCAACAGCTTCAACTTTTTTCCCTTTTTGCTCATAGGTTTAGACCTGGCTATGGGGTGGCATCATGACAAAAGTAACTTAATTACCCCCATAACTAACTGTAGGTAGCAAATTGTTTTAAAGCCATATACAGAGTGTCCTGTCGATTGCAGCCTGATCTGAGACACAGGAGAGGTCGAGCTCTGATGCTGCCAGGTTAGGCGACTAAACTTTTGTGGGAAAAAAGCTTGTATTCATGTTGTTGCACTCAGTCACCTAACCTGTCATCTTAAGAGCCTAATCTCTCCAGTGTGAAGACCGCACTGAAGGTGGGTGTTTTTTTTTTTTTTAGTTTTTTTTTTGTTTCTCCATGCCTGGAATCTTAAAAATAATTAAAATTTTGACAATCCTTAATATATGGTGGCATTATTTAGTATCTCTAAGGTGATATTTTTAGTCACAAAATGATAGTGTTATCTGGTCTAGATATGGCAATGTTATCCCATCAGTTTGGTGATATCTAGTCCAAGATCTTATAGTTCTCAGCACCAGTTCAGATTGACTCTGCCTGATGGGACAGGAAAAAATAAGATTAAAGGGGTTTTGTCACTTTAAAAAAAAGCCATACTTGCTTATTCCTCCGTCAGCTTCCTTACCACATCTACTCACTGAGCTTCTGGGGTCACTTCACTGCAAGCCAGCGGGCTTGTTGTTAAGACTGAATTTTTATTTTTTTGTATTCTCTTCCGGCTGTGTAGTGTTCACTTCCTAGAAAGGGATGCTGATCTGTTGCAGAGACAGCATGCATGAGCAGTCACTGCAGGAGATCGGCACTTGCCCTGCTGGCCTGTGAACTGTGATGTAACGTACACTAGCTGCCAGGAGGAAGACTGCCTGTGAATGTACATAACCTCATAGGAAGCAGAAGAATCAGCCAACTTGAGGTGAAGTGACTCCCCCCTACCCTGACTGCAAGAGAAGACGGGTGAGGTGAAGATCTGGTAAGTAGACTGATGGGGAGGAATAGGTAAATATAAAAAATACTTCTATAAACAAAAGAACTCCTGTAAAGCACCCCTTCCCACCTTCCAGTGTTTCCTGTCCTATCAGTTGGAAGGTATTCAGTGAGGGATGGGAGCTCTTTAAAAAGATTACCTCTTTCCTGAACAGAGGCAGCAGGGATGTCTCCTCCAAGAATCAAAAACTAACTTCTGACTGGTAATGTAAGTATAGAAAGAAACCTCTTTTCAGTGTAATATTTTACCCCCCCCCCCCAAAAAAAAAAGAAAAAAAAAAGAGCAATGTGCTGCAAGGAATACAACTAGTACAATGAATTGCATACAACCAGTCTGGCAAACACTCCTATGTGGAGGAGCAGGAAGAATCAGGGGTTGCAACTATAGCGGGTGCAGAGGATGAGGTTGTGCCTGGCCCTGATGCTTTAGGACCCCATGAGATCTCTCTTCCATATGAAGCCAGCATTGTAGATTATGAAGGTTTAAGTTTAACACCATTTTTTTTTTTCCAACTTTGAATTACCATTCCAAAACTTTTTTCTTTTTGCCAGTCAAATAACTTGTGTAGAAGAGAACCTATATAGTTTCCCTTCTACAAGTGACTGGTGCTGCACATTAACTATCTCCTAACATGCTGTGTCCATTTTACCTTTTTCCCCAGCAATGGCCTCTTGTGTGGAAGCTCAGGTTGCAGTTGGAAATACTTCGGCACCTGCAGGTTCACCAGATATGCCTTGTGAGGGAACTCCAGCTCCTGAGACTCTGCCAGCAGATACTGGAGCTTCATCCACTGAGAAGGAGGTTGTATCAGAGGACACTAATGCTCCTACAGAGGACACTAAATCTGCATCTGCAGGAAATGAGGTGCCATCAGAGGCCACTGACACTACAGATGTAGACAATGAGGCTCCATCTGTGGATAAGAAGCCTCCATCTACAGAGCATGATGACCTTTCCCAAGACATCGAGGCTCCAAGTGTGGTAAATCGGGCACCAAAGGCTTCATCCACAGACAATGATGCCCCATCAGAGGTCAGAGAGGCTTCATCCACAGAGAATCAGACTTCAGTGGAAACTGGGCCTCCAGTCTCAGAAAAAGGTGCTCCATCTAAAGAAAATGAAGTGCAAGCATCTGGTACGTCTGATATGAGGGGTTGTGACTAGTGTTGAGCAATTATTGAAACAAATTACTCTATTTCTAAGGTAATCTTTAAACTTCTAAATTGGGACTCCTTGACTTCCCTTAGAATGAAATTGCAGTAAAAATCATTACTTTTTTTTTTTCCATATTTGACCTCCTCAAACAAAAGTAGAGGTGGTTGTGGTGATGGTGGCCCTGTGATTAGCACTGCTGCCTTTCAGTGGTGGCAGTACCAGGTTCAAAACCTCAAGGTTAGATTCAAAGCAGGTCCAATATTTTGGGTGTTTCAGTTTTTAGAGGGGAAAAAATGGGATAATCCAAAGGGTTGTCCCAATCTTTTCTCCTGGCCAATCATGACAAGCATCTCTTGACCATGCTGTGTTTTTCTTCTTTTTTTTTTTTTTTCCCCCATGTGAATTCAATAATTCATGATTAGCTCTGTGTGAGTAGGGTAAATATGGCATTGTAACTGGCTGGGATGGAATAGTGATACCAAGTGCACTAATGAATGGTTATCAGAGGATGATTCTTCTATAACCTTTTTCTTGACTTGTACCCAGATGTGAATTTGGAGCCCTCCAAGGAGCCAAATGAGGTGGTGCCAAATGTGGACATTGAAGGTAAATGTCCTAAACTTTCTGAGACCTTGTAATTATGAGAGGTTCAGATTAGTGACATTTCTTCTTGTTGTAGGACCTGTCAGTGATGCTCCATCCAGTGAAAGAACACAGGAGATGCCAGATAATCAATGAGGTAATGACTGGCCTGTAATCACAGGTTAGCTTTGGTGTAATCATTAGAGTTCATGTACTAGCTGCAGGTGATGGGGTCCTTATGTGCCATCTGCTAAGCATCGTGAAGGTCTTAAATTATATTATGTATTCCTGTCATGTGCTTAACAAGTGAGTAAAACTGCAATGTGTCAGTCCTCTATATAAATGGGGTCCCAGAAGCTGAGCATGCAGCTTTATACAATTAAAGTTCAAAAAAATTCAACTACATAACCTCATGCTTCCCAGCTCTTGTGTTATTGCTGCAATTCATCACTCTTTCTCATTGTAATCTTCTCCGATGCATTGTCTATATGCAATTACCCATACCTAATTCATAAGGCTATGATACCCCTTGAGTATTACTTAAATACAGTGATTACTCTATCAGCATGGACCTCTTGTCGGTGTTCTGTCCTTCACTTCAGGTAGTTATTGACTAGAATCTCAATCTATTAACTTTCTCTTTTTCAATTTGGCCAATATTCAAGGGAGGTTAAGGGGTAATTGTCATACCATCACAAATCTCTAAGCATGTGCAAGACATTGTGGACTAGTCAGACCAGCTATATATTTGTACAGCAGTAAGTGAGGATCTTCTGTTAAGGACTCGGTTTAGGCTGCTTTCAGGGCTCCTGGTTTTCACCTTAACTCCTTCTGAGGGATCTGTTCTTGGCTACAGAGAATGTCCAGGTGACTTCTCTGAGGGTAACTACAGTACAGTGACATCTGACCCAGGTGGGCTAAAAGGCACTTGGTATGGGAGGAACAGGCAGAGTTCAAGGCAGGCAAAATTGGGCTGGGGTGACACAAGTAAGATGTAGTCAGAAAACAGACTGAAGATAGGGAAGCTGGGTATACTAGAGAAGGTAAAAACTGAGCAGCAGAAATTGTGTGGAACATAAGGTACCATTCAGTGAGGAAGTGACTTGCATAAACCAGGAATGACTGGGTTAGACTAGGGACAGGAAATCAGGAGTTCAACTGAGCATATGCACACCTTATTGGAAGAGGCAACCAGAAAAAAAACATGGCATTTGCCACACAGAAGACCAGGAGGATGCCAGTGGGCACAAGTAGATGGTTGCCAACATGTATAAACAACTCCCTTTAGTGTCAATTGTATCATTGTTCATGACAGTTGGTGGTAGATCATTACTTTTGTTCAGATTTAAGATCCTGTAGCAGATTAGTTATACCTTCACCTCATTTGTAGAGGTGAAATCCAGAGAAGCCTGCATGCTACAAGTTGAACATCCATAAAAGTGAACTTGCACCAATGTTTTTCAGTCAGGCAATTTTGCTGCAGAAAATGTATAAACTTTCTGCAACATGTGAACCTTCCCTAAAGGAACACTTTGGATAAAAATGCACAATTATGCCCCGTACATGGTCTGGATAAATAGATCCTTTCAGGTTTTCCTTCCCCTGAATGTCTTTTCTGTTAATATGGTGATATGAAGATTTGTTTTTGTGAGAAGTCCCCTTCAATGTATAATTTACACTCTACCTTCTGTGATGTGTAGATTGTAGAGGTGCAGTATGGGTATGATCTGGTATTTATTGACTAATCCCTAGCGCTGATTATGGTGGCTTTACATGTGTAGTTTAATCCTGACTGCATCTAGTAAAGGGTCTCAGGACTACATATACTGAGGCTGTTAGGCCCTGCCCTCCATATAAATGGCAAATGTACTGCAATACTGAGACTGCAATAATTTGATTACTTCTATAATGCAAGTTCATGTATCCTAAGGAGATTAAAAGTAAAATGAGCTAAACTCAGATTCAGAAACTTCCTGTTTTCATGCAGTATAAATAAGATGATTGTATAATCTATAATAAAGTTATGGCAATATTACTCCATAATTTTATACTTTTTTTTTTTTTTTTTTTCTCTGCAAGGCAGGAAGTGGGGCTCACAGGCTTTCCTTATGGGTCCTGGCTATTTCAGCAGTTTTACATAAGTGCTGAAACCAAATAGAAAACTACAGTACTCATCCCTGAGCTCAGCATCTCCTCCTCTGTGGCAGACCCAGGAAAACTGGATCTGCTTTAATGGACTTGTAAAGTTCTACAATACGGGCCCTGTTCTCTTATGTTCCAGGTTTTTCTCCAGGTGGATCTATCAAAGCTGGAATGGCGTTGGTGACCTCTTCTGTGGATCCTGAAGTATCTTTCTGACTGAGAGCCAACTTTCTAGATGATGTGAGGATGTCCCTGACGAGCTGTCCTCCTAAATAAAATTGGTCTTGTTCCATGGGGTCTCCTCAGCAGTTTGGGATTCTGTTCTGTCTTTCTCCAGGTTTTGAAATAAAACTTGTGAATTTCTGAATTTCTTTGTAAAGTTAATTATCTTATAGTTGCAAAGCCTTATTTACATAAGGCAATCCTGGCCTTCCTCCATGCATCATGGCCCTTCCTTGCTTGCTGTTGAGGGTTGTGGAATTGGAGCATATACAAGTACTGGCCTGTTAATCTGTAATGGTGTTATGTGAACTTTGGGTTGCTGCCACACAAATTTTCTCTAATGGAACAAAGCACCAATTTGCCCACGACGTTGATACTGCAAATGTAGCTAGTTCTAGGCCCTGCATCAGAGGCGTAACGTGAAGCTCCCGGGCCCTGATGCAAAACTTGTAACAGGGCCCCCAACTATAATGCTTTACTCGTAGTACTGGGCTCCCTATATGGAGAAAAGAGGCCTTATGGGCCCCCTAAGGCTCCTGGGCCCAGGTGCAGCTGCATCCTCTATAGTTACGCCCCTGCCCTGCATCTGATATGTCACCGGATGGTCTCTTTAACCCTCCACCCCTTCCCCAAGCAAGTCCTGCCTACATCTAGAGAACACATGTCAAACAAGGCCCGCAGACCAAATCTAGCCTGCCACCTCATTTTATACTTGATCTGTTTTCACTTAGTCCTAACAGCAGCACAGATTCGCTGCGGAATATGTTGGCGCTATACAAATAAAGATTATTATTAAATTTATAATATCACCAAATGGATAGAGGGGTACTGCCCCTATAAAGGGGAGTGGGAGTTGGTATCCTATTAGTACTAATTTATGGCATTAAATTCCATTTGTCTTGTTGGGGTATTTTGCCCCTGTAAACCATCACTGTGCTGCTGTTAGGACTTAAAGGAAAAAAGATTAACGAGTATAATTAAAGGGGTTGTCCCGCCCCAAAACAATTTTTTTTTTTTTTTCCCCCATGAATGCTCTGTAGAGGAGAAGCATCACACAACAGCCGTTCCCATAAAAAAAAGTATATTTTCCTCACCTTTTTATTCCTTTTCCCTTTTATAAAAAGCTTGCCTGAACTTTTTAAAGAAGCCGCCGCGGGGTAGTTCCCATCATGCACTGCTGCCTCTCTCCTCAGCGTGCACGCTCCTGATGCCGGTCACATGACTGGAGGACCAGTGTCATGGAGACTCACGCTTCACTGCTTTAAATAGAGCCGGCAGCCGGCCAGCTCCATTCAAAGCAATGAGAGGGCAGTGCGATCTCTTGCTACTGCTTTAACAGCTGTTAGCAGGAAATTCCTTCATCTCCCTGGCATGTCTCCTCATCACTGGACACTGACAGCCCTGTCAGTGTTCAGTGATGAGGAGACATGCCAGGGAGATGAAGGAATCTCCTGCTACAGCTGTCAGAGCAGTAAGCAGGAGATCCTGATCTGTAGAAGCACTTAGAATCGCGATCCTCTGCTTATTCACTGCTTATTGAAAGTAGCACCAAGCATGACACGCACACGCCCCTCCAGACCCCCCCAAAAGTGCACTCTCGCAGCCACCCCCCGCCCCCCCCCACGCCAGAAGTTTGTGCGACCGCGCAGCCCCCCCCCCCCCGCGCCAGAAGTTTGTGCGACCGCGCAGCCCCCCCCCCCCCCCCCCGCGCCAGAAGTTTGTGCGACCGCGCAGCCCCCCCCCCCCGCGCCAGAAGTTTGTGCGACCGCGCAGCCCCCCCCCCCCCCCGCGCCAGAAGTTTGTGCGACCGCGCAGCCCCCCCCCCCCCCCGCGCCAGAAGTTTGTGCGACCGCGCAGCCCCCCCCCCCCCGCGCCAGAAGTTTGTGCGACCGCGCAGCCCCCCCCCCCCCCCCCCCCCCCGCCAGAAGTTTGTGCGGGGGGGTAAGTATATATCTTCTGTATGGCTTATTTACAAAGCACACATATTACAAAGTGCTTTGTAATAGCCATACAGAAGTATATAGGGCCATTTGTCACGGTGGGACAACCCCTTTAATGCAAAACTTCAGACCAGCCCCCAAAATATAGCAAACTACACATACAAGGTTCAAGCACTATTACCATACACATTACCGCTTTACTGTTCCTGAACAAAACCCATTAGTGACTGGATAATGCCACCACACTGGTACTGAAAGATCGCCACAAAGACCAACACCACCAGTAATCTAAGGACCAAATTATACTGCCTGACCATGGTCACATATCGTCACCACCACATAGTGAGTGAATAATACCAGCATACTGTTACTGAAAACACTATACAAATCACAATGACCAGATGCCAGTAAATACCAGCTCTAAGCATGTGCTCTATAGACTGTAAGTGATTACAGCACCATTATATCCAGTGATTATTGGTGACCTCTTTAACTGGATATAGAAACACCTTCTGCACAAAACATTGCTATTGTATCCTTGGAGGAATAAAAACTTTAAACTCCACCACCTTTGAATGCTGTCACATCTCACATCTCCCATCTATGGTCCTCTCTGACTGGAGTTATTCATTTTTCCCAGCATTTCTATCCAGCCCAGACTGTGGTGATAACTTCTTCCAGCCACAGCTTGTCTCTGCAGAATTGGACCAACAAAAAGCGTTGGTTTCTTGCTCTTCCAGGACCTTTCCTATGGTTTTCATACCTCCTACATATTCTGCCCATCCATAATACACCAGACTGTAATTTGGCCCCACACAGAGCTGTATTTTGTGCTCTCTCCATAATAAAAATGCCCTGTTTTATGCCCCATTAGTAGTAATCCTTATGTCTCCTCAATAATGATGCTCCCCTTATGTCTCCACTTGGTTATAATGCCTCATTTTATGCTCCCATCAGAAATTATATCCCATCCAGGCTGTAAAATGACAAGCTGCCACTCTGCCCAGGCCTTTCTTCACATCTGGATAGCATGAACAGTGGTTTAGAGATTGGAGAAGAGCAAATGCAGTCTATCTTAGAAAAAGAATGTGGGCCCAGGAAACTACAGGCCTGTGAGCCTGACTTCTATACTGGGGAAGATCTTTGAACAAATTATTAATCAGCATGTATGCAAGTACTTGGATGAGAATTGAGCAATTAACCAGAGCAAGTATGGATTTGTAACAAACAAGTCATGCCAGACGAATCTAATTGTCATAAAAGGAAATCGCCAACTGGGTTGATCAGGGAAATGCTGTGGATATAGTACATCTTGACTTTAGTGAAGCACTTGACAAAGTATCACATACCATACTTATTGAAAAAATGACCAAATGTGTGATTGACAAGGCAACTGTTAGACAGGTTTTACAGGCGGATAAAATCACTTGATTTTTCTTGCGATGCGAGAGCACATGTAAATGCAGATTTATGAAATGCTTTTCAATGGGTTCCTTCACCTTTGCAGTGTTTTCACTCCTGCAGTGTTGCAAGATCTAAAAATCGTGGCATGTCACATCATTCTGTGTTGGCTTTTTTTTTTAATCGCCCATTTTCCCCACAGAGGCTTCATTTTATCGCATCGCAACACACAAACTTGCAATTTTCATGCAAGTCTTTTTTTTTTTTTTTTTACGTTTTAGAAAGTCTTGTCTTTCTCACCAGAAAATCATGTGGGGAAAAAAAAAACCAAGCAGCAGTGATGTTTTTACAAGAGAGCATTGCTGACGCTAAGCCATCCCATAAACAAAATTTGATCATGGGATGCTGTTTGGTTGCAATGGCAGCCAGGGGCCTTCTGGAAGCCACCATGGCTGTCATTGCTAAAGATGAGCGAACACCAAAATGTTCGGGTTCGCAGCTCTCCTGCCCCTGAGCCAATCAGAGGCAGCCCTCACTCACCCATTCATAAATTCATGAATGGGTGTGAGTGAGGGCTGGCCTCTGATTGGTCAGGCTGTGACCAATCAGAGGCATCTTATTCAGCAGGCGGGGATTTTAAATCCCTGGCTGCTGAATACTACTCACAGCTGTTCAGAGCAGTTCAGGAGAACTGCAGCCTGCCGCGCTGAACTCTGTCTGCCGGCACCAGGTGAGTATATATATATATTTTTTATTTTTACACATTTCTGGATGAATTGCAGGGAAGGGCTTATATATTTAAGCCCTTTCCGACAATTCATCCCGCGATCGCCGGCAGCCCATTGCATTCAGTGGAGTCGGCTGTATTGCCGGTTCCATTGAATTCAATGGGCAAACATCGTTCTTCTCTGTCACAGCTGTTACAGCTGTGGCAGAGAAGAAGGATTTGTCTTCTATATGTTCTCAATGGGGTTGGCGCTGCTGCCGCCGGCCCCATTGAGCGCATATAGAAAAGATTTCTCAGGGAAGAAAGTTAAAGTAACCCGAACATCCGAACATCGTGTGGTGTTCGTTACGAATAACGAACATCCCGAACACCCTAATATTCGCCCGAGCATCAAGCTCGGACGAGTACGTTCGCTCATCTCTAGTCATTGCAGATTGCCTATTAAGCCACCCTCCTGCATGGCTTGATTGCCTGCTAGCTCTTGGTATAATGTAATACTTTGGTCACTCCTGCAATATGATATACGGTAATACCAACTATCGCAAGAAAATGGTACCAATAGAAACTACAGGATGTCCTGCAAAAAATGAGCCCTCACACAGCTACGTTGATATAAGAATAAAAAGTTATGGTGGCCAAAAAATGGCAGCAGAAAATAATTGTATTTTTCTTCCAAAGATGTTATATTAAAAGTAATACAGCAAAAAGAAAAATAAACAAACTTGGTAACAGCAATCATATTAACCCATAGAATAAAGTTATTGTGCTTTTTGCTGCCGTGTGTACACCATAGAAACACCAAAAAGATGGTGAAAATTTTTTTTGTTCCATTTCACTCTAATTTTTTTTTATATATATTTTTGTATATTTTATATGGTATGTCAACTAGCACCATTGAAAAATACAACTCCTCCCATGAAAGACAAGCCCTCAGACAGCTAAATTGATGGGTAAATGAGTTTTTCTTAACAGTGGGATGGAGAAACAAATCTTCTCTAGAGGTTAGAGTGATCATAATTGGTTACATAATCAATTGAATGTCTCAAATGGGGTACCACAAGGCTCTGTCCTGGGTCTATTGGTCAACATTTTATAAATGATCTAGATGAGGGGAACTGATCAAATTTACCAACAGCATAAAGCTAGGAGGAATAGCTAAGACCCCATTTACACTGATTATCACTCAAACAACAGTTTTGAGCGATCACCTTTGCATAGTCAATAGTAGCTACTGAACAGCTATGCGGGTGGATTTGGACACAGCCACTATTGCTTGGCGAACAATACAGCTATTTTGCATAAGTAAACAGCTGCATTGTTCTCCGCTTACAGCTCGTCTCCCGCTGTGAACTACCAGTGGGACATGGGCTGTAAGAATCCTATTGACGCTGCCGACTGATAACAGCCTGCACCGCTGATAAAAGTTAATTGCTCAATTCTAGAAAGCTAAAATTGAGCGAGGAACGAATCGTGCAAGAAAACTGCATGATGTCCGTGCATTTAGATCTAATGGTTATTGCTCAAAACACGGCTTCGACCGAGAATCGCTGCATCTGAATGGGCCTTTTCACTAGAGAAGAGAGGGAGGATTCAAAAAGATCCAGACAAGCTTGAATAGTGGGTGGCAACTAACAGAATAGGTATTTAAAAAAGAGAAATGCAAAGTCCTCCATCTGGACAAGAAAAATGAAAAGAACACATACAGACTGGGATAAATTGCGCTAAGCAACAGCACATATGGAGGGGAAAAAAACTAAACTTTAATCTACTAATAGATCATTGATTGAACATGAGTCAACAATGTGAGGCAGCAGCAAAAAAAAAAAAAACATTGGTGCTGACCGCAGTTGTTGTGGACAGGCGTCCGCTTAAGATTTAAGAGTACATATGATCATGAATGGCTGCACATTCAATTGGAAGAATGTCTCAAGTTGGGTACCACAATGCTCTGTCCTGGGCCTATTGTTGGTCAACTTTTTCAAAAATGTTCTATATGAGGTAATTAAAGGGGAAACTGATCATATTTGCTGACACCACAGCTAGCGGAAAGAGGATTTAAATAGATCTGGACAAGCCTAAAGTGGACAGCAATTAAGAGAATGGTATATAACAAGGAGAAATGCAAAGTCCTACATCTGGGCAAGAAAAATGAAAACAAGCATATACAGAAAGAAATTGGGCTAAGCAGCAGCACATCTGAAAAAGACTTGGGTATACTAATAAATCCAGACTAAACTTAAGGCTGCATTCCCACGAACGCATATCGGCTCGGTTTTGAAGCCGAGCCGATATACGTCGTCTTCATCTGCGGGGGGGGGGGGGGGGGGGGGGGGCAGGAACTGAGCTACCGCCCCCTCTCTGCCTCCTCCCTGCCCCTCTGCACTCTTTGCAATGGGGAGAGGTGGGACGGGGGTGGGGCTAATTCTCGGATCTTAGCCCTGCCCCCGTCCTGCCTCCTTTCATTGCAAATCGTGCAGAGGGGCGGAGAGTAGGCAGAGGGGGGGGAGCTCAGTTCCTGCTCTTGGCTCTTCCATCGTCCCCTCCCCTGCAGATGGGGAGGACGTATATCGGCTCGACGTGAAAACCGAGCCGATATACGTTCGTGGGAATGCACCCTAACAGTGTGATGCAGCAACAAAAAAGGCAAATCTGGGATATATTAAGAGAAGTATGGGATCTACATCACGTGAGGTAATTATCCCACCTTATATTTTTCCTGGGTCAAACTTCATGTGGAATACTGTGTCCAATTTTGGGCACCCCCGTTTCAAAAAGACGTCTGCAAACTGGAGCAAGTTCAGAGAAAAGCTAAAGTGATATTAGACGGTCTAGAAACCATGACCTATGAAGATCGGTTAAAAAATCTGGGAATGTTAAGTTTTTTTAAAAAGGAATAAACCTTTTACATGATTGATTCTTTTGGATAATAGATGCTGCTAAATGACTTGTATTATTACAGCCTGTATGCTATTTTGCACTGGCACTGATGGACAAAATTATGGCACCATTTGTGCTGCTGTCCAACAGTAGGCACACTGTAATGCCAGCTGCAAAGTAGCGCACAAATTAAATAATGCTACTGCCAGATATTTCAGTCTTTGTTATAGCTCCTGTACCATACATCCCTCACTTTCAGCAACTCATATGGCTACCCCTGCTCTCTTCATTAAACATCCAGGCTTACTTTACCTTATGCTCTCTGCCCTAGCTCTGTTTCTTTCTCTGTCCTAGTTCTGCAGCTACTTTCATCCACTCTCTTGCGCCTGAAGGACCGTCGGGGTTCATTTGTTGGCTGCTTCCTCTGACCATGTATAGATTCAGATGCCAGCAAGGGGGCAGAGCCAAAGCACTTTTGTTGAGTCCCCTTTACAGCTGTTGTATTGGAGCTAATGTCGGAGAGGCCCAGCAATAACACAATTAGGCGGCCCATTGGGAATCTGCCTGGTCAGGCAGATTTCTAGTCCTAGCCTGGTTTAGCACTTGGGTACTTGTTGAAAGGCCTCTTGCATTTTCTTAATCTTTGTTTTGCACTAGTTTCAAAGTGCAGGACTGTAATGCTGGGGTCAAATAGTTTCCATGGTACCATACAAGGGTTAATTGATCTGCTTTGCATATAGCCTTCCATAATAACTATTCAATGTTAAAGGAATAATACCATCTTTCTAGACGACAACGCACATTAGGACTAAAAGCAGGGCAAGATAAAGTTAGAACACTGCACATTGGGTGACACCACTTTGCCAGCCAAGGTGCAAGGGCCTTCTCCAAAGAATGTAGTGCTGAGATATGACCTGGGCAACTTTTCCGTTCACCCTGTATTACTGAAGCAGGGTTGGGAGAACAAGTGCACAATGAAAGGGCCGTTTAGGGGGTAGCAATGACACCGTGTCACTTACTGGTTCAGCAAGCGAGGAGCTTCCAGCCAGTGGAACAAGCATAGTATGTATGGCAACTGGGAACCTCCAAGCAAATGTCTGATCACAGGCCACCCCCAGGCTGTGGCCCGTTGCTTATCGTCGAGGGAAGGATTCCACTCCATCATGACTGCAATCAAACTTCAACTTTATTACCTGTAGAAGTATCTGCCTCTCTATTATCACTCAGGAACCAGGAGGTGGAGCTGCTTGGGTGCGCCATTTTCTGGAGGTATTTCCTCCTCCACAGAGGACCAGCAGGGCTTGTTTGCAATTCGGCATAGCCTTGTGAGCCTGCCACAACCAGGCAGAACCCAGCTTAACTACTTGCACACTGGTGACTTTCTTTGCCTCATTTCCAAGCAGAAAGAACCTGTTAAGCATACTCCAGGCATTACCAAGCAACATCAACACCTGCCTACCTTTTGCGGCACTCAAACCCCTCTCATCAGGGTCTTGAGGGCACACAACACATGGTAGGGTGGGGACATCGACACAAAAATGTCGATAGTATCGACTATCGCTGAACAAACTTGATTATTGTAAAATATCGGTGAAAAACTAACAAAATTTCGATATATCGACTTTTTTAAATGCTGTATAAAAATAAAATAGGTCTAGGGTTAATAATTAGAGATGAGCGAGCATACTTGTCCGAGCTTGATGCTCGTTCGAGTATTAGGGTGCTCGAGATGCTCGTTACTCGAGACGAGCACCACGCGGTGCTCGTCTCGATTAAACGAGCACTGACCGTTGAATTCAATGGAGCCGACAATACAGCTGGCTCCATTGAAAGCAGTGGGCTGCCGGCGATCGCACAATGAATTTTCGGGAAGGGCTTAAATATATAAGCCCTTCCCTGCAATTCATCCAGAAATGTGTAAAAATAAAAAAAATATATATACTCACCTGGTCCCGGCAGACGGAGTTCAGCTGCGGCCAGCTGGCAGTTCTCCTGAACTGCTCTCTGTAGTATTCAGCAGCCGGGGATTTAAAATCCCCGCCTGCTGAATGAGCTGCTCTGATTGGTCACAGCCTGACCAATCAGAGGCAGATCTCACTCACACCCATTCATGAATTCATGAATGGGTGAGTGAGTGCTGCCTCTGATTGGCTCAGCGCAGCGCTCAGCTGAATGACAGCAGTTCAGCACCACAGTGCAGGGGACAGCAGGAGAAGACGAGGCTGTGCCCCGGCAGCTGAAGGGAGGTGAGTATCTATTTTTTTTGTTTTTTTAAATCACTTTTAATTCATTTCCAGGGAATGGCTTACATGTAAAGCCCTTCCCTGAAAAAGAATTCAGGTGTGCCAGCGGACCATTGTCTTCAATGGAGTCGCCGGCAGCAGCGGCTCCATTGAAGAGAATGCCTGCATTTTTATTCTTTTTTACACTAAAATCTTTCTTTTTCAGGTAAGGGCTTATATTTTTAAGCCCTTCCCGACAATTCATCCCGCGATCGCCGGCAGCCCATTGCTTTCAATGGAGCCGGCTGTATTGTCGGCTTCATTGAATTCAATGGGCTAACATCGTTCTTCTCTGCCACAGCTGTTACAGCTGTGGCAGAGGAGAACGATCGTTA
This sequence comes from Eleutherodactylus coqui, assembly GCF_035609145.1. Classification (NCBI taxonomy): domain Eukaryota; kingdom Metazoa; phylum Chordata; class Amphibia; order Anura; family Eleutherodactylidae; genus Eleutherodactylus; species Eleutherodactylus coqui. Next base: position 71,085,257 of record NC_089841.1, read on the forward strand.
TGCTGACAGTGTGGGGGGGGGGGGGGGTCTCACTCTTGCCACTATTGTGGCTTAATAGTGAGACCTCGGAGCCTTAAATGCAGCCCTGCATGTTGCTCCTCGCCTGCCCTATCCATTTCTGTGTTTTTTACATGACTTTGGTGATTTGCTAAGATTTTCACGAATGAAAACCTTAGCGGAGCACCAGTCATACACAAAAATGCTCGAGTCGCCCATTGACTTCAATGGGGTTCGTTACTCGAAACGAACTCTCGAGCATCACTGAAAGTTCGACTCGAGTAACGAGCACCCGAGCATTTTGGTGCTCGCTCATCTCTATTAATAATGCAACACAATCAACAAAATGATAGTTTTCTTTTAAAACTTTAAATTGTTGAATTTATTAACTTATAACTATTAATAAGATGAACATATATTAAAGTTACAAATGAAAATAAAAAATTACAGATGAAACATAGAATTAATATTAGGTATATGAGAAGAAGCTTTTTATCATTGGCCCCAATAATCGTTATCTAATGAGCCAACAAACACACTGAAACAAGGTCCTGCCAGCTACAAGGAGGCCAGGAGCTGGACGCTGGACCTGACGGGATGTGAGCGGGATCTCTGTGTGTTTGTGGAACTGTGTGCCTATGGAAAAGCTTTCATTTAGAAGCATTGCCCACAGCCATCGCGTTAGACGCAAGCGTTCTGAGCCTGCATCTAACACAATGAACAAACACGTGGAAAAGGGGCCCCAGACCCCACTTTTTCTGAGAGGCATTTTGCCTGGAGCAAACCTCATTGGTGACAAAGAGTCACCTCACACTTTCCAAAAGATTCTAGAACTTGTTTATAAGTTCATTAGTGCCTCGAGCAAAACTACATCCTGTACAACACAAAGGAAAGGGCAGAATGTAAAGAAAGAAGATCTGGTCACCGGACCACAAGACATGTTACCCCTTTACAAAAATCGATATTATATCGCTTTAAACTATCGATGTTACTGATATATCGGGCATAACAATATCGATGAAGTGTATCGCCAAAGCAATAGCGATATATTTTGATATATCAGTTTTTGATGTCCCAACCTTAAAACATGGACAAAATAAATTTTATCAACCATAAATTGCCTCCTAAGTCTACCATAGACTCGGATATGTTTCACCAACAACGGTGTCATCAGGGGGCTGGGTCAATATGCATTAACTCACATATCACTTGCATTAACCAATGAAGGCAAAATGATCTTAGATTATGGGTAAATAACTGATAAGATGAAACAAAATATAAATGGACGGCATATGAAGATTATCCCAGAGAGTATCATCCTCCTGTTTAACCGATCAACGATGGCAATGTTTATGTGGATTTTTTTCCCATACAACTTTATAGACCTCCATCCTGTAATAGATCTTGAGAAACACAAGGTAAGTGCAAAGGCGAGAGCAAGGAACACAACCAGTGCTGGAGTCTTCATAGAGAATTTACACATTTCCTTGGAACGTATTGCCCATTTTTTCAATGGGACAGTAAAAGACATTGCAGGCCGATGTCCATGCCAGAGCGAGGTTTCCTATTAAAAGCAATGGTAAACACTTGCCGATCCTCGAACATTCCTAAAAGCTCCATGGAGGATCGCTACTTCACAGAAGTGATGGGAGGCTTTTTTGCCAAAAACCCCCCACCTTGCATCAGCATGAAAACGCATGTTGGCCAGCGCAATATTGTGCTTGTTCATGTGTAGATAGCCTAAAGGGGGTCATATATGCTATATGTATGTCAGCCAACAACTACTGTTCTTGGTGGGACTTGCTGATATCTAATATATATGGTGGCCTCCTGATTCTCACCGATGGCAGATGTTGGAGGAGATCAGGATGGAGCCGCTGGATTTCCACTGCTGATCGATCCTTTTGTTCTCAGGAGATGGGATGTTCTCAGAAGTATTCCTCCCCCTCTATATTCAGAACACATGCACACTCAGCCGATCATACGGGCAACCTTAGACCCTCAGATTTGCAGAACTGTCAGATCACCCATCCTATTACATCAATTCCACATCTTTTAATGGAACCATGACATACAAATGTAGCAGAGCTGAATTTGTTAATTAATTGCTTCCTGTATGTACACAGTAACGGCTCTTACCCACTTGCGTTTTTTTAACGCTGTGATTTCGCTTCGTTTCTTTAATGCAATTGTCAATGGGACTTTCTAAAGCTAAAAACGCATTGCAAGTTGGTGCTTTGCGATTTTTGTGCGATGCGTTTTTAACATTAGAAAGTCCCATTGACAATTGCGTAAAAAAACGCAGCGAAATCGCAGCGTTAAAAAAACGCAAGTGGGTAAGAACCCTCAAGCCTCCTGTACATGGGTGGATTTGCATAGCGAAATCCAGAGTGGAATTCCGCCTCCAGATTCTGCAGCAAATCCATCCCATAGCATGCTATGAGAAAACGCGGTTTCCTATCCATGAGCATGCTGTGATTTTGGGCGGCCTACGCACGGCCAGCTTCCATTGAAGTCAATGGAAGCTGTCCGTCCCAAGACCATTCTGCAGTCATAATTGCAGAATGGCCGCGGGAGCCGCGTCATCGCCATAGCGACGGCACGGCGTCCTTCCAACTTTGAACCGGACGGCACATTTGCAGCAGAGAAGACCGGCGGAGCAGGAAGCTGGGATCACCGCTTCGGCACCGGATCGAACTCTGCTGGGGGAATCCCGCATGAGGGGTCCGACCCGCCCATGTGCAGGCACCCTAAATGACACGCAGAGTACAGGTAATATAGTAGATTACTCCTGAAGTCCCATGTAACACCACAGATGACCTATGATGATAAGGCCACATCCACATGGGCGACAGTGATATCGCTGCTACAAAGTAGCTGCAATATTGCCGCTATGTAAACGCGATTTTGTAGCGTTAGTGATGCTTTCTTCTTGGAAAAAATTAAGCATTGTGTCGCTGCTACCTGCAATTGTCTTGTGCGACTTTCTAGCAGGAAAGTTGATAGGACTTTCTAATGTTAACCCTTTCCAATCCACTGTCTGACGTCTAAAGACATTCTGATTGAAGGCTGTACAGCTCCGATGTTGGAAGACGTCTGGCAAGGTATTCTTACTGTATATTACTGGCCGCTGTGTTCTCAGGGGGCCTCTCCAGCATGTCCCATACCGCAGTACTGGCTCTAGCCCACAGATGGTGTGATTGTATAATGGCAGAAAGAGAAAGCCCCCTAGGAAACCATGAATCCAAAATTGGATTGCAAAGGGTTAAAAATCGCAAGTCCGTGCTATGAAATGCGATAAACAAGAAGGCTCTATAGGGAAACCTGGGCTACAAAACATCACAAATCGCGGCTGTATAGAGCATGCTGTGATTTTGTATTCTCGCAATGTAGCAGCCTACAAAACATCGCTCATGTGCGAAAACGCATTGGAAAGCATAAGCTTCACATACATGCGATTTGTAGCACTGTCGCATCGCTACAAAATTGCGTGAGAAAATTGTCAGTGTGGAGGAGGCCTTAGGCTGCTTCCACACAGGTTACAAAATCATGCAAGCCGCCGACCGGGGTGGGCTTTCCAGAATACAGCGAAGTCCTGAACAAAAGACGCGACTCAAAACCAATCCGTAGCAATGAGATTTTACTTAATTTGGCAGAACCCTTAACCAACCCGAACTCCCCCAGAAAGTTACATACGCTCAGCGGGGAAGCTGAGATTCTTGTGCCATGCAGCGCTGTGCTCTATAATGTGCGCCCTCAATATCCTCCAAGCTTTTGCCTAGCCGCAGGCCGTCTCTAACCAGCCGCTATTACCTTCTATCACCCTGGAAGCAGGAACAATCAGTGTGGATGCTAGGGAGGCACCGGCGGCACAGCACAAGAGCTTACAATCTTATCAACACACCCGTATTCTCCCCTTACACAACACCACTCAACAGATATAACAATATATAGCTCACAAGTCAAGGCAAAGTACAGTTGCGTAACGTGTGACTTGTAGATATCCTTAGACAGCTCTACGAGTATAGAGTTCTCTGTGTGTTAGGACTATGTCGGAGAGCTCAGTCAGATTGGCGGTGCGTGTACGGTTACACCAGAGGCCTTAGTTCTCTGGCTGACCCGGGTCTGGTGGGTACCTTTAGACTTTGTCCGGAACGCAGGAATAGGATTTCATCCAAGAACCATATGAACTCACTGACGCCGCTACTTCTGAGCCCGGTCTGTAATGACCATCTTCTCCGTTAAGATGGTAGTCTGACAAACTCTGGAACAGTCTCTAATGCAGCTCCCCTCCCGGAAGCTCCGGTCCTCGTTGGGGTCCTTTTTCCGGTGGATCGCAGTGTCTGTCTCGCTAGCTGCAGTCCTCACCAGCTCATCTCATCTCGCTCACACGCATCTAACCGCTTTTCTCTGCTCCTCTCTATGGTCATGATGCACTTCTTTTTTCTCTGTCCCAGTCCAGAGCACAGTGACCTCTTGTGGTCAAAAAACAAAATGACAGTTACAACAGAAACGGACATTCCCAGCAGGAGGACTGTTTCACCATCTTACAATCACGCGATTTTGTCACAATGCAAGATCACTATTAACCTTCTTGTGATAAAAGCGCACGAGAAAATTCACAGAAAAATCATCACTGACGCTACAAAATCGCGTGTACAGAGCTGCAGTATTGCAGCGATTTTGTAGCGCTGATATTGCTGTCGCCCGTGTAAGGCCTCCTTCACACGGGCGACATGGCATCACAGTGAGAAAAGCGCAGCGATATTGCATCGCTGCACCATGCCATACCGCAATTTTAAAGCGCAACTTTGTAGCACCACGTGGATTTTTGAGTAGGGGCTTGAAACATATTTTTTCTGCGATGTGATGCAACAGAGAGGAAGGGTACATAGGGAAACATGGGCTTCAAAACCTCACGATCCATGGGCATATCGCCGGACCGGTGAGGTTTTTGTGGCGGGTTGTTGCATGCTACAAAATATCACGTGTGAAGGAACCCATAGGAAAGCATGGGCTTCACATACATGCGATTTGTAGCACTGTAGCAACGCAACAAAATTGCGTGACTTTGTCGCCTGTGTGAAGGAGGCCTAAGTGAGGCCCAAGTCTATGAGCACAGATAATGTAGTAGCTGCTGTCCTATGAAACACATAAGATATGGTATGGTAGATAATGTACTAACTGCAGTCCTATGTAACACATAAGATATGGTATGGTAGATAACGTAGTAGCTTCAGTCCTATGTAACACATAAGATATGATATGGTAGGTAATGTAGTAATTGCAGTCCTATTTAACGCATAAGATATGATAAGGTAGATATTGTAGTAGCTGCAGTCCTATGTAACACATAAGATATGATATGGTAGATATTATAGTAGCTGCAGTCCTATGTAACACATAAGGTATGGTATAGTAGATAATGCAGTAGCTGCAGTCCTATAGAGCACATAAGATATGGTATGGTAGATAATGTATTAGCTGCAGTCCTATGTAACACATAGGAAAGGTATGGTATATAATGGAGTAGCGTCAGTCCGATGTAGCACATAAGCTATGGTATGGCAGATAATGTAGTAGCTGTAGTCCTATGTAACACATAAGATATGGTATGGTAGATAATGTAGTAGCTGCAGTCCTATGTAACATAAGATATGGTATGGTAGATAATGTAGCAGTTGCAGTCCTATGTAACACATAAGATATGGTAGATAATGTGCCCCCATGCAGGACTGGTTGTGGAGGGGAGGTATATTCCTCCTATGTGGAGGAGCAGGAAGAGTCTCACCTGCTGGGGATTAATTCATTCAGAGGGCGGATATATAAGGGGAAGCCAGGAGGACAGTTATCAGCCTGGAGACACAGAAAGCCTGTCTGTGGGAGAGCAAGAAGTGAGCTGAATAGTAGTGCAACTATTGGGGGTGAGGTTTTAATTGGGTGCTGAAGCCTTAAGCGGTTCATGGTTTCTCTTTTCCCATATGTGGGTACCAGTACTGTGAATGAAGTATAAGGCCTCATGTCCATGGCAAAATGATGTGTGATCTGCTGCCCCATAGGGATGCATTGGACACCTGCAGGTAGTTAAATACCTGCAGATGTCATTTTCTCCTGAGGTGTGGATTACGTGTGGGAAAACACCCGCAGCATGCTCCATTTTCGTATGGGTCTCCCGTGGGGACTGCTCCCGCAGGCTTCTATTGAAGCCTATAGAAGCTGTTTGGATCCGCATCTGAATTTATGCTCTCTGGCCTGGGAGAGCAGGAGTTAAAAAAAGTGCACAGCACTCTGCCGGGGTGCCGAGCACATCCGCTGGGCTGAAGAAAGAAGAGCCAGCCGCGATGGAGGGCAGATCTGCTGTGTCCGGACAGGTAAGTAATTCTTCTTAGGCCTCATGTCTGTGGGAAAGCAGGGACCCGCTGCAGGATTCTGCATGGAGAATCTGTGGTGGGCCTGATTTTTCCCTGTGGACATGAAGCCTTAGGGTGAGTACCTACTAGTGTGGTTGTTTGGTTATTTTTTTTTTTCCAATTGTCAATTGGACTTTCCAATGTTAAAAACGCAATGAAACTTGTGTTTTTAACATTAAAGTCTGATTGGTCCCTGCGCTGAGCCAATGAGAGGCAGCAGTCACTCACCCATTCATGAATGAGTGTGAGTGAGATCTGACTCTGGTCAGGCTGTGACCAATCAGAGGCAACTCATTCAGCAGGTGGGGATTTTAAATTCCCCGGCTGCTGAATACTACTCACAGCTGTTCAGAGCAGGTCAGGAGGACTGCCGCCAGCCGCGCTGAAGTGTGTGTGTGTGTGTGTGTGTGTGTGTGTGTGTGTGTGTGTGTTCCCGCCAAATCTCGCCGACAGCCAATTGCTTTCAATGGCCTAAAATCGTTCTTCTCTGCGAACGATCTTTATACTGACAGTGTGGGGGGAAGGGGGGGTCTCACTCTTGCCACTATTGTGGCTTAATAGTGGGACCTGGGAACTTGAGATGCAGCCCAACATGTAGCCCCTGGCCTGCCCTATCCGTTTCTGTGTCGTTCCCATCCCTTTCTTTAATTTCCCAGGTTTTCACAAATGAAAACCTTAGCGAGCATCGGCGATATACAAAAATGCTCCAGTCGCCCATTGACTTCAATGGGGTTCGTTACTCGAAACGAACTCTCGAGCATCACTGAAAGTTCGACTCGAGTAACGAGCACCTGAGCATTTTGGTGCTCGCTCATCTCTATTCATTACCCATTTCATACCCAAACCAGTTTTGGTTCTCCTAACTAAGCTCCATTTATAAAAGCTGTTGTAATGGAATATTGCTGGCCATATGCCACTGCAGGGAGGAGGGGAGCACTGAAAGCTCCCTGCAATGACCCTATCTAATAGGCTCACCGCAGAGAATTGTGGCAATTTGCAACATGCAGCAATAGTTAGCCTATGGAAAGCGTTCACTGTGTTACACACAATCTGGCCATGGGTGTGTATCTTCTACCACCCCTCAGTCTATAAACTTGAGTTACAAAAGAAGCCATGTGACTATGGCCATCCAAACAAATGGGTTCTTCTGTAGTCTGAATTTTCAAACCAAAAATCGGATGGCAATATTCTGTGGATCTACCCTGAGACTGAAGCTGGTCTCACACGACTAGATTTGAATTGTGGCTTTTTGCGATCAGTGTCCATGTGGACAATCCGTGATGAAAAGGCGTGAAAGGAATGTATGACTTTTTTCTTTCAGTCACAGATACGACTTGAAGAAAAAATCACGGCATGCTCTATTTTACCATGCATTCTACGCGGACATCATCCAATGATGTCAATGGAAGCATCTGACTCGCAGCCCATACACAATTAACACTTTGTATGTGCTGCCGGTAACCAGGTTGCTAAATGATGTTGTGGGTAATACAAACAAAAAGGCTGTACTGCATATGACCACCTGAGAACCTCCGCGGTCATCCACAGCACAGGTTAGTGCTGTATGCTGGGTAACCGGCATACGGGATCTAACTCAGTTGTTTGAGCCCAGTCTAATAGCTATACCCTACAAAATAAAAGACCATATATTGTGAGAGGAATATCTATCATAAATCCACTTTGTTTGATATTATGTCAACTTTTTTTTTTCCTTGTAAGACTGCTGGTAATTGTTGGCATGACTATGTCTATTTCATGCTTTTAAGCCCCCCTTTTTTTTTCTCCGCAGCAATGCCTTCTCGTGTGGAAGCTCAGGTTGTGGTTGGCAATACTTTAGCGTCTGTAGGCTCACCAGATATGCTTTGTGAGGGAACTCCAGCTCCTGAGACTCTGCCAGCAGATACTGGAGCTTCATCCACTAAGGAGGTTGTATCAGAGGACACTAATACTCCAACAGAGGACACTAAATCTTCTGCAGAAAATGAGGCCACAGAAACTACAGGTGTAGACAATGAGGCTTCACCTGTAGACAAGACACCTCCATCTACAGAGAATGATGGCCTTCCCAAGGATGCTGAGGCTACAACTACACAGAATGAGGCTTCATCCAAAGTGAATGATTCCCCATCAGTAGACCATGATGCATCATCCATAAAGAATCAGACTCATTCAGTGGCTCCAGTCTCCGAAAATGGGTCTTCCTCTACTGATGTCAATGTAATAGAGGAGGCTCCAGACTTGGTGAAGGAGGCTTCATCAGAGGCCCCAAAAGCTACATCAGCAGAGAATGATGCCCCATCAGTGGGCACTGAAGCTTTACCCACAGAGAATCAGGCTCCTACAGGAGAAACTGGGGCTGCATCAGCAGAAAATGCAGTGGAAGCACCTGGTAAGTATGACGAGGGGTTGCGACTCCAGACCATACACTGAGGAATTCATGAGCAGTTCTGTAGTTGAGTAGAGTAAAACTTGGCATTGTATCTGGCTATGATGGAATGGTGTCACTGACCATGCAGTTCTCAGCAGATGAGACTCCTAGAACATGGTTATCACTGTCATAGCTATTGGGGTTGCAATTGCAACCTTGATCCTAAGCAAGGCAGGCCACATTAATATTTTGGGTGTGCCTACCCAGCACTGCTAGCAGCCATACTTCAAGTTACTACTCAGTCACCTAACACTGCTGCATGACAGCCCAACTCCTTGTCCATCTGCAGCACTGAGTGCTAGAGGAGAGAGATCAGGCTTGGAGGCTGCCAGGCTAGGTGACTGAAGTTTTGTGAGTTTGAATCCTATCACTGCGCTCTGTTATCCAACCCAGCAGCATAAGAGCCCAACCTCCCCTGTGTCTCTAGGGTTCAGACCACGCTGCAGATGGAGATGAGTCCTGCTTGAACTCAATTTGGATTAGGTGGATTTTGCAGCAAAACTTGGTGGCCAGAAGACCTTCTAGCAAAGGAGCAATCCTCAAGGCCATTTTTAATAAGGAGACCTATTTGGGGGCACTCTTACTAATGTGGCTACATCTGGGGATACTTAAAGGGTTAATGTTTGTGGGCACTAGTATTAGATTGCTGGAAATAATACACTTTTTTTTTTTTTTTTCCCCCCCATTTCGCCTTCTAAAAATTTCAATAAAAGTGATCAACATTGCCATGTGTTCCACTAAATTGCCAGTAATCTATCTAGGCTTGCAAAAAACACTGATTCCTGAATAGAAGTCAGAAAAGTTATGGGGCTTTGAAAGTGGCAATGCCAAAAATAAAACCTTTTAGGAAAAGTTTGTAAAAGTTTAGTAAGCCTAAAAAAAGTGTGTTATTTTTTTTTTTCTTTGGTACTGTTTCCTTTTCCTGTGGGTTGGTACATTTATCTTGAAGGAAGAAAAAAACCCCACAGCAGATAATGTTGTAGCTGCAGTCCCAGGTAGCGATGCAGATTACACTTGGTGAAAACTCTGAGCACAGATATATTGGCTGCAGTCCTATGTAAGATATGGTAGATGATGTGGATAAAAGTATATGAAAAGCACCTCTGGTGCAATAGTCTGTGCTCACCTGGTGTGGACTCTTGGACCCTAGTCTCCAGGTGTCTCACCTGTGGTCCTTCAATTAATGTTCACTCGATTCTTATCCTATGCTGTTTGCATCCACTTGATTAAGGGGAGAGCTGCATGGATACTGGGGGACCTCTGGACAGTCACTCCCCAGTCTATAGAATAAAATAAAATGGTAAATCCTGTGCTCCTAGGATAGCCGTGGAAAAGTTTAAAGGCAAAATATCACCAAAAGAACCATTTGGTTCCTCTCCTTCAAAGTGTCATTAAGAGACACATGGTTCTTTAGGTGATATTTTGTCTCTGAACTTTTCCATGACTATCCTAGGAGCGCAGGATTTTTTTTCCTTCTATGGGAGATGATTAGAGATGAGCGAGCACCAAAATGCTCGGGTGCTCGTTACTCGGACGAAATTTTCGCGATGCTCGAGGGTTCGTTTCGAGTAACGAACCCCATTGAAGTCAATGGGCGACTCGAGCATTTTTGTATATCGCCGATGCTCGCTAAGGTTTTCATTTGTGAAAATCTGGGAAATTCAAGAAAGTGATGGGAACGACACAGCAACGGATAGGGCAGGCGAGGGGCTACATGTTGGGCTGCATCTCAAGTTCCCAGGTCCCACTATTAAGCCACAATAGCGGCAAGAGTGGGCCCCCCCACACTGTCAGCATAAAGATCGTTCTCCTCTGCCATAGCTGTTACAGCTGTGGCAGAGAAGAATGATTTGTCTTCTATGTTCTCAATAGGGTCGGCGCTGCTGCCGCCGGCCCCATTGAGCGCATATAGAGAAGAGAACAGGAATCGCAGATCGCACATAGGTGCGATCTGCGATTTCTATGGCCTAAGAAGGACCGTTGGGGTTCTTGAAGCCTAAAATCACTCCTAACACTCTCCCTATAGCAGCTCCGGCATCAACAGCACTTTCCCTGAACTATGTCAGAATGCATCTGTGGCGAGCCGCGGGCAGATTTTAATACTCGGGTGACACCTAATCTCGCCAGCCACTCACTGCAGGGGGGTGGTATAGGGCTTGAACGTCGCAGGGGGAAGTTGTAATGCCTTCCCTGTCTTTCTATTGGCCAGAAAAGCGCGCAAATTTCTCAGGGAAGAAAATGAAAGTAACTCGAACATCGCGTGGTACTCGTCTCGAGGAACGAGCATCTCTAACACCCTAATACTCGAACGAGTATCAAGCTCGGACAAGTATGCTCGCTCATCTCTAGAGATGATGCGTATTCCTCCTATGTGGAGGAGCAGGAAGAGTCTCACCTGCTGGGGATTAATTCATTCATAGGGTGGATATATAAGGGGAAGCCAGGAGGGCAGTTATCAATATGGAGACACAGAAAGCCTATCCATGGAAACTTGGAACTGTAACTATAGAGGGTGCAAAGGATGAGGTTGTACCTGGGCTTTGAAGCTTTAGGGACCCATAAGGTTTCTCACTTCCATGTGAGGAGACCAGTATTGTAGATGCAGACTCTATAACAGTGTCCCAACTGTAATGCTTCATTGGATCCCAGCAGCTATGTGTTATTTCTCTGCTGCTGAAGGTGTGTAAGTGTAGTGACCGAATACGTCATCCAGGTCCCCCTCCATAAATGTCATACATGTATGTCCTATGTTAGTGCACTCTGCAAAACTGTCTTGTTACTTCCAATGTGAGCGTTGTATAGCTGCAGCGCTTGAGGTTAATTTTCAATAAAATCCAAAGCCTGCATGTAAATGTATCAAGTTTGTCATGTGGTGTGAGGGATTCAGAGCAGGAAAGGGTCCATGTCTTCAGGAGTTTGGTGCAAGAGGTCTGGGCACACGAGGGCACCTTCAGCCCTTGTGTGCCGAAGCATGGCAGAAAAGGGGAGATTCACGTTCTGTATGTGATTGGATGCTAATGGAGTGAGCCTCAGAGGGAACACCAGTAAGTTTTTGACTTTGTTCCTACAAGGCCCAGTGCAGAGGTACTTCCTCAGTTAGTCTTTTCCTATGTGGCCATCTGGATCCCCACTTAGAGGTACACCCTTTGTCTGTAACACCCATGCATTTTCAAGGCTGGGTGGAGGTACTACAAGTCTCTGTTCACACATGTGCAATGTGCATCTTTAAGTCTAGAAGAGCCATGTGGAGGTACTGATCTTTGAATTCTGTTTATTTACCTGCACTGAAGTTTACTTGAAATGAAGAGTAGGCAATTGACTTGTAAAGCTTTATGCCAGGCTGTAACTGTTCCTAGAGACCTGTGGTACTTAAACTGTCTGTGGCTGAATTACTTACCCGCCAATGGTCATAGCGGTGTGAGTGTTTGAACGGTGGCGTCAAGCATGACAACTGCCCCCTTTTCAGTTTGGTGGGTGTTTGTGGTGGACTGCAGTGATGCTCTGGCCTTGGCTGCATGTGTCCCTGTGGAAAGGAGTATGGTAAGTGTCACCAAGACAAGTTAACACTTTACCCTTACAGTCTCCCTACATATGTCAGCTGTCTGGGGTTTTCCTATGGGATGCTGCATAAGCTGGCAGGGAGGAGCTCTCCTGCTGTTGGTGAGGGGCAGATATTGTATAGGAAGTGTAAGGCAGGAAGGATGTAATTGTGTTGCTTTGTTCACTTGTATTGGCAATGTGATTTGCCATCTTCAACCCAAACCAGTTTTGTGCTTTCTGCCTGAGCCTCATATGAAAAATCTAATATGTACTGTAGCATTTATGCAGCAATGACTTTTTGGCGTGCTTTCACCAATCCAAGTAAACTGAGACTGTCTTTATGGGACATGTTGTACTTTGTGGTAAACTCCCAGGTGCTTTTTTTTTTTTTTTTTTGTTTACATAACATGTGCTTCCCCTTCCCTTGTAAGACTGATTGGGGCTCAAGCAGATGCCCTGATCGGATCTTGCTGTGAGAACTCTCACAGCAGGATGTGACCTGCGGCGTCTCCTCCTCAGCTCTATGTGCTGGCTGCCACCCAGCTGGCATGTGCACAGAGCTGGCGCGTCAGCGGTGATCCTGTGCGGGCCTCTGAGGCTCTCCTAGAAATAGGACATGCCACGATTTGTTTACTGCATTAATTTTCACGCAGTCAAATTGTGGCTGTCTGCATAGGCTTTTGTGCAATCCTATGGTGGCATGCACAGGTGGAAATTCTGCAGGAAACCCTGCCATGGAATTTCTGCCCATGTGTATTCACCCATAGTAAATGTTGGCATGACTGTCATGTTAAGCTTTTTTTTTTTTTTTTTCCTCAAGATGTTAGGCTTGCATATAGCACAAGTTTTACAAACTTTGATGACTAGAGATGAGCGAGCACCAAAATGCTCGGGTGCTCGTTACTCGGGATGAAATTATCGCGATGCTCGAGGGTTCGTTTCGCGTAACGAACCCCATTGAAGTCAATGGGCGACCCGAGCATTTTTGTATTTCGCCGATGCTCGCTAAGGTTTTCATTTGTGAAAATCTGGGCAATTCAAGAAAGTGATGGGAACGACACAGCAACGGATAGGGCAGGCGAGGGGCTACATGTTGGGCTGCATCTCAAGTTCCCAGGTCCCACTATTAAGCCACAATAGCGGCAAGAGTGCCCCCCCCCCCTCTCTCCCAACAACTTTTACTTCTGAAAAGCCCTCATTAGCAATGCATACCTTAGCTAAGCACCACACTCCCTCCAACAAAGCACAACCACTGCCTGCATGACACTCCGCTGCCACTTCTCCTGGGTTACCTGCTTATAGCCGGTTCCACTGAAAGCAATGGGCTGCCGGCGTGCGTGGGATGAATTGTCGGGAAGGGCTTAAATATAGAAGCCCTTCCCTGCAATTCATCCAGAAATGTGTTAAAATAAAAAATATCTCACCTGAGGTTTTGTTTCTGTGGAGGCCCACGAGCAGCTTTAACCCCCTCAAGCATAAATTGCTGGCTCATGCGATTTGATGCTGCCAAAGCACTTATCCCCCTTCTATGGCGCCCCTAACCCCTCTTCCCTCCCATTAATCGTTGTGTGTCTCCCCCTGTCTAGTTATGTTAGTAGGATGATGCCACACCAAGATTGACTGACTTTTACTACAGAGACTATCGCCCAACTGGCGGCATTGTCCCAGTCAGGATCATATGTGACATGATTTAGCCTTTGGCAAATTGTTATTGTACACTTACCTGTTTAAAATTCAATAAAAAATTTCGGATTTTGAAAAAATAAAAAAATAAAAAATATATATACTTACCTTGTCCCTTGTACCTAAAACTTTTTTTTTTTTTTTTTTCCTTCAGCAATGGCCTCATGTGTGGAAGCTCAGGTTGCAGTTGCCAATACTTCAGCACCTGCAGGTTCACCAGATATACCTTGTGAGGGAACTCCAGCTCCTGAGACTCTGCCAGCAGATACTGGAGCTTCATCCACAGAGGAGGTTGTATCAGAGGACACTAATGCTCCTACAGGGGACACTAAATCTGCATCTGCAGGAAATGAGGCTCCATTAGAGGCCACAGAAACTACAAATGTAGACAGTGAGGCTCCATCTGGGGATAAGAAGCCTTCATCCACAGAGAAGGAGGTTGTATCAGCGGACACTAATGCTCCTACAGAAGACACTAAATCTGTGTCTGCAAGAAATGAGGCTCCATCAGAGGCCACTGAAAGTGCAAAACTAGACAATGAGGCTCCATCTGCAGAGAATGATGCCCTTCCCAAGGACACCGATGTGTCAAACTTGATAACTGATGCTCCATCAGAGGACAGGGATGCTTCATCCACCGAAAATCGGACGTCTTCACTAGAAACTGGGCCTCTAGTCTTAAAAAATGGTGCTTCAACTGTAGAAGATGAAGTGCAAGCATCTGGTAAGTTTGAGGGGAGTGTGACTAGTGTTAAGCAACTTTTACACTTTTAACTTAACTTTAACTTTTAGTACCTCCACCCAGCCTTTAAATTCAATTTGGCAAAAATTGGTCCTCAATCTTATCCCCCTGGCCCATCATGACAAGCAACACTATGATGACTCTGGCCATTTTTTTTTTTAAATGTATTAACATTAACTCAGTAATGGGCAGCTGTGTCTGAGTAGTGTAAAACATGACATTGTATCTGGTTGTGATGGAATGGTGACTGAGTGTCCTCAGAAGATGAGTCTCCTATAACATTCTTGACTTGTACCCAGATGTGAACATGGAGCCCTCCAAGGAGCCAAACAAGGTGGTGCCAAGTGTGACTATTGAAGGTAAATGTCCTAAACTTTCTGAGACCTTGTAATTACTGATGAGATCAATTACAGATTAATGATTTCTACCTCTTGCTGTAGAACCTGTTAGTGATGCTCCATCCAAGGAAAGCACACAGGAGGTGACAGATAATCAATAAGGTAATCATGGGATGATTTTGTTAGTTTATGTACTGCCTTTTTTTTCTGAAAATGAGACCTACCCCAGCTTGACATATAAGCCATCATTTGAAAATGAGCCCTAGCTAACCTACTTGAAAAAAACACATACTTGCCTGATCTGCAGCATACTGGTGCCTCACGATCGTCTCCTGCGGCACTGGCAAGCTGCAGTGTCCTTCATGCTTACATATCAGTTTCTTTCTGGCAAACAGGTCTTTGAATACCCCTGCCTCCAGTAAGAGCGCTGTGATTGGATAGTGTGCCAGCCAATCGCTGCCGCTTGATTCAGTGAATGACATTACTGATGCTTAATCCAATTACAGCACTTGCTGTGTTGGAGGCAGGATACTTAAAGCCCCATTGACCAGAAAGAAACTTATGTAAGTGCAGCGGACACAGCAGCTTGTCGCAGTGCCGCCGAGACAGTTGTGAGGCACAGGGATGCCGTGGACCAGGTGAGTATAAGCAACCCCCCCCCCCCCCCCTCCTCCTGATACCTAACGTGGTATCTGCTATTCATTGTGAAGGCACTGAATTACACTTCAACAGCTTATTACATAAAAGTACTGAAGCCAAATAGAAAGCTACATACAGTACACACCTCTGCGTTCAGTGTCTCCTCTGCTGCTCATAGATGGGTTACAGCAAGAAATCTGATAGGTCTGCTTTAATGAGCTTGTGAAGTTAAATACAAAGTCAGACTTTGCAAGCTATACTCACCAACAAGCCAGTATTGGGCAGAGTGGATCCCCGATGCACACCTCACACGGATCAGTCTCAGATCCAGAAAACAGTCCAAATGAGACAAATGTAGGCAGCATTAATGGTGCGAAATCATCCACATGAATATGTTTATTCCTCAAGATCCATTCAGCAACATTTTGGCTTTTAACAGAAGCCAGAATGTCACTGTATGGATCTTGAGGAATAAAAGTGATATCCATGTGGATGATTTTACACCATTAATGCTGTCTACATTTTAATTCATTTACTTGTGAAGTTATACAATGCTGATCCTGTTCTCTGTTCCAGGTGACTCTCTCAAAGCTGGAAGAGTTAGTGAAATCTTCTGTGGATCCTCCAGTGTTTGGTTTCTGATAAGGAAGGAATCCCTTTCTGGATGATGTGAGGATGTCCCTGACGAGTCTCCTCCTGAATAATAGTCTTGTTCCATGGAGTCTCCTCAGCAGTTTGGGCTTTTCTACTGTCCTTCTTCCAGGACTCATTCTCTCTGGACGCTAGAAGTCACCTTACTTTTGTACGCCTTTTCTTGAGGGTTTTGAAATAAAACTCCGGAATCTGACTTTCTTGTCAAGTTAGTGTGGTTGTCTGACTGGAGTCTTATTGAAGGAACTTCCTGGTGAAGGCTTCACTTTAATGTCACTAATGTGTAGCCCAAGATTGCATGAGATTAAGTTTGCTGGTACAAGGGCTGGCTGTACACTAATATCTGCAATAATCTCAACAAATGTAATGCTGTTGGAATCAGGTTTGTCTCCACTCTGTGAAGGGAGGGGAGAACTGGAGACTAATACCCCCATTAGTTAGGAAGGTGTTACCCATGGACAGTGGTGCAGCCACATGAGAATACCGAGGGACCTGCTGCAGTCTCAGTGTTGGAAGTCAATGACACTCGACTTCCTGGCCAAGGTAGTCCCTGAGGTTCACAATCTGCTTTTGCATCTTTCTGGTAAAGTCAGCCACAGGGAAGTTGCTAAGGGTTAATTGCATAAGGCAATCTTGGCCTGCCTCCATGCATCATGGCCCTTCCTCACATGCTGCATACTTACACTACAAATCATTTGCATGGTTTTCTGCATGCATAATATAGCACTGAATCACCAGTGTTTTGCATTTGGGCATTTAGATCTGCATGTAGCAAAAAAATGCAGCATGTACTATACCTTTTTAATCATGCATGCAAAAAAAAGTAAGCAGATCCAAGAAATTAGAAAAGTCATCTGCGTGAATGATTGGTTCCACGGTGTACATGGTTGGTTTTTTAGTAGTGTGGGTTTTTGCTGTGTCAAAATCTGCCCCATTTTCACAGTGTGTGAACTAATTAAGGGTAACTCTAATACAGTACCAGAACTAAACTTATTCTACATATACACAGTACTGGAAAGACACTCTGAACATAAATACAGCTCCTGAACCAATATCTAGCATGGTCTAAGAAATGACCAACTGCCCCCCCCCCCCCCCCCCTCTTCCAGGTAAGCGAGTGCTGTATTACTATAAAAAAAAAATAAATAAAATAAGGTTATGACAACCATCACTTTTTTAGTCTTTTATTGACTGAGGGTTTTTTTTTTTTTTTTTTTGCAGGACGTCTAGTAGTTTCTGTTGGTACTATATTAAAGTACGTGTGTGGGGTTTTTTGTTTTTTTTTTGTTTTTTTTTTAACTTGGAGAAGAGGGGACCAAAAAAGTGTAATTCTGGTGTGTTAAAATTTCTCTGACCTTCAAATTGCAGGGAATAAAATTATCATTTTAATCAGACTTATGGGTGCTGCAATACTAAATAGGTTTTGCTATATTTTATAATGAACTAAACATGTTTGGGTATTTTTACAGTACTATTCATGCAATTTACAATTCTTAAGTTATTTTTGCTCCTTGTTCCCCAGAGGGGAGAAGAACTTGTGATGGGACCCCCAAACTCTAATTGGGCATTTAAAGGTTTAACAGCTGCGATCAGCATCGGTGCTGACTAAAGCTGTTGTGGACAGACGTCAGCTATAAGATTGATGGTGCGTTCACACGAGCGTAGGCGTATTTACGTTCGCACGAGCGCAGCGTATAATCGCCGGAAAGAACGTTTTTCGCCAATCGCGACCACAGCTAGAAAGCGTATTTTCGTTTGTTCCTACTTTTCAAACGGTCTTTTCGGCCATCGAATATGCGTTGGTGCGTATTTCGGTCGCATATGTTCCGTTTTTTTTTTCTGGTTGCCGTTTTTACGCGCCGTAAAATCGCCCGTGCGAACGAATACATTGGAAACCAATGCCTCAGATGGTCACGTTTATACGATTGGGCGCAAAAACGCGCCGTTTATGCGCTCGTGTGAACGCACCCTGAAGAGTACATGTGACTGCACATCCCATTGGAAGAATGTCTCGTTAGGAACCACAAGGCTCTGTCCTGGGCCTGGTGGTGGTCAACATTTTCATAAATGATCTAGATGAGGGAATTCAAGGGGAAACTGATCAAATTTGCTGACAACACAGCTAGGGGAGAGGATTTAAACAGATCTGGACGAGCTTGAAAAGTGGGCAGCAACTAACAATGGTATTTAACAGGGAGAAATGCAAAATCCTACGTCTGGGCAAGGAAAGTGAACCAATGAAGGCACAATGATCATAGATTTATGGGTTAACAACCAATAAGATGAAACTAAATATAAATGGACAGCATGTGAAGACTATACCAGAGAGAATTGTTCCCCCGTTTCAACCAATAAATGATGGCGTTTACATGTTGACTCTTATATGTGGACCAATTGGACAGACACTGGAGCCAGTGCATGATGGAGAGTCAAGTGTCCATTGAGCATCTGTGTAACTGCAGCCAATGCTAAACGATAAGACCAGTCAATGCACATAAATATAACTTTTTTTTTTTCCATCGACCTACCTGTATGAAGATTTTTTTTTTTCCCTATACAACTTTAGACGCGGGGGACATCTATCCTGTAATAGCAAGTCTTGAGAAACACAAGGTAAGTGCAAAGGAGAGAGCCAGGAACACAACTGCTGCTGGGGTCTTCATAGATAATTTACACATCTCCACTTTTAATTTTAAATTATGGCTACAAGATTACTGAAGAGCTTCTTGAGGGTCTGATGGTTTGGATACTACTCAAATGAACAAAAAAAGTACTGATGTCTTAGGCCAGTTTCCCACGGCTAAGAAACTTGCATGAGCTTTGTGCGTTGAGACTCACAAATCTCATGCGAATATGAATCCCATTTTTTTGGATGGAGTCACATACAAGTGCTATGTGTAATAGCCTTATGTGGCACAGAGTGTTAAGGCAGCAGTCCTCAGCTCTCACTGATGACCTGAAGGTTGCAAGTTCAATGCCCGCATGGTTCAGGTAGCCAGCTCGAAGTTGACTCATCCTTAGGGTGACTACCCACTACAGTTTTTTTTCCACTGCGAAATTCAGTGGTTTTTCTGCAGCGGTCTATGGGACTTTTATTGTTAAAATCGCGATTTTTAGCTTTACAAGTCCCATAGATCCCTGCAGAAAAAAAACAAAAAACGCTGCGAATTTCAGATGATGCAAGGTTTCCCTTTGAAAACAATGGCCACGCCAGAGGCTCACCACTTCACAACAGTCATGGGAGGTGTTTTGCCAGAAAAACACTTCGCATCAGCATGAAAACGCATGCCGGCGAATGTGATCTCGGGCTGAGGTGGCCAAATATATTATATGTATATCAGCCAACAACTGTTATCTGCCTCATGATTCTCACCCGATGGTAGATGTTGAAAGAGATAAGGATGGATCCACTGCTGGAACTCCTTTTGTTCTCAGGAGATAGGATGTTGTCAGAAGTGTACGACTTTCTCCCCCTCTATATCCAGAACACATGCACACTCAGCAGATCATATGTTTGGGGATGTTGGCCAAAATAACTGATGGCAACAATGACACAAGTCCCTATACAGAGTGGGAAGAGTAGAGAATGTGCGGGAAGGAGAGGAGGAGATAAGTCAGTGAGCAGTTAGAGGAGAGATGTCATGTCAGAAAAGGAGGAGGTACTCATGCCAGAGAGAGAAAGCAGTTATCAATACATTCTTCCCGAGGTCGAGCAAGGTCTCATTCCGCTCCCTTGGTGATCCACAGCAGTGCGGAGGAGAATCTATTCTGTGGTCGATCTTCCACTAAAACTACCTGGTGAACTAAAAGCGTTGCTGTACCCTAGATCTTGGCGTCCTATTAACAGGATAGTTCCTTCTGTGCCAAATATTCACAGAATTCTGCCGTCATTTCAAAATGTCAGTTGTTGGAGACTATCCCGCTGCCGACCCGCCAGCCATTGACGACCCTGCAGTAGTTGCTGCGCCAGTTGTTGCCACTGCACCAGTTGTTGCCACTGGGCCAGTCATTGTAGCGCCTGCTAATACAGCCCACATAACTACCAGCACTACTAGTTTTGCACCACTAGCCATGCCATACTGTCTAGGAGCGCCATGGGTACCCAAGTATAATGGCGAGTACCATACCCTCAGAGAATTTAGAGGGAAGATGGGGGCCGTATTGCATTTATATCTGATGACAATGGAACAAAAAATAGAAATCCTCATGGGTCAGTTAGAAGGTGCCACTGCCAGAGAAGTCAAAACATCGGCGCGTTAGCACAGAAAGACCATAGAGGTCGTTTTTGACAGACTGAAAAGTATTTCTGACATGCCTTTCTCGTCTGAAATAAAAAAAATGTTTCTTCAATAAGAGGCAGAAAGTTGGGGAAATTTTAAGGGAATATGCATTGTTCCTGCAGGAGGACATGAAGGCTGTAGTAAGGGCCGACCCCAAGGATGCCGCTGGTGCTGACTAGAGATGAGCGAACACCAAAATGTTCGGGTATTCGTTATTCGGAACGAACTTCCCGCGATGCTCGAGGGTTCGTTTCGAACAACGAACCCCATTGAAGTCAATGGGCGACCAGAGCATTTTTGTATTTCGCCGATGCTCGCTAAGGTTTTCATGTGTGAAAATCTGGGCAATTCAAGAAAGTGATGGGAATGACACAGAAACGGATAGGGCAGGCGAGGGGCTACATGTTGGGCTGCATCTCAAGTTCACAGGTCCCACTATTAAGCCACAATACCGGCAAGAGTGGGCCCCCCCCCCCTCCCAACAACTTTTACTTCTGAAAAGCCCTCATTAGCATGGCATACCTTTGCTAAGCACCACACTAGCTACAACAAAGCACAATCACTGCCTGGATGACACTCCGCTGCCACTTCTCCTGGGTTACATGCTGACCAACCGCCCCCCCTCCCCCCCACAGCGCACACCAAAGTGTCCCTGCGCAGCCTTCAGCTGCCCTCATGCCACGCCACACTCATGTCTATTTAGAAGTGCGTCTGCCATGACGAGGGACCGCAGGCACACACTGCAGAGGGGTTGGCACGGCAAGGCAGCGACCCTCTTTAAAAGGGGCGGGGCGATAGCCCACAATGCTGTACAGAAGCAATGAGAAATATAATTCTGTGCCACCGCCATCAGGAGCTGCACACGTAGGCATAGCAATGGGGAACCTATGTGCCACACACTATTCATTCTGTCAAGGTGTCTGCATGCCCCAGTTAGACCGGGCTTTTTAATTCATAGACACAGGCAGGTACAACTCCCTATTGTGAAGTCCCTGTCGACCCACAGCATGGGTGGGTGCCAGGAAGCCACCGGCGGTACATAGAAATATCCCATTGCATTGCCCAACACAGCTGAGGTAGTAATGTCGTGCGTAATACAGGTGGGCTTCGGCCCACACTGCATGCCCCAGTCAGACTGGGGTTCTTTAGAAGTGGACACATGTAGGTTAAACTCCCTGTGGACCCACTGCCTGGGTGGGTGCCAGGAAGCCACCGGCGGTACATAGAAATATCCCATTGCATTGCCCAATACAGCTGAGGTAGTAATGTCGTGCATAATACAGGTGGGCTTCGGCCCACACTGCATGCCCCAGTCAGACTGGGGTTCTTTAGAAGTGGACACATGTATTAAAAACTCCGTGTGCACCTACAGCATGGGTGGCTCCCTGGAACCCACCGGCGGTACATAAAAATATCCCATTGCAGTGCCCTGGACAGCAGAGCTAACGTCAGATTAAATGCAGGTGGGCTTCGGCCCACACTGCATGCCCCAGTCAGACTGGGTTTTTTTATACGTAGACACAGGCAGGTACAACTCCCTATTATGAAGTCCTTGTAAACCGACAGCATGGGTGGGTCCCAGGAAGCCACCGGCGGTACATAAATATATCCCATTGGAGTGCCCTGGACAGCAAAGCTAACGTCAGATTACATGCAGGTGGGCTTCGGCCCACACTGCATGCCCCAACTTGACTGGGGTTTTTAATTCATAGACACAGGCAGGTACAAATCCCCAATGTGAAGTCCCTGTGGACCCACAGCATGGGTGGCTCCCTGGAACCCACTGGCGGTACATAAATATATCCCATTGCAGTGCCCAGCACAGCTGAGGTAACGTCAGGTTTAATGCAGGTGGGCTTCGGCCCACACTGCATGCCCCAGTCAGACTGGGGTTCTTTATAAGTAGACACATGCAGTTACAACTCCGTGTGGACCGACAGCATAGGTGGGTCCCAGGAACCCACCAGCAGTACATAAATATATCCCATTGCAGTGCCCTGCTCAGCAGAGCTAACATCACATACAATACAGGTGTGCTTCGGCCCACAGTGCATGCCCCAGTCAGAGTGGTAATATGTACCTTAACAGTAACCGTGTTGGTGGGAATGTGGTGGCGACTGCGGACCTAGTAGCGCGGTTTTATTTAGTTGGTTTTCGGAATGTGGCCAGGATTAAGTGGGCCATGGTGGGGAGGCTCTCTTGTTGTGTCGGTAAAGGTGAAATTCTTGGACTTCCACCAGACGGACCAATGCAAAGGTATTTCCCAAGAATGTTTTCATTGTTGGAGGAGGAGGAGGGGGATGTTTTTGAGGCACTACGTGTCTGTGGTTATATGCACCTTAACAGTAACCGTGTTGGTGGGAAATGGCCTCGCCATTATCATGTCTTTGGGAAGCCTCTGTTTCCACACCCCAGTGACATAACATTAGCAGCGGTATAGGCAGAGCCCAGAATTAGTAACCTTTCAGCGGTAGCATTAGGGACAGGCCCCAGTAACATATCACTAGCAGCATTATAGCGGGAGCACAGTATTAGTTCCATTTCAGTAGTAGTAGCAGTCCAGACAGGCCCCAGTAACAATTCCGAAGCAGCAGTATAGGGGGAGCACAGTCTTAGTTCCATTTCAGTAATAGTAGCACTGAAGACAGGTCCCAGTAACAATTCGGAAGCAGCAGTATAGGGGGAGCACAGTCTTAGTTCCATTTCAGTAATAGTAACACTGAAGACAGGCCTCAGTAACAATTCCGAAGCAGCAGTATAGGGCGAGCACAGTATTAGTTCCATTTCAGTAGTAGTGGCAGTCAAGACAGGCCACAGTAACATTCCCATTGCAGCAGTTTAGGGAGATAACAGTCTCTTTCACATTTCAGTAGTTGCAGTATAGACAAGGCCCCAGTTACATTTATGTAGCAAAAGTGTAGGCCAACCCCACACACCTTGCTGTACCATGAGTGCAGGCGAAGCCCATAAAAATTACTAGGATTACACTGTAGGCGAGGGCCCAAAAAAATTGGTGTACCAACAGTACTAATGTACCTCAGAAAAATTGCCCATGCCCAACCAAGAGGGCAGGTGAAACCCATTAATCGCTTTGGTTAATGTGGCTTAAGTGGTAACTAGGCCTGGAGGCAGCCCAGTTTAACGAAAAATTGGTTCAAGTTAAAGTTTCAACGCTTTTAAGAGCATTGAAACATATAAAAATTGTTTAGAAAAATTAGATGAGTGAGCCTTGTGGCCCTAAGAAAAATTGCCCGTTCAGCGTGATTACGTGAAGTTTCAGGAGGAGGAGCAGGAGGAGGAGGAGGAGGAATATTAGACACAGATTGATGAAGCAGAAATGTCCCCGTTTTGGATGGTGAGAGAGAACGTAGCTTCCATCCGCGGGTGCAGCCTACGTATTGCTTACGTATCGCTGCTGTCCGCTGGTGGAGAACAGAAGTCTGGGGAAATCCAGGCTTTGTTCATCTTGATGAGTGTTAGCCTGTCGGCACTGTCGGTTGACAGGCGGGTACGCTTATCTGTGATGATTCCCCCAGCCGCACTAAACACCCTCTCCGACAAGACGCTAGCCGCAGGACAAGCAAGCACCTCCAGGGCATACAGCGCTAGTTCAGGCCACGTGTCCAGCTTCGACACCCAGTAGTTGTAGGTGGCAGAGGCGTCACGGAGGACGGTCGTGCGATCCGCTACGTACTCCCTCACCATCCTTTTACAGTGCTCCCGCCGACTCAGCCGTGACTGGGGAGCGGTGACACAGTCTTGGTGGGGAGCCATAAAGCTGGCCAGGCCCTTAAAGACTGTTGCACTGCCTGGGATGTACATGCTGCTCGATCTACGCACATCCCCTGCTACCTTGCCCTCGGTACTGCGCCTTCTGCCACTAGCGCTGTCGGCTGGGAATTTTACCATCAGCTTGTCCGCAAGGGTCCTGTGGTATAGCAACACTCTCGAACCCCTTTCCTCTTCGGGAATCAGAGTGGGCAGGTTATCCTTATACCGTGGATCGAGCAGTGTGTACACCCAGTAATCCGTCGTGGCCAGAATGCGTGCAACGCGAGGGTCACGAGAAAGGCATCCTAACATGAAGTCAGCCATGTGTGCCAGGGTACCTGTACGCAACACATGGCTGTCTTCACTAGGAAGATCACTTTCAGGATCCTCCTCCTCCTCCTCCTCCTCAGGCCATACACGCTGAAAGGATGACAGGCAATCAGCCGGTGTACCGTCAGCAGCGGCCCAAGCTGTCTCTTCCCCCTCCTCCTCATCCTCCTCATGCTCCTCCTCCTCCTCCTGTACGCGCTGAGAAATAGACAGGAGGATGCCCTGACTATCCAGCGGCATACTGTCTTCCCCCGCCCCCGTTTCCGAGCGCAAAGCAGCTGCCTTTATGGTTTGCAGGGAATTTCTCAAGATGCATAGCAGAGGAATGGTGACGCTAATGATTGTAGCATCGCCGCTCACCACCTGGGAAGACTCCTCAAAATTACCAAGGACATGGCAGATGTCTGCCAACCAGGCCCACTCTTCTGAAAGGAATTGAGGAGGCTGACTCCCACTGCGCCGCCCATGTTGGAGTTGGTATTCGACTATAGCTCTACGTTGTTCATAGAGCCTGGCCAACATGTGGAGCGTAGAGTTCCACCGTGTGGGCACGTCGCACAGCAGTCGGTGCACTGGCAGCTTAAAGTGATGTTGCAGGGTGCGCAGGGTGGCAGCGTCCGTGTGGGACTTGCGAAAATGTGCGCAGAGCCGGCGCGCCTTTACGAGCAGGTCTGACAAGCGTGGGTAGCTTTTCAGAAAGCGCTGAACCACCAAATTAAAGACGTGGGCCAGGCATGGCATGTGCGTGAGGCTGCCGAGCTGCAGAGCCGCCACCAGGTTACGGCCGTTGTCACACACGACCATGCCCGGTTGGAGGCTCAGCGGCGCAAGCCAGCGGTCGGTCTGCTGTGTCAGACCCTGCAGCAGTTCGTGGGCCGTGTGCCTCTTATCACCTAAGCTGAGTAGTTTCAGCACGGCCTGCTGACGCTTGCCCACCGCTGTGCTGCCACACCGCGCGACACCGACTGCTGGCGACATGCTGCTGCTAACACATCTTGATTGCGAGACAGAGGAGAAGGAGGAGGAGGAGGAGGAGGAGGAGGAGGGTGCTTTAGTGGAGGAAGCATACACCTCCGCAGATACCACCACCGAGCTGGGGCCCGCAATTCTGGGGGTGGGTAGGACATGAGCGGTCCCAGGCTCTGACTCTGTCCCAGCCTCCACTAAATTCACCCAATGTGCCGTCAGGGAGATGTAGTGGCCCTGCCCGCCTGTGCTTGTCCACGTGTCCGTAGTTAAGTGGACCGTGGCAGTAACCGCGTTAGTGAGGGCGTGTACAATGTTGCGGGAGACGTGGTCGTGCAGGGCTGGGACGGCACATCGGGAAAAGTAGTGGCGACTGGGAACTGAGTAGCGCGGGGCCGCCGCCTCCATGATACTTTTGAAGGACTCCGTTTCCACAACCCTATACGGCAGCATCTCAAGGCTGATGAATTTTGCTATGCGGACGGTTAACGTTTGAGCGTGCGGGTGCGTGGCGGCGTACTTGCGCTTGCGCTCCAACAGTTGCGCAAGCGACGGCTGGACGGTGCGCTGAACTACACTGCTGGATGGGGCCGAGGACAGCGGAGGTGAGGGTGTGGGTGCAGGCCAGGAGACGGTAGTGCCTGTGTCCTGAGAGGGGGGTTGCATCTCAGTGGCAGGTTGGGGCACAGGGGGAGAGGCAGGGGTGCAAACCGGAGGCGCTGAACGGCCTTCGTCCCACCTTGCGGGGTGCTTGGCCATCATATGTCTGCGCATGCTGGTGGTGGTGAGGCTGTTGGTGTTGGCTCCCCGTCTGAGCTTTGCGCGACAAAGGTTGCACACCACTGTTCGTCGGTCGTCAGGCGTCTCTGTGAAAAACTGCCAGACCTTAGAGCACCTCGGCCTCTGCAGGGTGGCATGGCGCGAGGGGGCGCTTTGGGAAACACTTGGTGGATTATTCGGTCTGGCCCTGCCTCTACCCCTGGCCACCGCACTGCCTCTTGCAACCTGCCCTGCTGATGCCCTTGACTCCCCCTCTGAAGACCTGTCCTCCTGAGTAAGTGTTGCACACCAGGTGGGGTCAGTCACCTCATCGTCCTGCTGCTCTTCCTCCGAATCCTCTGTGCGCTGCTCCCTCGGACTTACTGCCCTTACTACTACCTCACTGCAAGACAACTGTGTCTGATCGTCATCGTCCTCCTCACCCACAGAAAGTTGTTGAGACAGTTGACGGAAGTCCCCAGCCTCTTCCCCCGGACCCCGGGAACTTTCGAATGGTTGGGCATCAGTGACGATAAACTCCTCTGGTGGGAGAGGAACCGCTGCTGCCCAATCTAAGCAGGGGCCCGAGAACAGTTCCTGGGAGTGTTCCCGCTCCTGAGCAGGTGTCATTGTAGTGGAGTGAGGAGGCTGGGAGGAAGGAGGAGCAGCAGACAGAGGATTCGGATTTGCAGCAGTGGACGGCGCAGAACTGCGGGTAGACGATAGGTTGCTCGAAGCACTTTCTGCCATCCAGGACAGGACCTGCTCACACTGCTCATTTTCTAATACCCGTCTCCCGCGTGGACCCATTAATTGGGCGATGAATGTGGGGACACCAGAAACGTGCCTCTCTCCTAATCGCGCAGCAGTCGGCTGCGACACACCTGGATCAGGAGCTCGGCCTGTGCCCACACCCTGACTTGGCCCTCCGCGTCCTCGGCCGCGTCCACGTCCTCTAGGCCTACCCCTACCCCTCAGCATGCTGTATTACCAGTGATTTGATTTCACAGGCAGCTAATAAATTGGCGCAAGACTGCAGGCCAAATATAATTTTTTCCCTTTTTTGAAAACGAAAGGCCCCACTGCCTCTAGTGAATGTATAATCTAAGTTTAATAACTGTGCTGTTTTCCTGCTAATGTGTCACAGAACGTGAGGGTAGCAGAGTTATTAACTGTGGCAGAGCAGGTATTTTTTTTCCCAATTAAGGAAAGCAAATGGCGAAGCCAGGAGTAAAACGTAGCTGGGTGCGTCTGATTTTTACAGGTTGCACACGCAGCCGACACGTGTCCACCGCCCTTAGGACGGACAGAGGCAGGACAAATAGAATTATTTTCCGTTTTTTTGCACCAAAAGGCAGCACTGCGTATATTCTATGAACATGAGAAGTTTAATAACTGTGCTGTTTTCCTGCTAATGTGTCACAGAACGTGAGGGTAGCAGAGTTATTAACTGTGGCAGAGCAGGTATTTTTTTTCCCAATTAAGGAAAGCAAATGGCGAAGCCAGGAGTAAAACGTAGCTGGGTGCGTCTGATTTTTACAGGTTGCACACGCAGCCGACACGTGTCCACCGCCCTTAGGACGGACAGAGGCAGGACAAATAGAATTATTTTCCGTTTTTTTGCACCAAAAGGCAGCACTGCGTATATTCTATGAACATGAGAAGTTTAATAACTGTGCTGTTTTCCTGCTAATGTGTCACAGAACGTGAGGGTAGCAGAGTTATTAACTGTGGCAGAGCAGGTATTTTTTTTCCCAATTAAGGAAAGCAAATGGCGAAGCCAGGAGTAAAACGTAGCTGGGTGCGTCTGATTTTTACAGGTTGCACACGCAGCCGACACGTGTCCACCGCCCTTAGGACGGACAGAGGCAGGACAAATAGAATTATTTTCCGTTTTTTTGCACCAAAAGGCAGCACTGCGTATATTCTATGAACATGAGAAGTTTAATAACTGTGCTGTTTTCCTGCTAATGTGTCACAGAACGTGAGGGTAGCAGAGTTATTAACTGTGGCAGAGCAGGTATTTTTTTTCCCAATTAAGGAAAGCAAATGACGAAGCCAGGAGTAAAACGTAGCTGGGTGCGTCTGATTTTTACAGGTTGCACACGCAGCCGACACGTGTCCACCGCCCTTAGGACGGACAGAGGCAGGACAAATAGAATTATTTTCACTTGTTTTACAAGCAAAAGGCAGCACTGCGTATATTCAATGAATAATAACTGTGTTGTGGCCCTGCCTATACAATTCTTTCCCTGCAGTATCAATGGAGGGTGCAATGCTCTGCAGAGGCGATTTTGAGAAGCAAAAAAAAATGCAGCACAGCTAACAGCAGCCTGGACAGTACTGCACACGGTTAAATATGGCCCTAGAAAGGACCGTTGAGGTTCTTGAAGGCTACACTCACTCCTAACACTCTCCCTGCCTATGCAGCACTTCTGTCCCTAATGCCAGGTGCAACGCTCTGCAGAGCCGATTTTGAGAAAAAAAAAATTGCCACTGCTAACAGCAGCCAACACACAGCTATCAGTGGCCCTAATAAGGACCTTTGGGGGGTCTTGAAGCCTACACTAACTACCAATTCTTTCCCTACAGCAGCTCCGGTACAAACAGCACTGTCCCTCATCTAACTCACACGGCATCTGAGGCGAGCCGCGGGAGGGGCCGACTTTTATGTTCAGGTGACACCTGATCTTCCCAGCCACTCACAGCAGGGGGGTGGTATAGGGCTTGAATGTCACAGGGGGAAGTTGTAATGCCTTCCCTGTCTTTCAATTGGCCAGAAAAGCGCGCTAACGTCTCAGGGAAGGAAGTGAAAGTAACCAGAACACCGCATGGTGTTCGTTACGAATAACGAACATCCCGAACACCCTAATATTCGCACGAATATCAAGCTCGGAAGAACACGTTCGCTCATCTCTAGTGCTGACCAATTCAAACAAAGGAAAAAATCTCTGCGCTTCTCAGGTACGGGTTTAGGTTACAATAAATGACTGGCTGGTCTGCAATATTGTCAACCTATTCTTTATTTAACCTATAGTATAGAATGCGTTTTGGCGTGTTGCAACGCCTTTTTAAAGTATATTTTCATAAAATTAAAGTACCACATTTATATAGCTGGTGTTGACCAGGTGCTCAGAGAACAATTTATTGAGGGCTCGTTAAATGAGACTCTCAGAAGCCAGTTAAAAATGTTATCGATGCAAAACCCCAACAGTACATTTCTGCAGTTTAAAGAACTGGCAATCACTATTCTGGGTAGGGTGCCCCAGACCACTGAGGGGGAGGAGCCTAAAACAGTGATAAATCTTTTGGGTGACGAAAGTTTGTCCTGCCCTCGTAAGCGTGATGTTTACAGACAGGCTGAGCAATCCAGCGATGACATGTCTGCCCCGCTGCTGGAGATGTAAAAGCAAATGACCAAACTTGTCGTGCTGTTTAAGAAAATTAGTGATCTGGAGAACCCACATCCTGTGCCTCAGCCATTACTATCCGAGCGCTGGTTGCCACCAAGACCAGCTCGGCCAGCCAGAGGTTAGCCATGCCCCTCACGGTTGTTTTGTGAACACTGCCGCTAATACGGACATGAAATTAATACATGCTTACATTTAAATGGTCAACCCCTGAGAAGAAAAACCATACCCCGGGAGGACAAACACTAGGTTCACAAACCCCGAAAGGCATCTCAAAATATGTAGGTCCCCGTCCGGAAGTCACTTTGTATGTAGACGGCATACCTCTGCCTGCTTTAATTGAAAGCAGATCTCAAGTCACTACAATTTGGAAATGTGACTTCGAAAAATATTGGTCCTCCGAACTCCTCAGCTGTCCGTCTAAGCAATTAATTAATGTTGTGGCGAGCAACGGCCTACCCATACCTATAGTAGGGTACTGGGAGCCAATTGCTATAGCTGGGAAAGCAGAGCTACGTCATCAAGGGATACTGGTAGTAGATGTGCTAGATAAAAATGCACCAATTATCACACTGGGTATGAACATCCTCAGGAATTCTTATGCAGAAACGTTAGAGGCTGTTGCAGAGTCATGTACTCGCATCATCCCAGGTCCAGCGAGCTGTACAGCAAACTACCATTAAGGCATGGACAGCTTAGCAGCAGTTTACCAACCCACAGGGTCATAGAATTATAGAATGGTAGAGCGTGAAGGGACCTTCAGGGTCATCGGGTCCAAATCCCTGCTCAGTGCAAGATTCACCAAATCATCCCAGACAGATATGTGTCCAGCCTCTGGACATTTCCATTGAAGGGAAACTTACCACCCCCCTTGGCAACCTGTTCCACTCATTGATCACCCTCACTGTCAGAACGTTTTTTTCTAATATCTTATTTGTGTCTCCTCCCTCTCACTTTTATCCAATTGCTTCTAGTCTTTCCTTGTGCAAATGAGAATAGAACTGATCCTTCTGCACTGTGACAGCCCTTCAGATATTTGTAGAAAGCTATTTAGTCTCCTTCCTGGCTTCTTTCTGGCAAGCTAAACATTCACAGATCCTTTACCCGTTCCTCATAGGACATGATTTGTAGATCGCTCACCATCTTGGTAACTCTTCTCCGAACTTGCTCTAGTTTGTCTATGCCTTTTTTAAAGTTGGGTGCCCAGAACTGTACACAATATTCCAGATGAGGTCTGACTAAGGAAGAGTAGAGGGGGATAGTTACCTCACGTGTTCTAGACTTTATGCTTCTCTTAATACATCCCAGAATTGTTTGCCTTTTTGGCTGCTGGCTGCTGCATCAAATTGTTGACTCATGTTCATTCTATGATCTATTAGTATAACCAAGTCTTTTTCACGTATGCTGCTGCTTAGCCCAATTCCTCCCATTCTGTATGTGCTTTTCTTGCCCAGATGTAGGACTTTGCATTTCTCCTTGTTAAATACCATTCTGTTAGTCTCTGCCCACTGTTCAATCTTTTCTAGATCGTTTTGAATACTCTC
The DNA here is from genome assembly GCF_035609145.1 of Eleutherodactylus coqui. Lineage (NCBI taxonomy): Eukaryota > Metazoa > Chordata > Amphibia > Anura > Eleutherodactylidae > Eleutherodactylus > Eleutherodactylus coqui. The sequence continues at coordinate 71,116,745 of NC_089841.1, forward strand.
TCGTTCTCTTCCCTACTGTTAGCTATCCCTCCTAGCTTTGTGTTGTCGGCAAATTTGATCAGTTTCCCATCAATTCCCTCCTCCAGATCATTTATAAAAATGTTGAACAACACCAAGCCTAGGACAGAGCCTTGCAGTACCCCACTTGATACATTCTTCCACTTGGATATGTAGCCATTTGTGACGACTTTTTGAGTACGATTACTCAGCCAGTTGTGAATCCACCTAACAGTTGCCTTGTCAATCCCATATTTGGTCATTTTTTCAATAAGTATGGTATGTGATACTAAGTGCTTCACTAAAGTCAAGATATACTATATCCACCGCATTTCTCAGATTGACACAGTCGGTGATTGTCATAAAAGGAAATTAGATTCATCTGGCATAACTTGTTACAAACCCATGCTGGCTCTGGTTAATTGCTCTATTCTCATCCAAGTACTTGCATACATGCTGTTTAATAATTTGTTCACAGATCTTTCCCAGTATAGAAGTCAGGCTCACAGGCCTGTAGTTTCCTGGGTCCACATTCTTTTTCTAAGATAGACTTTGTTTGCTCTTCTCCAATCTCTAAACAACCAATGTTCATGATCATGCTATCCAGATGTGAAGCAGAGTGTCAAATGCTTTACTAAGGTCAAGATAAACTTTATCCACCACATTTCCCTGATCAACCAAGTCGGTAATACTGTCATAGAAGGAAATTAGATTAGTCTGGCATGAATTGTTTGTTACAAATTTATGCTGGCTCTGGTTAATTACTCCACTTTCATCACAGTACTTGCAAACATGCAATTTAATAATTTGTTCAAAGATCTTTCCTGGTATAGAAGTCAGGCTCACAGGCCTGTAGTTTCCTGGATCCTCCTTCTTCCCTTTTTTGAAGATAGGGACAACATTTGCCCTTTTCCAATCTTCTGAGACTTCTCCTGTTCTCCAGGAATTTTCAAAGAATATGGCGAGTGGTTCAGCAATTACCTCTGCTGCTTCCTTTAGTATCCTAGGATGTAATTCATCTGGACTTTAAGACTTGAATTCATTTAAGTTAGCTAAGTGTTCTCTCACCATCTCTCTGCTTATAGATAGCCTACAATCTTTTATTCCCCCAATAGCACAGGAAGATCAGTTTATGTTCCATCTACTTTCTGAGAGAAAACAGATAGAAAATAGGAATTTAAAAGTTTGGCCTTCTCAACATCATTCTTAACCAGTTCATCATTTTCATCGTGTACGCATCAAATAGCATCTTTGACTTTTCTTTTGCTTTTGACATACCCCCAAAATTCCTTTTTATTGCTTTCGGCCTCTGTTGCAAGCCTCAATTCATTATTAGCTTTAGCTTTTCTGACACTTGCCCTAAAGTTTCTGCAGACTGCATTATATTCTTCTTTAGATATTCCCCCCTCTTTCCATTTGATAAACATTTTTCTTTGCTTTTAACATGTGTGCAAGTTCTTCGTTCATCCATCCTGGTTTCTTTAAATGCTTCCCATTCTTCCTTCTTTTAGGGATTGTTAACAATTGTGCTTTGAGAATCTAAGTTCGCAATATTTCCCAACGTTCTTGGACATTTCTGTCCTTAAGAACAGCCAGCCATTGGATTTTACCTACCATTTTTCTGAGTTCATTGAAATCTGCCTTTCTGAAATCCAACCTTGAGGTCTGAGCTTTCTCAGGTCTTCCTCCCCTTTTTATCCAAAATTCAAGGATAGCATGATGACTGCTTCCTAAGGTCCCAGCCACCTTTACTTCCTCAACCATTCCTTTCCTGTTGCTAAGAATAAGGTCGAAGATAGCAGATCCTCTTGTTTTCTCTTCAACCTTTTGGAAGATAAAGTTGTCAGCAAGAGCGGATAAGAATTTGTTGGATCCATTACTTTTACCTGAGAGATTTCTAACAAATGTCTGGATAGGTAAAATCTCCCATGATCACTATGTCATGCTTTTTTGAGAGCTTGGCCATCTAATGTAGAAAGAGTTAATCAATATCTTCTGCTTGTCCAGGCAGCCTATTGTAAATGCCTACAATGGTGTCTTTTCTGTTGTTCTCTCCTTGTATTCTTACCCAAATAGTTTCTATAGGACTACCTTGCTCTGAAGCTTGAATCACTGTGGAGATGTATGCCTTCCTAACATACAACACAATACCTCCTCCCCATTTTTTTGGTCTGTTTCTTATACATAAGTTGTATCCGATGTGAACATGGCATCGCAGATTAACAAATCCCCAGCCCTGATGGATATGGGAATGAATATTACAAGATGCTACATCTGGAGATAGTCGCTCACTAGGCTATATAATGAAATCTATGCCCAAAATGTCTGGGTAGACACGCTACTAGATGCCAGAACTGTCTTAATACTAAAGCCAGATAAAGACCTGACACAATCGTACCGCCCAATATCTTTTTTGAACAGTGACTACAAGCTCCTAACAAGGCTACTGGTTAACCGCTTGCAATCAATATGCCCGCATATCATACACCCATTACAAAGAGGCTTTGTAAACAGTAGAAAACTCTAAAAATATCCGATTAGTGATAGCAGCGACGATTGAGGCTAGCCATTTACATGCCCCTCAAACGCTTTTTCTGAGTTTAGATGCAGAAAAAGCGTTTGAAAAAGTGTAATGGCCTTTCCTTAAATCCACCTTACAGTAGAGACTTTTTGGCCCAAAGTTTTGTAACTTTGTTGCATACATACAAAATGACACTTCAACTACCCTGACAATAAATGAACACAGCACACAACCGATAGACATGTTTTGGGGAACATGTTTTGGGCCCACTCTCGCCCCTTCTCTTCAATTTATCCTTAGACCCCTTACTATTCCACCTACAATCATGCCCACCTTTAGCATCCCCTCACACATACCACCCAAACATCTCGGTAAATGCCTTCGCTGATGATGTATTCATCTGCATCAAAAACCCAGCTAATGTACTTGCAGAAATTCTTCAAGATCTGGAGGAACTAGGTCCGCTCTCAGGATACAGTCTTTACCTGGGGAAAACAGAAGCATTACTTTTGAAGGGCTCATGTATTACAAATTGGACTCACCAGTGCCCTTTCCAATGGCGCTCATGGTTCATAACATATCTGGGGGTCCGCGGGCCAAGGAAATATCACGAAATATATTGCGCCAATATAAAACCATATATAACAGCAATAGAATAAACGCTCCTAAAATGGCGGAGGCTCCCCCTTTCATTTATAGGCAGATGCCCTTTATTCAAAATGGGGGAATTCCCATGTTTTCTATATAGATTACACACTTTCTTAATATATCTCACTCCCGCTGATCAGAAAAGAACAAACTACCTCTTGCACACATTTATTTGGAAGGGCGGAAGGAGTAGAATCCCGTTTAATATTTTAAGACAATCAAAACAAAATGGTGGAATAAATTTCCCCAAAATAAGAATTTACAATGTTGCGGCGATAACAGAATAATTTTGGATTGGTTACAACAAACATCGGTTTTCATGGATATACATATAGAACAGAAACTCATCCATCAGATTGCCCTTCCCAATTTCCTACACTTAACATACCAATCTATCCCAAAAGAACACAGGGAAAACCCTTTGCTAATGTCCACATGGAAGGCATGGCAGAGGTGTAGGACCACCTCTCTACACCCAAATGTCTCACCATATCTAACACTGACAAACAATCCACACTTTCAGTCACATGTATCACTCAGAGAATTCTAATACTGGCACAGAGGGGGAATAATTAACATTGGGTGCCTACTACATGAAAACACGCATGAGGTGCTATCGATAGGAGAACTACAAGCCAAATATCCGCATGTCCCTATAACTTTTTTTCTCTACCTACAGGCGAGGAGCTATGTGGACAAAGTATTAACAAAAATACCTCCAGGCGAGTGGCTGGAGTCAAACCAGTAACAATTAAAGTATCCCAATAACACACGAAGACACACGACTAAACTCTACCACTTCTTAAACATACAAACAGATAACGAAGCTTCCAAAGTAGCACTCACCAAATGGATCATAGATATTCCTGAGCTGACAGTACCACAACTACTAAAAGCACTAAAATATAGCCTGCGCTCCCTCCCCTTGGGCAGATATGTTGAGATGAACTTACAACTCTACCACAGAGCATATATAACCCCCCAACAAGGCCACAAAATGGGAATATATACCGATGATAGATGCTTCAGGTGCTGGGAGGTTGGTGCCTGCCACTGTCTGTGGAATTGCGCCATGGTCCAAAGGTTATGGACCAGGGTGCCCCTCTTTACTATCACAAATCTAACTTCAGGAGCCCCATTTGATCTATTATGGGCAGTTTTTGGATATTTAGACCCGGGCAAACTAAAATGCTCTCCAGAAAGCCGAAAGCACATGGTGGCCGTGGCCGGGGTCAAAACAATCCTACAGACATGGATTGAAGCAGCCCCCCTCCTTTCAAACTGTTTCTAGAGAAACTCTCCTTTCTTATGCAAATGAACTGGGTGGAGGCCTCCCTTCAGAGGGAGTGGCAGGTGAAAAGGTTCTTTGAGGCATGGGAAAGAATTATTGACATCCTACCAAACAGAGTGAAGAGGGCATAGAAGAATCCTTTAAAATGTCCATATGCTAGGGGGCGTGGCTTGGAGAGGCACCGGGACGGCAGCAACCTTCTAAGCTCCGCTCGGTAACAGGCACTTCTAGCAACTAAAAATAACCATCGGAGGGAAAAAAAAACATAAAGACAGACTGGGGAGCTTACCGAGACAGCATGGCATCCAGGAGAGCTTCTAAGCCAGCGCCGACAAAGCTGGAGTCTTTCTTTGCGGCGCGCGGGACCCCCTCTGTAATGGCCGCAAAGGAGAATGTGCCTGCAGACCTCACGGACCGGGAGCAAGAAGCCGGCGGTCGCTCTGCACAAGAGGGAGAAGCGGAGGAAAACGGCACGGGAGGCTCTGACGGAGCAAGCGGAGGCTCCCAGCGGGACACAGCCACACCAAGACCCATGAAAGAAAGGTCAGTGCACGGGGGAAAAATGATGCCCAGGGGACCCCTGCACCCAAAATGGCGCCGAACATGCTGCCACACATAACCAGAACCCCCACCAGCAGCCCAGAAAAACAGAGACCAAAAATGTCTCAGGCTGCTGAAATTGAATCAGAAGATAAACAATTATATGAGAAAGGAGGAGAAAGAGGACTGGATAGCCTCACAGCCTCTAATAAACCTGTGACTGAACTATACATAAAAGAGGTAGTGATGGCATTAAGAGACACCATACAAACAGACATATTAACACTAACCTCAACGATAAACTCCTCTATTCATGACATCAACAACAAAATAGAAAAAAATGACAAAAAAATTGAAGAATTGGTGGGTTCGCACAATTCACTAATCGATGCCCACTATGAGTTAGAGGAAAAAATCAATAAACTGCAACTCAAGTTAACTGATTTAGGCCGGCTTCACACGAGCGTGACGGGCTCCGCCGCGTAATATTCCGCAATGAGAAATATAATCCTGTGCCACCACCATCAGGAGCTGCACACGTGGGCATAGCAATGGGGAACCTATGTGCCACACACTATTCATTCTGTCAAGGTGTCTCTGCATGCCCCAGTCAGACCGGGCTTTTTAATTCATAGACACAGGCAGGTACAACTCCCTATTGTGAAGTCCCTGTCGACCAACAGCATGGGTGGCTCCCTGGAACCCACCGGCGGTACATAAAAATATCCCATTGCAGTGCCCAACACAGCTGAGGTAGTAATGTCGTGCTTAATGCAGGTGGGCTTCGGCCCACACTGCATGCCCCAGTCAGACTGGGGTTCTTTACAAGTGGACACATGTAGGTTAAACTCCGTGTGCACCTACAGCATGGGTGGCTCCCTGGAATCCACCGGCGATACACAAAAATATCCCATTGCATTGCCCAACACAGCTGAGGTAGTAATGTCGTGCTTAATGCAGGTGGGCTTCGGCCCACACTGCATGCCCCAGTCAGACTGGGGTTCTTTACAAGTGGAAACAGATGCATTTATAATTCCCTGTGGACCCACAGCATGGGTGGGTGCCAGGAAGCCACCGGCGGTACATAGAAATATCCCATTGCATTGCCCAACACAGCTGAGGTAGTAATGTCGTGCTTAATGCAGGTGGGCTTCGGCCAACACTGCATGCCCCAGTCTGACTGGTAATATGTACCTTAACAGTAACCACGTTGGTGGGAAATGGCCTCGCCGCCATCATGTCTTTGGGAAGCCTCTGTTTCCACACCCCAGAGACATACCATTAGCAGCGGTATAGGCAGAGCCCATAATTAGTAACATTTCAGCCGTAGCATTAGCGACAGGCCCCACTAACATATCACTAGCAGCATTATAGGGGGAGCACAGTCTTAGTTCCATTTCAGTAATAGTAGCAGCCTACACAGGCCCCAGTAACAATTCCGAAGCAGCAGTATAGGAGGAGCACAGTCTTAGTTCCATTTCAGTAATAGTAGCAGCCTACACAGGCCCCAGGAACAATTCCGAAGCAGCAGTATAGGAGGAGCACAGTCTTAGTTCCATTTCAGTAATAGTAGCAGCCTACACAGGCCCCAGTAACAATTCCGAAGCAGCAGTATAGTGGGAGCGCAGTCTTCGTTCCATTTCAGTAATAGTAGCAGCCTACACAGGCCCCAGGAACAATTCCGAAGCAGCAGTATAGGAGGAGAGTAGTCTTAGTTCCATTTAAGTCATTGTAGCAGCCTACACAGGCCCCAGGAACAATTCCGAAGCAGCAGTTCAGTGGGAGCGCAGTCTTAGTTCCATTTCAGTAGCTGCAGTATAGCCAAGGCCCAAGTTACATTTATGTAGCTAAAGTGTAGGCCAACCCCACACACACTTCTGTACCATGAGTGCAGGCGAAGAACATACAAATTGCTATGATTACACTGTAGGTGAGGGCCCAAAAAAATTGGTGTACCAACAGTACTAATGTACCTCAGTAAAAATTGGCCATGCCCAACCAAGATGGCAGGTGAAACCCATTAATCGCTTTGGTTAATGTGGCTTAAGTGGTAACTAGGCCTGGAGGCAGCCCAGTTTAACGAAAAATTGGTTCAAGTTAAAGTTTCAACGCTTTTAAGAGCATTGAAACATATAAAAATTGTTTAGAAAAATTAGATGAGTGAGCCTTGTGGCCCTAAGAAAAATTGCCCGTTCAGCGTGATTACGTGAGGTTTCAGGAGGAGGAGCAGGAGGAGGAGGAGGAATATTAGACACAGATTGATGAAGCAGAAATGTCCCCGTTTTGGATGGTGAGAGAGAACGTAGCTTCCATCCGCGGGTGCAGCCTACGTATTGCTTACGTATCGCTGCTGTCCGCTGGTGGAGAACAGAAGTCTGGGGAAATCCAGGCTTTGTTCATCTTGATGAGTGTTAGCTTGTCGGCACTGTCGGTTGACAGGCGGGTACGCTTATCTGTGATGATTCCCCCAGCCGCACTAAACACCCTCTCCGACAAGACGCTAGCCGCAGGACAAGCAAGCACCTCCAGGGCATACAGCGCTAGTTCAGGCCACGTGTCCAGCTTCGACACCCAGTAGTTGTAGGTGGCAGAGGCGTCACGGAGGACGGTCGTGCGATCGGCTACGTACTCCCTCTCCATCCTTCTACAGTGCTCCCGCCGACTCAGCCTTGACTGGGGAGCGGTGACACAGTCTTGGTGGGGAGCCATAAAGCTGTCCAGGCCCTTAAAGACTGTTGCACTGCCTGGGCTGTACATGCTGCTCGATCTCCGCACCTCCCCTGCTACCTGGCCCTCGGAACTGCGCCTTCTGCCACTAGCACTGTCGGATGGGAATTTTACCATCAGCTTGTCCGCCAGGGTCCTGTGGTATAGCAACACTCTCGAACCCCTTTCCTCTTCGGGAATGAGAGTGGGAAGGTTCTCCTTATAGCGTGGGTCGAGCAGTGTGTACACCCAGTAATCCGTAGTGGCCAGAATGCGTGCAACGCGAGGGTCACGAGAAAGGCATCCTAACATGAAGTCAGCCATGTGTGCCAGGGTACCTGTACGCAACACATGGCTGTCTTCACTAGGAAGATCACTTTCAGGATCCTCCTCCTCCTCCTCCTCCTCCTCCTCCTCCTCATCCTCCTCAGGCCATACACGCTGAAAGGATGACAGGCAAGCAGCAGGGGCACCGTCAGCAGTGGGCCAAGCTGTCTCTTCCCCCTCCTCCTCATCCTCCTCATGCTCCTCCTCCTCCTCCTGAATGCGCTGAGATATAGACAGGAGGGTGCTCTGACTATCCAGCAACATACTGTCTTCCCCCGCCTCCGTTTCCGAGCGCAAAGCATCTGCCTTTATGGTTTGCAGGGAACTTCTCAAGATGCATAGCAGAGGAATGGTGACGCTAATGATTGCAGCATCGCCGCTCACCACCTGGGTAGACTGCTCAAAGTTTCCAAGGACCTGGCAGATGTCTGCCAACCAGGCCCACTCTTCTGAAAATAATTGAGGAGGCTGACTCCCACTGCGCCGCCCATGTTGGAGTTGGTATTCCACGATAGCTCTACGCTGCTCATAGAGCCTGGCCAACATGTGGAGCGTAGAGTTCCACCGTGTGGGCACGTCGCACAGCAGTCGGTGCACTGGCAGATTAAAGCGATGTTGCAGGGTGCGCAGGGTGGCAGCGTCCGTGTGGGACTTGCGGAAATGTGCGCAGAGCCGGCGCACCTTTACGAGCAGGTCTGACAAGCGTGGGTAGCTTTTCAGAAAGCGCTGAACCACCAAATTAAAGATGTGGGCCAGGCATGGCACGTGCGTGAGGCTGCCGAGCTGCAGAGCCGCCACCAGGTTACGGCCGTTGTCACACACGACCATGCCCGGTTGGAGGCTCAGCGGCGCAAGCCAGCGGTCGGTCTGCTCTGTCAGACCCTGCAGCAGTTCGTGGGCCGTGTGCCTCCTATCTCCTAAGCTGAGTAGTTTCAGCACGGCCTGCTGACGCTTGCCCACCGCTGTGCTGCCACGCCGCGCGACACCGACTGCTGGCGACGTCCTGCTGCTGCTGACACATCTAGATTGCGAGACAGAGGTTGAGGAGGAGGAGGAGGGTGCTTTAGTGGAGGAAGCATACACCGCCGAACATACCACCACCGAGCTGGGGCCCGCAATTCTGGGGGTGGGTAGGACGTGAGCGGTCCCAGGCTCTGACTCTGTCCCAGCCACCACTAAATTCACCCAATGTGCCGTCAGGGAGATGTAGTGGCCCTGCCCGCCTGTGCTTGTCCACGTCTCCGTAGTTAAGTGGACCTTGCCACTAACCGCATTGGTGAGGGCGCGTACAATGTTGCGGGAGACGTGGTCGTGCAGGGCTGGGACGGCACATCGGGAAAAGTAGTGGCGACTGGGAACTGAGTAGCGCGGGGCCGCCGCCGCCATCATAGCTTTGAAAGCCTCCGTTTCCACAACCCTATACGGCAGCATCTCAAGGCTGATAAATTTGGCTATGTGGACGGTTAACGATTGAGCGTGCGGGTGCGTGGCGGCGTACTTGCGCTTGCGCTCCAACAGTTGCGCTAGCGACGGCTGGACGGTGCGCTGAACTACACTGGTGGATGGGGCCGAGGACAGCGGAGGTGAGGGTGTGGGTGCAGGCCATGAGACGGTAGTGCCTGTGTCCTGAGAGGGGGGTTGTATCTCAGTGGCAGGTTGGGGCACAGGGGGAGAGGCAGCGGTGCAAACCGGAGGCGGTGAACGGCCTTCGTCCCACCTTGTGGGGTGCTTGGCCATCATATGACTGCGCATGCTGGTGGTGGTGAGGCTGTTGGTGGTGGCTCCCCGGCTGATCTTAGCGCGACAAAGGTTGCACACCACTGTTCGTCGGTCGTCAGGCGTCTCTGTGAAAAACTGCCAGACCTTAGAGCACCTCGGCCTCTGCAGGGTGGCATGGCGCGAGGGTGCGCTTTGGGAAACAGTTGGTGGATTATTTGGTCTGGCCCTGCCTCTACCCCTGGCCACCGCACTGCCTCTTGCAACCTGCCCTGCTGCTGCCCGTGCCTCCCCCTCTGAAGACCTGTCCTGTGTAGGCGTTGCACACCAGGTGGGGTCAGTCACCTCATCGTCCTGCTGCTCTTCCTCCGAATCCTCTGTGCCCTCCTCCCTCGGACTTACTGCCCTTACTACTACCTCACTGCAAGACAACTGTGTCTCATCGTCATCGTCCTCCTCACCCACAGAAAGTTCTTGAGACAGTTGGCGGAAGTCCCCAGCCTCATCCCCCGGACCCCGGGAACTTTCCAATGGTTGTGCATCAGTGACGATAAACTCCTCTGGTGGGAGAGGAACCACTGCTGCCCAATCTGAGCAGGGGCCCGAGAACAGTTCCTGGGAGTCTTCCCGCTCCTGAGCATGTGTCATTGTAGTGGAGTGAGGAGGCTGGGAGGAAGGAGGAGCAGCAGACAGAGGATTCGGATTTGCAGCAGTGGACGGCGCAGAACTGTGGCTGGACGATAGGTTGCTCGAAGCACTTTCTGCCATCCAGGACAGGACCTGCTCACACTGCTCATTTTCTAATAAAGGTCTCCCGCGTGGACCCATTAATTGGGCGATGAATGTGGGGACGCCAGAAACGTGCCTCTCTCCTAATCGCGCAGCAGTCGGCTGCGACACACCTGGATCAGGAGCTCGGCCTGTGCCCACACCCTCACTTGGCCCTCCACGTCCTCTAGGCCTACCCCTACCCCTCAGCATGCTGTATTACCAGTGATTTGATTTCACAGGCAGGAAATAAATTGGCGCAAGCCTGCAGGCCAAATATAATTTTTTAACTTTTTTTAAAAAGGAAAGGCCCACTGCCTCTAGTGAATGAATAATAAGTTTAATAACTGTGTTGCGGCCCTGCAAAAGTGTCACAGAACTTTACTGTTGCAGAGTTATTAACTGTGGCAGAGCAGGTATTTCCCAGGCAGGAAAGAAATTGGCGCAAGCCTGCACTCAACCGTAGCTGGTTGCGTCTGATTTTTTTACGTTCTCCACGCAGCACACACGTACCCAGAGCCCTTAGGACTGACAGAGGCAGGGCAAATATACTTTTTTCCCTTTTGTTTAAAAGGAAAGGCCCGCTGTGCCTATTCAATTACTAATATAACTGTGTTGCGGCCCTGCAAAAGTGTCACAGAACTTTACTGTTGCAGAGTTATTAACTGTGGCAGAGCAGGTATTTCCCAGGCAGGAAAGAAATTGGCGCAAGGCTGCACTCAACCGTAGCTGGTTGCGTCTGATTTTTTTACGTTCTCCACGCAGCACACACGTACCCAGAGCCCTGACGGCTGTCAGAGGCAGACCAAATATACTTTTGTCCCTTTTGTTTAAAAGGAAAGGCCCACTGTGCCTATTCAATGACTAATAACTGTGTTGTGGCCCTGCCTTCACAATTATGTGCCTGTAGTATCAATGCAGGGTGCAATGCTCTGCACCGCCGATTTTGAGAAAAAAAAAAAAAAGCAACACAGCTAACAGCAGCCTGCACAGTACTCCACACAGTTAAATGTGGCCCTAGAAAGGACCGTTGAGGTTCTTGAAGGCTACACTCACTCCTAACACTCTCCCTGCCTAAGCACCACTTCTGTCCCTAATGCCGGGTGCAATGCTCTGCACTGCCGATTTTGAGAAAAAAAAAATTTTCTCCACTGCTAACAGGAGCCTGCACACACGTAGATGTGGCCCTAAGAAGGACTGTTGGGGTTCTTGAAGCCTACACTCACTACAAACACTCTCCCTACAGCAACTCCAATAGAACAGCACTTTCCCTCAGCTAACTCACACGGCATCTGAGGCGAGCCGCGGGAGGGGCCGACTTTTATACTCGGGTGACATCTGATCGCCCCAGCCACTCACAGCAGGGGGGTGGTATAGGGCTTGAACGTCACAGGGGGAAGTTGTAATGCCTTCCCTGTCTTTCAATTGGCCAGAAAAGCGCGCTAACGTCTCAGAGATGAAACTGAAAGTAACCCGAACACCGCGTGGTGCTCGTTACGAGTAACGAGCATCCCGAACACGCTAATATTCGCCCGAGCATCAAGCTCGGACGAGTACGTTCGCTCATCTCTATTAACTAACAATAAAATACTGACAAAAAAATCATACATGTCGAGCTGGGACCTTGAACTCAAAGAAAAAATACCCCTGGACTCATGGTCCAGTTCATATACACTAATGACAAAATCTACTATGGGACTCAACATATTAGAAGTCCAGACAAAAATTAATTTGAGATGGTATTATACCCCGTCACTTCTATACAACAGATCAAATCTGGGGGATGGACTGTGCTGGAGGGAGTGCGGCCAGAAAGGCACACTGTCGCATATTTTTTGGTCATGTCCAAAACTAAAAAAATACTGGGGAAAAATAATTAACCTTCTACAAACCATGCTGAAATGTTACATACCCAACGATGCCAAAATGATTATTTTATTAATAGGTATAGAAAACTTCCCTAAACAGACAAGATACGTATTAACCCACTCCCTAATGACAGCCAAATCCATAATAGCAAAACACTGGAAAAACCCACTAGAGATAGACGAATTTAGGAGGCGTATGGATGAACAATACATATTTGAAAAATGGTTGGCGTACAGAAATAAGAACACTAAAAGATTCGAAGAGACTTGGGACTTATGGAGAGCATTTTCAAAAAAACAATGTTAGAAATATTCAGATACGTGGGGGCCATGTTAATGAGTTTGTTTAAATGTAGTAATGTTACATGTGAATTACTCTATGGAATACAGGTTACTCAAAAATTACATTGAATACTGTTAGAAGAGAAGTTATAGGCACTAGCACACGGTTATATCATAGCTAGAATATACCTAATGCTAACAAAACCCAAGATTGTTGTTTTCTAAAGTGTTAATGAACACACGTCAAGTCACTTAAATGACTTCAATGTACAAGTGTGGTATGTTGCTATATTTTATTGTCATGTAATTTTGTCAAAATATTAACACAAAGAGCACGAAATAATTATTAAGCCACTTGATTGGTTTCTATTGTACAAATTTCATGTGCTGTCATGTATTAATGACATGTAAACCTGTTAAAATCAATAAAAAATGTAATGTTAAAAAAAAATAAATAAATAAAAATGTCCATATGCTATGTGGGAAGATCCATATCCAGGGACCCCCTGATCCATGGGATATGACGGGGCCTGGGAGGTGTGGGGAGGACCCGCATGTTGGCTAGAGACACATGATTGAAAATAAGAACTCGGTCTGACCTGAGAATATGCGAGAAAGAAGCAAGAAATCAAACTAGTAACATATGGGGTGTCAACTTAGTTTATTGTTATTTGTATTGTTAGAAAGGGTCAAACAATTAGATCCAAAGTTTGTGCCCCCCTATTTTTTCCCTCCCTTACCATTCTCCCCTTTCCCTTCACCCCCTTCCATGCCCCCCTCACCCCTCCCCTCAATGCAAGATGGTTTGAGAAATACGACAGGAGTTCCGGAATCCCAAAGAATCGTTGGAAGGTCATCTGACAGGAAACCTCCCGGAACACAACTCCTACTACAGTGGACATGACCGTAAGGCTGTTGTTCTGTGATTCGTAGACTTTGTGAAATTGTACAAAAGAAAAATTTTTTCAATAAAAATATTTTGAATTAAATAAGTTGTATCCTTCAAGTTTTGTATTCATGTGTATCATCCCACCAAGTTTCCGTGATGCCTATGACATCATATTTTTCTTCCTGTGCTAGGAGCTCCAATTCTCCTTGTTTGTTTCCTATGCTCTGTGCATTTGTGTAAAAGCATTTTAGTTTGTGATCGGTGTCTTTTGTTCCTCTACTTGCCTTCTGAATTTTTTGTCTTTGTTCTTCCTTTCCACTTCTAATTGCAAGGTTCTCAAATGTATTAATTAGCTGCATATTTTTACCTGGCCTTTCACTCCCCTTCCCATATTGTTCTAGTTTAAAGCTCGCCTAATGAGTGAAGCAAGGCGCCCACCAAATATATGCTTACCTGTTTTTGTAAGGTGGAACCCGTCTCTAACAAGGAGTCCATCATATTCACTCTATGGTCTAGGAATCAAAATCTTTGCTGACAGCACCATTGACATAGCCAGTTGTTTACCTCTAGAATCCTCTTTGATCTTTTTATTCCATGGCCATCCACTGGGAGGATGGAGGAGAAGACCACCTGTGCTCCTAGTTCCTTCACCTTCTTTCTGAGGTCTTCATAGTCTCTGCAGATAGTTGCAAGTTCCTTTTTTGCAGAGTCATTTGTCCCCGCATGTACTAATAGGAATGGGTGGTGTTCTGTAGGACTGAAGAATCTTAATAGCCTATCAGACACATCTTTGATTTGTGCACCTGGAAGACAGCACACCTTTCGTAAGGTGTCAGGTCTGCAGACAGCGGTTATTTGAACACCATAGGTGTGGTGAAACGCCCCAGGTACTTTCCAGCGTCTTATGGAAAGGTGTTTAGGACATAGAAATTTTGAATCTGTCTTATTGTACTTAGATGATGTTATCATATACTCAAAAAGCTATGAGGATCATGTCCAATAGCTCAGAGAAGTGTTTCAGACCCTCAGTGACCACAGTCTAAAAATCAAACGTGTCATCCTTTACAGACAAAAGTGCGCTACCTCGGACACATGGTCAGCGCTGAGGGAGTGTATCCTGACCCTAATAAAGTAGATGCTGTTAAAAACTGGCCTACCGAAAAGACGCTAAAAGATATCCGAAGTTTCCTAGGATTAGTGGGATATTATAGGCGCTTGATCCCTAAGTTTGCTCAGATTTTGGCCCCACTACAAGAAGTTTTGCGTGGGCACCCAAAAGAGACCTTCAAACGTCCAGTTGCCATTAAAGGGGTTGTCCCGCGGCAGCAAGTGGGTCTATACACTTCTGTATGGCCATATTAATGCACTTTGTAATGTACATTGTGCATTAATTATGAGCCATACAGAAGTTATAAGAAGTTTTTCACTTACCTGCTCCGTTGCTAGCGTCCTCGTTTCCATGGAGCCGACTAATTTTCGCCATCTAATGGCCAAATTAGCCGCGCTTGCGCAGTCCGGGTCTTCTTCTTTTCTGAATGGGGCTCCGTGTAGCTCCGTGTAGCTCCGCCCCGTCACGTGCCGATTCCAGCCAATCAGGAGGCTGGAATCGGCAATGGACCGCACAGAAGCCCTGCGGTCCACCGAGTGAGAAGATCCCTGCGGCCATCTTCATCAGGTAAGTAAGAAGTCAGCGGAGCGCGGGGATTCAGGTAAGCACTCTCCGGTGTTCTTTTTTAACCCCTGCATCGGGGTTGTCTCGCGCCGAACGGGGGGGGGGGGGGGTTGAAAAAAAAAAAAAAACTGTTTCGGCGCGGGACAACCCCTTTAATTGGGAAAAAGCGCAAGAGTAGGCCTTCTAGGTTTTAAAAGAGAGGTTAACCACACACCCCCATCCTTGCTTATCCTAATTATGCACTCCCCTTTAATCTCTATACAGACTCCAGCTTCAAAGGCCTAGGCATAGTATTTAGCCAAATACAAGAAGGAAAAGAGAGAGTAGTTGCCTATGCTAGTCGCTCATTAACAGGTGCTGAAAGAAATGACCAGATTTCCAGCTCGCATTAGTCTGGGCAGTCACAGAGTAGTTTAAAGATTACCTAGCTGCTGCAACCTTTGCCACTTACACGGATAAAAATCCAGTTGCCCACTTAAACTCAGCTAAACTAGGAGCGTTAGAACAAAGATGGTTGTCCTGCATAGACAACTTTACCTTCCAAGTCAAATACCGCACAGGAAAAAGCAACACAAATGCTGATGCTCTGTCCAGACTATCAACAGAAATAGACAATTCCCCTGAAAACAACACATGGGAGGACATTGAACTGCCGGAATTCACCTCACACCAAACCCAACAAATTTGCCAAGCTGTTTCTTCTACTCCAAACTTATCATCAGAAAATGCAGACACTCTAAAAAATGGTTCTTGCTCCAACAAGACAGTAAGACCCTCAGAGAACTACAAGATTATTTATTAACATGAGCCATTCCAAGAGGAATGCTACGTAAATCTATGGATGCTGAGTTGCAACAACTATGGAGACAGAGAAAAGGATTATTCCTAAAAAGGAACATCATTTACAGAAGTTCTGTTGGCCCCGAGTCTGGAAACCGGGCACTCCAAATAGTAATTCCCTGCAGAGATGCAAACCAAGACCTACTCGCATACAATGATGAATCTGGATATTTCGGCATTCACAAAACAGAAGCTGGAATCCACCAGAGTTTCTATTAGATCGAGATTATAAATAATATTGAAAAATGGTGCCAAGAATGCACAGTCTGTGCAACAGAGAGCCCAAAATGATCAAAAAGCCACACCACATCCCATCGTCAGAACCAAGCCTTTGAAAATTCTCGACTTTGATAGGCTCAAAATAGAAAGACGTTAGTCCGGGTATTGCTATGTACTCACTTTGATCCATCATTACACTAAATTTACCGTCACCATCCCCATAAAAGATCTTACCATCAGAACCACAGCTGCCATTGTGTTGAAGCATTTCATCCTCAACTACGGATATCCTAACCGAATCTTGTCAGACAGAGAACCAGCCTTTGAATCTCAACTCTTCCAGGAATTATGTGCCACGTATAATTGCAAACAACTTCGAACCACCGCTTATCACACCCAAGGAAATGGACTTTGCGAGAAAGCAGACCAAACCATCCTAGAATTACTCAGAACCATTACATCCAAACAAAAAGCTTATTGGGCCACTCTACTGCCCGAATTAATCTACACCTAAAACAATATCCCACATTGTTCGACAGGATATACTCCCTATTACTTAATGTTTGTCCATCAAGGAAAGTTATCCACAGAACTCAAATAAGGAATTCAAGTAGCAGATGACCATAACCCTTTACCTAAAACAGACTGGATACAAGACCATCAAAGAAGACTCAAAGAAGCACAAGAAATTGTCGATACACACTTGGAAGGAGTAAGAAAAAAACAAGCCTGTGATTTTTACAAGAAAGCCCACGCATCAGATCTACAATTGGAGACCAAGTCTAGTTAAGTAAGGAACACCACAGTGTAGGACACCAGATATGAGACAGTTTGTACAGGACTCTAAAGTCATGTTAGTTACCTAACAGGTAACCTACCATACAGTATATTTCTCTCATGTCTTAATTGCATTAATGTTTTATGCATATTCTGTTTGCCTTTGGAGAGAAGAACTATGTAAGTGCCCAACAGCTAGCCGGGAGCTAAAATCTCTTCCTAACCCAACCAAACTACTAAAACTCTCAAGTATACCGAACTCTAAAATTATGTACTGTCACATATACCTGGTACGCCCACCTTTCCGTCTCTTACAGCTCAGTACAGCCAAAGGCGGCTGTGTTGTTAAGCAGGGGGAAATTGTTGTGGCCCAGCAGGTCCTACAGAACACTCACAGCAACACCTGTCCTGTCACACCTGTCTATGTGCCTCCCTTAAACATAGAAGGTGCGGTTCATAGGAGAGACCCTGTGTCTCCCTTTTTTCTACTAAGCCTAGAGCTTAGCCCTGGTGTCAGCTGGAGCCCTACTGGCTGAATAGTCAGCTTCAAACTCACTGGTGTAGAGGGCAGGAACACAAAGAAATAAATCCCTATGCAGAGTGGGAGGAGTAAAAAAAAGTTTGTGAAAGAGAAGAGGAGATAAAAAGAGGAGTCAGTGAGCAGTTAGAGTAGGTTGTAGTCAGGTTTTGGAGGAGAGGGGTCATGTCAGAGAAGGAGGAGGTACGCGTGTGAGAGAGAGAAAGCAGTTATCAATACATTTTCCTGAAGCTGAGCGAGGTCTCATTCCGCTCCCTTGGTAATCCACAGCAGAGAGGAAGAGAATCCATTCTTAGGTCGATCTTCCACTAAAACAGTGAGTCTAAAACTACCAGGTAAACTCAAAGCCAGGATTAGTCTAGTGACCACCTTACACTCTGCTTCATGTACACTTTATTAAATCCACTCTCCCTTCAGCTAGAGCAACTAGTGGGGAAATTGTCTTGCAAAGCAGTTTCAGAGAAAGGAAAAGAGAGAGCATTGAAGTCAGTTTCTGCTTAAGTCAATATTGCTATTATCTTCATCGTGTTCAAATCACTGTATACTGTTATCTCTACTTGTACCATTACCTAGTACCGCATTGAAGATTCTGTATTTTCAACTGTTGCAAACCTCAGCTTAGTAAATCTGCGTACTACCAAATTACTACCACAAGCTACTGAACTAATCTATTATTTTATCGGCATTCCATCCCGAGAGTCCCGGTTGGAGTACTAGCGTCACACGTGACAAAACAGGCCTTCCTGTTAAGTGTACCACATTACGTTCTTTGGGTAGCTGCATGACCCCCAAGCAGAGCACTCTTGATGCCACTGTCAGGAGGGACCACAGAGCCACCGTGACTGCCCTTCTACAAACCTCGTGGTCTCCTTAATTTTGGTGCACTCAGCTCCACCGCTGCAAGCAGCAGACAGCTACTACCGTATATCCCGGCGTATAAGGCGACGGGGCATATAAGACGACCCCCCAACTGTCACCTTATACGCCGGGAATACAGCGGAGCAAAAAAAAAAATCATTACTCACCTCCCCCGGTGTTCTGCGGCGCTGCTGCAGGATGTCGCTCCCTCCTGGCTCCGGCAGAGCATTGCTTTCTGGACGCTGAAGGCGCGTGTGTTTTAGCCAATCACAGCCATTCAATGATGTCATTGAATGGCTGTGATTGGCTGACAGCGTGTGTTAGCCAATCACAGTATTAGCTTTCTGGAGGTGGGGATTTCAAGCCCCGCATTCAGAAAGCAATGCTCTGCCAGGGACCAGGAGGGAGCGACAGCCTGCAGCAGCGCCGCAGAACGCCGGGGGAGGTGAGTAATGATCTTTTTTTTTTGACACTTTCTTTTTTTTGTATTACCGGCGTATAAGACGACCCCCGACTTCAGAGCAGATTTTGGGGGGTTCAAAAGTCGTCTTATACGCCGGTATATACGGTATATTAATGTATAAGGGCTGCGTTAGGCCTTCAGATCTGTAAAACTGTCAAAAGTGAACATTCACCTATTAGATCGCTGGTCATATTACATCAATTCCAAGGATTGTATCTGCTAACTGAATTATCATATACAAATGCAGAAGAGCTAAATTTAATAAAATCGCTTCCTGTATGTACACAGTGAATAACATGCAGAGCTCAGATAATATAATAGATTACTCCCTCAGTCCCATGTAACACCGCAGAACACATATAGTAATAACTCTCTGAGCACAGAGTATGTAGTAGCTGCAGTCCTATGAAACACATTAGATATGGTATGGTAAATAATGTAGCAGCTGGAGTCCTATGTAACACATAAGGTACGGTATGGTAGATAATGTAGCAGCAGCAGTCCTATGTAACACATATGATCTCGTATGGTAGATAAATAATGTAGTAGCTGTAGTCCTATTCAACACATAAAATATGATATAGTAGATAATGTAGCAGCTGCAGTCCTATGTAAGGGTGCGTTCACACGAACGTATATCGGCTCGGTTTTCATGCCGAGCCGATATACATTGTCCTCATGTGCAGGATGGGGGGAGGCTGGAAGAGCCCAGGAGCAGAAACTCAGCTCCCGCCCCCTCTCTGCCTCCTCTCTACCCCTCTGCACTATTTGCAATGGGGAGAGGCTGAACGGGGGTGGGGCTAATTCCTGGAACTTAGCCCCGCCCCGTTCCACCTCCTCTCATTGCAAATAGTGCAGAGGGGCGGAGAGGAGGCAGAGAGGGGGCGGGAGCTCAGTTCCTGCTCCTGGCTCTTCCATCCTCCCCCTCCCCCCCCTGCACATGAGGACAACGTATATCAGCTCTGCGTGAAAACCGAGCCGATATACGTTCGTGTGAATGCACCCTAACACATAAGATATGGTATGGTAGATAATGTAGTAGCTGCAGTTCTATGTAACACATAAGATATGGTAGATAATGTAGTGGCTGCAGTCCCATGTAACACATAAGATATGATATATAATGTGACCCCTATGCAGGACTGGTTGTAGAGGGGAGGTATATTCCTCCTATGTGGAGGAGCAGGAAGAGTCTCACCTGCTGGGGATTAATTCATTCAGAGGGCGGATATATAAGGGGAAGCCAGGAGGGCAGTTATTAGCCTGGAGGCAGAGGTGAGGCAGAGGTGAGGCAGAGGTGAGGCAGAGGTGAGGCAGAGGTGAGGCAGAGGTGAGGCAGAGGTGAGGCAGAGGTGAGGCAGAGGTGAGGCAGAGGTGAGGCAGAGGTGAGGCAGAGGTGAGGCAGAGGTGAGGCAGAGGTTTTACCTGGGCATTGAAGCATTAAAGGGGTTCATGTGGTCTCTCCTCCCATTTGAGGGGACTAGTACTGTGACGTATAGGCTGTGATCACATGTGAAATGTTTTTTCTGGTTTCTTGATGACTATTTTTTTTTTTTTAAGCCAAGACAGGTTGAAGGTTGTAAAACAGAAGTTGTGTTTTTTTTTTTGTTTTTTTTTTAACACTATTTTTTTTCTTCTTCTGGTTTTGGCTTCAAAAACTGCACATGTGAGTGCACTCTTGTTCCTGGGGTCCCTGTTAGAGGTTACACTGGGGTCCAGTAGCTACTAGTTATGCCTCTGCAGCTGAAGGTGTGTAAGCTGGCAGGCAGAAGCTCTCCAGCTGTTAGTAAGGGGCAGATATTGTGTACAAAGTGCCAGATGGACAAGAATATTGTTGCTATTTGAATTTATTTATGACCTCACTAACCATTTCATACCACAACCAGTTTTGGCTCTCCTAAACCCCATTTATATCTATTATGTTCTATTGCAACAACTTTAGGAGGATCTTGCTTTACTAAGTGATTCTGACTTTGGTTTTATAGTTGCTTCATTGTAGATTTTGGCTGATGTCTTTTGCTATAGAAAAGTTGTGTTTCCTTTTTGTTTTTTTGTTTTTTTTTCTCCTTGGATTATAATTATTCATCTCGGTAAAGCAAGGCTCATGTGACTACACCCATCTAAATGAATAGGTTCTATTTCAGTCTAACTTTTCAAACCAAAAATTAGATGGCAATATTAGTGTGGCTCAGCGCTAAGACTATTTATAACCTACAAAATAAATGGCTAAATGTCTATAATTTACTTCATTGGGATTATTGTTAAACATACAATACCAAAAAAAAGTAAAGGAAAACTTAAATACAGCATTAACTCTTCAGATTTTTAAGAATGTGTTTAAAAAAACAACTTTAAAGCAGCTTTGGAGGGGTGTGTGTTTTTTCACTGCCTTGAAGGGGTAAAATGCAGTAGATTTTTCTGCAGTATGTTTGTAATGTATGATCATACCCTAAAATCATAGATGACTTTCATATAAAGTTTAACAGCTATTCATGATTTCATTACTGACCGCTTACTCACAGGATTTTTTTTCCTTTTAAAGCAATGGCCTCTTGTGTGGAAGCTCAGGTTGCAGTTGGCAATACTTCAGTACCTGCAGGTTCACCAGATATGGCTAGTGAGGGAACTCCAGCACCAGAGACTCTGCCAGCAGATACTGGAGCTTCATCCACTGAGAAGGAGGTTGTATCAGAGGGCACGAATGCTCCTACAGAGGACACTAAATCTGCAACTGCAGGAAATGAGGCTCCATCAGAGGCCACTGGAAATAAAAATGTAGACACTGAGGCTCCACCTGAGGATAAGAAGCCTCTATCTACTGAGAATGATGGCCTTCCCAAGGATACTGAGGTTCCAGCTACACAGAATGAGGCTTCATCCAAAGTGACTGATTCCCCACCAGTTGACTGTGATTCCTCATCAAAGGATGCTCCAGTGGGCACCGAAGATTTATCCACAGAGAATCCGACTCCTACAGTGGAAACTGGGGCTCCATCAGCAGAAGATGCAGTAGAAGCACCTGGTAAGTCTGAGGGGTTGTGACTTTGGACCATACTCTCTTTACATGAACTTAGGAATGTATAAGTGGTTCTGTGGGTGCCTAAAGTAAAGTTGGCCTTGTATCTGGCTGTGATGGAATGGTGACACTGACTATGATTGTTTTTAATGGATGAGTCTCCCATCACATGGTTATCCCTGGAGTAGCTATAGGTTGCGATTGCAATGCCTTTCTCCTAAGCCAGGGGGGTCCTACAAGCCTTCCCCTCGCCACATTAATAAGTCAGGTGTGACATCCACACCCAGCGAGTGTTGCTAGCAGCAAATATTTCAAATTACCTTAATGTAGTCCCTTAACCTTTTCCAAACCGCTGTCTGACATCTTCCTACATTCTGATTTGAAGCTTGTACAGCTCCAATGTCAGAAGACGTCAAACGGGGTATTTTTACCATCTATTGCCAGCCACTCCACTGTCAGAGCCTCTCTGGTGCAGATGGCACCATTGTAAAAACAGTAAAGAGTGCCTGAATTCAAAATTTGATTGGAAAGGGTTAACACTACTGCATGACAGCCCGACTCCTTGTCTGACTGCAGTGTGACCTGAGCACTGGAGAGTTTAGGCTCTGCTGCCGGGTTAGGCAGCTGAGCTTTCATGAGTGTTTAAATTCCTGTTGCCACGCTCAGTCGCCTAACCCATCAGCATAAGAGGCTGACCTCTCCTGTGTTCAGACCGTGTTGCAGACGGAGATGAGGATTCTTGCACTGACTCATCAGGGTTGTGTGACTGAGCGTGGTAACATGAGGCTCACACTTGGAGCAAAACCAGGTAGCCAAAGAACCTACTAGGGTGAGGGGCCATCCTCAAGGGCATCGTTAATAGCAGGACATATCTGGGGGCTTTTTTGCTGAAGGGGGCACTCTTACTAATGAAGCTACACTTGGGGTATTTTTCCTACAAGGCTTCATGTTTGTGGGCACGGTTATTAAAGGGATTGTTGGTGGGTGTGATATATTTTATAATTATTTTTTTCCTCTATTGTATGCTGATCATGCCAGAAAATGATAAAATATGCCCTACTAATCTCCCAGCTCTGATTTCCCTGGTCATGACATGGTAATGTAGTGGGCCAGGGTCCTACAGGGTAGTCATCCAATCACTAGCTCTGTAACACTTAGCTATGTGCTCCTAGGAGGTACAGAAGGTGCTATACATTGGAAAACACTTCCCCCTCCCCCCCCCCCCCCACGAGTAATCTACAGATAACTAGGACTGTGCGAGTTTGAGTAGCCTTTAACTTGGAGATACTGGCGTCACATGACAAATCCACTGTTTAGTATTTACAGACTGCTGAAACCCTCTTGCCACTGTGCAGTGACCAAGTAAGGCACCTTTGGTGCCATTGCCATGAGAGATTGCAGAGCCACCCTTTTCTCTGTAGTCTTCCCCACTTTGGCGCATCCTGCTCAGATGCTGCAATAATGGGGTGGTCAGCCTGTAGACAGGAAACCACAAGCTACTGCAGCCAATCACAGAGCTCAGTGTTAAATTCCAAAACTCATTTTAGCATTTTATCTGCAGCACCCAGTAATGACCCACATGGAAGCTGACTGAAACCTATGGAGAGTCAGAAGAGGTCAGCAAAAAATATTTTATACTCTCCATGCGTTAAAATCTAATAGAAATTGGACAATCCCTTTATACTTTTATTCACTAAAGTATAGGGATATCTTTTGTCATGGAATGGTAGTGTTATCTGTTCTAGGAATCAGTGGGTACTGGTGCATCTTCTCTTCACTGGAAGAAAGGGTGGAGACATGGGTTGTGTTATAGGAGAGGGGGCAGTGCACGCCCCCAAGAGTGAATTGGCTGCTCCCTGCACACAGCATGTCACGTCCCCAGATTCCAGCTGTTCTCCCCACACAAACCAAACCCTAACACCACAGGGCTCCTATCTCCGCTGCTAGCACCTCTTGTCACTCTACCCTCCCAGCTGTGGCACTGTCAGTGTGAACATTGAAGATAAATGTCCTAAACTTTCTGAGACCTTGTAATTATTAATGAAGTTCAGACTAATGACTTTTTTTTTCCATTGTAGGACCTGTCAGTGATGCTCCACCCAGTGAAAAAACAAAGGAGGTTCCAGACCATCAATAAGGTAATGACTGTCTTGTTATCACAGGATAGCTTTGGTGTATTCATTAGAGTTCACATACTTGCAGCAGGTGACGGGGTCCTAATGTGGTAAAGGGGCAAGGAATCATTCTAAAGATTTGTTTTATATATACTGCTAGTGTTCATTAGCAGCTTATCACCTTAATTTGCATGTTAATAAGCTCAGGGAGCTGTATGCAGAGAACAGCAGGTGGTGTTCTCTGCACTTAGTTTCTTTGTTCTCCTGTGGGGCTGCAAGCTGAATACAATGTAATCAGCACTCCTGTGAATACAGCACCACATACAGCATTCGGTCTGTATCTTCTCTCTGGCAGAATAGATTTCATGCTCCCCTAAAAATCATTATTTAGCCTAACAGTGAAAGATGAGAGCATCTACATACAACAATTGTTCAAACGCTCGCTTTTGAGCAATAATCATTGAGTGTAAATGGGCCTTAAAACAGAAGTATCACACAATGTAAACTGAATTGTTATGGGGGTTGTCAAATGAATATAACCTCTTGCTTTTCAACAATAAAACAGATGGGCTTGGAAACCACTTCTTTCTCATTGTAATCTTCTCTTATGCACCTTCTATATATAATTGGGCATACCTGATAAGGCTATAACAACCCTTGCGCATTACTTAAATTCAGTGATTGCTTTAACAGTACGGACCTTTATCAGTGTACTGCCATTTATCCCAGGCAGTTATTGACTGATGTATAATCTCAACCTACTAGCAATATTTGTGTCATTCCATCACAAATTTCTAAACGTATACACCAGAAGACCTTGATCCAGTTATATATTTGTAATACAGCAGTTGTGGACCCTCTGTTGCTGACTTGGTTTTGGCTGCTTTGAGGGATCCTGGTTTTCACCTTTTTGAGGGATCTGTTCTTGGCTGCAGGGAACACCCAGGTGACTTGCCTAGGGGTTAGTGCAGTGATGTTTGCTCCAGGTGGGCTAAAAGGCACTAAGCATGGTATCAGAGGAACAGGCAGTCTAGGGCAGTCCAATGTCATGCACTCTGGTAAACTGGGTTGGGGTTGGCACAAAATAATCAAGTCAGAAACAGGCTGAAGTAGGGAAAGCTAAGTATACAGACATGGGTCAAAAGTAAGTAGAAAGCAGAGGTCAAACTCCTTCATATGGAACACTAGGCAACATTCAGTGGGAGGAAGTGTTTTACATAATCCAGGAATGACTGGGATATACTAGAGAAGGGAAAGTGGGGTGCAGACACTGGCCCTTCAAGAGGTAGACTGAGCACTGATGCATCTCATAGAAGGGGCAACAACCAGAAATAACAAAGCATCTGCCACACAATACCAGGAGGACACCAGCAGGCACAAGTAGATGGTTGACTACATGTATAAACCACTCCCCATTAGTGTCCCAATTGTATCATTCATGTCCTGATTGGTGGTAGATGATCATAACTTTTGTTCAGATGGTTAGACAATCGTGCATATTTGTCATAGCCTCACCTTTTGTAGAAATGAAATCCTCCACAGAATAAATCAACATGCTGCAGGCTCTACATCCACAAAGGTTAACTTGCACTTTTCTTTTTTGTAGAATGTATTTTCCTCAGGCTAATTTGTGGTAGGAAACTGCTAACATTTCTGCAATGCATGGTTAAGGTCATTTTTACTTTTCCTGCACACAAATGTTACATTACTTTTCATTATGTGTAGTATAAATGGCATGATTGTGTAATGCTACCTTAATGTGTATGTATAGGTTTTTTTTTTTTCTTACTCTTTTGTGGGTTAGACCTAACTAGAAAATTACAATACACATCCCTGAGCTCAACATCTCTGCTGCTTTAATGACCTAGTGAAGTTACACAATACTGATCCTTTTCTCTAATGCTCCAGGTTCTTTTCTGGGTGACTCTATCACAGCTGGAACGGAGTTGGTAAAATCTTCTGTGGATCCTCCAGTGTCTGGTTTCTGATAAGAAAGGAGTCCCTTTCTGGATGATGTGAGGATGTCCCTGACGAGCCGTCCTCCTGAATAATGGTCTTGTTCCATGGAGTCTCCTCAGCAGTTTGGCCTTCTATGCTGTCCTTCTCCAGGACTCTCATTCTCTCTGGGTGGTAGAAGAACCGCCTTTCTTCTCTACTAGAAACTAAACCAATACTTTTCTACTACTTGGAAATAAAATGCAGCAATCTCTAAATTTCTTTGTCGCGTTGAAGTCCATTATTTGTCTGACTGATGGAGTCTTATTGAAGGAAATTCCTGGTGAAGGCTTCACTGTAATGTCACTAATGTGTAGCTCAAGCTTGCATGAGATGTAAGTTTGCTGGTACAAGGGCTGGCTGTACACTAATGTCTGCAATAATCTCAACAAATGTAATGCTGTTGGAATCAGGTTTGTCTTCACTCTGTGAAGGGCGGGGAGAACTGGAGACTAATACTCCATTAGTTAGGAAGGTGTTAGCCATGGAGAGTGGTGCAGCCACATGAGAATACTGAGGGACCTGCTGCAGTCTTAGTATTGGAAGTCAATGACACTCGGCTTCCTGGCCAAGGTAGTCCCTGAGGTGCACAAGTCAGCCACAGGGAAGCTGCTAAGGGTTAATTGCATAAGGCAATCTTAGCTGCCTCCATGCATTATGGCCCTTCCTTGCATGCTGCTGAGAGTTGCAGAATTAGAGAATACACAAGTACTAGTCTGCGATTATTTTAATTATGCAGTATTTGTTGGGCTCGATCTTTCAAAGTTCATGTCAAGCATTACACAGTAAAGAACTGGTAGCCGGTGCTTGTGCTAATTAGAACCAAAAGGCTGACCAGCTGACAAATTCTAGCCTGGAGGGGGAAGAAAGTAGGTTACCGGCCCATAATTAGTGGACCATCCTAATAGTGCCAGCATATGGTGCAGCTGGCAACATGGCCAAGACATGCCCACCTGAGCTGGCCTGAATATTGTGAAGCTATTGCCTGTCGTAGATGGGCACTATCTGGTTGCTGCAGCCAGTTACATGGCTTCCAGCCTGAGGGCTCTTTCATAAAGGTGTAATTACACTACAAATCATGTGCATGGTTTACTACATGCATAATATAGCACTGAATCACCAGTGTTTTGCATTTGGGCCTTTAGATCTGCAGGTTTCAAAAAATGCAGCATGCCCTATACCTCTTTAATCATGCATGCGAAAAAAAAAGTAAGCAGGGCCAAGAAATGAGATTAATCTGTGTGAATGATTGATTCCACAGTGCACATGGTTGACTTTAGTAGTGTGGTTTTTCTGTGTCAAAATCTGCCCCATTTCTACCATGTGTGAACAACTAATTAAGGGTAACTCTAATATAGTACCAGAACTAAACTTATTCTACATATACACTGTACTAGAAAGACACTCTGAACATAAATACAGCTCCTGAACCAACATCTAGCATGCTCTAAGAAATGACCATCTGCCCCCCCCTCCAGGTAAGTGAGTGCTGTATGACTTAAAAAAAAAAAAAATAATTGCTATAAGCGTATGACAACCATAACTTTTTTTAATTCTTTCATCGACTGTTGTGCGAGGGCTCATTTTTTTGCAGGACTTCTAGTAGTTTGTTTGTACTATATTAAAGTGTGTTGGGGGGGGGGGGGGGGAGGAGAAGAGAACCAAAAAAGGGAGTGAATTTCTTACAGAAAATTCCTTTTTTCCGAGTCATCCTGACGGCAGACATGGAGGTTGCACCTTGACCTCGTAGGGACAGGAAGCAAGAGACTTCAAAAGGCTCCTCCCGTCTCCCATTCACCAGTGTCTTCTAACTTACTTACATGGACATGTCGTGGTTAACCAAGGAAGATATTTATTTGCTCCGAAAAAATAACATGGTTAGTTCCATTTGAACATACACAAGAAAAGGGTAGCTTACCCGGACGTAACACAAGATAATATGCACAAATTTACCGCATAAAAGGAAATGTCCAACATAGGAGCCTTTGGGCTACTGGTTCGTGCCCGCATAAACGTTTATATAAACGTGTGACTTTTTGGGAGGGAAATACGTGCCGTCAGGATGACTCGGAAAAAAGGAATTTTCGGTAAGAAATTCACTCCCTTTTCCCGGCGTCATCCTGACGGCAGACATGGAGTATACCAGATTAACTCTTTAGGGCGGGACCACTGCTTGCAGGACCTTTCTCCTGAAAGAGAGATCGGAGGAGAGGTCCGCATTCAGCCTGTAATGGTTTGCGAATGTGTGTAGGTTGGACCATGTGGCTGCCTTACAGATTTGGTCTGGCGTCGCCATAGCCCTTCTGCCCAGGAGCAGGATACTGCCCTGGTAGAATGGGCCTTGAGTCCTCTCGGGATAGTGCTGTTGCAGGACGAGTAGGCCTGCTGGATGGTGGATTTTATCCAATGGCTAATGGATCTCCTAGAAGCCGCTCTTCCTCTGCCTGGCTCCTGAAATTGAACAAAAGACAGTCAGCCTTCCTAAAGGATGATGTCTGTTGTAGGTAGCATAGAATGGCCTTCCTTGCATCCAGGCTATGGTAGTCTCTTTCCCTATCGGTTTGGGGATTTTGACAGAAGGATGGGAGAATAATTTCTTGCTGTCTGTGGCATTTTGAGGCTACCTTTGGAAGAAAAAAAAGGGGTCTATTTTTAGTATGACCCTATCGTCCTGGCTTAATAGGTAAGATGTCTTACAAGATAAGGCCTGGAGCTCGCTTACGCGCCTCGCTGTTGTGATAGCTACCAGGAACACCGTTTTAAACGTGAGGAACCTAATTGGAATCTGATCGATAGGTTGAAGGGGTCTTTGCAGAGGCTTTGGAGAACTAGGTTCAGGTCCCATGGGGGGGGGGGGGGGGGGGGGGACTGTACTATGGCTAACTGGCCTCATTCTTTCTGCCGCTTCCATGAACCTGCGGATCACAGTCTATGATCCGCCAAAGGTTGGTCTAGAATGGCCGAGAGCGCTGATACCTGTACTTCCATGGTTCCCGGTCTCAAGTTTTTATCTGGAAGAAGTTCAAAATCTCCGCCACCAAGTGTCAAGATTGGACAATTCCAGCCCCCTCCAGGAGGAGAATTTTTTCCCCAATGTTATAAATAGCTGAGGTTACAGGTTTTCGGGACTGCCGTAGAGTCGCGATAACTCTGGAGGACAGACCTTGTCTTAGTAACGTCTGTTCCTCAATATCCACACCGCGAGGTTCAGTCTCTCTAGGTTGGGGCAAAGAACTGGGCCCTGTGCTAGAAGGTCCTCCCTGGATGGAAGGTGGATTGGCTCCGAGATGTCTAGCTTTAGGAGCACCGGAAACCATGCCCTTTTTTCCCCGTGTGGGGCGATCAGGATCAGCGTGGTGATGCTCTGCTGGACCTTCTGAAGAACTCTCGGGATCAGGGGTATGGGGGGAAGGCGTACGCCAGACTTAAATCCCGACTCTGGGGAAAAAGCGGCTAACCCCTCGGCCTTGTCTCTTGGATCTAGAGAAAAATAGGCGGGACATTCTGAATTTTTGCTGCTCGCAATAAAAGGTCCTCCTGTGGACTGCCCCAGGTTTCTGTAATGAGACGAAATTCCTCTTGATTCAGAGACCATTCCCCGGGGTCTAGGCCTCTTCGACTTAGAAAGTCAGCTGTCAGGTTCTGGGATCCTTTGAGATGGACTGCTGTCAGGGACTGTACTGTGGACTCGGCCCATCGGAAGATCCGGGCTGTTAATTTCAGCAGGTGAAAGTTTCTGGTGCCTCCCTGGTGGCGAATAAGTGAAACGGCGGTCACGTTATCAGAGAAGATTTTAACATCTCTTCTTTAGGATATCCTGAGCTCTGTGAAGCGCCTCCCAGATGACCCTAAGCTCTCTGAAATTTGAGGTCTGGGCACGCAATGTCGGGCCCCATTCGCCCTGGAGCAAACGCTGCCCCACTTGCGCTCCTCAGCCAGACTGGCTTGCGTTGGTGACTACGGAGATGAAGGGCTCTGTCACCCATGGGGACTCCGCCTCGAGGTTGACAGTTGACCGCCACCAGCGGAGGGACCTTGTGACTGATGATGACACGGGAATTCTGCTGTCCAGAGAGGTTGTTGCCCCGTCCCAGTTGCCCAGGGTGGCTCTCTGTAGCGTCCTTGAGTGCGCCTGGGCCCAAGGAATAATGCCGATACAGGAGGTCATGAGGCCCAGGAGTCTCATTGCGTCCCTAATCGTTATTTGTTTCTTCTGGCTGCATTTCTGTGCTGCCAGCCTAAGGTTTTCCTGCCTGGGTGGAGGCAAAGACCAGATCTGAGACACTGAGTCTATCTGTACCCCCAGGAAGGTCTTTCGCGTCTCGGGGAGAAGACTAGATTTAGGGACGTTAACTATCCACCCCAGTCTCTGAAATAGGGAGATGATTCGGCTGGTATCCTCTTTGAGGATCTTCGGCGAGGATGCAATAACCAGGAAATCGTCCAGGTATTGGGTGCCGTTGAATTTCCGAGGGGTAGGCACTGGAATTGAAAATGGTGTACACGGCTGCCCATCCTGATGGCAAACCGCAGGTACTTGTGATGTTCCGGCAGGACTGGGACGTGGTAGTACGCGTCCCTTAGATCGACGGTACTCGTAAAGTCCCCTCTTTTGATCAGAGTTACTGCAGACCTGACGGTTTACATCTTAAACCTTTTGTAGGTAATAAACCTGTTCAGGCCCTTCAGATTAAGGGTCATCTGAAACTGTCGTTCGGGTTTTTTAATCAGAAATAGGGGTGAGTAGAGAACCCCAAGCCCTGTTCTACTGCGGGGACCCGGACTACCGCCCCCATCTGTAGCAGCTTAGAAATTTCATTTTTAAAGATATCCTGCAGGGCGGGGAATTGCGTGGGGGCCGGGGAAGCTCAATAGTCTGCCCCCCACCTAGTACTCGCCTACAGGGGTAGGGGTTGTCTTTGTCTTACCCCTGCCTCCTTTGGGGTAGGACCAGCTCCCCGTCTTTCCTTTGCCTCGGTATGGCTTAAAGGATGGCTGAGGTTTGTGGGGAACTCCCGTTCTTGCTTGGTCCGGGAAACTGTGGGTCCTGTCGGTAGCTCTTTTTAGGATCTCCTCCAAGTCCGCGCCAAAGATGTGCTGGCCATGAAAACGGGATGTTACACGGCCTTCCTTTGGAAGCCGTATCTGCTTTCCATGTTTTCAGCCAGACCGCCTGTTGCTGATCTAAGTAGAGGCCTGCATTCCAGTAACGCATCTCTAGGAGCCTTCTGTTTAAACTGGTCGTCGAGTTCCCCCAACCAGAGGAACATCGACCTCGCCACAGAAGTCGCTGCGATATTGGGTTTCAACGTATATGCCGTTGTTTGCCAGGCCCGTTTCATCGAGGCGTCAACCCTGTCCGTCGGGTCTTTAAGATGAGAGGAGTCCTCGAATGGCAGGGCTGTCTTTTTGGCCATTATGGCCACCTGTGCCCGACGCCGCGCCGGCATGCCTGGAGGAGAGAGGCATCTGAGCCTATGGCCCGCCACTATCCCCAGCTGAAAATAACTGCGCCGAGCTGTGGCAGAGGAAGGAGAGGACCCAAGGACCTCTGGTCCGCCGCTCCGACCGCTGCGGTGGTGAACCCCGGGCAGACCTGTGGCCCGCCGTGCTCCCGGACCGTGCGTAGATGTTCACGTCTTTCTCCACAAAGCGGAGTCTCTCTTTATATTCACGGGGCAAATAGAGGTGTTTGTCCATGCAGCCCACTTATCCATGATTACTTTCTTCAGGGTATCATTAACCGGAAACACTGTGCGGTTCCTTGGTCTGAGCCCGCCAAACATTTCGTCCTGTACGGACCTTGGCTCGACCACATCCTCGACCTTCATTGTATCCCTGACTGCTTTGATCAGGTCAACCAGGTCCCCCGATGAGAAATAGTACTTTTTATTCTCATCCCTGGCGTCAGGGGGACGGTCAAAGAGTTCGCCATCAGACTAGTCGCCCAGGGATTGCTCAAACTCTGAGCTTGTTAGCGGTATGTGGCTCGCCCTTTTAGCGGCCCTTCCTTCCCGCTGAGCTGGGGGGAGACTGGAAATCGATGCCCGGACCTCCTCTCTAACCAGGGATCTAATATCTTCCCTGAATGCGGCCTGTTCATCCGTAAGGATCTTGGAGGTACAATCGGGGCATAGCGGCTTTTTATACGCCTCGTCCAGTTTTTTGTTTTTTTTTTAAGACACAGGGCGCCTTTTCTGTGTTTTTTCTTTAGGTCCTGTTTAGACCGGGTTGATTCCCTGTCCTGCAGAATATACATGCATGCACATAAGGGAAAATCCCCACACAATGCTAAATCCCTGAGCATAACATCCCTGCAACAAGTAACACTTACAGTTTGCAGGGCTTCCATCTCTGGTTCCTTTGTAGTCATGATGCAGAAACGCAGACAGAACCAGATTAGACAGATAAATCCTTCCGTGAAGGTGTGCTGTCAGTGGAAGCTTGCCGGGGGGTCTTCATTTTCAAATCTCCCGCTGTTCCGGGTCAGCTCACGGCGTCTGACGTCACTGCGTCGGCATGCCTGAGGGAGAGATGCATCTGAGCCTATGGCCCGCCGCTCTCCCCGGCTGAAAAACAACTCCGAGCTGGAAGAGGAAGGAGGGGACTCAAGGACCTCTGGTCCGCCGCTCCGACTGCTGCGGTGGTGAATCCTGGGCGGTCAGACCCGTGGCCCGCCGTGCTCCCGGACCGCGCTGACACCCCGAAGGGAGATGAGAAGGGAAGCAGCCCTATGGACCGTCAATCCCTACCCCGTCAGCCTGCTTTGGAAAAAGGTGAGGTGGGAAACAGCCCTATGGACCGTTCCCCAGCTGTCATCCTGCAGTTCCCTGGAGGGAGCTCCTCTTGCATGTCCCTGTAGGGACAGGAAGCACTGGTGAATGGGAGACGGGAGGAGCCTTTTGAAGTCTCTTGCTTCCTGTCCCTACAAGGTCAAGGTGCAACCTCCATGTCTGCCATGAACAACTAATTAAGGGTAACTCTAATATAGTACCAGAACTAAACTTATTCTACATATACACTGTACTAGAAAGACACTCTGAACATAAATACAGCTCCTGAACCAACATCTAGCATGCTCTAAGAAATGACCATCTGCCCCCCTCCAGGTAAGTGAGTGCTGTATGACTTAAAAAAAAAATTGCTATAAGCTTATGACAACCATAACTTTTTTTTAATTCTTTCATCGACTGTTGTGCGAGGGCTCATTTTTTGCAGGACTTCTAGTAGTTTCTGTTTGTACTATATTAAAGTGTGTAGGGGTGTGTGTTGGGGGGGGGGGGGGGGGAAGAGGACCAAAGAAGTGTAATTCTGGTGTTTTAAATTTTCTCTGACCTTCAAATTGCAGGGTATAAATTATTTATAATTTTAATCAGACTTATGGGTGCTGCAATACTAAATGGGTTTTGCTATATGTTATAATAAACTAAACAAAAGTTTGGGTATTCTTACAGTACTATTCATGCAATTTACAATTTTTCCTAAGTTATTTTTACTCTTTGCTCCCCAGAGGGGAGAACTTGTGATGGTTTGGTATCACATCATATTGCAGGAGTGATCAATCTATTAAGGCCTGCCATAGGATGGCTTGATAGGCAATTTGCAATAGCAGCCCTGGGGCCTTTCAGGAGACCTTTGGCTGCCATGGCAACAAAAGGGTCTCTCTGTGATCACACAGCGGGGGGTCTATTTGGGACCCCCAAACTACAATCAGGCATTTAAAGGTTTAACAGCTGCGATCACCATCAGTGCTGACCGGAGCTGTTGTGGACAGGTGTCAGCTATAAGATTTAAAGGGGTTGTCTCACGCCGAAACGTTTTCTTTTTTATTCAATAGGCCCCCCTGTTCGGCGCGAGACAAACCCAAGGGATGGGTTAAAAAAAAAAAAGTTTATTACTTACCCGAATCCCGGCGCTGCGGCGACTTCTTTCTTCCTTTACCAAGATGGCCGCCGATATCTTCACCCACGATGCACCGCGGGTCTTCTCCCATGGTGCACCGTGGGCTCTGTGCGGTCCATTGCCGATTCCAGCCTCCTGAGTGGCTGGAATCGGCACACGTGACGGGGCGGAGCTACGAGGACCAGGTCTCCGACACGAGCGGCCCCATTCACCAGGGAGAAGACCGGACTGCGCAAGCGCGTCTAAAAACGCCAGAAGACAGCGAATTTAGACGGACCCGTGGCGACGGGGACGCTAGCAACGGAGCAGGTAAGTGAATAACTTCTGTATGGCTCATAATTAATGCACGATGTATATTACAAAGTGCATTAATATGGCCATACAGAAGTGCTGAACCCCACTTGATTTCATGAGACAACCCCTTTAAGGGTACATGTGACTGCCATGAATGGCTGCACATCCCATTGGAAGAATGTCACATCAGGAACCACAAGGCTCTGTCCTGGGCCTGGTGGTGGTGGTCAACATTTTCATAAATGATCTAGATGAGGGAATTCAAGGGGAAACTGATCAAATTTGTTGACAACACAAAGCTAGGAGAGAGGATTTAAAAAGATCTGGACAAGCTTGAAAAGTGGGCAGCAACTAACAACGGTATTTAACAGGGAGAAAGGCAAAGTCCTAAATCTGGGCAAGGAAAGTGATCACCAATGAAGGCACAATGATCATAGATTTATGGGTTAATAATAGAGATGAGCGAGCACCAAAATGCTCGGGTGCTCGTTACTCAGGACGAAATTATCGCGATGCTCGAGGGTTCGTTTCGAGTAACGAACCCCATTGAAGTCAATGGGCGACCCAAGCATTTTTGTATATCGCCGATGCTCGCTAAGGTTTTATTTGTGAAAATCTGGGCAATTCAAGAAAGTGATGGGAACGACACAGCAACGGATAGGGCAGGCGAGGGGCTACATGTTGGGCTGTATCTCAAGTTCCCAGGTCCCACTATTAAGCCACAATAGCGACAAGAGTGCCCCCCCCCCCAACAATTTTTACTTCTGAAAAGCCCTCATTAGCAATGCATACCTTAGCTAAGCACCACACTACCTGCAACAAAGCACAATCACTGCCTGCATGACACTCCGCAGCCACTTCTCCTGGGTTACATGCTGCCCAACCCCCCCCCCCCCCCGCGCGCGCGCACGACCCAGTGTCCACAGTGCACACTAAACTGTCCCTGTGCAGCCTTCAGCTGCCCTCATGCCACGCCACACTCATGTCTATTTATAAGTGCGTCTGCCATGAGGAGGAACCGCAGGCACACACTGCAGAGGGTTGGCACAGCTAGGCAGCGACCCTCTTTAAAAGGGGTGGGGCGATAGCCCACAATGCTGTACAGAAGCAATGAGAAATCCAATCCTGTGCCACCGCCATCAGGAGCTGCACACGTGGGCATAGCAATGGGGAACCTATATGCCACACACTATTCATTCTGTCAAGGTGTCTGCACGCCCCAGTCAGACCGTGTTTTTTTATAAATAGTCACAGCCAGGTACAACTCCGCAATGGGAATTCCGTGTGCACCCACAGCATGGGTGGCTTCCTGGAACCCACCGGCGGTACATGAATATATCCCATTGCATTGCCCATCACAGCTGAGGTAATGTCGTGCTTACTGCAGGTGGGCTTCGGCCCACACTGTATGCCCCAGTCAGACTGGAGTTCTTTAGAAGTGGACACATGCAGTTACAACTCCGTGTGGACCCACGGCATGGGTGGCTCCCTGGAACCCACCGGCTGTACATAAATGTATCCCATTGCAGTGCCCAACACAGCTGATGTAACATCAGCTTTAATGCCGGTGGGCAAAAAATTAATTGGATTACACTGTAGGCGAGGGCCCCAAAAATTGGTGTACCAACAGTACTAATGTACGTCAGAAAAATTGCCCATGCCCAACCAAGAGGGCAGGTGAAACCCATTAATTGCTTTGGTTAATGTGGCTTAATTTGTAACTAGGCCTGGAGGCAGCCCAGTTAAAATAAAAATTGGTTCAGTTGAAAGTTTCAACGCTTTAATGAGCATTGAAACGTATAAAAATTGTTTAGAAAAATTATATGACTGAGCCTTGTGGGCCTAAGAAAAATTGCCCGTTCGGCGTGATTACGTCAGGTTTCAGGAGGAGGAGCAGGAGGAGGAGGATGAATATTATACACAGATTGATGAAGCTAAAAGGTCCACGTTTTTGATGGTGATAGAGAACAATGCTTCCATCCGCGGGTGCAGCCTACGTATTGTTTAGGTATCGCTGCTGTCTGCTGGTGGAGAAGAGAAGTCTGGGGAAATCCAGGCTTTGTTCATCTTGATGAGTGTAAGCCTGTCGGCACTGTCGGTTGACAGGCGGGTACGCTTATCCGTGATGATTCCCCCAGCCGCACTAAACACCCTCTCTGACAAGACGCTAGCCGCAGGACAAGCAAGCACCTCCAGGGCATACAGCGCGAGATCAGGCCACGTGTCCAGCTTCGACACCCAGTAGTTGTAGGGGGCAGAGGCGTCACGGAGGACGGTCGTGCGATCGGCTACGTACTCCCTCACCATCCTTTTACAGTGCTCCCGCCGACTCAGCCTTGACTGGGGAGCGGTGACACAGTCTTGCTGGGGAGCCAGAAAGCTGTCAAAGGCCTTAGAGAGTGTTCCCCTGCCTGCGCTGTACATGCTGCCTGATCTCTGCGCCTCCCCTGCTACCTGGCCCTCGGAACTGCGCCTTCGGCCACTAGCGCTGTCGGATGGGAATTTTACCATCAGTTTGTCCGCCAGGGTCCTGTGGTATAGCATCACTCTCGAACCCCTTTCCTCTTAGGGTATGAGAGTGGAAAGGTTCTCCTTATACCGTGGGTCGAGCAGTGTGTACACCCAGTAATCCGTAGTGGCCAGAATGCGTGTAACGCGAGGGTCACGAGAAAGGCATCCTAACATGAAGTCAGCCATGTGTGCCAGGGTACCTGTACGCAACACAAGGCTGTCCTCACTAGGAAGATCACTTTCAGGATCCTCCTCCTCCTCCTCAGGCCATACTCGCTGAAAGGATGACAGGCAAGCAGCATGTGTACCCTCAGCAGTGGGCCAAGCTGTCTCTTCCCCCTCCTCCTCATCCTCCTCAACGCGCTGAGATATAGGCAGGAGGGTGCTCTGACTATCCAGCGACATACTGTCTTCCCCTGCCTCTGTTTCCGAGCGCAAAGCGTCTGCCTTTATGCTTTGCAGGGATCTTCTCAAGAGGCATAGCAGAGGAATGGTGACGCTAATGATTGCAGCATCGCCGCTCACCATCTGGGTAGACTCCTCAAAGTTTCCAAGGACCTGGCAGATGTCTGCCAACCAGGCCCACTCTTCTGTAAAGAATTGAGGAGGCTGACTCCCACTGCGCCGCCCATGTTGGAGTTGGTATTCCACTATAGCTCTATGCTGCTCATAGAGCCTGGCCAACATGTGGAGCGTAGAGTTCCACCGTGTGGGCACGTCGCACAGCAGTCGGTGCACTGGCAGATGAAACCGATGTTGCAGGGTGCGCAGGGTGGCAGCGTCCGTGTGGGACTTGCGGAAATGTGCGCAGAGCCGGCGCACCTTTCCGAGCAGGTCTGACAAGCGTGGGTAGCTTTTCAGAAAGCGCTGAACCACCAAATTAAAGATGTGGGCCAGGCATGGCACGTGCGTAAGGCTGCCGAGCTGCAGAGCCGCCACCAGGTTACGGCCGTTGTCACACACGACCATGCCCGGTTGGAGGCTCAGTGGTGCAAGCCAGCGGTCGGTCTGCTCTGTCAGACCCTGCAGCAGTTCGTGGGCCGTGTGCCTCTTATCTCCTAAGCTGAGTAGTTTCAGCACGGCCTGCTGACGCTTGGCCACCGCTGTGCTGCCATGCCGCGCGACACCGACTGCTGGCGACGTGCTGCTGCTGCTGACACATCTTGATTGCGAGACAGAGGTTGCGTAGGAGGAGGAGGAGGAGGGAGGTTTAGTGGAGGAAGCATACACCGCCGCAGATACCACCACCGAGCTGGGGCCCGCAATTCTGGGGGTGGGTAGGACGTGAGCGGTCCCAGGCTCTGACTCTGTCCCAGCCTCCACTAAATTCACCCAATGTGCCGTCAGGGAGATATAGTGGCCCTGCCCGCCTGTGCTTGTCCACGTGTCCGTTGTTAAGTGGACCTTGCGAGTAACCGCGTTGGTGAGGGCGCGTACAATGTTGCGGGAGACGTGGTCGTGCAGGGCTGGGACAGCACATCGGGAAAAGTAGTGGCGACTGGGAACTGAGTAGCGCGGGGCCGCCGCCGCCATCATACTTTTGAAAGACTCCGTTTCCACAACCCTATACGGCAGCATCTCCAGGCTGATAAATTTGGCTATGTGCACGTTTAACGCTTGAGCGTGCGGGTGCGTGGCGGCGTACTTGCGCTTCCGCTCCTACACTTGCGCTAGCGACGGCTGGACGGTGCGCTGACAGTCATTGGTGGATGGGGCCGAGGACAGCGGAGGTGAGGGTGTGGGTGCAGGCCAGGAGACGGTAGTGTCTGTGTCCTGAGAGGGGGGTTGGATCTCAGTGGCAGGTTGGGGCACAGGGGGAGAGGCAGCGGTGCAAACCGGAGGCGGTGAACGGCCTTCGTCCTACCTTGTTGGGTGCTTGGCCATCATATGTCTGCGCATGCTGGTGGTGGTGAGGCTGGTGGTGGTGGCTCCCCGGCTGATCTTGGCGTGACAAAGGTTGCACACCACTGTTCGGCGGTCGTCTGCACTCTCAGTGAAAAACTGCCAGACCTTTGAGCACCTCGGCCTCTGCAGGGTGGCATGGTGCGAGAGGGCGCTTTGGGAAACAGTTGGTGGATTATTCGGTCTGGCCCTGCCTCTACCCCTGGACACCGCACTGCCTCTTGCAACCTGCCCTGCTGCTGCCCTTGCCTCCCCCTCTGAAGACCTGTCCTGAATAGGCGTAGCAAACCAGGTGGGGTCAGTCACCTCATCGTCCTGCTGCTCTTCCTCCGAATCCTCTGTGCCCTCCTCCCTCGGACATACTGCCCATACTACTACCTCACTGATAGACAACTGTGTCTCATCGTCATCGTCCTCCTCACCCACTGAAAGGTCTTGAGACAGTTGCCGGAAGTCCCCAGCCTCATACCCCGGACCCCGGGAACTTTCCGAAGGTTGGGCATCAGTCACGATAAACTCCTCTGGTGGGAGAGGAACCATTGCTGCCCAATCTGAGCAGGGGCCCGAGAACAGTTCCTGGGAGTCTGGCCGCTCCTCAGAATGTGTCATTGTAATGGAGTGAGGAGGCTGGGAGGAAGGAGGAGCAGCAGCCAGAGGATTCAGAGTTGCAGCAGTGGACGGCGCAGAACTCTGGGTGGACGATAGATTGCTGGATGCACTTTCTGCCATCCACGACAGGACCTGCTCACACTGCTCATTTTCTAATAAAGGTCTACCGCGTGGACCCATTAATTGTGAGATGAATGTGGGGATGCCAGAAACGTGCCTCTCTCCTAATCCCGCAGCAGTTGGCTGCGATACACCTGGATCAGGAGCTCGGCCTGTGCCCACACCCTGACTTGGGCCTCCGCGTCCTCGCCCGAGTCCACGTCCTCTAGGCCTACCCCTCAGCATGCTGTATTACCAGTAATGCAGAAACAGAACGCTGTAATTAAATGTGCCGCTTATTGGCCTGTGGTTGGAGGCTGACTTCGCTTACGGAACGCCAGGAAAGAATTTTGCGCAAGCCTGCTGTAACACTTAGCTGGCTGCGTATGAATTAGGAGGACAACTACACCCAGCACAGACCCAGTACACTGAGGACAGTCACAGGCAGCCCAAATAGATTTTTTTCCACAAATGTTTTTGCTAAGGCCCACTGCCTATATTCAATAAATATGTCTTCTGTCCCTGCCTAACCACCACTTCTGGCCCTGGAGTATGAATAATTACTGCAGGGCGCAATGCTCTGCACGGCCGATATACAAAAAAAAAAAAAAAAGTGCAACACTGCAAAAAGCAGCCTCCACAGTACTGCACACAGTTAGATGTGGCCCTAAGAAGGACCGTTGGGGTTCTTGAAGCCTAAAATACTCCTAACACTCTCCCTATAGCAGCTCCGGCACCAACAGCACTTTCCCTCCTCTATGTCAGAACGCATCTGTGGCGAGCAACGGGAGGGGCCGATTTATATACTCGGGTGACACCTGATCTCGCCAGCCACTCACTGCAGGGGGGTGGTATAGGGCTTGAACGTCGCAGGGGGAAGTTGTAATGCCTTCCCTGTCTTTCTATTGGCCAGAAAAGCGCGCTAACGTCTCAGAGATGAAAGTGAAAGTAACTCGAACATCGCGTGGTACTCGTCACGGGTAACGAGCATCTCGAACACGCTAATACTCGAACGAGTATCAAGCTCGGACGAGTACGTTCGCTCATCTCTAGTTAATAACCAATAAAATGAAACTAAACATAAATGGGCAGCATGTGAAGATTATACAAGAGAGAATTGTTCCCCCGTTTTAACCAATAAATGATGCCAATGTTTACATGTTGAATCTTATACGGGGACCAATTGGACACAGACACTGGAGCCAGTGCATGATGGAGATTCAAGTGTCCATTAGTAGATCCATTGAGCATGTGTGTAACTGCAAACAATGCTAAAAGAGAAGACCAGTCAATGCACATAAATATAACTTTTTTCATTGACATAGCTATATGAAGATTTTTTCCTATACAACTTTATAGATGCGGTGGACATCGATCCAAAGTCTTGAGAAACACAAGGTAAGTGCAAAGGAGAGAGCCAGGAACACAACTGCTGCCGAAGTCTTCATAGAGAATTTACACATCTCCACTTTTAACTTTGACTTATGGCTACAAGATTACTGAAGAGCTTCTTGAGGGTCCGATGGTTTGGATACTGTTCAAATGAACAAAAAAGGGTACCGATGTCTTAAGCCAGTTTCCCACGGCCAAGAAACTTGCATGAGCGTTGTGCGTTGTGAGGCTCACAAATCTCATGTGAATATGAACACTATTCTTTTGGATGTAGTCATATACAAGTGCTATGTGTAAGAGCCTTATGTGGCACAGAGTGTTAAGGCAGCAGTCCTAAGCTCTCACTCATGACCTGAAGGTTGCAAGTTCAATGCCCGCATGGTTCAGGTAGCCAGCTCAAAGTTGACTCATCCTTGATGAGCTTGATGACTGGGGAAGGCAGTGGCAAACCACCCTGCAAAAACAGTCTGCCACAATGTGATGTCGTCCTAGGAGGACTTTACCTATTGCTTTCAATGGGATCATAAAAGACCTTGCACAAAATGTCAGACGATGCAAGGCTTCCCTTTGAAAACAATGGCCAGAGGCTCGCTACTTCACAACAGTCATGGGAGGTGTTTTGCCAGAAAAACACTTCGCATCAGCGTGAAAACGCATGCTGGCAAATGTGATCGCGGGCTGAGGATATTATATGTATATCAGCCAACAACTGTGTTGTCTGCCTCATGATTCTCACCCGATGGTAGATGTTGGAAGAAATAAGGATGGATCCTCTGCTAGAACTCCTTTTGTTCTCAGGAGATAGGATGTTGTCAGAAGTGTCCGACTTTCTCCCCCTCTATATTCAGAAAACATGCACACTCAGCAGATCATATGTTTGGGGATGTTGGCCAAAATAACTGTTGGCTAAACGAGTGTGTAGTGGCTCAGCGGGTTCTACATAACACTAACAGCAACGCCTGTCCTGTCACATCTGTCTATGTGCCGTCCTTGGACCTAGAAGGTGCCGTCTATAGGAGAGACCCTGTGTCTCCCCTTTTCTCCTAGAGCTTAGCCCTGATGTCAGCTGGTGCCCTATTGGCTGATAGCTATATAGTAAGCTTCAAATGGACTGGTGCAGAGTCCAACAGGGGAAGAAACAATGACACAAGTCCCTATACAGAGTGTGAAGAGTAGAGAATGTGCGGGAAGGAGAGGAGGAGATAAAATTCAGTGAGCAGTTAGAGCAGAGATGTCATGTCAGAGAAGGAGGAGGTACTCATGCCAGAGAGAGAAAGCAGTTATCAATACATTCATCCCGAGGTTGAGCGAGGTCTCATTCTGCTCCCTTGATAATCCACAGCAGTGAGGAGGAGAATCTATTCCGAGGTCGATCTTCCACTAAAACTACCTGGTGAACTAAAAGCCGTTGCAGGATCCTAGATCTTGGCATCCTATTAACAGGATAGTTCCTTCTGCGCCAAATACTCACAGAATTCTGCCTTCATTTCAAAATGTCAGTTGTTGGAGACAAGCCCGCTGCTGACCCGCCAGCCATTGACGACCCTGCAGTAGTTGTTGCGCCAGTTGTTGCCACTGCGCCAGTCATTGTAGCGCCTGCTAATACAGCCCACATAACTACCAGCACTTCTAGTTTTGCGCCGCTAGCCATGCCATACTGTCTAGGAGCGCCATGGGTACCCAAGTATAATGGCGAGTGCCATACCCTCAGAGAATTTAGAGGGAAGATGGGAGCCGTATTGCATTTATATCTGATGGCAATGGAACAAAAAATAGAAATCCTCATGGGTCAGTTAGAAGGTGCCACTGCCAGAGAAGTCAAAACATGGGCGCGTGAGCACAGAAAGACCATAGAGGTCATTTTTGGCAGACTGCAAAGTATTTTTGACATGCCTTTCATGTCTGAAATAAAAAAAATGTTTCTTCAATAAGAGGCAGAAAGTTGGGGAAACTTTAAGGGAATACGCATTGTTCCTGCAGTAGGACATTAAGGCTGTAGTAAGGGCCGACCCCAAGGAGGCCGCTGGTGCTGACCAATTCAAATAAAGGAAAAAATCTCTGCGCTTCTCGGGTACGGGTTTAGGTTACAATAAATGACCGGCTGGTCTGCAATATTGTCAACCTATTCTTTATTTAACCTATAGTATAGAATGCGTTTCGGTGTGTTGCAACGCCTTTTTCAAGTATATTTTCATAAAATTAAAGTAACACGTTTATGTAGCTGGTGCTGACCAGGTGCTCAGAGAACAATTTATTGAGGGCTCATTAAATGAGACTCTCAGAAGCCAGTTAAAAATGTTATCGATGCAACACCCCAACAGTACATTTCTGCAGTTTAAAGAACTGGCAATCACTATTCTGGGTAGGGTGCCCCAGACCACTGAGGGGGAGGAGCCTAAAACAGTAATGAATCTTTTGGGTGACGAAAGTTTGTCCTGCCCTCGTAAGCGTGATGTTTACAGACAGGCTGAGCAATCCAGCGATGACATGTCTGCCCCGCTGCTGGAGATGCAAAAGCAAATGACCGAACTGACTCACAGTGTTGTTGCGCTGTTTAAGAAAATTAGTGATCTGGAGAACCCACATCCTGTGCCTCAGCCATTACTATCCGAGCGCTGGTTGCCACCAAGACTAGCTCGGCCTGCTGGAGGTTAGCCATGCCCCTCACGGTTGTTTTGTGAACATTGCTGCTAATATGGACATGCAATTAATACATGCTTCCATTTAAATGGGCAACCCCTGAGAAGAAAAACCATACCCCGGGAGGACAAACACTAGGTTCACAAACCCCGAAAGGCATCTCAAAATATGTAGGCCCACATCCGGAAGTCACTTTGTATGTAGACGGCATACCTCTGCCTGCTTTAATTGAAAGCAGATCACAAGTAACTAACTACAATTCGGAAATGTGACTTCGAAAAATATTGGTCCTCCGAATTCCTCAGCTGTCCGTCTAAGCAATTAATGTTGTGGCGAGCAACAGCCTACCCATACCTATAGTGGGGTACTGAGAGCCAATTGTTATAGCTGGGAAAGCAGAGCTACGTCATCAAGGGATACTGGTAGTAGATGTGCCAGATAAAAATGCACCAATTATCACACTGGGTATGAACATCCTCAGGAATTCTTATGCAGAAACGTTAGAGGCTGTTGCAGAGTCATGTACTCGCATCATCCCAGGTCCAGCGAGCTGTATAGCAAACTACCATTAAGGCATGGACAGCTCAGCAGCAGTTTACCAACCCACAGGGTCATAGAACCCAAAATGTCTGGGTAGACACGCTACTAGATTCCAGAACTGTCTTAATACTAAAGCCAGATAAAGACCTGACACAATCGTACCGCCCAATATCTTTTTTGAACAGTGAGTACAAGCTCCTAACAAAGCTACTAGTCAACCGCTTGCAAAGAATATGCCCACATATCATACACCCATTACAAAGAGGCTTTGTAAACAGTAGAAAAACTCTAAAAATATCCGATTAGTGATAGCAGCGACGATTGAGGCTAGCCATTTACATGCCCCTCAAACCCTTTTTCTGAGTTTAGATGCAGAAAAAGCGATTGAAAAAGTGTAATGGCCTTTCCTTCAATCCACCTTACAGTAGAGACTTTTTAGCCCAAAGTTTTGTAACTTTGTTGCATATATACAAAATGACACTTCAACTACCCTGACAATAAATGGACACAACACACAACTGATAGACATGTTTTGGGGAACATGTTTTGGGCCCACTCTCGCCCCTTCTCTTCAATTTATCCTTAGACCCCTTACTATTCCACCTACAATCATGCCCACCTTTAGCATCCCCTCATACATACCACCCAAACATCTCGGTAAATGCCTTCGCTGATGATGTATTCATCTGCATCAAAAACCCAGCTAATGTACTTCC
The DNA here is from genome assembly GCF_035609145.1 of Eleutherodactylus coqui. Classification (NCBI taxonomy): domain Eukaryota; kingdom Metazoa; phylum Chordata; class Amphibia; order Anura; family Eleutherodactylidae; genus Eleutherodactylus; species Eleutherodactylus coqui. The sequence continues at coordinate 71,161,395 of NC_089841.1, forward strand.
AGAAATTCTTCAAGATCTGGAGGAACGAGGTCCGCTCTCAGGATACAGTCTTTACCTGGGGAAAACAGAAGCATTACTTTTCAAGGGCTCATGTATTACAAATTGGACTCACCAGTGCCCTTTCCAATGGCGCTCATGGTTCATAACATATCTGGGGGTCCACGTGCCAAGGAAATATCACGAAATATATTGGGCCAATATAAAACCATATATAACAGCAATAGAACAAACGCTCCTAAAATGGCGGAGGCTCCCCCTTTCATTTCTAGGCAGATGCCCTTTATTCAAAATGGGGGAATTCCCATGTTTTCTATATAGATTACACACTTTCTTAATATATCTCACTCCCGCTGATCAGAAAAGAACAAACTACCTCTTGCACACATTTATTTGGAAGGGCGGAAGGAGTAGAATCCCGTTTAATATTTTAAGACAATCAAGACAAAATGTGGAATAAATTTCCCCAAAATAAGAATTTACAATGTTGCGGCGATAACAGGATAATTTTGGATTGGTTACAACAAACATCGGTTTTCATGGATATACATATAGAACAGAAACTCATCCATCAGATTGCCCTTCCCAATTTCCTACACTTAACATACCAATCTATCCCAAAAGAACACAGGGAAAACCCTTTGCTAATGTTCCACATGGAAGGCATGGCAGAGGTGTAGGACCACCTCTCTACACCCAAATGTCTCACCATATCTAACACTGACAAACAATATGCACTTTCAGTCAAATGTATCAGGCAGAGAATTCTGATCCTGGCACAGAGGGGGAATAATTAACATTGGGTGCCTACTACATGAAAACACGCATGAGGTGCTATCGATAGGAGAACTACAAGCCAAATATCTGCATGTCCCTATAACTTTTTTTCTCAACCTACAGGCGAGGAGCTATGTGGACAAAGTATTAACCCTTTCCAATCCATTTATTTTTTCTCACCCATTCTCCCCAGCTCCAAATAAATTGGAGCTGGGGAAAATGGGTGAGAAAAAATACATTTTCCCTGCACCCTCCTGAACTGACAGAGTTCAGGAGGGTGCAGGTGCTCACTGCACCGTGGAGGGACCTGCTTACCTGTCAGGCGTCTTCTGCATTCTCCTTCTGCCTCCTGGCTCGGCGATCATGTGACCGCTGGGGTCAAGTGGCACATGGCGGTCACATTATCACCGGGCCGGGAGACAGAAGGAGAATGCGCAAGACGCCGGTCAGGTAAGCAGGTCCTCCCACGGTGCAGGCTCCCGGCTAGGTGTTCATGTGACCGCTGGGGTTCAGGTAGCACCGACAGTCACATGATCGCCAGCCGGAATCTCTATGCATTTCATAGCGCTAATTGAGCGCTATGTAATGTGTAAAGGAGAAGGCAGAAAGGGTTAAAAACCCTTTCTGCCTTCTCCTCGGGGGTCCTCGATGGGGACCAGTGCACAAGTGTATCTGCACCGGATGTGTCTGACAATCGGGTGCAGATCCACTCCTGCCCTGCAGTGTCGGGCCTGCCCCGACATCGGAGCTGTGGAGGGAAATGATGATGTCAGGGCAGGCCCGACATTGGATTGGAAAGGGTTAACAAAAATACCTCCAGGCGAGTGGCTGGAGTCAAACCAGTAACAATTAAAGTATCCCAACAACACACGAAGACACACGACTAAACTCTACCACTTCTTAAACATACAAACAGATAACGAAGCTTCCAAAACAGCACTCACCAAATGGATCATAGATATTCCTGAGCTGACAGTACCACAACTACTAAAAGCACTAAAATATAGCCTGCGCTCCCTCCCCTCGAGTAGATATGTTGAGATGAACTTACAACTCCACAGAGCACATATAACCCCCCAACAAGGCCACAAAATGGAAATATATCCCGATGATAGATGCTTCAGGTGCCGGGAGGTGGGGGTGGGCCTCCGCCACTGTCTGTGGGATTGCGCCATGGTCCAAAGGTTCTGGGCCAGGGTGCAACTCTTTACTATCACAAATCTAACTTCAGGAGCCCCATTTGATCTATTATGGGCAGTTTTTGGATATTTAGACCCGGGCAAACTAAAATGCTCTCCAGGAAGCCGAAAGCACATGGTGGCCATGGCCGGGGTCAAAAGAATCCTACAGACATGGATCGAAGCAGCCCCCCCTCCTTTCAAACTCTTTCTAGAGAAACTCTCCTTTCTCATGCAAATGAACTGGGTGGAGGCCTCCCTTCAGAGGGAGTGGCAGGTGAAAAGGTTCTTTGAGGTATGGGAAAGAATTATAGACATCTTACCAAACAGAGTGAAGAGGGCATAGAGGAATCCTTCAAAATGTCCATATGCTATGTGGAAAGATCCATATCCAGGGACCCTCTGATCCAGGGGATATGACGTGGCCTGGGAGGTGTGGGGAGGACCTGCATGTTGGCTAGAGACACATGATTGAAAATAATAACTCGGTCTGACCTGAGAATAGAGAGAGGAGAGAAGCAAGAAATCAAACTAGTAACATATGGGGTGTCAACTTAGTTTATTGTTATTTGTATTGTTAGAAAGGGTCAAACAATTAGATCCAAAGTTTGTGCCCCCCTATTTTTTCCCTCCCTTACAATTCTCCCTTTTCCCTTCACCCTCTTCCATGCCCCCCTCACCCCTCCCCTCAATGCAAGATGGTTTGAGAAATACGACAAGAGTTCCGGAATCCCAAAGAATCGTTGGAAGTCATTTGACAGGAAACCCCCCCTGGAACACAACTCCTACTACAGTGGACATGAGCGTAAGGCTGTTGTTCTGTGATTCGTAGATGAAGGGATAACTTTGTGAAATTGTAAAAAAGAAAAAAATTTTCAATAAAAATATTTTAAATTAAATAAGTTGGATCCTTCAAGTCTTGTATTCATGTGTATCCTCCCACCAAGTTTCCGTGATGCCTATGACATCATATTTTTCTTCCTGTGCTAGGAGCTCCAATTCTCCTTGTTTGTTTCCTATGCTCTGTGCATTTGTGTAAAAGCATTTTAGTTTGTGATCGGTGTCTTTTGTTCCTCTACTTGCCTTCTGAATTTTTTGTCTTTGTTCTTTCTTTCCACTTCTAATAGCGAGGTTCTCAAATGTATTAATTAGCTGTATATTTTTACCTGGCCTTTCACTCCCCTTACCATATTGTTCTAGTTTAAAGCTCTCCTAATGAGTGAAGCAAGGTGCTCACCAAATATATGCTTTCCTATTTTTGTAAGGTGCAAGGAATCAAAATCTTTGCTGACAGCACCATTGACATAGCCAGTTGTTCACCTCTAGAATCCTCTTTGATCTTCTTATTCCATGGCCATCCACTGGGAGGATGGATGAGAAGACCACCTGTGCTCCTAGTTCCTTCACCTTCTTTCTGACATCTTCATAGTCTCTGCAGATAGTTGCAAGGTCCTTTTTTGCAGAGTCATTTGTCCCCACATGTACTAGTAGGAATGGGTGGTGTTCTGTAGGACTGAAGAATCTTGACAGCCTATCAGACAAATCTTTGATTTGTGCACCTGGAAGACAGCACACCTCTCGTAAGGTGTCAGGTCTGCAGACAGCGGTTATTTGAACCCCATAGGTGTGGTGAAACACCCCAGGTACTTTCCAGCGTCTTATGGAAAGGTGTTTAGGACATAGAAATTTTGAATCTGTCTTATTGTACTTAGATATACTCAAAAAGCTATGAGGAGCATGTCCAATAGCTCAGAGAAGTGTTTCAGACCCTCATTGACCACAGTCTAAAAATCAAACGTTTCATCCATTACAGACAAAAGTGCGCTACCTCGGACACATGGTTAGCGCTGAGGGAGTATATCCTGACGCTAATAAAGTAGATGCTGTTCAAAACTGGCCTACCCAAAAGACGCTAAATGATATCCGAAGTTTCCAAGGATTCGTAGGATATTATAGGCGCTTCATCCCTAAGTTTGCACAGATTGTGGCCCCACTACAAGAAGTTTTGCGTGGGCAGCCAAAAGAGACCTTCAAACGTCCAGTTGCCATTAATTGGGAAAAAGCGCAAGAGCAGGCCTTCCAGGTTTTAAAGGAGAGGTTACCCACACACCCCCGTCCTTGCTTATCCTAATTATGCACTCCCCTTTAATCTCTATACAGACGCCAGCTTCAAAGGCCTAGGCGTAGTATTTAGCCAACTACAAGAAGGAAAAGAGAGAGCAGTTGCCTATGACAGTCGCTCATTAACAGGTGCTGAAAAAAATGACCAGATTTCCAGCTCGCATTAGTCTGGGCAGTCACAGAGTAGTTTAAAGATTACCTAGCTGCCGCAACCTTTACCGCTTACACGGATAAAAATCCAGTTGCCCACTTAAACACAGCCAAACTAGGAGCGTTAGAACAAAGATGGTTGTCCTGCATAGACAACTTTACCTTCCAAGTCAAATACCGCACAGAAAAAAGCAACACAAATGCTGACGCTCTGTCCAGACTGCCTACAGAAATAGACAATTCCCTTGAAAACAACACATGGGAGGACATTGAAATGCCGGAATTCACCTCACACCAAACCCAATAAATATGCCATGCTGTTTCTTCTACTCCAAACTTATCATCAGAAAATGCGGACACTCTAAAAAATGGTTCTTGCTCCAACAAGACAGTAAGACCCTCAGAGAACTGCAAAATCATTTATTAACAGGAGCCATTCCAAGAGGCATTCTACATAAATCTATGGATGCTGAGTTGCAACAACTATGGAGACAGAGAAAAAGATTATTCCTAAAAAGGAATATCATCTACAGAAGTTCTGTTGGCCCCGAGTCTGGAAACCGGGCACTCAAAATAGTAATTCCTTGCAGAGATGCAAACCAAGTCTTACTCGCATACAATGATCAATCTGGATATTTCGGCATTCACAAAACAGAAGCTGTAATCCACCAGAGTTTCTACTAGATCGACATTAGAAATAATATTGAAAAATGGTGCCAAGAATGCACAGTCTGTGAAACAAAGAGACAGCCCAAAATGATCAAAAAGCCATGCCACATCCCATCGTCACAACCAAGCCTTTGAAAATCCTCAACATTGATAAGCTCAAAATAGAAAGACGTTAGTCCGGGTATTGCTATGTACTCACTTTGATCCATCATTACACTAAATTTACCGTCACCATCCCCATAAAAGATCTTACCATCAGAACCACAGCTGCTATTGTGTTGAAGCATTTCATCCTCAACTACGGATATCCTGACCAAATCTTGTCAGACAAAGAACCAGCCTTTGAATCTCAACTCTTATGTGCCACCTATAATTGCAAACAACTTCGAACCACCGCTTATCACACCCAAGGAAATGGACATTGCAAGAAAGCAAACCAAACCATCCTAGAATTACTCAGAACCATTTCATCCAAACAAAAAGCTTATTGGCCCACTTTACTGCCCGAATTGATCTACACCTACAACAATATCCCACATTGTTCCACAGGATATACTCCCTATTACTTAATGTTTGTCCATCAAGGAAAGTTACCCACAGAACTCAAATTAGGAATTCAAGTAGCAGATGACCATAACCCTTTACCTAAAACAGACTGAATACAAGACCATCAAAGAAGACTCAAAGAAGCACAAGAAATTGTCGATACACGCTTGGAAGGAGTAAGAAAAAAACAAGCCTGTGATTTTGACAGGAAAGCCCACGCATCAGATCTACAATTGGAGACCAAGTCTAGTTAAAGGGGTTGTCCCGAGAAAGCAAGTGGGGGTAAGCACTTCTGTATGGCCATATTAATGCACTTTGTAATATACATTGTGCATTAAATATGAGCCATACAGAAGTTATTCACTCACTTGTCTCCGTCCTCGCGCTGTCTCTGCGTCCCCGTCGCCATGGTGCCGTCTAATTTATTCCTCAGCAGTCTGTTTTAGACGCGCTTGCGCAGACTGTCCTCTCCCCGCTGTGAACGAGCCGCTCCAGCGTGCCCGCGCGATACAGCTCGTCTGCGCATGCTATCACTGCACGGGAGCGGCGTTTCATTCAGTACAAGTGCACGCCTCCACCGATGACCTGGGACATCACAGGCGCCATCTTGGAAGAAGAACTTTATAAGTTATTCTTTCTTCAAAACGGTAAGTAGGAAAGCGGTTTATAACCGCTTTAAAGGGCTGCTTTATGCCGGGGGGTGACAGGGGGAATGGGCTAATAGTAAATTTTGAGGTTTTGGCTCGGGACAACCCCTTTAAGTAAAGAACATCACAGTGTAAGACACCAGATGTGAGATGGTTTGTACAGGACTCTAAAGTCATGTTATGTACCTAACAGGTAACCTACCATACAGTATATTTCTCTCATGTCTTAATTGCATTAATGTTTTATGCATATTCTGTTTACCTTTGGGGAGAAGAACTATGTAAGTGCCCCACAGCAAGCCGGGAGCTAGAATCCCTTCCTAAAGCAAACAAACTACTAAAACTCTCAAGTATACCGAACTCTAAAATTATGTACTGTCACATATACCTGGTACGCCCACCTTTCTGTCTCTTACAGCTCAGTACAGCCAAAGGCGGCTGCGTTGTTAAGCCGGGGAGAACTGTTGTGGCCCAGCGGGTCCTACAGAACACTCACAGCAACACCTGTCCTGTCACCCCTGGCTATGTGCTGTCCTTAAACATAGAAGAGAAGGAGGAGGTACGCGTATGAGAGAGAGAGAAAGCAGTTATCAATATATTTTCCTGAAGCTGAGCGAGGTCTCATTCCGCTCCCTTGGTAATCCACAGCAGAGAGGAGGAGAATCCATTCCGAGGTTGGTCTTCCACTAAAACAGTGAGTCTAAAACTACCAGGTAAACTCAAAGCAAGGATTAGTCTAGTGACCACCTTACACTCTGCTTCATGTACACTTTATTAAATCCACTCTCCCTTCAGCTAGAGTAACTAGTGGGGAAATTGTCTTGCAAAGCAGTTTCAGAGAAAGGAAAAGAGAGAGCATTGAAGTTAGTTTCTGTTTAAGTCAATATTGCTATTATCTTCATCGTGTTCAAATCACTGTATACTGTTATCTCTACTTGTACCATTACCTAGTACCGCATTGAAGATTCTGTATTTTTAACTGTTGCAAACCTCAGCTTAGTAAATCTGCGTACTACCAAATTACTACCACAAGCTACTGAACTAATCTGTTATTTTATCGGCATTCCATCCCGAGGGTCCCGGTTGGAGTACTATCGTCACACGTGACAAAACAGGCCTTCCTGTTAAGTGTACCACATTACGTTCTTTGGGTAGCTGCATGACCCCCGAGCAGAGCACTCTTGATGCCACTGTCAGGAGGGACCACAGAGCCACCCGGGACTGCCCTCCTACAAACCTCGTGGTCTCCCTCATTTTGGTGCACTCAGCTCCACCACTGCAAGCAGCAGACAGCTACTATATTAATGTATAAGGGCTGCCTTAGGCCTTCAGATTTGTAAAACTGTCAAAAGTGAACATTCACGTATTAGATCACTGGTCATATTACATCAATTCCAAGGATTGTATCTTCTAACTGAATTATCATATACAAATGCAGAAGAGCTAATTTTAATAAAATCGCTTCCTGTATGTACACAGTGAATAACATGCAGAGCTCAGATAATATAAGATTACTCCCGCAGTCCCATGTAACACCGCAGACCATATATAGTTATAACTCTCTGAGCACAGAGAATGTAGTAGCTGCAGTCCTATGAAACACATTAGATATGGTATGGTAGATAATGTAGCAGCTGGAGTCCTATGTAACACATAAGGTACGGTATGGTAGATAATGTAGCAGCAGTCCTATGTAACACATATGATCTTGTATGGTAGATAATTTAGTAGCTGTAGACCTATTTAACACATAAAATATGATATAGTAGATAATGTAGCAGCTGCAGTCCTATATAACACATAACATAAGGTATGGTAGATAATGTAGTAGCTGCAGTCTTATGTAACACATAAGATATGGTATGGCAGATAATGTAGTAGCTGCAGTCCTACGTAACACATAAGATATAGTATGGTAGATAATGAAGTAGCTGCAGTCCTATGTAACACATAAGATATGGTAGATAATGTAGTGGCTGCAGTCTAAGGGTGAAGTCACACAAACGTATATCGGCTCGGTTTTTACGCCGAGCCGATATACGTCGTCCTCATCTGCGGGGGGGGGGGGGAGGATGGAAGAGCCAGGAACAGGAACTGAGCTCCCGCCCTCTCTCCGCCTCCTCTCCGCCCCTCTGCAATATTTGCAATGGAAAGAGGCGGGGCTAAGTTCCGAGAATTAGCCCCACCCCCGTCCCACCTCTCCCCATTGCAAATAGTGCAGAGGGGCGGAGAGGAGGCAGAGAGGGGGGCAGGAGCTCAGTTCCTGCTCCTGGCTCTTCCATCCTCCCCCCCCCCCCCTGCACACGAGGACAACGTATATCGGCTCGGCGTGAAAACCGAGCCGATATACGTTCGCGTGACTTCACCCTTATGTAACACAAAAGATATGCTATGGTAGATAATGTTGTAGCTGCAGTCCTATGTAACACAATATATGACATGGTAGATAATGTGACCCCCATGCAGGACTGGTTGTGGAGGGGAGGTATATGCCTCCTATGTGGAGGAGCAGGAAGAGTCTCACCTGCTGGGGATTAATTCATTCAGAGGGCGGATATATAAGGGGAAGCCAGGAGAGCAGTTATCAGTCTGGAGGTGAGGCAGAGGTGAGGCAGAGGTGAGGCAGAGGTGAGGCAGAGGTGAGGCAGAGGTGAGGCAGAGGTGAGGCAGAGGTGAGGCAGAGGTGAGGCAGAGGTGAGGCAGAGGTGAGGCAGAGGTGAGGCAGAGGTGAGGCAGAGGTGAGGCAGAGGTGAGGCAGAGGTGAGGCAGAGGTGAGGCAGAGGTTTTTACCTGGGCATTGAAGCATTAATGGGGTTCATGTGGTCTCTCCTCCCATTTGAGGGGACTAGTACTGTGATGTATAGGCTGTGGTCACATGTGAAATGTTTTTTTCTGGTTTCTTGATGCTTTTTTTTTTATTTTTTTTTTTAAGCCATGACAGGTTGAAGGTTGTAAAAACAGAAGTTGTGTTTGTTTTTTTTTTTTTTTTACAATATTTTTTTCTTCTTAATCTGGTTTTGGCTTCAAAAACTGCACATGTGAGTGCACTCTTGTTCCTGGGGTCCCTGTTAGAGGTTACACTGGGGTCCAGCAGCTACTAGTTATGCCTCTGCAGCTGAAGGTGTGTAAGCTGGTAGGGAGAAGCACTCTATTAGTGAGGGGCAGGTATTGTGTACTAAGTGCCAGATGGACAAGAATATTGTTGCTATTTGAATTTATTTATGACCTCACTAACCATTTCATACCACAACCAGTTTTGGCTCTCATAAATGGGGTTTAGTTAGATCTAATGTTCTATTGCAACAACTTTAGGAAGGTCTTGCTTTACTAAGTGATTCTGACTTTGGTTTTATAGTTGCTTCATTGTAGATTTTGGCTGGTGTCTTTTGCTATAGAAAAGTTTTTTTTTTTTTTGTTTTTTTCTCCTTGGATTATAATTATTCATCTCGGTAAAGCAAGGCTCATGTGACTACACCCATTCAAATGAATAGGTTCTATTTCAGTCTAAATTTTCAAACCAAAAATTAGATGGCAATATTAGTGTGGCTCAGCGCTAAGACTATTTATAACCTACAAAATAAATGGCTAAATGTCTATAATCTACTTCATTGGGATTATTTTTAAACATACAATACCAAAAAAAGTAAAGTAAAACTTAAATACAGCATTAACTCTTCAGATTTTTAAGAATGTGTTTAAAAAAAGAAGAACTTTAAAGCAGCTTTGGAGGGGTGTGTATTTCTCACTGCCTTGAAGGGGTAAAATGCAGTAGATTTTCTGTAGTATGTTTGTAATGTATGATCATACCCTAAAATCATAGATGACTTTCATATAAAGTTTAACAGCTATTCATGATTTCATTACTGACCGCTTACTCACAGGATTTTTTTCCTTTTAAAGCAATGGCCTCTTGTGTGGAAGCTCAGGTTGCAGTTGGCAATACTTCAGTACCTGCAGGTTCACCAGATATGGCTAGTGAGGGAACTCCAGCACCAGAGACTCTGCGAGCAGATACTGGAGCTCCATCCACTGAAAAGGAGGTTGCATCAGAGGGCACTAATGCTCCTACAGAGGACACTAAATCTGCAACTGCAGGAAATGAGGCTCCATCAGAGGCCACTGGAAATGCAAATGTAGACACTGAGGCTCCACCTGAGGATAAGAAGCCTCTATCTACTGAGAATGATGGCCTTCCCAAGGATACTGAGGTTCCAGCTACACAGAATGAGGCTTCATCCAAAGTGACTGATTCCCCACCAGTTGCCTGTGATTCCTCATCAAAGGATGCTCCAGTGGGCACCGAAGATTTATCCACAGAGAATCCGACTCCTACAGTGGAAACTGGGGCTCCATCAGCAGAAGATGCCGTAGAAGCACCTGGTAAGTCTGAGGGGTTGTGACTTTGGACCATACTCTCTTTACATGAATTTAGGAATTTATAAGTGGTTCTGTGGGTGCCTAAAGTAAAGTTGGCCTTGTATCTGGCTGTGATGGAATGGTGACACTGACTATGATTGTTTTTATTGGATGAGTCTCCCATCACATGGTTATCCCTGGAGTAGCTATAGGTTGCGATTGCAATGCCTTTCTCCTAAGCCAGGGGGGTCCTACAAGCCTTCCCCTCGCCACATTAATAAGTCAGGTGTGACATCCACACCCAGCGAGTGTTGCTAGCAGCAAATATTTCAAATTACCTTAATGTAGTCCCTTAACCTTTTCCAAACCGCTGTCTGACATCTTCCTACATTCTGATTTGAAGCTTGTACAGCTCCAATGTCAGAAGACGTCAAACGGGGTATTTTTACCATCTATTGCCAGCCACTCCACTGTCAGAGCCTCTCTGGTGCAGATGGCACCATTGTAAAAACAGTAAAGAGTGCCTGAATTCAAAATTTGATTGGAAAGGGTTAACACTACTGCATGACAGCCCGACTCCTTGTCTGACTGCAGTGTGACCTGAGCACTGGAGAGTTTGGGCTCTGCTGCCGGGTTAGGCAGCTGAGCTTTCGTGAGTGTTTAAATTCCTGTTGCCATGCTCAGTCGCCTAACCCATCAGCATAAGAGGCTGACCTCTCCTGTGTTCAGACCATGTTGCAGACGGAGATGAGGATTCTTGCACTGACTCATCAGGGTTGGGTGACTGAGCGTGGTAACATGAGGCTCACGCTTGGAGAAAAACCAGGTAGCCAAAGAACCTACTAGGGTGAGGGGCCATCCTCAAGGGCATCGTTAATAGCAGGACATATCTGGGGGCATTTTTGCTGAAGGGGGCACTCTTACTAATGAAGCTACACTTGGGGTATTTTTCCTACAAGGCTTCATGTTTGTGGGCACGGTTATTAAAGGGATTGTTGGTGGGTGTGATATATTTTATTATTTTTTTCCTCTACTGTATGCTGATCATGCCAGAAAATAATAAAATATGCCCTACTGATCTCCCAGCTCTGATTTCCCTGGTCATGACATGGTAATGTAGTGGGCCAGGGTCCTACAGGGTAGTCATCCAATCACTAGCTCTGTAACACTTAGCTATGTGATCCTAGGAGGTACAGAAGGTGCTATACGTTGGAAAACACTCTCAACCCTCTTCCCCCCCCCCCCCCCGAGTAATCTACAGATAACTAAGACTGTGCGAGTTCATTTGAGTAACCTTTAACTTGGAGATACTGGCGTCACATGACAAATCCACTGTTTAGTATTTACAGACTGCTGAAACCCTCTTGCCACTGTGCAGTGACCAAGTAAGGCACCTTTGGTGCCATTGCCATGAGAGATTGCAGAGCCACCCTTTTCTCTGTAGTCTTCCCCACTTTGGCGCATCCTGCTCAGATGCTGCAATAATGGGGTGGTCAGCCTGTAGACAGGAAACCACAAGCTACTGCAGCCAATCACAGAGCTCAGTGTTAAATTCCAAAACTCATTTTAGCATTTTATCTGCAGCACCCAGTAATGACCCACATGGAAGCTGACTGAAACCTACGGAGAGTCAGAAGAGGTCAGCAAAAAATATTTTATGCTCTCCATGCGTTAAAATCTAATAGAAATTGGACAATCCCTTTATACTTTTATTCACTAAAGTATAGGGATATCTTTTGTCATGGAATGGTAGTGTTATCTGTTCTAGGAATCAGTGGGTACTGGTGCATCTTCTCTTCACTGGAAGAAAGGGTGGAGACATGGGTTGTGTTATAGGAGAGGAGGCAGTGAACGCCCCCAAGAGTGAATTGGCTGCTCCCTGCACACAGCATGTCACGTCCCCAGATTCCAGCTGTTCTCCCCACACAAACCAAACCCTAACACCACAGGGCTCCTATCTCTGCTGCTAGCACCTCTTGTCACTCTACTCTCCCAGCCGTGGCACTGTCAGTGTGAACATTGAAGATAAATGTCCTAAACTTTCTGAGGCCTTGTAATTATTAATGAAGTTCAGACTAATGACTTTTTTTTTTTTTTTTTCCATTGTAGGACCTGTCAGTGATGCTCCACCCAGTGAAAAAACAAAGGAGGTTCCGGACCATCAATAAGGTAATGACTGTCTTGTAATCACAGGATAGCTTTGGTGTATTCATTAGAGTTCACATACTTGCAGCAGGTGACGGGGTCCTAATGTGGTAAAGGGGCAAAGAATCATTCTAAAGATTTGTTTTATATATACTGCTAGTGTTCATTAGCAGCTTATCACCTTAATTTGCATGTTAACGAGCTCAGGGAGCTGTATGCAGAGAACAGCAGGTGGTGTTCTCTGCACTTAGTTTCTTTGTTCTCCTGTGGGGCTGCAAGCTGAATACAATGTAATCAGCACTCCTGTGAATACAGCACCACACACAGCATTTGGTCTGTATCTTCTCTCTGGCAGAATAGATTTAATGCTCCCCTAAAAATCATTATTTAGCCTAACAGTGGAAGATGGGAGCATCTACATACAACAATTGTTCAAATGCTCGCTTTTGAGCAATAATCATTGTGTGTAAATGGGCCTTAAAACAGAAGTATCACACAATGTAAACTGAATTGTTATGGGGGTTGTCAAATGAATATAACCTCTTGCTTTTCAACAATAAAACAGATGGGCTTGGAAACATCACTTACTTCTTTTTCATTGTAATCTTCTCTTATGCACCTTCTATATATAATTGGGCATACCTGATAAGGCTATAACAACCCTTGCGTATTACTTAAATTCAGTGATTGCTTTAACAGTATGGACCTTTATCAGTGTACTGCCATTTATCCCAGGCAGTTATTGACTGATGTATAATCTCAACCTACTAGCAATATTTGTGTCATTCTATCACAAATTTCTAAACACATACACCAGAAAACCTTGATCCAGTTATATATTTGTAATACAGCAGTTGTGGACCCTCTGTTGCTGACTTGGTTTTGGCTGCTTTGAGGGATCCTGGTTTTCACCTCTTTGAGGGATCTGTTCTTGGCTGCAGGGAACACCCAGGTGACTTGCCCAGGGGTTAGTGCAGTGATGTTTGCTCCAGGTGGGCTAAAAGGCACTAAGCATGGTATCGGAGGAACAGGCAGTCTAGGGCAGTCCAATGTCATGCACTCTGGTAAACTGGGTTGGGGTTGGCACAAAATCATCACTTCAGAAACAGGCTGAAGTATGGAAAGCTAAGTATACAGACATGGGTCAAAAGTAAGTAAAAAGCAGAGGTCAAACTCCTTCATATGGAACACTAGGCAACATTCAGTGGGAGGAAGTGTTTTACATAATCCAGGAATGACTGGGATATACTAGAGAAGGGAAAGTGGGGTGCAGACACTGGCCCTTCAATAGGTAGACTGAGCACTGATGCATCTCATAGAAGGGGCAACAACCAGAAATAACAAAGCATCTGCCACACAATACCAGGAGGACACCAGCAGGCACAAGTAGATGGTTGACTACATGTATAAACCACTCCCCATTAGTGTCCCAATTGTATCATTCATATCCTGATTGGTGGTAGATGATCATAACTTTTGTTCAGATGGTTAGACAATCGTGCATATTTGTCATAGCCTCACCTTTTGTAGAAATGAAATCCTCCACAGAATAAATCAACATGCTGCAGGCTCTACATCCACAAAGGTTAACTTGCACTTTTCTTTTTTGTAGAATGTATTTTCCTCAGGCTAATTTGTGGTAGGAAACTGCTAACATTTCTGCAATGCATGGTTAAGGTCACTTTTAGTTTTCCTGCACACAAATGTTAAAATTCTTTTCATTATGTGTAGTATAAATGGCATGATTGTGTAATGCTACCTTAATGTGTATGTATAGGTTGTTTTTTCTTACTCTTTTGTGGGTTAGCCCTAACTAGAAAATTACAATACACATCCCTGAGCTCAACATCTCTGCTGCTTTAATGACCTAGTGAAGTTACACAATACTGATCCTTTTCTCTAATGCTCCAGGTTCTTCTCTGGGTGACTCTATCACAGCTGGAACAGAGTTGGTAAAATCTTCTGTGGATCCTCCAGTGTCTGGTTTCTGATAAGAAAGGAGTCCCTTTCTGGATGATGTGAGGATGTCCCTGACGAGCCGTCCTCCTGAATAATGGTCTTGTTCCATGGAGTCTCCTCAGCAGTTTGGCCTTCTATGCTGTCCTTCTCCAGGACTCATTCTCTCTGGGTGGTAGAAGAACCGCCTTTCTTCTCTACTAGAAACTAAACTAATACTTTTCTACTACTTGGAAATAAAATGCAGCAATCTCTAAATTTCTTTGTCGAGTTGAAGTCCATTATTTGTCTGACTGATGGAGTCTTATTGAAGGAAATTCCTGGTGAAGGCTTCACTGTAATGTCACTAATGTGTAGCCCAAGCTTGCATGAGATGTAAGTTTGCTGGTACAAGGGCTGGCTGTACACTAATATCTGCAATAATCTCAACAAATGTAATGCTGTTGGAATCAGGTTTGTCTCCACTCTGTGAAGGGAGGGGAGAACTGGAGACTAATACTCCATTAGTTAGGAAGGTGTTAACCATGGAGAGAGTGGTGCAACCACATGAGAATACTGAGGGACCTGCTGCAGTCTCAGTATTGGAAGTCAATGACACTTGGCTTCCTGGCCAAGGTAGTCCCTGAGGTGCACAATCTGCTTCTGCATCCTTCTGGTAAAGTCAGCCACAGGGAAGCTGCTAAGAGTTAATTGCATAAGGCAATCTTAGCTGCCTCCATGCATTATGGCCCTTCCTTGCATGCTGCTGATGGTTATACAAAGCATGCACACATTTCTCTACATGCATGATATAGCACTGAATCGCTAACAATTTGCATTATGGCACTTAGACCTGCATGGTTTATTTAAAAAAAAAAAAAAAAAAAAAGCAGCATGTCATACTTTTTTGCATGCATAATTAAAAAAAAAAAGTTAGCAGGTCTGAGGAATAAGGGGAAAAAGAATTCTGAAACAAATGTCCACCATCTCTGCGGGTGGGCATCATGGGTACTTGCTGCAGCAAAATGACTAACTTTGGTCTAGGTCAGTACAGGTAAAATGTCAATTTCTCCAATATTCTGCCACTTGCCTTCTAACAGCCATAAGTGTCCCCCCCCCCCCCCCCCCCCCCCCTCTTCCATCAACAGTTGTGCGAGGGCCTCGGTTTTGGCAGGTCATCTAGTTTCTGTTGGTACTATATTAGGGTACTGTTTATAGTAGTACTTTCTCACATCAGCCTAGCCAAACATGTATGCATTTAGATACTGGTATATCTTCCTCCTTGGTGGATAACCACATCTAAATGATTAACTCAGTTCATGTTGTACACTGGTATGTAGATGAAAGCTCATACTTTGGCTTGGGAATGTCTAGAGATAACAGTGTACACTGAATTAAGTTTCAGGTTCCTAGGAATTGCGTATTTAATAGTGACACGTCTTGATGTGTTAACATATATGCTAAACCATCAGCACCTAGAACAAATCATGAGTTCTTATGATTACAGGGGGGCATGTATTTCTGATCATGCATAAGGGAACTTATATATACATTGTTGGCTCTGTAATAAAGCCAGACTAGGTTCACTGTAGGATGATAGACTGTCATGTGTCAGTGATTCGTGTACACCACTTCTCCTATGATTGGAGATGGAGGAACTAAAGTGTAATTCTGGTGTTTTTACATTTTTCTGACACTTCACTTGTGGCGTATAAATAATCCATCCTTTAAATCAGACTCTTGTGGGAGCAGCAATACCAAATAGGTTTTGCTGTAACTTATAATTAACTAAAGATTTTAGGTTTTTTTTTTTTTTGTTTTTTTTTTTAAACTACCACTTTATGCAATTTGCCTTTTAGTTTTTTAACTTTATTTTCTCCCCCATAGGAAAGAACTTGTGATTTGTTGATCACTCTAGTTATGGTTATACATACTGCAAATTTATCAAGGCCTGCCACAGGGTGGCTTGATGGGCAATTTACAATAGCAGCCCTGGGGGCTTTCAGGAGTCTTTAGGCTACCATGGAAACAAAACAGCTCTTTGCAATCACATAGCAGGGGACTACTTTGAACCCCAAAGTTCTAATCTGACATTTAAAGGGTTAATAGCTGATCAGGATTGGAGCTATTGCAGGCAGGCGTCAGCTGTAAGATTTAAGAGTACATATTATGGTCATGAACGGCTGCACATCCAATTGGAAGAATGTCTCAAGTCGAACCACAAAGCTCTGTCCTGGGCCTAGTGGTCAACATTTTAATAAATGATCTAGATGAGGGAATTGAAGGGGAAACTGACCAAATTTGCTGAGAATACAAAGAGATTTAAACAGATCTGGATAGGCTTAAAGTTGGTGGCAAAGCCCTATATCTGGGCAAGAAAAATGAAATTGAAGTATAATACAGAAAGGGAGAAATTGGGTTAAGCAATAGCACATGTGAAAGACTTGGGTATACTAATTGATCACAAACTGAACTTGCGTTAACAGTGTTGTACAGCAACAAAAAAAAGCAAATACAAATCTGGGATGTATTAAAAGAAGTATGGAGTCTAGATCACATGAAGTAATTATATCCTATACTTAAACTTGATCATTCCTCATCTGGAATACTATGTCCAGTTCTAGGCACCCCAATTTTAAAAAGACATTGACAAATTGTAACAAGTTCAGATAAAAAGCCGTCTAGAAATTGGACCTATGAAGACTGGTTAAAAGATCTGAGAATGTTTAGCTTGCTTAAAAAAAGTGAACCTTTTATATGGATAATGCAGCGAAATGGCTGGCATTTACTGCCCATATGCTACTTTGTGCGGGCACTATTATTTGGCTACTGATGGACAAAATTATGGCACTATTAGTGCTGTCCAACAGCAGCCCCACTAACACCAGCCGCAGAGTAGCGCACAAATTAAAAAAAGCCACTATCAGGCATTTCAAAGTCTCTATATTAAAGTTCCCTGCACAATGCAGGTCTCACTTTCAGCAACTCATGTCTATGACTTCCCCTGCTCTCCATTAAAAATTTTAATCTATACTCTATGCACTAGTCCTGCTCTGTTTCTGCAGTCACTTTCATCCACCCTCTTGCTCCTGGAGGATGGGCGGGATTCATTTTTGTTGGCTGCTTCTTCCTCTGACAGTGAATGGATTCAGATACCAGCAAGTGGGTCAGAGCGCTTTTGTCATGGAACTTGTGGCAGAGAGAGCCTACAATAATACAATTAAGTAACCCTGGACAGCCCACCTGGGACTCTGCATGGTCAGGCAAATTTCCAGTCCTGGCCTTGTTTACTAGGTGGTTTTGTACTTGGTGGGAACCTCCAAGCAAATGTCTGATCGCAGGCCTTCCCCAGGCTGTGGCCCGTTGCTTAGTGTCAAGGGAAGGATTCCACTCCATCATGGCTGCAATCAAACTTCAACTTTATTACCTGGAAAAGTATGTTCCTCTCTATTATCACTCAGGAACCAGGAGGTGGAGCTGCTCAAGTGCCACATTCTCTGGAGGTATTCCTTCCTACACAGAGGACCAGCAGGGCTTGTCTGCAGTTTGGCATAGCCTTGTAAGCCTACAACAACCAGGCAGAACTAAGCTTAACTTCTTCCACACGGGCACCTTTCTCTGCCCTCTTTCCAGGCAGGAAGAACCTTTTTTTTTTAGCATAATATCAAGTCATTTCTAAGCAACATCAACACCTGCCACCAAGGTCCGGAGGGCACACAATACTTTAACATTACAAATAAAACGTATAGGCCTTACATCACCACCTTGGACTACCATAGCCCCTGATATGTTTCACCAACAACGGCGTCGTCAGGGGTCTGGGGCAATATGCATTAACTCCAATATTGCATTAACCAATGAAGGCAAAATGATCATAGATTATGGGTAAATAATCAGCAAACAATTGGAGGCCGATGCTGGAGCCAGTGCATGACGGAGATTCAAGTGTCTGTTAGTAGACCCATTGTGCATGCATGTAATTGCAGACAATGCTACAAGATAAGACCAGTCAATGCACATAAGAAACATAACGGTTTTCATCGACATAGCTCGATGAGGATTTTTTCCCATACAACTGTATAGATCTGGGGGACATCTATCCTGTAATAGTAGATCTTGACAAACACAAGGTAGGTGCAAAGGAGAGAGCCAGGAACACAACTGGTGCCTTCATAGAGAATTTACACATCTCCACTTGTGACTTTGAGTTATGGCTGCAACATGACTAAAGAGCTTCTTGAGGGTCCGGCGGTTTGTATACTTATCAAATGAGCAAAAAAATATGGGACTGATGTCTAAAGCTAGTTTCCCACAGCCGAGAAACTGGGGTGACTGGGGAAAGCAGTGGCAAACTACCCCGCAAAAACAGTCTGCCAAGAAAACGTCATGATGTGATGTCACTCTACGAGTCAGTCATGACTCGGTGTATGCACCAGGGACTTTACCTTGAGGCTGCATTCCCACGAACGTATATCGGCTCGGTTTTCACGCTGAGCCGATATACGTTGTCCTCGTGTGCAGGGGGGGGGGGGATGGAAGAGCCAGGTGCAGGAACTGAGCTCCCGCCCCCTCTCTGCCTCCTCTCCGCCCCTCTGCACTATTTGCAATAGGGAGAGGTGGGACGGGGGCGGGGCTAATTCTCAGAACTTAGCCCGCCTCTTTCCATTGCAAATAGTGCAGAGGGGCGGAGAGGAGGCAGAGAGGGGGCGGGAGCTCAGTTCCTGCTCCTGGCTCTTCCATCCCCCCCTCCCCGCACACGAGGACAACGTATATCTGCTCGGCGTGAAAACCGAGCCGATATACGTTCATGGGAATGCAGCCTTCAGTATATACATGTGCTATTAGGTGGGGGGAAAAATTGCTTTCTATCAGTTCATGTTCCTTGGAACGCACCGGCTATTGCTTTCAGTGGAATACATTGAAAGACATTGAACAAAATGCGATGCAAGGTTTCCCTTTGAAAGCAATGGGATATACTTGCTGATTCACTAATGTATCTGAAAGCCACACCGGAGGACAATAGTGATGGGAGGCGTTTTTAGCCAGAAAAACATTTCACATCAGCGTGAAAATCGCATGTTGGCAAAAGTGATATTGGGCCAAGGTAGCCCAAAGGTGGTCATATATACTATATGTATATCAACCAACAACTGGTGTTCTCAGTGGGATTTGTTGATATCTAATACATATGGTGACCTCCTGCTTCTCACCTGATGGCACCGAAGACCACATATAGTGATAACTTTCTGAGCACAGAGCATGTAGCAGCTGCAGTCTTATGTAACACATGCGATATGGTATAGTAGATAATGTAGTAGCTGCAGTCCTACGTAACACATAAGATAGGTATGGTAGATAATGTAGTAGCTGCAGTCCTATGTAACACATACGATATGATAGATAATGTAGGAGCTGCAGTCCTATGTAACACATAAGATAGGTATGGTAGATAATGTAGTAGCTGCAGTCCTATGTAACACATACAATATGATAATGTAGTAGCTGCAGTCATATGTAACACATAAGATATGGTATGGTAGATAATGTAGTAGCTGCAGTCCTATGTAACACACAAGATAAGGTATAGTAGATAATGTAGTAGCTGCAGTACTATGTAACACATAAGATAAGGTATGGCAGATAATGTAGTAGCTGCAGTCCTGTGTAACACATAAGATAAGGCATGGTAGATAATGTAGTAGCTGCAGTCCTATGTAACACATACGATACGATAGATAATGTAGTAGCTGCAGTCCTGTGTAACACATAAGATAAGGCATGGTAGATAATGTAGTAGCTGCAGTCCTATGTAACACATAACATATGGTATGGTAGATAATGTAGTAGCTGAAGTCCTATGTAACACATAAGGTATGGTAGATAATGTAATAGCTGCAGTCCTATGTAACACATAAGATATGGTATGGTAGATAATGTAGTAGCTGCAGTCTTATGTAACACATAAGATATAGTAGATAATGTAGTAGCTGCAGTCCTATGTAACACATAAGATAGGTATGGTAGATAATGTAGTAGCTGCAGTCCTATGTAGCACATAAGATATGGCAGATAATGTGGCCCCCATGCAGGACTGGTTGTGGAGAGGAGGTATATTCCTCCTTTGTGGAGGAGCAGGAAGAGTCTCACCTGCTGGGGATTAATTCATTCAGAGGGCGGATATATAAGGGGAAGCCAGGAGGGCAGTTATCAACCTGGAGACACAGAAAGTCTGTCTATAGGAGAGTAGTAAGTAAAGAAAGTGTGGGTAACAGGGGTGAGGTTTTACCTGGGCACAGGAGCCTTAAAGGGCTAATGTGGTCTCTCCTCTCCTTTGAGGGGACTAGTACTGTGAATGTAGTATAAGGGTGTGATCACATGTGAAGTGTTTTTGTTTTTTTTAAATTCTGGGTTCTGTTTCAAAAACTGCACGTGTGAGTGCACTCTTGTTCCTGGGGTCCCTGTTACAGAGGTTATATGGGGGTCCAGCAGCTACTGTGTTTCCCTGAAAATAAGACAGTGTCATATTAATTTTTTGTTCAAAAAGGTTTAACTTTTTTACATGTATAGCTGCCTGGACACTATTTAAATTTACTCTTTTTTTTTTTTTTTTTTTTTTTTTTTAATTAACTGTTAGCAGGGCCTTATTTTGGTGTAGGGCTTATATTTCAAGCATCCTCAAAAAGCCTGAAAAATCATGCTGTGTCATATTTTCAGGGAAACAGGGTACTAGTTATTCCTCTGCTGCTGGAGGTGTGTAAACTGGCAGGGAGAAGCTCTCAGCTGTTAGTGAGGGGCAGGTATTGTATAGGAAGTGCTGGATGGGTAACAACATCATTGCTGTATGAATTTATTTATGTGACCTCCTTAAGCATTTCATACCACAACCAGATTTGGCTCTCCTGACTAAACTTTTTTTTTTTTTTCTTTTTGCAATGACTTTAGGAGGCTTTTACTTAACTAAGTGATTCTGACTTTGTGTAGGGTTTTTTTTCTTCTCCTTGGATTATTCATCTCAGTAAAACAACGCTCATGTTACTACACCCATCTAAATGAATAGCTTCTATTTCAGACCAAATATTAGATGGAAGTTTTATCAGTGTGGTGCTGCCCTAAAACTAGTTATACTCTACAAAAATAAATGGCTATATATCTCTAATCTACTTTATTGGGATTATTTTTAAACATGCACTCTTATAAAAAAAAAAATGTAGTTATTAAAAATATAAGACTTAAGTAAAGAATAACTCTTAATTTTTAAGAATGTGTTTAATAAAAAAAAAAAAAAATCTCTAAGCAACTAACTAGAAGTTGCTTTTGAGGCGTATGGATTTTACTCTGCCTTGAATGGGTAAAACTTGCATTATAAAATGTTGGCTTTTCTGTAGTATTTTGTAATGCATGAACATATCCCGAAACTGTAGATGACTTACAAATAAAGTTTTACTGTTTTTTTATGATTGGAATACTGAACATTCTCACAGGATTGATATCATTTTCTTTTTTTTTTTTCTTTCCCCAGCAATGGCCTCTTGTGTGGAAGCTCAGGTTGCAGTTGGCAATACTTCAGTACCTGCAGGTTCACCAGATATGCCTTGTGAGGGAACTCCAGCTCCTGAGACTCTGCCAGCAGATACTGGAGCTTCATCCACTGAGAAGGTTGTATCAGAGGACACTAATGCTCCTACAGAGGACTCTAAATCTTCATCTGCAGGAAATGAGGCTCCATCAGAGGCCACTGACACTACAAATGTAGACAATGATGCTCCACCTGCACAGAATGATGGCCTTCCCAAGGACACAGAGGCACCAACTACACAGAATGATGCTTTATCCAAAAAGAATGCTTTCCCATCAGTGGACTGTGATGCATCATCCATGGAGAACCAGACTATTCTTGGGGCTCCAGTCTCAGAAAATTGGTCTTTATCTGCTGACGCTCCAGATTTGGCAAAGAAGGCTTCATCTACTGAGGACAATGCCCCATCAGTGGGTGCCAAACCTTTATCCACAGAGAATCTGACTCCTACAGTGGAAACTGGGGCTCCATCAGCAGAAGATGCAGTAGAAGCACCTGGTAAGCCTGACGAGGAGTTGTGACTTTGGGCCATACTCTTTAGGGCTCCTCTCCATAAGCGATAGTTCATTGTGTTATCTGCAGTGATAATCTGGCCACGGGTAACACGGTGAACACTTCACATCACATCCCCGACGTCCACAAGCGGAGAATCATAGTGATTCTCTACTTGCGGGATTCAAACTGCGGCATGCTGTGACTTGCCATGATTCTCCACGGTGAGCCTATCTGTCAGATAGGCTCAGCGTGGGAACCTGACAGCTCTACCCCGTGGCCGACTATCACTAGTGCTATTCTGCCACTGCTGTGGACAGGGGCCTTAAATGAACTTAGGAATTCATGAGCGGTTCTGTGGTTGATTAAAGGAAAAGTTGACCTTGTATCTGGCTGTGATGGAATGGTGACACTGACTATGATTGTTTTCTAATGGATGAGTAATCACTGGAGTAGGTATAGGTTGCAATACCTTGCTCCTAAGCCAGGGGGTCCTACGAGGCTCCCCTCTTCCCCTCACCACATTAAGGTCGGGTGTGCTGTTCACCCTCCCCCCTGTCTTCGTGCCCACCCAGTATTAGTCACTTTATACTGCTGCATGACAGTCCGACTCCATATCTGTCTACAGTGTGACCTAAACACTGGAGAGATCTAGTTCTGATGCTGCTGGGTTAGGCAGCCAAGCTTTTGTGAGTTTGAATTCCTGTTGCCATGCTCAGTCACCTCACTGGCAGCATAAGAGGCTGACCTCTCCTGTGTTGTAGACGGAGATGAGTCTTGCACTGACTCCTCAGGGTTGGGTGACTGAGCATGGTGACATGACGTTCTCACTTGGTGCAACACCATGTAGCCAAAGAACCTACTAGGGTGAGGGGTCATCCTCAAGGGCACTGTTAATAGCAGGACATATCTGGGGGCTTCTTTACTAATGTAGGAAATATACCCTCCAAATGTAGCTTCAAGTCTTTTGTGGGCACAGTTATTAAAGGGTTTGTTGGGGTGTGTTTATGATCAGCATAAAGTAGAGATGTATATCCGTGTTTTTCTAATCTAGGCTGATCATGCCTGAAAATGATAAAATATGCCCTACTAGTCTTCCAGCTCTTATATATTTTTTTTCCTAATCGTGACGTGCTAATGTAGTGGGCTGGGGATCCTACAGGATAGTCATCCAGTCACCAGTCCTGTAACACTTAGCTATGTGCTTCTAGGAGTCATAGAAGGTGCCATATGTTGGAAAACCCCTCTCTTCCCCCTTTCTTCTCAAGCTTCAGCTAAACTGCTTGGCAACAGGTGGCTGCTTGTCATGGTATTACTGATGATAGAGGGGGCGGGGGGGTGTAATCAGGGTGGGAGAGGATTGTGGGGAGGTATAGACAAAGTGTGGGAAAGTGACAGGAAGCGAAGGAGGAGTTGGTAGTGAGCAGTTGTTGGAGCTCCAGTGGAGTGGATTTAGCGTGCTGCAGTGGAGAAAACGAGGACTTCAAGTTTGTTTGTTTTTTGTTTTTTTTTTAACAAGCTGCAGTGTGGGACCTACCATCACAACAGTGAGTTGCACCTGTTAACAGGTAAGCCAGGGATGTGTGGAAAGGCCCATGACTAAAATATCTCCACCAGCTGCCTAGCAATCACCAGGGTAATTTACAGATAACTAGGACTGTGGAATTCCTGACCAACCTTTAGGCTAAGTGCACACGGGTGGAAATTCCGCAGTGGGATTTCCCACAGAATTTCCCCCATGCCTGCTGCCATAGTGTTTCCTTACATAATGCAATCCTATGCAGACATTGGAGAAACCTTGTTTTTCCCCTTCTTCCTAAGTTAGAAGCTTAGAGCTGGCAACAGCCAGCTGCCTATTGGCTTTGTCAAGTCTCCACTGACTGGTGGGAGAGCCCAGGGTGCGAAACGCTGCAAAGAACCAGTTTGCAGAGGGGGAGTAGAGCAGTAATTGTGGGAGGAGATGGGAGGAAGTCGTGAGGAGAGTCTGCAGTTCGTCATCGGAGGTTGTGTCAGGAGTGCAGCTGAGTGTGCTGTGATATAGAAAGTCATCCAGGAAAGTGGGGTCCTTTCTCCCTGCTGGTAAGGCCTGGGAGCAGAAAAGTTTGGAGATCATCCGCTAAAATGGTGAGTTAAACTAACCTGCCAGGAATAGTTCAGAGGCCATATTAAACTCAAATCCAATACCTGCATCTTTCACTTCCAGTAAGACCACTAGTTCACAAGTATTGTGGGGATTCATAACTGAGTAACCTCGAAGAACATGGAGAGCATTGAAGAAAGTGTTTCAAGTTTACTGCTTTCGATGTGTTCATCAACTGCATCATTGTCAGCACTGCTGTAACCTCTATTACTGAGTTACTGTGGAAATGTAAATTCTGTTTGTTGAAAAGCTTGAGTAAAACTGCATACTCCTTGTTTACTACAAAAAGCTAACTGGACTCTTAAATTATTCTACCATTATCTACTACAGTTCAGATTGGAGTACTGGCATCATGTGACAAACCACCATTCAATTTACACTCACTCTTCTACTTTAAATGTGCTCCAGCTGAATGGAGCACCATTGCTGCCACTGTCAGGAGAGATTGCAGAGCCACCCATGACATCCCTGTGACTGGCACGCACACACTCTCTGCAGTGACACATGGGGATATTTCTGAGCACAGATGATGTATTGGCTGCAGTCCTATATAACACAAGATATGGTAGATAATGTGACACCAGCCCTTCCCTATGCAGGACTGGTTGTGGAGGGGAGGTATATTCCTCCTATGTGGAGGAGTAGGAAGAGTCTCACCTGCTGGGGATTCAGTCTGTGAGGAACAGATATTGTATAAGGCAAAGGTATAATTGTGTTGCTTTCTTACTTCACTTGTACTCAGAGGTGTAACGTGAAGCTCCAGTTTTTCAAACTTGAATGAATAATTCCCAAACCATTTTATCAGTCCAAATTTGAAGGATTACAATTTGTAGTGAAAATCTGCAACATAGATTCACCTGGTCATTGACTTAATTTTCTGTACAGGTTAGTTTATGCTGTGGATTTATTTGCCTCCTTTTGTATAGGATTCCTTGAAATACCCCCCCCCCCCCCCCCCATATGGCCTGTAAAACTCTGTACTTTCTGCAGCAAAATCAAATAAGGAAAATCTATAGCACTTGTATGACACATGAATAACTTGCATAGAAGAGACTATATATATTTTTCCTTCTACATGTGACTGGTGCTGCACATTATCTCACCACCTAACAGGCTGTGTCAATTTTACTTTTTCCCCAGCAATGGCCTCTTGTGTGGAAGATCAGGTAGCAGTTGGCAATACTACAGCACCTGCAGGTTCACCAGATATGGCTAGTGAGGAAACTCCAGCTCCTGAGACTCTGCCAGCAGATACTGGAGCTTCATCCACTGAGAAGGATGTTGTCTCAGAGGACACTAATGCTCCTACAGAGGACACTAAATCCTCATCTGCAGGAAATGAGGCTTCATCAGAGGCCACTGGAAATGCAAATGTAGACACTGAGGCTCCACCTGAGGATAAGACTACATCTACGGAGAATGGCCTTCCCAAGGACACTGAGGTTCCAGCTACACAGAATGATTCCCTATCAGTGGACGGTGATGCATCATCCATGGAGAACCAGACTTCTGGTTCTAATCTGGTAGGGTCCTAATGTGGTATCTGCTATGCATGGCAAAAGTATAGAATTATATTTAGCAGTAGCATTGTGTGCATAATACTTAGGCCGCGTATGATACAGTAGTATTACTAATGGGGTCCTAGATGCTGACATTGAAGCTCTGTACAATTGGACAGCGCCAAATATTTAAGGCCCATTTATCCTGCAAAGATGATGATTCAAAAGATTTAGGTTTTGAACGATTGTTTTGCTTAAACTGCTTATGGACTTTTTTTTTTTTTTATAGCAGCTTATCACCTTCACTTGCATGTAAATGAGCTCTGGGAGCTGTATGCAGAGAACAGCGGGTGGTGTGTTCTCTGCATTCAGCTCCTTTTGTTCTGCTGTGGGACTGCAAGCTAAATACAATGTAATCAGCACTCCAGTGGATAATATGGCACCATGGACAACAACACAGCATGTGGTCTGTTATCTTCTCTGTCTGAATGATTTTTAGGGGAGCATAAAAGCTCATTCAGCCAAATGGTGAAGGATGGGAACATTTACACACAGATTATCGTACAAATGCTGGCTTTTGAGTGCTAATTGTATGTAAATGGGCCTTAAGACAGAAGTATCACACATAATGTAAACTGAATTGTTATGAGGGTTGTCAAACTAATAAAGCCTCTTGCTTTGCAACAATAAAACAAGAGCTTGGAAACATCACTTGCATCTTTCTCATTGTAAACGTCTGATGCATTTTCCATATATAGTTGGGCATGACTGAGGGTTATTATAGCCTTGAGTATTACTTAAATTCGGTGATTTAACAGCATGGACCTCTGTCGGTGTACTGCCATTTTATTCCAGGCAGTTATTGACTGATGTATAATCTCAACCTACTAGCAATCTTTGTGTCATACCATCACAAATTTCTAAATATATACACCAGAAAACCTTGATCCATTCAATGCCAGGTCAGATCAGCTATATATTTGTACTACAGCAGTTGTGGACCCTCTGTTACTGATTTGGTTCAGGCTGCTCTGAGGGCTCCTGGTTTTGACCCTTCAACCCCCCAAGAACAGAGGGATCTATTCTTGGCTGTAGAGAATGCCCAGGTGTCTTCTCCTGGGTTAACTACAGTGCAGTGATGTCTGATCCAGGTGAGCTAAAAGGCACTGAGCACAGTATTGGAGGAACAGGCAGAGTCTAGGCCAGTCCAATGTCATGCACTCTGGTAAACTGGGCTGGGGTTGGCACAAAGTAATCAAGTCAGAAGCAGGCTGAAGTAGGGAAAGCTAAGTATACAGACATGGGTCAAAAGTAAGTAGAAAGCAGAAGTCCAACTCCTTATGGAACATTGGGCAACATTCAGTGGGAGGAAGTGTCTTACATAATCCAGGAATGACTGGTATATACTAGACAATAAGCTATTAGCAAAAAAGGCCCCTGCGCTACCATGATGTTCAGACTCCACCTTCTTGAAGTAATGACTCCAGTAGTTCCTCCAGACCATTAAACCAGCCATAGGTTTAAGAAGTTTTAATATTTAGCATGCAGACAGTTCAACATGCACAGTGGTAGACAACGCATTTCGGTACCTTTTACATTAGTACCTTTCTCGTCACATATACTAGAGAAGGGAAAACTGGGCGCAGACACTGGCCCTTCAAAAGGCAGACTGAGCACAGATGCATCTCATGGCAGAAGTATCAACCTCCTGCTCAAAGGTTCAAACTTTAAAAAAAAAATTATATTCAGTATAAGTAACAATATTGTGTAAAGCTATCGCTATGCTACCTTATTTTATATAATTTCTTTTTCTTCAATGTTGTGGGCAATACAGGTCCTAGCTAGAAAACTACAACAAATTCCTGAGCTCAGCGTCTGCTGCTGCTCATGGATGGATCTGCTTTAAAGGGGTTGTCTCGCAGCAGCAAGTGGGGTTAAGCACTTCTGTATGGCCATATTAATGCACTTTGTAATATACATCGTGCATTAAATATGAGCCATACAGAAGTTATTCACTTGCCTTCCCTGCGCTGGCGTCCCCGTCTCCATGGCTCCGTCAAACTTCAGCGTCTAATCTCCCGATTAGACGCGCTTGCGCAGAAGGGTCTTCTGCCTTCGGGTCTATCCGGCAGCAGCGGTGTTCTTGCTCCGCCCCCTTCTACACATCATCGCGTAGCTCCGCCCCATCACGTGTGCCGATTCCAGCCTCCTGATTGGCTGGAATCGGCACACGGGATGGGGCGTAGCTACGCAATGACGCGTAGAAGGGGGCGGAGCCAGAACGCCGCTTGTGCCAGACCGAGCCGAAGGCAAAAGACCCTCCTGCGCAAGCGCGTCTAATCGGGAGATTAGACGGGGACGCCAGCGCAGGGAAGGTAAGTGAATAACTTCTGTATGGCTCATATTTAATGCATGATGTATATTACAAAGTGCATTAATATGGCCATACAGAAGTGTATAACCCCACTTGCTTTCGCGAGACAACCCCTTTTAATGAACTTGTCAGGTTATACAATACTGATCCTGTTATCTGATGTTCCAGGTTTTTCGGGTGACTATCAAAGCTGGACCTCAGTTAGTGAAACCTTCTGTGGATCCACCAGTGTTTGATTTCAGATAAGAATGGAGTCCCTTTCTGGATGATGTGAGGATGTCCCTGACGAGCCGTCCTCCTGAATAATGGTCTTGTTCCATGGAGTCTCCTCAGCAGTTTGGCCTTCTATGCTGTTCTTCTCCAGGACTCTCCTACTCTCTGGGCAGTAGAAGAGTCACTAGAAGAGTCACCTTTCTTTTGTACTGGACGTTTTGGAAATTAAACACAATTTCTCAATTTCTTGGTTAAGTTAATTTGTCTGGCTGTAGCAGTGTTATTGAAGGAAATTCCTGGTGCAGACTGGGGTGAACTTACTAACTCCCCTTCTGCTCCCTTCCCAATTGACCATTTGCACCATGGGCTGGCTTTTATCGTGGGATAGGCCACAGCTTTATTAAAACATATTAATAATCTGTAAGATTTTAAAAGGCAAGCCAAACAGTCCTTTCCATGCTTCAAAAATACGAGTACAAAATGATCCAAAACATGAGGTGTAAGAAAGCCCCATGAAATGGTCTTAAAAAGCCACCTTCAGGACCATTGCTGGCATGGAAGGAAAAAAAAAAACTCCTGCAATGAAGGATGCAGCATTCCACCTAAGCTGTACTTCCTCCCCCGCAAAACTGTTAGCTGACTTGGCTTCACGGACTATGCTTGCTCCCCTTCCAGGAAAACTCCCTTGGCAACGGATAACCAAGATGACCAAATACTCCTTTTTTTTTTTTTTTTTAAGTAGCCTCCGCTACTGATGCTTGTATTAAATTATGGAATCTGATAAAAGGGCTCCTAAAAGAAGGGCAACATACTCCCTCGACATCCACTGCAGCTCCCTGAATGCGAAAGATCATCAGCCATCCTGTTCTGGCATCTTGGGACATGCCTAGCCTTAAACTTATACTGTAGGCATCTCAGAATTGGGTGCCACAACACTGCTAGCACCATGAGTGAAGAGGCTGATTGCTTGTTGATCACTTGCACCAAAAACAAATGCTCTTGTCTTCCAAATATACTTCCCAGACATCCATCGCCACCACAACTAGAAATGGCTCCACCCCTTTTGTTGCCAAAAATAAGTGCAGTGAAAAAGCCCAACCTATAGGCATCGCCTTACATGTGAAATTTAATAAACCCAGCAACACCTGCATCTGGTGCAGCATCACCTTACAGCAACTGCTGCCAGTTTTGGCCATTTGCTGCAGCCGGGCTACTTTGTCCATTGGAAAACCATGACTTCCAAATCTATTTCTATACCTGAAAAATACAAGGTGTAACCAATGGGCCGACTGTTTTGTTTTGCAACAGTCAAAATAGAGAGAAATCCAGCAGCGAATGAGGTAAAATCTTTATTCCTCCATACACCAGTAAGAGAAGGTGCAATGTTTCAGCCCCTGTGCAGAAGCCTTTGTCAAGCCAGTCTCCACAGATAACACTAAGACTTTATACATGACTACATACATTATTTAAAAATTGACCAATCAGTGCTTGCATATCATTAGTGGGTAAACGTTATGTGTATCTCCCAAGTCAGCCTGGCTCGTCCACAATACCGCTGGCAGCCTTTGTCTTTTGGAATGGTCACCAGGCTTCCTAATGGGACACCAGCTGGAATGTGCATGCACGCTGTGTACGTCGTCTCAGATCGCTCAAGGACAACTGCTCATGCAGGAGAGGACGGAATATCCTCAACAGATGTCCTGACCACCTGGGATTTCCTACTACTGCAGAGCTGGAGGGTTAGACTAGACTCTGGCAGCTCTGCAGGTGACTAATGTCACCACAGGGGTTGCTTTCCCCTATAACTAGGGCTCCTATGGATGCCCTAGCTACAGTGGGAAAATTTCAAATAAAGGGGGGGGGGGGGGGGGGGGGGGAGAAATGTGAATGTCCCCCAGAGGTCTTATATGACGTGATGGGGGACATGGATAGTAAAAACCACAATTACACACATGTAAAGCAAAACAGAATAAAACAACAATACATAAAGAGAATAACACAAAGCAGACGCCAACAAAAACCGTCCCCGTATGCGCCCTATAAACCAAAACCATACATACTATAGATCAAAATGGCTGAAACAAATAGAGGTACCCATTCCCATACTTTATTTTAGTGTAAATATAAAAATAATTAAAAAAAAAAAAGTTAAACTATTTTTTTTAAGCTTTTTACCCCAAATAAAACTAAAAAACGGAAAAAAAAGTCAGTGAGAAAGATATAAAAAAATAGTCCTAAATGTCACGGAAAACAAAACGCAGCAAAAATAATTGTTAGCTAAAGGAAAAAAAATAGAGCAGTAAAACCGCCACATTGGTAAAATCCCTAAAAAGTGTCTGGTCCTTAAGGTACAAAACAGCTTGGTCCTTAAGGGGTTAAATACTAAAATCCATTTAAAAACGCTCGTTTAGGGCTGCTATTTGATCGAGTAGCAGTCTGAGGGTGCATTCACACGAACGTATATCGGCTCGGTTTTCACGCCGAGCCGATATACGTTGTCCTCGGGTGCAGGGGGGGGGGAGGATGGAAGAGCCAAGTGCAGGAAGTGAGCTCCCGCCCCCTCTCTGCCTCCTCTCCGCCCCTCTTCACTATTTGCAATGAGAGGAGGCGGGACAGGGGCGGGGCTAAAGTCTGTTAATTAGCCCCGCCTCTCCCCATTGCAAATAGTGCAGAGGGGCGGAGAGGAGGCAGAGAGGGGGCGGGAGCACAGTTCCTGGCCCTGGCTCTTCCATCCCCCCCCCTGCACCCGAGGACAACGTATATCGGCTCGGCGTAAAACCCGAGCCGATATACGTTCGTGTGAATGCACCCTTATAGAGTAACTGAGTACTCGCCCAAGCAGCATGGGGGGGTGGAGGGAGAGTGCTCAGGTGAGTACACCGTTACTCGATAAGACTGCTACTCGATCGAGTAGCAGCCTGAAATGAGCATGCTTGCTCATCTCTAGTCACATCCTGCTTCCTTAAAAACTAAAATCCATTTAAAAACACCTGATTTTTTTTTAAACTCATTATATCAATCCTTATCGACGACCTGCTAATCCATTCCCTTTAGAAAAGCATTCTTGCCGTATTGTACATATATTCATTGGATTTCTTCAGCTAGCCATATTCTCATTGATGCTAAACTTCCATAACATAGATTAACTACCATCCAAACTGGACATTATGTGGAACTTATCTGATTTATCATGTTTTATAAATAAATTTTCTATGATCTATCATGCACTGCAGATAATGGATCGATCTCTGCAACCAATAGTTAGGAGAGTACCTGGTTTTCTCCGGGACAGTAAATCTGTGATACAGCAATTGCAAGACATGAGTTGGAACAATAATAACTGTTGGGTAATGTGCAACATTGTGGATCTTTATTCGAGCATATCACACCATGTGGCAATACTGGCTGTAAAATATTTAAATCATCATAGTAAATACACCAATGAGTTGAAGGAGCATTATTTTTTTTGGTCAGTTTTTATGTCACAACATTTTTCTCATTTGATGGTATCACTTGTCAGATTTTTCTCCCACGCAATAACATCAGTGTATCGAGCATACCCCACCATGCGTCTCGAAGGGGATATTGTCACAAAAAATGTATAATGGTTCCCACCAACTCATGGTCAAGTTGGCAATGGTTGGTGAAAAACGAGAGCCCATCAGGCTCTTGATATTTGTAAATAATATTTACTATCAAATGAAAAAAAAGTTGTGACATAAAAACTGACAAAAAAAATAATACTCCAACTCATTGGTGTATTCACTATGATGATTTAAATTATATTTTACAGCCAGTATTGCCGCATGGTGGGCAATGCTCGAATAAAGATCCATAATGTCACACATTACCCAACAGTTATTATCGGTCCAACTCATGTCTTGCAACTACAGTGCCCTGGCCAAGCCCCTCACTGACCTGACGAAGAAAAATCTACCTCAGGTGTTGAACTGGACCTCAGAATGTGAGCAGTCGTTTGAAGCCCTAAAGACTGCTCTGTCCAGCTCTCCGGCCCTGCAGGCCCCAGACTTCACCCGGAGGTTTGTGGTGCAAACTGATGCCAGCGCTTATGGCCTTGGTGCTGTCCTCAGCCAAGTCAATGCTCAGGAAGAAGAACACCATGTGCTTAACCTTAGCCGTAAGCTCCTGCCTAGAGAGGTGGCATACGCCACAGTCGAGAAGGAATGCTTAGCCATCTTCTGGGCCCTCCAGAAGTTACAACCATATCTGTACGGGCGTAACTTCACGGTAATAACGGATCACAATCCGCTCAGCTGGTTGAACCGTGTGGCCGGAGAAAATGGCAATCTCCTCCGCTGGAGCCTGGCGCTGCAGTCCTATGATTTCACTATCCAGCACAAGAAGGGAAGAGAACATGGCAGCGCGGACGGACTGTCCCGTCGAGATGAGGTGACAGAGACGGGCTCTGGAAGTGATCTGTAAAGATCAACTACTGTGGCCCATCTAAAAAGGGGAGGTGTGATGATATATGAGATTTTGTACCTACAGTTGTTAGGACAAAATGGCTGATGGCCTATGTACCTTGCCTTATATTCAGCAATCCATTTGCTATACACTAGATAATCCCTGAATAGGTGGAAAGGAGAGACAGGTTTAGCAGCTTTTTCCCAGCCTGTCAATATGTGCATATAGGAAAAGCCTTGTCTCACTTGCCTGGACAAGAGCTGTGCTGTAAATAACCCCCCATTCTCTCTCTCCCACCTGTATGTGTTGGGTGGTATTAGCATGAGGATGCTGACCCTGCAGGTGTTAATTAAGTTCAGGAAAACCCTTCTTGTATTAATTTCCTCTCCTGGACTAGCCGGGGCCGAAAGAGTTCATATTAGGGAAATCTTTAATAAGAACATTTGGTCGTGTGAAGGTCCCAGCCGGATATGATGTAGATTTTCAAAATCGTATGTCCCAGACGGACAAAACGCATCCACTCACGGTGCGTTACGTGCTCAGGAACCCTCTCAAATTACGTAACCCCATCCCTGGTTGGGATTGGGGGCTGTCCGTTTGGTACTCATGCATAGCTAAAATCATAAACGGAAATATGGCGAGCCTATCCTCACGATCAGAGGCTCTCCCGCCGAGATATGACCAAAAATAAATATGATTCCTCAGAGCTCCTACAAGACCAACCCTCCATTCTCTGTATGACCTCAGAAGGGGCGGAGAGGAAGTGTGTACTAGGTACCCTTTAAAATGTGGGCGCCCTCAGGTCCCATTGGTCGATCCACAGAGCTATACTGCAGTATATGGACTTCCCTATGTTCTGGCTCTCCGCCGCCCAGACCCCTTTAGGGCGTGTATCCCAAGATCTGGTAAATTTCTTTTAACCTCTCCTGTTTTATTTTAAATCTGCTGAGTGTGTATTCATACTGTATTCCTTATTCTCCCATATAACAACCTTTTTTCTTTGTATACCTTTGTACATTCTGTATGTATTGCACTGCTAGACCTTTTCTAGAATAAAACTACAATTTATCAGTTCAAGCCTTGTCCGTTTTAACAACGAACCATAATACTCTGAAGATTGTGTTAATAATTTATAGATTGGGTCCAATGCCCGTGAACATTGGTGGTGGTGGCAGCTGTGTATGGCTATTGTACAGCTCTGGAGTGTGTTAGAACGGATCAGGCGGTGATTTGAGCTTTCGCTTCGAATGCGTGCAGAAGCCCTGAGGAAGCTAGGTACAAATCAGCCTATATTCTAACGACTCCACTCTTACAATACCGCTAGAGTGATCGAGGACTGAGGTG
This sequence comes from Eleutherodactylus coqui, assembly GCF_035609145.1. Classification (NCBI taxonomy): domain Eukaryota; kingdom Metazoa; phylum Chordata; class Amphibia; order Anura; family Eleutherodactylidae; genus Eleutherodactylus; species Eleutherodactylus coqui. Next base: position 71,195,979 of record NC_089841.1, read on the forward strand.
GGATCGATAGGTATCGTCCCCCTCCCCCCTCTCCTGTGTCCGGTACGATCCCCACATATGTCAGGTAGCCGGCTCACAGTTGACTCAGCCTTCCATCCTTCCAAGGTCGGTAAAATGAGAACCCAGCTTGGTGGGGGGTAATAAGTAATAATTACCTGAAAGCGCTGCGGAATAAGTTGGCGCTATACAAATACCAAGATTTATTTATTTATTTTATTTAATTGCTGTATCACAGATTTACTGTCTTGGAGAAAACCAGGTACTCTCCTAACTATTGGTTGCAGAGATCGATCCATTATTTGCAGTGCATGATAGATCATAGAAAATTTATTTATAAAACATGATAAATCAGATAAGTTCCACATAATGTCCAGTTTGGATGGTAGTTAATCTATTATGTTATAGAAGTTTAGCATCAATGAGAATATGGCTAGCTAAAGAAATCCAATAAATATATGTACAATACAGCAAGAACGCTTTTCTAAAGGGAATGGATTAGCAGGTCGGCCGATAAGGATTGATATAATGGGTTAAAAAATCACGTGTTTTTAAATGGATTTAAGTATTTAAGGAAGCAAGTCGAGAAATGAGCGAGCATGCTTGTTTAAGGCTGCTACTCGATCGAGTAGTAGTCTTATCGAGTAACTGTGTACACGCCTGAGCAGCATGCCGTGGTGGAGAGGGGGAGAGGGAAATAGATATCACTCTTCCTCTGCTCGTCGCCATCCCTCCACACACATACTGTTCAGGCGAGTATACAGTTACTCGATAAGACTGCTACTCGATCGAGTAGCAGCCTTAAACAATCATGCTCGCTTAACTCTAGATGTGACGAATAGAACGAGGTGAACAAGATTCGTTAGAACTGAAACATGTTCTCCATGTACCCTGATTTGTAAGCACATTCTTCAATAAAGGCAGGAAAAATACTCTGTAGGTGGCCACATTGCCGCCATTGTACCCACAAATTCAAGTGTAACCATCCAGACCAAGTGGTATAGGATGTGAGTATTTTCCTGACTCTACAAAGAGTGAACAAGCGTGGACTGATACAGCAAGGTGAGATCCATTTATTTCACATTTAAAGACGTCTTGTAAAGAGTTGGCTAAGGCTAAGTTGCTGAGGGTTAACTGCATAAGCAATCTTGGTCTGCCTCCATGCATCATGGCCCTTCCTTGAATGCTGCTGAGGGTTGTAGAATTGGAGCATACACAAGTACTAGTCTGGGATTTTGAATCGTGCAGTATTTGTTCGACTTGATCTTTTCAAAGTTGATCTTACTGCAGCAAAAATTACACTAATGTTGGTCTATTAGTACAACTACAATAGCAAATTATTATATAATCAAAACTGCAGGATTGTAAGCCAAAATGCCAACAGACTACAGCGTCTTATTTGCTTCAGGTTGCCAAAGGTATAGAACTCAATGAAAGTTCGGCATGACCACCCCAACCAGACATGTTATGTTAGCCCAGGGGGGAGGTGCTAGAAGTTACAACAAAGGAAGTAGACCGAAACAACATAATTTCAATTGCCATTTTTGTGGCAAACCTAGTCTTTTTAAATGTGAATGCAAAAAGTTTTGGGGGCAAAAGCAACAGTCCAATACCGTGCCTCCTCCGGAGGAGGAACAGGCATGAGAAATGGGCGACTCCCGCCCCTATACCCTGTCACTATAGAAACAGAAGGTTCAGTGGTCTACATGAAGGGGGAAATTTACATCATAAGATTTCATTTCTTATAGATACAGGGGCTGCCATGTCTATCATCCAGGGACACCTTGTACTTCCACCCCATAGACACAATTCATAGTGGCGTTGGGAGGGAAACCTGTCAAGTTGCAAGAAACTAAACCCCTTTCACTCAAGTTTAGGGGTCAGATGGTAATTGCTAAGCTGCTGCTCAGCGATGACATTCCCATCTCTGTTCTTGTCTCTGACATCTTTCAAACCTTATCCGCATCCATCAAATTGTCATCGGATGGATCGGTACAGGTTGAGACTTCAGGTGCCAGTTCAGAAGAATTTTGCAAATTAACTGCTCTCTTGGTGGATCCGGCTCATATATTTGTCCTGACAGCTGCTGAAGAAACTCAGCTTTCTGCGGTTCCTGACAAATTGTGGGCCACCTCGAAGACAGGCATAAGGAAATTGAATGTACCTCCTATGATGGTATACCTGAAACCAGGGTATACAACAACCCCCCTCCCCCCAAATTAAACAGTATTCCCTTAGTTTCCCACAAGAAGATGCAACTGGGGGACAGGTGGGAGACCAATTAAGAATGGTGCAGCGGTACAGAGTCTCATGGGAGCCCTACTGTTACCGGACAAAGTGGCAGTCCTGAAGGTAAAAGCACACCAAAGCTGACACTGGAGAAGCAAGAGGCAACGCCCTAGTAGACTGCCCAGCAAAGGCAGCAGCTCTCAATCTGTGGAAGAAAGAAGAAAAGAAGATACTGACCGCACAATTCAGAGACAAAAACTTGGATATTGATATGCTAAAGACTCTACAGTTACAAGCCAGCAAGGAAAAAAGGATAAATGTACTAAAATGGAAGCAGCAGAACAGGACTGCGTATGGCGAACAGTCAACAGAACTTGCCTACCATGATCCCTGTATCCCACGATGGCCCAGCTGATGCATGGAAAGATGCACTTATCAAAAGCAGCAATTATGTTGACACTCGAATGAGGATGGGTAGCCCCTGGATTCTCTGTAGCTGCTGCATCAATTGTGCAATCCTGCATGATCTACGTACTGAGCAACCCAGGACAGAAGGTTAAGGTGCCACAAAAACACATGCCTAGGCCACTCTACCCATTTCAGAGATTGCAAATTGGCTACATTCAGCTCCCACCTGTTGGGAAGTATGAATATTTGCTTGTTTGTGTTGATATTTTCTCAGGTTGGGTTGAGGCCTACCCTGTTACCAAGGCAACCGTGCAGATAACCACAAAGAAGCTCATGAATGAGGTAATCTGCAGATACAGGGCACCGGAAGTGATTGAGTCAGACAGGGGTGCACACTTCACAGGTGAAATAATGCAACATATCATGTCTGCTCTGGGTATATCCCAGGCCTTTCACACACCCTACTATCCCACAGTAGTAGGAAAGTAGAAGGGATGAATGGTACCCTGAAATTAAAAATACAAAAGACAATGGACGAAATGGGCAAAACTTGGATTGAGTGCCTTCCATTAGCCCTTTTCTCAGTTAGGTACATACACAAGTCGATTTGTATTTGGGTCTGTATTTTCCTCAACAATTGCAGGCACTGTTTGGGACACTGACTATGTACAGTCCTTAAGCAAACGTCTGAAAGTAACACACAACTAAGTGTTCTCTTCTATTCCAGATCCTAATTCTTTTGAAGGTACACATAACCTGCAGACTGGAGATTGGGTCGTTACCCAGACGCACGTGAGGAGAGTGCTGGAACCTAGATTTGATGACCCTTACCAAGTCCTCCTTACCACCAGCACTTTAGTGAAGCTGGTAGGAAAGCCAAATTGGCTACATGCCTTACATTGCAAGAAAGTAGCTGCACCCCCAGGGGGAAAATGAAAATTGTATCCCTCATAGTGTGCGGAATAACTATCGTAGTCTTTGCATTCCTCCTTTTGATTTCCCACCAGCTAAGGAAACAGAGCAGCTAAGGCATATAAGGGGGTGGATGCAACGGGCAGAAGGGCATGTTAACATGTGGGAATACTTGGCCTGGCATGTATTAAATATTACTAATGTGTATGTCAAACCTTAAGAGTGGTGAGAACGTACTGCGTACCTGCCTGTTGACAGTACCTACCTTAACTTCAGTACTAAAAAGTGTAAGCTCAGTAATTCATAATGACACCAAGGTAGAGGAAAGTGATATTCAGAATTTTGTAAATATCTATGAATACTGCCCAGGGTGCCCACAAGTAGAACATACCCAGTGGGCAAACTTGACCACGTTTCAAGTCAGACAGGTGGCAGGAGCAGCAGTCTGCTACCACTTTACCTGCAATAAGTCTGAAATAGCGAAATGTGGTCAAGTGATACTTGACCAAACATCAGCAACTTCTGATTCAGTGATCCTGTGCCGCTGAACAAAGTGCCAAAGTATGACCAACAGTATGAGATGTAACAACACTGTAAAAAGTCCTAGCGATATTAGAAATGTCAAGTTACCCACCGGTTGGGTATTTTCTTGCGGAAATAGAACATATACCTACATTCCTGCAAATATTACAGGAGGACCATGTGCTCTGTCCTGTTTAAGTATTTTTATGTATCAGGAGCCAGAACCTTTGCACTGGAGTAGGAGAGAGACAAAAGGGCTGGATGAGAACTGTGAAGGCCCTTCAACCCTTTTAAGTAATTCTGAAGTAATAGCCCTAGGAGCCTCCATAGTGGGAATCTTGGGCTTGGCAATATACAATGGTCAAGTAAATAAATGGGATAGCATGTGACATGGCCAAGGTGTTGAATGCAACCTCTCAAGCCCTGGACTTGTTGCTCGTAGATGTACAAGGGGTGCGTAAAGACACCTTACGGAATAGAGCCACAATTGACTACATGCTGTTGGCCTTAAATCACCAGTGTGAGGAGTTTGAGGGAATGTTCTGTTTTAATTTGACTAACAATGCAGAATCCATACATAAAAAAGATACAGGGGATACAAAGCATAGTACAATCGATTTAAACAAGATAAAGATCATGGATGGTTTGATTGGTTGTTTGGATCCTGGTTCAGCCTATCTTGGCTCCGGTAGTTGTTCGAGATAGTATGCGGAGTAGTGGTCATTTGTATATTGCGGTGTTGCCACATACAATGTATACCTTCTTTAATATCTCTATGTAAGTGATGTTTTGGGCACGCCAGAAACAGTCTTGATAAAACCCTTAGTCTAACCACGCGATGAACAGAAGTAACAATAATGCAATCTATTATTTTACCCTGTGATAATTTTGTTTTCTTTTGTATTTTATGTCCGATAAACATTTGGTTCTGCCAAGTACGGAGACAAGCAAGGAGACTTCAGAACACCTACCTAAAACAGCCACTGAAGAGTCAGTGACAGTGGGAATCAAGCAGAAGAAGAAAAAAAAAGAACAAGCCCAGCAGGGGTGGAATAGAACCTTTGAACGTACTTTTAATGCAACATCACCAGGAATCTTCAGATACACTGTTTTAAATGGGGGAAATGCTAAGATCTAGGTTCTGTCCTCCCATCTTGTCTCCTGTCAGCCATCTTATGAACTTTAGCTTGGCTCTTTTAGTAAGCCGAGACAAGGGCGTACAGCAAATCCCACCACTGCGTTCTCATGAAATGTAGCTTGTCCAGCAATTTCTAGTTTTGTGTTCACCTTGAAACTGTGTATGCAATTAACTGTTATGCGTCAATGCCTGTTATCAACAATTGACCTCGATGCACAAAACAACTTGTATAAGCTTTGGCTTAAAGCCATGTATACTCCCTTCTCTTTCCATAAAAGCTCTATGCTTGTAGAATAAACTTAGAATTCTTTGAATATAGCGACCTGTCTGTGTCTCATTGACTTCTCCAGGCCTGAAATAACTTCTACTAATTTGGAACTCTGCAACATATCCTTGGGGTCCCTGGAATATCCCTAACAGAGGCATGTGAAGGGTTTACAGAGGAAGTGCACTCCCTCTGATGTCATCAGACTCCCACGATGAAATCGCAGAGAGCCCGACGCATTGCCACGGCAATGGGATGCCAGCTAGGCATCCTGTATTGCCAGTGCCTGTGATTGCTATAACAAGCAATAAGGAAATGCAGGATAGAAGTCTTACGTACCTAAAAATGGTACCAATAAAAACTACAGCTCATCTCGCAAAAAATAAGCCCTCACAGAGCTCAGTTCGTGGAAAAATAAAGTTATAGAACTTTGAATGCAGCGATATAGAAAAAAATTATTTCCAAAAAAGTGCTTTTACACCAGGCAGGAAAGATGGTCCTAAAACTATCGTTGCAGACGGAGAAGGGTAGTGGGAGGGGGTTTAGCAGCGTGACTGCTAAACTCCTCCACCCCTTCTCTTCTCTTTGCCCGTTGCCACTGTTTGCAATGGGAGGGGCAGGATGGGTGCGGAGCTAATCTCCGCCCCCTCCAATTGCTGGCTGTGGACAAGGAGGTGGGGGTTTAGCCCCGCCCCATCCCACCCACTCCCATTGCAAACAGCCAAAGGGGAGGAGAGAAGAAGTGAGCCAGCGGGGAGGGGGAGGGAGAGGGAGACAACTTAAATCTGCCCAACTGCATATACGTCGAGCCTGTGCATCAGATGGTAGCAAATATCATCTGGCCGTGAAAACGTCGGCCAATATACGCTTGTGTGAATAAGCCCTTAGTCTGTATTCACATTAATGATTTTCATGCAGAAGTTGCATATTGTTGTTATATGGGTGGAACTAGCATGTGAAAATAACCCATTTTCAATAACTGTCATTATTCACTAACAATTATTTACAATGTTTGCCAAGACTCCAAGATAGAAAAATTGCAGCATGTTTGGGTTTTTAGGGGCTATATCACCCATTATATTCTATGGGACCAAAAAAATCACCTTGCACTCACATGTAGACGCTATTTTCATGCAAGTGTGATTGATAAATTTGATTTTTTTTTCTCTTTACTGTTGAAACGTGATTTTCACACACATGAAAAACGCATGGATCGCGATGGCAAGTAGGAGCTTAGTTGCATTAGAGAATATTTGTGCATTTGTGCAAATAATACTGCCTGACCATGATCACATATCTCCACCACATAGTGACTGCATAATGCCACCATACTGTTACTGAAAAAAATCACTATACATAGACAAATATTACTCTCCAACAATGACCAGATAGCGATAAATACTAGCTCTATGCATGTGGTCTGTAGACTGCAAGTCATTTTCAGCACCGTTATATCTAGTGATTGTTGGTCCTTTCTTACTGGGGTCATTGTCTTTTCCCAACATTTCCATCCAGCCCAGTCTGTCATTAGGACTTTTTCCAGCCACAGCTTGTCTCTGCAGAATTAGACATACAAAATGCTTTGACTTCTCGCTTTTCCAGTACCTTCCCTATGTATTTCATACCTCTACGTATTCTGCCTATCCATAATACACCAGATAGTAATTTTGCCCCACAAAGTAATAGCTGCATTTTGTTCTCTCTACAATAGCAAAAATACCCCGTCTTATGTCGTCATTAGTAATAATAATCCTTTATGCCTCGTCAATAATGAAGCCCCCTTATGTCTTCACTCAGTTATAATGCCCCATTTTATGCTCCAATCAGTAATAATACCTAGAGATGAGCGAACGTACTCGTCCGAGCTTGATATTCGTGCGAATATTATGGTGTTCGGGATGCTCGTTACTCTTAATGAGTACCACGCGATGTTCTGGTTACTTTCACTTTCCTCTCTGAGACGTTAGCGCGCTTTTCTGGCCAATTGAAAGACAGGGAAGGCATTACAACTTCCCCCTGTGACGTTCAAGCCCTATACCACCCCCCTGCTGTGAGTGGCTGGGGCGATCAGATGTCACCCGAGTATAAAAGTCGGCCCCTCCCGTGGCTCGCCACACATGCCTTGTGAGTTAGCTGAGGGAAAGTACTATCGTGCTGGTGCTGCTGTAGGGAGAGCGTTAGGAGTCAGTGTAGGCTTCAAGAACCCCAAAGGTCCTTCTTAGGGCCACATCTACCTGTGTGCAGGCTGCTGCTAGCAGTGTTTTTTTTTTTTTTCTTCTCAAAATCGGCAGTGCAGAGCATTGCACCCGGTATTAGGGACAGAAGTGGTGCATAGGCAGAGAGAGTGTTAGGAGTGAGTGTAGCCTTCAAGAACCTCAACGGTCCTTTCTAGGGCCACATTTAACCGTGTGCAGTACTGTGCTGGCTGCTGTTAGCAGTGTTGCATTTTTTTTTTCTAAAAATCGTCTGTGCAGAGCATTGCACCCGGCATTGATACTACAGGGACAGAATTGTGTAGGCAGGGCCACAACACAGTTATTGTTCATTGAATATACGCAGTGGGTCCTTCCCTTTGCTAAAAAGCGAAAAGAAATTATATTTGGCCTGCCTGTGTCAGTCCTAAGGTCTCCGTGTACGTGTGTGCTGCGTGGACAACGTACAAAAATCAGACGCAACCAGCTACGGTTTACTGCAGGCTTGCGCCATTGTCTTTCCTGACTGGCAAATACCTGCTCTGCTAGAGTTAATAACTCTGCTACACTAAAGTTGTGTGTGACTTTTTCAGGGCCACACTACAGTTCTAAAAGTTATTGTTCATTGAATATACGCAGTGGGTCCTTCCCTTTGCAAAAAAGCGAAAAGAAATTATATTTGGCCTGCCTGTGTCAGTCCTAAGGTCTCCGTGTACGTGTGTGCTGCGTGGAGAACGTACAAAAATCAAACGCAACCAGCTACGGTTTACTGCAGGCTTGCGCCATTGTCTTTCCTGACTGGCAAATACCTGCTCTGCTAGAGTTAATAACTCTGCTACACTATAGTTGTGTGACACTTTTTGAGGGCCACACCACAGATATTAAACTTCTTGTTCATTGAATATACGCAGTGGGGCCCTCCCTTTGCAAAAAAGCGAATTCAATTAATTATATTTGGCCTGCCTGTGTCAGTCCTAAGGGCTCTGGGTACGTGTGTGCTGCGTGGAGAACGTAAAAAAATCAGACGCAACCAGCTACGGTTGAGTGCAGCCTTGCGCCAATTTCTTTCCTGCCTGGGAAATCAAATCACTGGTAATACAGCATGCTGAGGGGTAGGGGTAGGCCTAGAGGATGTGGACGCGGCCGAGGACGCGGAGGGCCAAGTGAGGGTGTGGGCACAGGCCGAGTCAGTGCGGTGGCCAGGGGTAGAGGCAGGGCCAGACCGAATAATCCACCAACTGTTTCCCAAAGCGCCCCCTCGCGCCATGCAACCCTGCACAGGTCAAGGTGCTCTACGGTGTGGCAGTTTTTCACAGAGACGCCTGACGACCGACGAACAGTGGTGTGCAACCTTTGTCGCGCCAAGATCAGCTGGGGAGGCACCACCAACAGCATGCGCAGGCATATGATGGCCAAGCACCCCACAAGGTGGGACGATGCCCGTTCACCGCCTCCGGTTTGCACCACTGCCTCTCCCCCTGTGCCCCAACCTGCCACTGAGATCCAACCCCCCTCTGAGGACACAGGCACTACCGTCTCCTGGCCTGCACCCACACCATCACCTCCGCTGTCCTCGGCCCCATCCAGCAATGGATCTCAGCGCAGTGTCCAGACGTCGCTAGTGCCACAGTTTGAGCGCAAGCGCAAGTACGACGCCACGCACCCGCACGCTCAAGCGTTAAACGTGCACATTGCAAAATTGATCAGCCTACAGATGCTGCCGTATAGGCTTGTGGAAACGGAGGCTTTCAAAAGCATGATGGCGGCGGCTGCCCCGCGCTACTCGGTTCCCAGTCGCCACTACTTTTCCCGATGTGCCGTCTCAGCCCTGCACGACCACGTCTCCCGCAACATTGTACGCGCCCTCACCAACGCGGTTACTGCCAAGGTCCACTTAACAACAGACACGTGGACAAGCACAGGCGGGCAGTGCCACTATATCTCCCTGACGGCACATTGGGTGAATTTAGTGGAGGCTGGGACAGAGTCAGAGCCTGGGACCGCTCACGTCCTACCCACCCCCAGAATTGCGGGCCCCAGCTCGGTGGTGGTATCTGCGGCGGTGTATGCTTCCTCCACTAAAGCACCTTCCTCCTCCTCCTCCTCCAACGCAACCTCTGTCTCGCAATCAAGATGTGTCAGCAGCACGTCGCCAGCAGTTGGTGTCACGCGGCGTGGCAGCACAGCGGTGGGCAAGCGTCAGCAAATCCCACACGCACGCTGCCACCCTGCGGACACTGCAACATAGGTTTAATCTGCCAGTGCACCGACTGCTGTGCGACGTGCCCTCACAGTGGAACTCTACGCTCCACATGTTGGCCAGACTCTATGAGCAGCATAGAGCTATAGTGGAATACCAACTCCAACTTGCGCGGCGCAGTGGGAGTCAGCCTCCTCAATTATTTACAGAAGAGTGGGCCTGGTTGGCAGCCATCTGCCAGGTCCTTGGAACATTTGAGGAGTCTACCCAGGTGGTGAGCGGCGATGCTGCAATCATTAGCGTCACCATTCCTCTGCTATGCATCTTGAGAAGTTCCCTGCAAAGCATAAAGGCAGACGCTTTGCGCTCGGAAACAGAGTCGGGGGAAGACAGTATATCGCTGGATAGTCAGAGCACCCGCCTGTCTATATCTCAGCGCGTTGAGGAGGAGGAGGAGGAGCATGAGGAGGATGAGGAGGAGGGGGAAGAGACAGCTTGGCCCACTGCTGAGGGTACAGATGCTGCTGGGCTGTCATCCTTTCAGCGTGTATGGCCTGAGGAGGAGGAAGAGGAGGAGGAGGAGGATCCTGAAAGTGATCTTCCTAGTGAAGACAGCCATGTGTTGCGTACAGGTACCCTGGCACACATGGCTGACTTCATGTTAGGATGCCTTTCGCGTGACCCTCGCGTTGCACGCATTCTGGCCACTACGGATTACTGGGTGTACACACTGCTCGATCCACGGTATAAGGAGAGCCTTTGCACTCTCATTCCCGAAGAGGAAAGGGGTTCGAGAATGATGCTATACCACAGGGCGCTGGTGGACAAACTGATGGTAAACTTCCCATCCGACAGCGCTAGTGGCAGAAGGCGCAGTTCCGAGGGCCAGGTAGCAGGGGAGGCGCAGAGATCAGGCAGCATGTACAGCGCAGGCAGGGGAACATTATCCAAGGCCTTTGCCAGCATTATGGCTCCCCAGCAAGACTGTGTCACCGCTCCCCAGTCAAGGCTGAGTCGGCGGGAGCACTGTAAAAGGATGGTGAGGGAGTACGTAGCCGATCGCACGACCATCCTCGGTGACGCCTCTGCCCCCTACAACTACTGGGTGTCGAAGCTGGACACGTGGCCTGAACTAGCTCTGTATGCTCTGGAGGTGCTTGCTTGTCCTGCGGCTAGCGTCTTGTCAGAGAGTGTGTTTAGTGTGGCTGGGGGAATCATCACGGATAAGCGTACCCACCTGTCAACCGACAGTGTCGACAGGCTTACACTCATCAAGATGAACAAAGCCTGGATTTCCCCAGACTTCTCTTCTCCACCAGCGGACAGCAGCGATACGTAAGCAATACGTAGGCTGCACCCGCGGATGGAAGCTACGTTCTCTCTCACCATCCAAAATGAGGACATTTCTGCTTCATCAATCTGTGTCTAATATTCCTCCTCCTCCTGCTCCTCCTCCTGAAACCTCACGTAATCATGCTGAACGGGCAATTTTTCTTAGGGCCACAAGGCTCACTCATATAATTTTTCTAAACAATTTTTATATGTTTCAATGCTCTTAAAAGCGTTGAAACTTTAACTTGAACCAATTTTTCGTTAAACCGGGCTGCCTCCAGGCCTAGTTACCACTTAAGCCACATTAACCAAAGCGATTAATGGGTTTCACCTGCCCTCTTGGTTGGCCATGGCCAATTTTTTGGATGTACATTAGTACTGTTGATACAGCAATTTTTGTGGGCCCTCGCCTACAGTGTAATCAAATGAATTTTTGGCCCACCTGCATTACAGCTGATGTTACATCCGCTGTGTTGGGCAATGCAATGGGATATTTTTGTGTACCGCCGGTGGGTTCCAGGGAGCCACCCATGCTGTAGGTGCACACGGAGTTTAACCTACATGTGTCCACTTGTAAAGAACCCCAGTCTGACTGGGGCATGCAGTGTGGGCCGAAGCCCACCTGCATTAAGCACGACATTACTACCTCAGCTGTGTTGGGCAATGCAATGGGATATTTCTATGTACCGCCGGTGGCTTCCTGGCACCCACCCATGCTGTGGGTCCACAGGGAATTATGAATGCATCTGTTTCCACTTGTAAAGAACCCCAGTCTGACTGGGGCATGCAGTGTGGGCCGAAGCCCACCTGCATTAAGCACGACATTACTACCTCAGCTGTGTTGGGCAATGCAATGGGATATTTTTATGTACCGCCGGTGGGTTCCAGGGAGCCACCCATGCTGTCGGTCCACAGGGACTTCACAATAGGGAGTTGTACCTGCCTGTGTCTATGAATTAAAAACCGCGGTCTGACTGGGGCATGCAGACACCTTGACAGAATGAATAGTGTGTGGCACATAGGTTCCCCATTGCTATGCCCACGTGTGCAGCTCCTGATGGCGGTGGCACAGGATTCTATTTCTCATTGCTTCTGTACAGCATTGTGGGCTATCGCCCCGCCCCTTTTAAAGAGGGTCACTGCCTAGCCGTGCCAACCCTCTGCAGTGTGTGCCTGCTGCCTGCGGTTCCTCCTCATGGCAGACGTACTTCTAAATAGACATGAGTGTGGCGTGGCATGAGGGCAGCTGAAGGCTGCGCAGGGACACTTTGGTGTGCGCTGTGGGGGGGAAGGGGGGCGGTTGGGCAGCATGTAAGCCAGGAGAAGTGGCAGTGGAGTGCCATGCAGGCAGTGATTGTGCTTTGTTGGCGGTAGTGTGGTGCTTAGCTAAGGTATGCATTGCTAATGAGGGCTTTTCAGAAGTAAAAGTTTTTGGGAGGGGGGGGGGGCCCACTCTTGCCGCTATTGTGGCTTAATAGTGGGACCTGTGAACTTGAGATGCAGCCCAACATGTAGCCCCTCGCCTGCCCTGTCCATTGCTGTGTCGTTCCCATCACTTTCTTGAATTGCCCAGATTTTCACACAAGGAAACCTTAGCGAGCATCGGCGAAATACAAAAATGCTCGGGTCGCCCATTGACTTCAATGGGGTTCGTTATTCGAAACGAACCCTCGAGCATCGCGAAAAGTTCGTTCCGAGTAACGAGCACCCGAGCATTTTGGTGCTCGCTCATCTCTAATAATACCCCTATTTATGCTTTATAATTAAAAAAAATGACAATAAGCTCCCTCTGCCACTCTGCTCAGACCTTTCCTCACATCTGGGTAGCACGATCATCAACATTGGAGACTGGAGAAGGGCAAATGTAGTCCCTATTTTTAAAAAAGGGAAGAAGCTAGATCCAGGAAACTAGAGGCCTGTGAGCCTGACATCTATACTGGAAACGATCTGTGAACAAATTATTAAACAGCATGTACGCAAGTACTTGGGTGAGAATAGAGTAATTTATGAGAGCCAGCATGGGTTTGTAACAAACAAGTCATGCCAGATGAATCTAATTTCCTTCTATGACAGAATCACAGACTTGGTTGATCAGGGAAATGTAGTAGACACAGTATATCTTGACTTCAGCAAGGCATTTGCCAAAGTATCTCACACCATTTAAAAATAAAAAAAGACTAAATATGGGATCAAAGGGGCAACTCATAGGTATATTCACAACTGCCTTTGTGATCATACTTAACCCCTTAATGCTCCAGGACGTACATTTATGTCCTGTAGATTCAGTATTTGTATGGAGTGGAATCATGGGTCAATCCCACTCTATGCAATGCATATGCCAGCTTTTTCTTACAGCTGACACTTGCTCACAACTGCTCTGATCAGCACCGCTGCTAATTGCAGCTCTTAACCCTATAAATGCCTGATCGGCGTTCAGGGGTCCCAAACGTCTCCCCACAATGTGATCACGGTGTGCCGCTGGGTTAACATAGGAGCTGCGGGCCTTCTGAAAGCCCATAGGGCTACCATTGCGGATTGCCTGTTAGATCATGGTATAATGTAATACATTGGTATTACATCATTCTGCAGGAGCAATCAAACCATCGCAAGTTCTTTTCACCTATGGGTACAAAAAAATTTAAAAATCAGTTTAAAAAGTTTTATTAATTATTAATAATAATAATTTTTATTTGTATAGCACCAACTTATTCCATAGCGCTTATTAAAAAATAAAAGGTATTAAAATGTTTTTTTTAAATTCTTTTGCCATATTTATAATTAAAAAATCTAAATAAAAAAATACACAACATATTTTATATTGCTGCACCTGTAAAAGTTTGATCTATCAAAGTAATGCATTACTTGCCCCTTAAGGTGAACATTAGAGATGAGCAAGCATACTCGCTAAGGGCAATTACTCGATTGAGCATTGCCCTTAGCGAGTACCTGCCCGCTCGGAAGAAAAGATTCGGCTACCAGCGGCGGGCAGGGAGCGGTGGGGGAGAGCGGGGAGGAACGGAGGGGAAATCTCTCTCTCCCTCTTTTCCCCCTGCTCCCCCCTGCTCACTGCCGCAACTCACCTCTCACCCGCGCAGGCACCCGCACCTTTTCTTCCGAGCGGGGAGATACTCACTAAGGATAATGCTCGATCGAGCAATTGTCCTTAGCGAGTAAGCTCGCTCATCTCTAGTGAACATCATCAGAATTAAAAAAAAAAAATGTCAGAATTTCGCTTGTTTGGTCACCTTATCACCAAGACAAAATGTAATTAAAAGTGATTAAAAAGACATATAAAATGACTCTTAGTACTCTAAAATGGTACTGATTGAAACTACAGAACGTCCCACAAAAAATGAGCCCTCGCACAACTACGTCAAAGTGAGAATAAAAAAGTTATGGCTGTCAGAAAATGGCTTCATTTTTTTTCCAAAGATATTTTATATATATATAAAAAAATTATAAATATATATATATATATATATATATATATATATATATATATATATATATATATATATATATATATATTATTTTTTTTTTAAAAACCTTAGAAATTTGGTCTCGTAGTAATCATACTGACCAATAGAATAGGGGTATTGTGTTATATTTTCTGCAGTGTGTACACTGTAGAAACAGCATCACCCCCCCTCCAAAAAAAAATTTTATTTATCGTTTTCCATTTCACTCCACCTTTTATGTTTTTTAGTACAATATAGGATATAGTACAGTACCATTAAAAACAGGTATAAACAGTACCATTAAAAAATACAACTCGTCCTGCAAAAAAAAAGCCCTCAGACAGTTAAGTTGATGGATAAATAAAAGAGTTTCTTAAAAGTGGGAAGGAAAAAAAAAAGTTGACACATTCTCTAGAGGTTCAAGAGTGGTAATGAATGGATGCACAGCCAATTGGAAGAATGTATCAAGTGGGGTACCACAAGGCTCTGTCCTGGGTACAGTATTGTATATTGCTCAACATTTTTATAAATGATGTAGATGAGGGAACTGAGGGTAAAGTGATCAAATTTGTCTACGACACAAAGCTAAGAGGGATAACTAATAGAGATGAGCGAGCATACTCGTCCGAGCTTGATGCTCGTTCGAGTATTAGGGTGTTCGAGATGCTCGTTACTCGTGACGAGCACCACGCGTTACTCGAGTCAATTACATTTCCTTCCCTGAAATTTCTGCGCCATTTTCTGGCCAATAGACATGCAGGGAAGGCATTACCACTTCCTCCTGTGATGTTCTAGCCCTATCCCAGCCCCCTGCAGTGAGTGGCTAGTGAGATCAAGTGACCGAGTATTTAAATCAGTCCCGCCCGCAGCTCGCCTCAGACACACGCTGGCAGAGATTAGGGAGGGTGCTGCTGGTGCTATAGTTAGAGTGTTGGCGTCTTCAAGAACCCCAACGGTCCTTCTTAGGGCCACATGTGACCATGTGCACTACTGTTGTGGCTGCCATGAGCAGTTTTGCTCATTTTTTTTTTTATATATCGGGCGTGCAGGCTATAGCTTTCTCTGGCTGCAGTCTGTACTACGTAGTATAGGGGCAGTATTGGTCAGGCAGGGACAGTGGGTAGTGTGGAATCCTGTCTACAAGAACCCCAACGGTCCTTCTTAGGGCCACATCTTACCGCGCGCATTACTGTTGTGGCTGCTAGGAGCAGTTTTGCACCATTTTTTTTTCATCTTGGGCTCCGCAGAGTATTGCGTTCTCAGTCTGCAACCAATTATACAGAGTATAGGGGCAGTATTGGTGAGGCAGGGACAGTGTTAGTGTAAAATCCTGTCAACAAGTACCCCAAAAAAGCTCCTGCTTAGGGCTATCTGTGACCGTGCGCATTTTTCTCTGTGGCTGCTGGCAGTTATAGTACCTAACTATTGCACAGCTAGGCCTGCTTGCAGGCTTCCGTATTATTTTTTGTCCAGGGTGCAGTTTGCGTAACATAAGCGCTGTTTCTCTCCAACTGCATGCCAATAATTCCAAAACTTTTTCACCGCTGTGTGTCTGCCGTCAACTGCACGCACAGCGGACGGCGACAGGCCCCGATAGGGGAAAGTCCCATACACACTATATAGCCTGCATTGCATTTCCCAAAAATTAAAAAAAAAAAAATTACTTAGGGCTAGCTGTGACCCTCTGCATTTCACTGCATGGCTGCTTTCAGTTCAGGTGCATCACTATTGCATATTGCACAGCTAGGCCTGCTTGCAGGCTTCCGTATTATTTTGTGTCCTGGGTGCAGTTTGCGTAACATAAGCGCTGTCTCCATCCAATGGCACGCCAATAATTCACAAAATTTTTTAAACCGCTCAGTGTCTGCTCTATTCGTAATCCACCATGCTGAGGGGTAGGGGTAGGGCTAGTGGACGTGGATGCGGGCGAGGACGCGGAGCTCCATGTGAGGGTGTGGGCATAGGCCGATTTTCTGGTCCAGGTGAATCGCAGCCGGCTGCTGCGGGATTAGGAGAGAGGCAAGTTTCTGGGGTCCCCAGCTTCATATCACAATTTTTGGGTCCACGTCGTAGACCTTTATTACAAAATAAGGTGTGTGAGCAGGTCCTGTCATGGATGGCAGAAAATGCATCCAGCAATGTCTCCAGCAACTCGTCTTCTACGCCGTCCACTGCTGCAACTCTGAATCCTCTCGCTGCTGCTCCTTCTTCCTTGCAGCCTCCTCACTCCATGAAAATGATACATTCTGATGAGCAGGCAGACTCCCAGGAACAGTTCTCAGGCCCCTGCCCTGATTGGGAAAAAATGGTTCCTCTCCCACCTGAAGAGTTTGTCGTGACCGATGCCCAACCTTTGGAAAGTTCCCGGGGTCCGGGTGATGAGGCTGGGGACTTCCGGCAACTGTCTCAAGAGCTTTCAGTGGCTGAGGAGGTCGATGATGATGATGAAACACAGTTGTCTATCAGTGAGGCAGTAGTAAGGGCAGTAAGTCCGAGGGAGGAGCGCACAGAGGATTCGGAGGAAGAGCCGCTGGACGATGAGGTGACTGACCCCACCTGGTTTGCTAAGCCAACAGAGGACAGGTCTTCAGAGGGGGAGGCAAGTGTATCAGCAGGACAGCTTGGAAGAGGCAGTGCGGTGGCCAGGGGTAGAAGCAGGGCCAGAGCGAATATACCCCCAACTGTATTCCAAAGCACCCCCTCGCGCCAAGCCACCGTGCAGAGGCCAAGGTGCTCAAAGGTGTGGTAGTTTTTCACTGAGAGCATGGACGACCGACGAACAGTGGTGTGCAACCTTTGTCGCGCCAAAATCAGCCGGGGAGCCACCACTACTAGCCTCACCACCACCAGCATGCGCAGGCATATGATGACCAAGCACCCCACAAGGTGGGACGAAGGCCGCTCACCGCCTCCGGGTCCCACCACTGCCTCTCCCCCTGTGCCCTAACCTGCCACTCAGATCCAACCCCCCTCTCAGGACACAGGCACGAGTGCCTCCCGGCCTGCACCCACACCCTCACCTCCGCTGTCCTCGGCCCCATCCAGCAATGTCTCTCAGCGCAGCGTCCAGCTGTTGCTAGCATTGGAGTGAAAGCGCAAATACGCCACCACGCACCCGCACGCTCAAGCTTTAAACGTGCACATCGCCAAATTGATCAGCCTGGAGATGCTGCCGTACAGGCATGTGGAAACGGAGGCTTTCAAAAACATGATGGCGGCGACGGCCCCGTGCTACTCGGTCCCTAGTCGCCACTATTTTTCATGGTGTGCCGTCTCAGCCCTGCACGACCACGTCTCTCGCAACATTCTACGCGCCCTCACCAACGCGTTTACTGGGAAGGTCCACTTAACAACAGACACGTGGACAAGCACAGGTGGGCAGGGCCACTATATCTCCCTGACGGCACATTGGGTGAATTTAGTGGAGGCTGGGACCGAGTCAGAGCCTGGGACCTTTCACGTCCTACCCACCCCCAGAATAGCGGGCCCCAGCTCGGTGCTGGTTTCTGCGGCAGTCTATGCCACCTCCACTAAACCTTCCCCCTCCTCCTCCTCCTCCTCCTACGCAACCTCTACCTCGCAATTAAGATGTGTCAGCAGCACGTCGCCAGCAGTCGGTGTCGTGCGGCGTGGCAGCACAGCGGTGGGCAAGCGTCAGCAGGCCGTGCTCAAACTAATCAGCTTAGGAGAGAAGAGGCACATGGCCCACGAACTGTTGCATGGTCTGACAGAGCAGACCGACCGCTGGCTTTCGCGGCTGAGCCTCCAACCGGGCATGGTCATGTGTGACAATGGCCGTAACCTGGTGACGGCTCTGCAGCTCGGCAGCCTCACGCACGTGCCATGCCTGGCCCACATCTTTAATTTGGTGGTTCAGTGGTTTCTGAAAAACTACCCACACTTGTCAGACCTCCTCGGCAAGGTGCGCCGGGTCAGCGCACATTTCCGCAAGTCCAACACGGATGCTGCCACCCTGCGGACCCTGCAACATCGGTTTAATCTGCCAGTGCACCGACTGCTGTGCGACGTGCCCACACGGTGGAACTCTACGCTCCACATGTTGGCCAGGCTCTATGAGCAGCGTAGAGCTATAGTGGAATACCAACTCCAACATGGGCGGCGTAGTGGGAGTCAGCCTCCTCAATTCTTTACAGAGGAGTGGGCATGGATGGCAGATATCTGCCAGGTCCTTCGAAACTTTGAGGAGTCTACCCAGATGGTGAGCGGCGATGCTGCAATCATTAGCGTCACCATTCCTCTGCTATGCCTGTTGATAAGTTTACTGCAAAGCATAAAGGCTGACACTTTGCAGTCGGAACAGGAGACGGGGGAAGAGAGTAAGTCGCTGGATAGTCAGAGCACCCTCATGTCTATATCTCACGTTTTGGAGGAGGAGGAGGAGGAGGGGGAGGAACCTGAGGAGGAGGAGGGGGAAGAGACAGCTGGGCCCACTGCAGAGGGTACCCATGCTGCTTGCCTCTCATCTGTTCAGCATGTATGGCCTGTGGAGGAGGATCCTCAAAGTGATCTTCCTAGTGAGGACAGCAATGTGTTGCGTACAGGTACCCTGGTACACATGGCTGACTTCATGTTAGGATGCCTTTCTCGTGACCCTCGTGTTGGCCGCATTCTGGTCACTATGGATTACTGGGTGTACACACTGCACGGTATAAGGAGAACCTTTCGACTCTCATTCCCGAAGAGGAAAGGGGTTCGAGAGTGATGCAATACCACAGGGCCCTGGTGGAAAAAGTGATGCTAAACTTCCCATCTGACAGCACTAGTGGCAGAAGGCGCAGTTCCGAGGGCCAAGCAGCAGGGGAGGTGCGGAGATCAGGCAGCATGTTCAGCGCAGGCAGGGGAACACTTTCCAAGGCCTTTGCCAGCTTTATGGCTCCCCAGCAAGACAGTGTCACCGCTCCCCAGTTAAGGCTGAGTCGGAGGGAGCACTGTAAAAAGATGGTGAGGGAGTACGTAGCCGATCGTACCACCGTCTTCCGTGACGCCTCTGCTCTGTACAACTACTGGGTGTCAAAGCTGGACACGTGGCACGAACTCGCGCTGTATGCTCTGGAGGTGCTTGTTTGCCCTGCCGCTAGCGTCTTGTTAGAGAGGGTGTTTAGTGCAGCTGGGGGAGTCATCACGGATAAGCGTACCCGCCTGTCAACTGCCAGTGCCGACATGCTTACACTCATGAAGATGAACAAAGCCTGGATTTCCCCAGACTTCTCTTCTCCACCAGCGGAGAGCAGCATTACCTAAACATTCTTTTCGCTGCAACCACGGATGCAAGCATTGTTTTCTATCACTGTAAAAAAGGGACATTTACCTTTGTCAATCTGTGTATGATATTAGTCCTCCTCCTCCTGCTCCTCGCCCTGAAACATCATGTCATCATGCTGAACAGCCAATTTTTCTGCGGCCCAAAAGGCTCATATAACTTTTTTCAAACAATATTTCTAGGTTTCTAACTAAAGCATTGAAACTTCAACATGAACCAATTTTTTTTAACAGGGCTGCCTCCATGCTTTGTTACAAATTAAGCCACAGTAAGCTAAAATATTAATGGGTTTCACCTGCCCTCTCGGTTGAGCAATTTTCCTGGGCTACATTTGTACTGTTGGTACACTAATTTTTTGGGCCCTCGCCTACACTGTAATCCAAGTAATTTTTCTGGCCTTCGCCTACACTCATGGTACACCAGTGTGTCAGGGGTTGGCCTACACTCTCCCTACAGAAATGTAACTCGGGTCTGCCTGCCTATACTTCTGCCACAGTAATGCTACAGGGGTCTGCCTATACTTCTGCAACAGAAATGTTACTTCGGTCTGCCTATACTGCTGCAACTGAAATGTTACTGAGGTCTGTCTATACTCTTACTACTGAAATGTTACTAATACTGGGCTCTGCCTATACTGCTGCTACGGAAATGTTACTGGGGTCTGTCTATACTGTTTCAACTGAAATGTTACTAATACTGGGCTCTGCCTATACTGCTGCCACTGAAATGTTACAGGGCTCTGCCTATACTGCTGCAACTGAAATGTTACTGGGCTCTGCCTATACTGCTGCAACTGAAATGTTACTGGGGTCTGTCTATACTGCTGCTACTGAAATGTTACTGGGCTCTGCCTATACTGCTGCAACTGAAATGTTACTGGAGTCTGTCTATACTGTTACCACTGAAACGTTACTAATACTGGGCTCTGCCTATACTGCTGCTACGGAAATGTTACTGGGGTCTGTCTATACTGTAACTACAGAAATGTTACTGGTGTCTACCTAGACTTCTGCAACATAACTGTTAGTGGGGTCAGCGTATACCTATGCTACAGGAATATTACTGGGGTCTGTGCATAGTATGGGTGCACTACGTTTTCCCATCGCGGTGTTCTGAAAGTCCGCTTCCTGCCTACGATTGCTGAAGCTGTTGGCCGAGGCCTATGTCCTGGGGGAACTGCAACTGCGCCAGGTTGGGGCTGTGCAACTTTTTCCTGGCTAATCCAGTCATTGTAGCGGGGAAAGAAAATGTAACTGATTTACTTAGCAAGCTTGGCCTTTCTGCAGGCAAGTGTATAAGTTTTTCGGCCTACAGTGTGCATTACAGTACCGCTGTCAGCCTCCAAGTGCAGGCCAATAAACGCCTATTTTTTTATACCGCTCTGTGCGTCCCATCAACTTCCCGTACTTCGTACGCCAACCGCCACTGATAGAGGGAAAGACATATGCATGCTATCTAGGCTGCTGTTTTTTTCAAAAACATCTGAAAAAAAATCCTCCTTAGGGCTACCTGTGTGCGTGTACAGTTTACTGCATGGCACCTAGGAGTTGTAGTGGCTCACTATTTGCCAGCTTGGCCTTTCTGCAGGCAAGCGAATAATTTTTTCGGCCTACAGTGTGCGTTACAGTACCGCTGTCAGCCTCCAAGTGCAGGCCAATAATCGCCTAATTTTTTACAACGCTCTGTGTCTGCTATATTCGAAATACACCATGCTGAGGGGTAGGCCTAGAGGATGTGGCCGTTGACGCGGGTGTGGTCCAAGTGAGGGTGTGGGCACAGGCCGAGTTCCTGGTCCAGGTCAATCGCAGCCGGTTGCTGCGGGATTAGGAGAGAGGCAAGTTTCTAGGGACCCCAGCTTCATATCACAATTTTTGGGTCCACGTCGTAGACCTTTATTACAAAATGAGCTGTGTGAGCAGGTCCTGTCGTGGATAGCAGAAAATGCATCCAGCAATGTATCGACCACCCAGTCTTCTACGCCATCCACTGCTGCAACTCTGAATCCTCTCGCTGCTGCTCCTCCTTCCTCCCAGCCTCCTCACTCCATGAAAATGACACATTCTGACGAGCAGGCAGACACCGCTGTCCTCGGCCCCATCCAGCAATGTCTCTCAGCGCAGCGTCCAGCTGACGCTAGCGCAAGCGCAAATACGCCACCATGCACCCGCACGCTCAAGGTTTAAACGTGCACATTGCCAAATTGATCAGCCTGGAGATGCTGCCGTACAGGCTTGTAGAAACTGAGGCTTTCAAAAACATAATGGCGGTGGTGGTCACACGCTACTCAGTCCCCAATCGCCACTATTTTTTCCGGTGCGCTGTCCCAGCCCTACACCAGCACGTCTCCCGCAACATCAATTGTGCCCTCACCAACACAGTTACTGGGAAGGTCCACTTAACCACGGACACGTGGACAAGTACTGGTGGGCAGGGCCACTATATCTCCCTGACGGCACACTGGTTGAATTTGGTGGAGGCTGGGACCGAGTCAGAGTCTGGGACCGCACACGTCCTACCCACACCCTGAATTGCGGGTCCTTCCTCGGTTCTGGTATCTGCGGCGATCTATGCCACCTCCTCTAAACCCTCCCCCCTCCTCCTCCTCCAACAATGAAAACATTCTTGGCAAATGCTTTCGCTTTGGTACATCTTGCGCCGGTCCAAGAATTTCACCTAAACTGGCATAATAGGAATGCCCCCGACCGTCCCTCTTAATCATGGCCACAGTTCCGAAAACCAACTAAATACAACCGGGGTTGTGTTCGATTATTCCTAGCTGAAGCATTCAGCCGACCGGTAGAGCAATAGTGGCTTCCATCTTGTTGGTACTGATAATAATTACATATTTTAGTGCACAGCTGAGGTAGGAATAGAGCCGACTATGGAACACAGCATTCCTGCAGGGCTGGGGACAGAGTACCAGCAGGCACATATCCTTGGTGGAAGCAGGCCAGCTGAGATCCACACACTCCCGGACTGATTTTGGACTGATTGATGAGGCCTTTACTTGTGATCATTAGGGATGAGCGAGTATACTCGGTAAAGCACTACTCGCTCGAATAATGTGCTTTAGCCGAGTATCTCCCTGCTCGTCCCTGAAGATTCGGGGGCCGACGTGGGGTGGGGAGCTGCGGGGGAGAGCGGGGAGGAACGGAGGGGAGATCTCTCTCTCCCTCTCTCCCGCCCGCTCTCCCCTGCTCCCCGCCACGACTCACCTGTCAGCTGCGGCGTCTCCCGAATCTTCAGGGACGAGCAGGGAGATACTCGGCTAAAGCACATTACTCGAGCAAGTAGTGCTTTAGCGAGCATACTCGCTCATCCCTAGTGATCATCTTTGGTAATTCCTGACAAAGATGAGTGGTATAGCC
Organism: Eleutherodactylus coqui; assembly: GCF_035609145.1. Classification (NCBI taxonomy): domain Eukaryota; kingdom Metazoa; phylum Chordata; class Amphibia; order Anura; family Eleutherodactylidae; genus Eleutherodactylus; species Eleutherodactylus coqui. The sequence goes on from NC_089841.1 coordinate 71,219,281, forward strand.
AGAAACTTGCATTGCTAACACTTTGAAATGGTCAACAGAAAACATATGAATGAAGCCTTTCCATATTTCTGATTGAGATGAGGAGGAGTTCAGAGTTTTAGTACCTAGAATATCCTTTTTATTGCTATCAAATGCCCCTCTTGTCTCAGAAAATACTAGCTTTTCCACATAGCTGTTGTCGCTTCCACTTTTGTTCTGTGGTTTTACTTTTGTCCATTGGCTCTTATTCGTATCTGAAGGTTTGAATTTGCCCATGGAGGCAAAATTCAAGGTGGAGGCGCAGAACTGAGCCTGACCCTGGGCCCGCTAATGTGCTTCCCACACAGACTATAGCTGGTCCTGGTCATGGTGTCTTGGCCTTGTAATTCTACCTCCTCCTCCCGCTTGGGGTCAGGGGATCAGCAATGCGCATCATGTATTTTTTTCCCGTGTTACCACAGTTATCGGCGAAACTTGTCTGGGCCAAAGGAGAGGAGCGTAACTGCATTAACGTTACAGGGGTCTGCCTATACTTCAACTGCAGAAATGTTACAGGGGTCTGCCAATACTGCTGCTACATAAATATTTCTGGGGTCTGGGTATACTTCTGCAACTAAAATGTTACTGGGGTCTGTCTATACTGTTACTACTGAAATGTTACTAATACTGGGCTCTGCCTATACTGCTGCTACGGAAATGTTACTGGGGTCTGTCTATACTGTAACTACAGAAATGTTACTGGTGTCTACCTAGACTTCTGCAACATAACTGTTAGTGGGGACAGCTTATACCTTTGCTACAGGAATATTACAGGGGTCTGTGCATATTATGGGTGCACTAAGTTTTCCCATCGCAGTGTTCTACGTATCTGGCCCCCCCAAAAAAACCAGCCTGACTAGGGCATGCAGTGTGGGCCGAAGCCAACCTGTATTCTATCTCACGTTACCTCAGCTATCCGGGGCACTGCAATGAGATTTATTAATGTACCGTCGGTGGCTTCCTGGGACCCACCCATGCTGTGGGTCCACACAGACTTCCCATAGCGGAGTTGTACCTGCCTGGCACAATGAAAAAAACCCAGCCTGACTAGGGCATGCAGTGTGGGCCGAAGCTAACCTGTACTTTATCTCACGTTACCTCAGCTATCCGGGGCACTGCAATGGGATTTATTTATCTACCTTCGGTGGGTTCCAGGGAGCCACCAATGCTGTGGGTGCACACAGACTTCCCATAGCGGAGTTGTACCTGCCTGTGACTATAAAAAAGGCCAGACTGACTAGGGCATGAAGTGTGGGCCAAAGCCAACCTGTATTTTATCTCACGTTACCTCAGCTATCCGGGGCACTGCATTGGATCAAACAAGAGGAGCGATACAGCGCTGATGAGACGTTCACAGCTACGCTAGCATTGGAGTCCACTCTAGGCCCACGATTGCTGAGGGTTTGTGCAGAGGCCTATGTCCTGCAAGGGTCACAGAGGCAGAGGGAACTAATTTACATAAAAGCCCAAATCACAGAAGATCCCATAAAAAGTAAAAATTTTTTATTAAATTATCCTAAAAAACATACACACAGTGGGCTTAATCATCAACTGATGATAGGACAAAGACAAGACAACGAATAGAAACACATAAGGGTGTGCTCGTGTGGGACTTGGTGCAACTTATCCAAGGAGATTTCAAATCGATTTGAAAACTCCTTGGATAAGTTGCACCAAGTCCCACACGAGCACACCCTTATGTGTTTCTATTCGTTGTCTTGTCTTTGTCCTATCATCAGTTGATGATTAAGCCCACTGTGTGTATGTTTTTCAGGATAATTTAATAAAAAAATTTTACTTTTTAAGGGATCTTCTGTAGAGATGAGCGAGCGTACTCGGAAAAGCACTACTCGCTCGAGCAGGGGAGAGCGGGCGGGAGAGAGGGAGAGAAAGATCTTACCTCCGTTCCTCCCCGCTCTCCCCTGCAGCTCCCCGCTCTGTGCCGCCACACGAATCTTCAGACCCGAGCACAGCGATACTCGGATAAAGCATATTACTCGAGCGAGTAGTGCTTTTCCGAGTACGCTCGCTCATCTCTAATCTTCTGTGATTTAGGCCTATGTCCTGGGTGCAGTAAAAGTCCGCTTCCTGCCTACGATTGCTGAAGCTGTTGGCCGAGGCCTATGTCCCGGGGGAACTGCAACTGCGCCAGGTTGGGGCTGTGCAACTTTTCCCTGGCTAATCCAGTCATTGGAGCGGGGAAAGAAAACGTAACTGATTTACTGAGCCCATCGCAGATGAACTAGCATCGAAGTCCGCTTCATGCCTGCGTTTGCTGAGGGTGTTGGCTGAGGCTCATGTCCTGGGGGAAGTGCAAGTACGCCAGGTTGGGCCTGTGGAGCTTTTTCCTGCTAATCCAGTCATTGGAGAGGTGAAAGGAAAGGTAACTGATTTACTGAGCCCGTCGCAGATGAACTAGCATCGAAGTCCGCTTCATGCCTATGATTGCTGAAGCTGTGGGCCGAGGCCTATGTCATCGGCGCGGTGCAAGTCTGCCATGTTTGGCCGCTCTGATTTATTTATTGTTCATGTCTTGGGTTGCCTAGGACCCACCTATGCTGTTGGTGCCCACTTAGTTCCCATCACGGTGTTTGACCTGTCTGGCACAAAGACACTGACTGACTTGGGTAGGGGGCAGAGTGCAGACGGCTTTCCCCTTGCGGTGTTGATTGAGCTATGCGACACCTAGACAGAATGAATACTGTGTGGGCACATGGATTCCCCATAGCTATGTAACTCATGCCCACGTTTGCAGCTCCTGACGGAGGTGGCACATGATTGGAATGAAGATTGAACGTCAATTGCTTATTGATTCTCTACAGCATTGTGGGCTATAGCCCCCCCCCCCCCCCCGCTTGTAAAGAGGGTCGCTACCTGGCCCTGCCAACCCTCTGCAGTGTGTGCCTCCGGCTCCTCCTCATGGCAGACGTACTTATAAATAGACATGAGGGTGGTGTGGCTATGCAGCCAGCGTGTGGCATGAGGGCAACTGAAGGCTGCGCAGGGACACTTTTGTGTGCGCTGCGAACGCAGGGTCGTGCGGTGGGTTGGGCAGCATGTAACCCAGAAGAAAGTCCCGCAGGCAGTGATTGTGCTTGGTTGGAGGTAGTGTGGTGCTTAGCTAAGGTGTGCCTTGCTAATGAGGGTTTGTCCGAAGTAAAAATTGTTAGGGAGGGGGGCACTCTTGCCGCTATTGTGGCTTAATAGTGGGACCTGGGAACCTGAGATGCAGCCCAACATGTAGCCCCTCGCCTGCCCTATCCGTTTCTGTGTCGTTTCCATCACTTCCTTGGGTTTTCCAGATTTTCACAAATGAAAACCTTAGCGGAGCATTGGTCATATACAAAAATGCTCGAGTCGCCCATTGACTTCAATGGGGTTCATTACTCGAAATGAACTCTCGAGCATCGCGGAAAGTGCGACTCCAGCAACGAGCACCCGAGCATTTTGGTGCTCGCTCATCTCTAGTAATAACCCTCTGTGCACAGATAATGTAGTAGTTGCAGTCCTATGCAACACATAAGATATGATATGGTAGTTAATGTAGTGGTTGCAGTCCTATGTAACACATAATATATGGTATGATAGATAATGTACTGGCCACAGTCCTATGTAACACATAAGATATGGTAGATAACATAGTAGCTGTAGTCCTGTGTAACACATAAGATATGATAGATAATGTAGCAGCTGCAGTCCTATGTAACACATAAGATATGGTATATAATATGACCCCCATGCAGGACTGGTTGTGGAGGGGAGGTATATTCCTCCTATGTGGAGGAGCAGGAAGAGTCTCACCTGCGGGGGATTAATTCATTCAGAGGGCGGATATATAAGGGGAAGCCAGGAGGGCAGTTATCAGTCTGGAGACACAGAAAGCCTGTCTGTGGGAGAGCAAGAAGTGTAATTATTGGGGATGCAGGGAATGAAGTTCTACCGCTGCCCTGGAGAGTTAGAGGCACCACAAGGTATCTTCAATAGAACCTATTAGGTGTGGATCTCTGCTGCGGGAAACGCAGTAAAAATCTGTCTGTAAGCATTAGCTCTAACTGTTTTACACCCAAATCAGTTTTGGTTATGTGAGTACATGTGCTCAAATAAATGGCTTCTATTTCACTTTTTTTGGTCATTTAATTATAGTGCCAATTTTTCAAAATGTATTTAGCAACTAACACTATTTTGAAGTGGCTTTGAGGGGCATGGATTTTGATGTGGATTGCATCCTCTGCCTTGCAATCCATTGAGCAGGTTAACTTGTGCTGTGGAATTATTTGCAGTGTGTATGGGACTGCTTGTATTGTTAAATACTGTCTTTTCTGTAGTAGTCTAGTAAGGCATCAATATGCCCTAAAACTGCAGATGACTTGCAGATAAAATGTGCTCTTTGACTGCATTCCTTTCTGACAGAAAACTTTATTTTTTTTATTTAAAAGCAATGGCCTCTTGTGTGGAAGCTCAGGTTGCAGTTGACAATACTTCAGTGCCTGCAGGTTCACCAGATATGCCTTGTGAGGGAACTCCAGCTCCTGAGACTCTGCCAGCAGATACTGAAGCTTCATCCACTGAGAAGGAGGTTGTATCAGAGGACACTAATGCTCCTACAGAGGACACTAAATCTGCATCTGCAGGAAATGAGGCTCCATCAGAGAACACTAGAACTACAAATGTAGATCCTGAGGCTCCATCTGTGGATAAGAAGACTACATCTGCAGAGAATGATGTCCATCTCAAGGGGACTGAGGTTCCATCCCCTGAAACTGATGATCCAGCCACAGAGAATGGGGCTCCAGACTCGGTAAATGAGGCTCCATCGGCAGCCCTAAAGGCTTCATTCACAGACAATGATGCCCTATCAGTGGCCGGTGATGCTCCGTCCACAGAGAATCAGACTCCTTCAGGGGCTCCAGTCTCAGAAAACAAGGTTTCATCAATAGAAAGTGCCGTAGAAGCACCCGGTAAGTCTGACATGAGGGGTTGTGACTCCGGACCCTGTGCCTTTCATTCTGTGTGTGAACTAAGAAATCGATGAGTGATCCTGTGGCTTAGTAAAGTAAAAAAAAGGCTTTGTACCTGGCTGTGATAGAATGGTGACACTTCTATAATACTTTCCTAGTGTTACATGTAAACAGCAATTCTTCAGCCATTCATTCAGTGGTAGAGTGACTGACCGAATGAGATAATCTTAAATGCATCTGCCTGCATAAACTAGTTGTACGAGTGAACTGTCATTGTATGTTTCTATGAATTTTGGTTTTTTTTGCCTCATGTAAAAGAACCTTAACATAGATGTGAACTGAGCCTTAAATCTACAGTATGAACTGACATGACTTAAATCTATAGCCGGAACTTGCAGTGGATTTTTTTTTTTTTTTTTTTTTTTTTTGCATTGATATTTTTTTTTTTTTTAAACAAGTTTTTATTGGTTTTACAATAATAAACAAAACATTCACATTTTCCGAGGATCACTTGAAGTACAATCGATTGGTATAAACTGACATCCTGGATATAAAAGTATCTCGAACAAACGTCTGTGTCTGTTCTGTTGCTATCTCAAGTCTCAATAGCTGTAATAACAATAAACTTCGTTATAACTTGTACTTACTAACATGCAAAGTACATCCTTTTCTCTCTCCCTCCACTGCTCGTGGGGTAGAGGCGCTCCTCCTGCTCTCACTTCACTTGAGCAAGGAGCTAAGTAAGTCAAAATTAAACCATCTCATGGGTGGGGGGTGTGTTGGGGAAGGGGGGGGGGGGGATAGAAAGGGTGGGGGGGGGAGGGAAGGGGGGTGGGGTATGATGAACCTATATTATCTCTACTAGTATCAACGGGTCTTCCCTATCCAAGGTTCGGCCCCTTTAGCTATTCCAACAATGTACTCACTCTCAAGAACCACTCTGCCTTTCCAGCGGATGCCCGATGCCGCGGAGCCGCCCGCCGTCTCTTCCACCTTGTTACAGGCATCGGACCTCCTCTTCAGATAGTCCTTGACTTCACCAAGGTCCAGCATGTCTCGGGGTCTCAAGTCCCTCAGAATTGCGTGTGTGCCTTTTCTTGTGTTAACCTGCTCTATGAGTTATCTCTCCCGGTTTCCAGTCTATTATGTGTTCATGCATTTAAGGTCTTTATTCTGCTCTAATTGTCTCCAAGGGTGCCAAATCTTGATAAACCTCTCGTGTGAGTCCGTGTTCCAACTATAAAGCTCCTCCATGTTGTATATAGACTCTACTTTAGTTTTCCAGAGTGACAAAGTCGGTGGTGCCTTTTGGAGCCACAGGGAGGGTATCAGAGCCTTAGCGGCGTCAATCAGAAAGGCTATTAGTCTATCCCTGAAAGGGTGAAATGCCTCTGACGGTCTCCATAAGAAGAGTATCTCTGGTGTGATATGGAAGTTAGGTTTCAGTGTTCGTAAAACTCCTTCTACCTCTCTCCAGAATTTGGCGAGGGTACCACATTCCCACCATATGTGGATGTAGGAACCTGTTGCCGCCTCGCACCTCCAGCATTTGTCTTTTTCCGTTAATTTATGAGTATGGAGCCACTGTGGGGTCCTATACCATCTAGTTAATACTTTATAATGGCTTTCTTGTGACAAGATGCATGGAGATAAGCCGAATGAAGTCTGTAGAATTAATTTTACGTCTGACGTAGATAAGCTTATTTTGAGTTCTTTTTCCCATGATGATAAAAATGCCGGTTTGTAGTGAGCTATAGGGACAATAAACTTGTTGCGAATACTTGAAATAGAGCTATTGTTTGGATGGTTTCTAAAGGTCTTTTCAAAGGGGGTCTCTGGTCTCGTAGATTTAGAAGTTTTCTGGAAATCGGCCAGTGTCTGCGTTATTTGGGCTTTTTGCAAAAAAGATACTGGGGGCTGCGGTGCCAATTCCTCCAGAATCTCTGCTGGTTTTTTGTCTGCTTGTTTTTGTAAGTCCCCCAGACTAAATGGTGCAAACCTCTTCCATAATTTTCTGGAGATGCTATCTGTTGGTAGACCCAGGCAGCTATTTATAATTCTCAAAGGGATTATAGGAGAGAGATCTGGAGCCAGTGATCTTCTGACCCTGTCCCAGGTTTCGCATGGACCCTTCAAGAGCGGGTTGAAATTTTTGGATCTATATTTATTTTTAGTTGGGAGCCATAACTCCTCCAGAAAGGTGTCTCCCGCGCTTCCCTCAGCCAATGCCCGGAGGACACTGTCCCCAGAAGGGGACACCAGGTCTAACCAGTATCTCAGTTGTACCGCTAGAAAGAAGTCGTGGACGCATGGAAGCCCAACCCCCCCCCCCTCACTTTTTCTCTTGATCATGAGGCTAAAAGCCAGACGGGGTCTCCTTTGTCTCCATGTATATCCCGAGAAGGCAGAGCGGATCGCTTTGAAAAAAGCCTGGGGTAGGTGAATGGGCACCATCCTAAGTTTGTATAAAATTTGGGGAAGTACATATGACTTAAGTATATTTTTCCTGCCTAACCATGAGGCGCAGGGGATATCATATTTTTTCAATGTAAGTTTAATCTGCGTCAATAAGGGAGCAAAGTTTGCCTTATATAGGTCATTTGCATTCTTAGTGATCTTGATTCCTAGGTAGTCGATAGCTGTATCCGACCCTTCGAAGGGTGAGCTGGATCTAAGTTTTGCCCAACGGCCCGGAGGGACTGAGACATTAAAGATCGTGGATTTAGTGTAATTGATCTTAAAGTTGGAAATTGATCCAAAGACGTCCAATAGGGTAATGAGATTGGGGATTCCCGTTTCCGGTTCTGAGATGACAAACATGATATCATCCGCAAAGGCTGCCGCACTCAGGTTAACTGAGTCTCCCTCCAGACCTCTAATATTAGGGGACAACCTGACCGCTCTCAGTAAGGGTTCTAAAGTAAGAATGAAAAGAGACGGGGAGAGCGGGCAGCCCTGGCGGGTGCCATTTCTGATGTCAAATGGGGGGGAGAGTAAGTTATTTATCTTAAGCCTTGCATAAGGTTCCTTGTATAGAGAAAAGATAGCAGAAATAAAGATAGGTGGGAAGTTGAAATGTCTCAGTACTCTCTCCATATAGATCCAGCTCACCCTATCGAACGCCTTTTCGGCGTCGGTGCCAACTAGAGCCAGTTCAATCTTGTGGGTCTGCGCGTATCTAACGGCATGGAGCAGCCTATAACAGTTATCTCTTCCCTCTCTGTTTTTAACGAAGCCTGCTTGTTCCTTATCCACTAAACGTGGGATGATATCTTCTATCTTTTTTGCCAGTAGCTTCGCCCACATCTTAACATCGACATTAATCAGAGATATGGGCCTATAGCTGCCACAGAGCTCTGGATCTTTTTTTTCCTTGTAGATAAGCGTTATGTGCGCCTCTTGCGCCTGTTTCGGGAGTTGTTTTCCTGATATGAGTGCGTTCATTACATCCTTCAACTTGGGGGCCAGCGTGTCTTTAAATGTCTTATAATAAACTGCTGGTAGGCCATCTGGGCCCGGGCTCTTTCCATTGGGGCTATTCTTAATAATGTCTTCCACTTCGCTTAGGGCGATAGGTTGTAATAAGTCTAGTATCTCTGAGTCTTTCAGCTTGGGAAGGTTAGCTGAAGTAAGAAAGTGGTCGATCTGTTCTTTGGTGGTGTTCTGGTCTATTGATGAGTCTGTATTTTTAAGGTTGTAGAGGTCCGCATAGAACCTTTGAAAGGTCTCCGCTATATCTTTTGATGAATATTTAGCTACTCCTAAATGGTCTTTAATGGAGGATATGTGGTTTCTGGCTTTGGCTTTCTTAATTAGGGAGGTAAGTAGCCTGCTGGCTTTGTTCCCGTGAGCATAGAATTTGTATTGAAGATAGAGGTGCTTTTTATTATATCTGGATTCTAGCAAGCGTCCTAGTTCCCTCCTCAGGTCCTCCAATTCCTCCATGTTGTTTTTAACTAAAGATAGTTTGTTGCGCAGTTCCAATTTCGCGATTTGGGTTAGGAGTTTATCTATTTGGAGTTGATTTTGCTTTTTGAGTTTGGCGCCCAGTGACATAAATAGGCCTCTTACATATGCCTTATGGGCCTCCCATAGGACAGGGGTATCTACATCTCCCCTGTCGTTAAGACGGAAAAACTCCTCTAGCGACTCAGAGAGATGGTCCCTCTCTATGACAGAGTCTAGTAGGGAAGCATTCAGCTTCCATATCCATTCCCTGTATTCTGCCGTGTTAAGTCTCAGATCTATATGTATAGGGGCATGGTCTGAAATAGTGATTGCCTCAATCTTTGTCTTCGCTACCCTAGGCAGGATATCCTGGGAGACAAATAAATGATCCAGTCTTTGAAACGAGTTATGAACTTGTGAGAAGTACGTGTAATCTTTTTCTGAGGGGTTGATGGTCCTCCATGCATCCACGACTCCCATCTCCCTGAGTGTTTTTTGTAGCTTTTTGGTATGTCTCTGGGAGATCCATGATCTGCCTCTGGACGAATCTAGCAGTGGGTTGAGGAACATATTAAAGTCCCCTCCTAATATAATAGGGCCCTCGGCAAATGCCTTTAATACTCTCAGCTGTTCTAGCATCCAATTTACTTGGTTCGAGTTAGGGGCATAGAGGTTTGCTATTGTTATTTTTGAATTGTTAATGACCCCCTTTATGAAAAGTGCTCTTCCTAGCTCGTCTGAGAATTTCGCCTGCAGGGTAAAAACAATAGACTTGTGAATCATGATTGACACCCCTTTAGAGGCAGAGACTGGATGTGTGTTGTGGTAACCCTGGGGAAAATTTTTCCCGGGTAGGTGGCTGTGTTTGTCGGCTTTAAAATGTGTCTCCTGTAGGAGCAATATCTTGGTATTGTATTTCTTAACTAATTGTGAGATGTTGTACCTTTTTTGAGGAGAGTTCATTCCCCGGACATTGAACGATGTGACTCTGAGCAGCTCCGCAGCATCCGGCACCCCCATCTCTGTCTGGCAGAACTAAACGTTGTTTATTAGGAACTAGTAGGCAAGGAAAACAAAGTCAGAGATCGGCGCACAATTCAAAAACACAGTATACGTCCAAGATTGGATAGGCTGCTCCGCTGGCGTCAAGCGGGCCGCCTCCACCTTATCTCCAGCTGTTTGTGTATTTAAGGTTCAAAAAAAAAAAAAAAAAAGGGGGGGGGGGGGGGGGAGCAGGTTCAGGAGAGTTGAAGGGATAAAAGGTTGGGGAAGTGGGAATAGCACACAATGAGAAACAAAACAATTATAAAAATTAAATTGACAAATCAGCACTATCCGTGCTGTATGGGATACGGATGGGCTCTGTAAACTTACAAGAGCCCAGGCGTATATTCTAGGCGGAAAAAAAAAAAAGGTTTTTCTGCTTTCAACGAGTAAAGTTGAACTAGGGCCTAATCGGGGTAGCACAAATAGGGCATTCTCCTTGTGGGGACACTATAATCAAGAGGTATGTAACCGGAAAGTCATAGTCGGTGGAGATCAATTGCGTCATCCGAACTCCTTAATTTGGCGAGCAGTCTTACTCACGTCCCGAGGTAACGGTCTCCCCGGAACGCGTCAATGGGTCCTAGTTGGACCAACGAGTTCGTCCGACGCCCTGGAACAAAACAAAATTAGGAAGATACAGAGTTCTCTGTCTTTTCATCTCAGGTGGTTCCTTCTAAGTTTTCCTCTCTCTGCTTCTTTTTTTGCTTGTTGCGAGGTGATTTCACGTGGGAGACTGTATGCCAGCTTTCTTGCGAGGGCAACGTAGGCAGTGGCGGGAGCCCCGGGAATTCCGGAAGGGGGAGCCAGTTGGGGAGACTTATGGGGCTCTAACCCCAGAGCCTGCCAGTTGTCTTGTAAGTCCTCCGGAGATCTTATGTTGAACCTCCTTCCCTTGTAAGTAATCCCTAAACCGAAAGGAAACAACCAAGCGTACTTGATGTTTTTGGCTTGAAGTTCTTCCAAAAGAGGTCTCAATAATCTACGCTTGGCGAGAGTGGAGGGGGAGAGGTCCTGAAAGATTCGAATCGCCACCCCATCATACTGTAGATTTCTGGAGTCCCGTGCCGCGTTTAAAATGGCGGCTGCATCTGGAAAAGATAACACTTTGCACACTATGTCTCTGGGGGGGTCAGATGGAGCCGGTTGTGGTCTAAGAGCTCTGTGAACTCTTTCTATGACGATTTCTGCTGCTCTGTCTTCCCCCAGCAAGCTTGCAAAAATTTCCATCATTACTTTCTGCAATGTTTCGGCTGCCCAGGCTTCTGGGAGCCCTTTTATCCGAACATTGTTGCGGCGGCTCCTGTTTTCTAGGTCCTCTTGCATAAGGATCATCTTGTTTAGCTGGGAGTGCTGCTCTTTCACTACTGCTGCCAGCTCCCCCGAGTGTGTTGTAATGGTTGCCGTGGAGTTCTCAAGCTCCTCCACCCTCCTCCCCACACTCCTTACCTCCTCCTTAATCGCTGTCAGCTCCGCAAGCAGGGGCTTCATAGTTGTAGCCAGAAGTTCCCTCATAAATCTCTTTGAGAGGTGTTCGTCCTCCTCCTCCTCCGAGGACATCTCTCCCTCCCGCGCTGCTGTAGAGGCTGAAGCTGCCGCCGGCGCCATCTTCCCCGCCGCATGTGGAGAGCGGGAGCTTCTTTCTCTGAGAAATCCCTGCAGATCTGTTTGTCTCCGGACCGGCCGAGGAGTCACCGCCTGTTCCCCAGCCTTTTCTCTGCTGAACTTCCCCATTTCAGGTGATGTAGCTGTTTTAGAATGCCTTCCTTTGTGCTTTAAAGACGGAGCGCGGGCTCTAGGCGTCCATCTCTCTCCGCGGTTAGGCTCCGCCCCCACTTGCAGTGGATTTTAATTGTAGCATGTATGTGATTTTTCTTGACATTTCACCAATACTACTTGTATTGTAAGATTTAGTTCTGCTATGCAAGACTTTATAGTATTGCATCAACCCTAAAACTGCACAACTTTTTTTTTATAGAAGGTTAAAAAAAAATTATATATATATATATATATATATATATATATATATATATATCCCTATTGCTGTGGGTGATCTGTTCTGCACATTACTGACATGCCTTACTGACTTTTTTTTTTTTTTTCTTCCTCCCGTAATGGCCTCTTGTGTAGAAGCTCAGGTTGCAGTTGGGAATACTTCAGCACCTGCAGGTTCACCAGATATACCTTGTGAGGGAACCCCAGTTCCTGAGACTCTGCCAGCAGATACTGGAGCTTCATCCACTGAGAAGGAGGTTGTATCAGAGGACACTAATGCTCCTACAGAGGACACTAAATCTGCATCTGCAGGAAATAAGGCTCCATCAGAGGCAACTGAAAGTGCAACTGTAGACCCTGAGGCTCAATCAGGGGACAAGAAACCTCCAGTTGCAGAGAATGATGCTCTTCCCATGGATAAAAAGCCTCTAGCCGCAGAGAATGATGCACTGTCCATGGAGAATCCAACTCCTTCAGTGGCTCCAGTCTCAGAAAATGGTTCTTCCTCTACTGATTCTGATGCTCTAACAGAGAATGAGGCACAAAAGGCTTCTTCTGCAGAGCATGCCACCCCATCAGTGTGTACTGAAGCTTTATCCACAGAGAACCAGACTATGTTGGAAACTGGGGTTCCATCAGCAGAAGTTGTAGAAGCACCTGGTAAGTCTAATAAAAAGGGTTGTGATTCTAGACCATACTCTTTATATAAACTGAACTGTGGTTGACTAGAGTAATACTGGCATTGTATCTGACTGTGATGGAATGGTGACACTGAGTATGCGAACTGCCCAGTGGATGAATCTCCTATAACATGGTGATCACTGGCATAGCTACAGGGATTGCAATTGCAACCTAAGCCAGAAGGGCCTATGAGGCCCACTTGCCACACTAACTATTGGTGTTACTAATTTAGTGGCCTGAAATGCCTATTTCTGGCCCCTCCATAATTGTCATACATGTCGTCTTTCATGTGGATGCACTGCAAGTTGTCTTGTCTCCCGTGGCAGCTGTGCAATACACATAACATGCAAGAGGTTAATGTCTGACAGTGGCTGGGATATGTCTGGGAAAGTAACACGTCTATTTTGTCACGTGATGTTTGCATGCTATAAATACAAGTGATAGTGGATACATGGGAATACGGACACATCAGATGATTTTTCTTTGCTTTATTCTTTCCTTATGCTCGTACAATCAGGTACATGATACAAACAAGAACGCGTTTCGGCGCAATGCCTTGTTCACCTCAATCTATGTTGTATAACTTCCTGATTTATAAGTTAATAACAATTATCTCTAATTACAAACTACCTGATTCATTTACTCCATCACATTTGGTTCGTTACTAGTTCTCTTCCCTCAGAACATGTTACTTAACCCTTACTAGATAATTGATCTATATAGATCATTATATATTAATCATAGGACCCTTGCGGCAATTATAAATCTTCCATTAATATATTGTTTTGCGCCAAAATCCTACATAATCATTATATACGAAAGCCCTCACTGACTCACTAATTCCCAATGTTGTAGAAACGTGAAATTTGGCACGAGCATTGATTGTGTCATAAATAGGAAAAGCTTATGGGTCCCAACTCGATTATTCAATTCTATGCGCAAAAGAATTAGCGTCCAAACTTTACGTATGAAATCTAATTCTCTAACTTCCTGAGGTCATTTTATATAAAGGAAACGTCGCATGGTTACCTCCACGTGGTGTTTCCTGGGTAACGCAGAGAACTATGCAAAATGGTAAACATATGTTTTTCCGGTATCTCTAAAGTAACCACAACTTTAGAAGATTTTCCGTGTGAACACCAGATAAACACCAGTACCAAATTAACTGGGGCGAAGCCGAGTATATCAGCTAGTATAGTAGATATTCATCAATAGTTTACACCTAAAACCATCTCATAAGATTTCACTGTGGTTTCCATATTGAAACTTTCATAAGACATAAGTGTGTTTCTCACACTCACATATGTTATGATTTCCTTACAGCCAACTTTTATCTGAAAAAATCCATTAATTTGTTTTTTTTTTTTTGGGGTTTCTGCTTATCGCAATATAATCACATAGAAAATGCATAAGGGTTAAATGTAATGGAAATCCTCAATTTTCCTTGCAACAATCTCCATGTCTCAATTTATCAATAGACATTTGTTTTTTATTTAATTTGCTGCTTGTCGCAATATAATTGCATCACAATTGCATAGAAATCGCCTGGAAGTGAAAATTCTCAGAATCTTCTCTGAAACCATTTCCATATCTTAGTTCATAAGTAGACACCTATTTTATGCTTATTGCACTATAACCGCAGAAGGTGAGACAACTTATTTCATATAAATACAAGTGATTGAGAGCAAGGTGTGGTCTTTCATTTTCCATGGCTGAGAGGAGTAGGAGTGCTGGCCGCATGGAGATGCCTTCAACCCTCATGTAAAGTGATGGAAGCAGAGGAAAGGTATCTAGATGTCTAGCATTGCAGGAACCACCTCTGAGTGAGGAGAAAAGAAGTCTGCTGTGTAGCGTCTATCTCAAGAGTACTAAGTGAGTGTCTGCAGAGAGTTGTCCCCCTCCTGAGTTATTCTAGGTCCTGGAGTGTTCAGGAGCAAAGCACTACAGATAACTTGGACTGTAGGCCCAGTTTCATCCTGTATCCTCCTCCCTGACCATCTTCTAAAATTGTCTTCATCTGCATGAGTGAGGTAAGCTGTATCCTGTCAAAGCAAAAGAAAAGCTAATCGATCACTGCCTGTTTCCATTGATTGAGTTTTCCTAATCTGACTCGTTATTTATACTGCCAGAGAATCAACAGTGTGCAGAAACGTTATCATGCATCGTTACAGTCCACTACACTTATTCAGGTAACCTCTCATCCAGCGTTGCCTGGAAGAGGGCTAGTGGTGGGCCAGGGAGGTGTCTGGTAGAGCCACCATGACAAGTGACATATCTTCCCCCTGCCAGTTCCTCAGTGTGGGCCTTGTGTCTCAGTCAAACTTCAAGTTGCCACGCTCGGTCACCTAACACTACTGCATGACAGCCTGCCTCCTTGTCTGTCTGAAGCATGGCTTCAGTGCTAGAGACCCAGGAGAGGTTGGGCTCTGATGCTGTGGGGTTGGGTGACTAAGCTTTTGTGAGAGGAAATCAAATTTCCTATCACTACGCTCAGTCGCCTAACCCTGCAGCAACTGACGTCTCCAGTGTTCATACTGCAGATGGAGAGGAGTCTTGCTCTAACTCTTCCGGGTTGGATGATTGAGCGTGGTGACATGAAGTTCATGCTTGGAGCAACACCAGGTAGCCAGAGAATCTACTAAGATATTGGGCCATTTTCAAAGGCACTGTTGAGTTGACAGTTTTTCTTTAGTTTTTGACCTTCTAGATGGACTGGACATGGACTATTTCCCCTAGTACATTTAAGGGTCAAAGTAGCAGCACTGGCTTTTCAGGTTTCTGAAAGCAGCAAATGGATTAAAGCCTAGATTCTCACTTCTATTTCCATCTTGGAATTTAAACTGGGTCCCCTAAAGCCAAAGCTTCATCTACTCTTGGCCCCTTTACATTCTAGCCCAACTAGAGCCTTAACACAACTTTTTTTTTTTCTTCGCCTTAACCACAGCGCAAAGAGTAAGTGAACTTTAATAGGCTATCAATTTGGGGGGTGGGGTGGGGGGCTATTCTGTAGGGTCACTGAGAACAAAGTTGTCAAATTAGACTCGTTCCAATACACTGACACCACAAGCCATTGCAGGGGTGCTCTTAAAACTTTTTTACGCCCTACTCCTGATGGGACAGGAAATGTTACATGGTTCTGTCATGGTGACTTCCAGGAAACAAAATTACCAGTGAGTAATTCTTTTTGTAGGACCTGTCAGAGATGCTCCATCCAGTGAAAGAACCCAGGTGGTGACAGATCAATGAGAAGGTAATGACAGACCAGTTATCACAGGATGGCTTTGGTGTATTCATTGGCGTGTCAAAATGTCACCTTCTCTTGGAACAGTAGGAAGCTCCTGCTGGGGCAAATCCCAGAAAATGCTATGGGTTGTGCTCTAGAACCGTCATTTTATTTTTTATTCTTCCCTCTTAATAGCAGTGAAGACCCCCAACAAACTGATATGCTGTAGATTTTAAATCCAAAAAGCAGGTGACTGTATGCTGCAGATGGTATCTGTGGGGTGTAGCTGGTATTTCTTAATATCCTACATGTCTGTACTGTAAAATACTACAAATTTTCAACAGCAGCACTTCTGTGATGTGAACATGCTCTTAAGGATTGCTCTAGTTAAAACGTTTTATGTCCTGAACGGTTGGTGCATAAAAGGGATTTAAATTGGCACAATCTGGAGCCTCTTACAGCAAATATAGATCACTGTCGCAGGATACCTTATGGAAGTTGTAAGCCTGCCTGTATTTAATCGTGCATTTAAGCTAGAGGTGGCCTAACAGGGCACTAGAGCTTCCATTCAAGGGGGGCAGTTTTTGCTTTGAAATTGTAATCCCTTATACCAAAGCTACAATTGCATAAAGTTCCGCTCCAACTCCTTATAGTTTTTTTTTTTGTTTTTTTTTTTGACTGAGCATATAACTTGTTCTCTAATATTGCAGGTTCTTCTCCGGGTGACTCCCTCAAAGCTGGAAGGGAGTTAGTGAAGTCTACTGTGGATCCTCCAGTGTTTGGTTTCTGATAAGTAAGGAGTCCCTTTCTGGATGATGTGAGGATGTCCCTGACGAGCCGTCCTCCTGAATAATGGTCTTGTTCCATGGAGTCTCCTCACCAGTTTGGGCTTTTTTACTGTCCTTCTCCAGGACTCTCATTCTTTGGGTGCTAGAAGAGATGCCTTTCTTTTCTACTAGAAGGATTTGAAATAAAACTTTGAAATCTCAGAATTTCTTTGTCAATTTGAGTCTACTCTTTGGTTGTCTGGCTGCAGGAACCATATTAAATAAAGGAACCTGTTGCACCATAAACTAAGCTAGGGCTCATGACCGTGTATTAAGCATGCATTGCACAGCTGCATGATGTGGAGTGAAGGGAGCCAATGAAGGGTAACAGACTTTAATTGATGCATGCATATATAGACACTGCGTATCAATGCACATGTGAAATAGACCGCTGCATGCTCTAGTTCTGTTTGCCACACAGCGTGAGTCCTATACATTTGTATAGGCTGCATAAGAAATTCTGTACATATGCAGTACATTGTGTATGGGCAACGTCTTGTGCATCTCTGCTCTGAAACTTTAAAATCTGTCCATGTCATAAGAGGCCATGTGCACTACACCCAAGGTCTATACATCGTCCCTGCCGGCAGACCCGTGTTACCTGGCACAAATGGAAAGGGATCAGTATAACAATTACTTTCCAGTCCCCAGAACAGCACAGTTACTTAGTTTATGGTTCTCTTCTGAGATGACAAGTTTCCTTTTAGGGTACACTGACATGCAATGGAACAATTCCCATCAAAAGCTGCAGCATTGGTTTGGGTCTGCTGTCGGCAGATTACTAGTATAGTTTCTGATGTGGAAATGAGGTGGATTTCTGCCACAGAAAACCCATAGCCTTTCCACTACATGTAATTGTAACCTTAAGGGGAAGGCTTCATTGTTCTACTCACCGCATTGTAGTGCAAGCTTGCATAAGATGTGAGCATGGGCTTTTGCTTCAATGCTGAGGTGTAACTTGAGGCCCAATGCAAAGTCTCTCTAATGGGGCCCCCAACTAGAATTCTTAGTTCATAGTACTGGGCTTCCTTTATGGGGAAGAGAGGTCTGCAAATCATGTTTTTTTGAGGAACAGTTAAAGGATCTGGGAATGTTTAGCTTGTGAAAAATAAGACAGAGGGGAGACTTAATAGCGGTCTACAAATACCAAAGTCTGAAGAAGATGCAGCTTGTGAATGTACCCTTATGATTTTTAGATCATATATACTGCAAAATGACTGGCATTATTTACTGCCTGTTTCCTACTGTCACCATTATACAGTTGATAAATCATGGCACTATTAGTGCTGCTGTCCAACAGTTGTCACACTGTAATTCTAGCTACAAAGTAGCACACATTATATAGTACTGTAGTGGCCCAGTGAGTCCTACAGAACATTTACGCACACTTGTCCTGTCTGTATGTAAGCCATGGATATGGAAGGTGCCATCTGTGGGGGAGACCATGTGTCTCTCCCCCCCCCCCCCCCCCCACACCCCCTCTGCTCTAAGCATAGAGCAGGTCTCTCATTGGCTGACAGCCAAGCTTAATTTTACTGATGCAGACCCCAAGGGCAGGAAGCAAAGATACAAGTCCCTATGCAAGAGTGCTGGAAGAACGGTTATAAAAGGAAGTGAAGCAGAGCAGTTAGTCAGACTCAGCCAGGAGTGAGTAAGGAGAGGTTGCAGTTCTGTGGTTGGAGAGGAGTAGTTCAGTGGGTTATTGTTACCCAAGGTAGAGTGTGGTGATCATCCCACTCCCTTGGCATCCTGCAGCAGAGAACAGACGTTCCTTTCTGAAGTCCATCTTCATCTAACAGTCAGTTCTAGCTTACCTGGTGAAGTTGAAGCCAGGATTTGCAGTACAGCCACTTGTCCTTCTGCTTCATAAAATCCTACAGACAAACTAAACTGTTTCTTCTAAACTCACTAGTGGTAAAATTGTCTAGTAAACCAATCTTCAGGAAAATAAGAGCGTGTTGAAGTCAGAGTATCATCAAGTCAATATTGCTGTATCTTGTCTGCTTAATACTGTATCCTTTTGTATACCTGACAAATGCATCTACAGTGAGTTGTAAAGTTAACCTGCTCCATATACCAGATAGTAAATCTGCGCTCTCAGATTGCTAAACTGGACTCGTCTGTTATTTCTGCGACATCATCCAATGTCCAATTAGAGTGTGGAGTCACCATGACAAGGACTAGGCCTCTGCCCATACATATACAGTAAGTTCGTTGGGGTGTTACAGTGCCACTGCCAAGTATTTCAAAATCTCTATTAAAGCTCCTGCACCATACATTCCTCACTATCAGCAACACATGTCCATCCAGCTATCCCCTCTCCTAATTCTGCTCTCTTCATTAAATATCTGGGCTTACTTTTACGTTATGCTCTGCTCCTTTCTCAGTCCTGGTACAGCAGCTGCTTTCATCTATCCTCTTTCTCTTGGGTGGGATTCATTTGTTGGCTGCTTCCCCCTCTGATAGTGTTGATCCCGAGGCTAGCAAGAGGGAGCTTATGCCAGAAATTTCGGCCTGCAAGCCAGCAGTAATATAACTAAGCAGCCCTGGACAACTTGCTGGCAATCTACCTGGTCAAAGTGCCAGTCAAGGACTGGCTTAGCAGGTGCTTTTGTACCTCTGTACTTGGTGAATGCCTCTTGCATTTTCTTAACTCTTATGCCTGTTTCATACTGCCTGACTGCAATAAGCAAGGCTTTGATTAAATAGACCCAATGATACCACACAACGGTTAATTGATTTGCTTTGCACATAACCTCCCGCAACTATTTGATTTTGAAGGAGGAACACCATTTTTCTGATGTGACATGCACAGGTCTAAAAAGCAGGTTTAAATAAAGCCAGAATGCGACCCACACAGTTGAAGGGGCCATGGCTTTCTCCAAAGAGTGTGGTGGTGGGCTAAATTTCCATGGCCCACCCTGTTGACTGAACTAGTGTTGTGAGAACAAGTTCAAAATGGAAGGCCTATTTTCTGGCTCAGGGACAGGATGTGGCAATGACACGGTGTCACTTACTGGTTCAGCAAGCAAGGAGTTTCCAGCCAGTGAAACAGACATAGTATATGTGGCAACTGGGAACCACCAAGCAAATGTCTGATCACAGGCAGTCTCCAGCCTTGACCCTATTGCTTATTGTCAAGGGAAGGATTCCACTCCATGACTGCAGTCAAACTTCAACTTTACCTGGAAAGTATGCACCTCTCTATTATCAATCAGGAACCAGGAGGTGGAGCTGCTCAAGTGCCACATTCTCTGGAGGTATTCGCTCCTCCACAGCGGACCAGGGGCGCTTCTCTGCAATTCAGCATAACTTTATAATCCTACGACAGTTAGGCAGAACCCAGCTTAAAGGGGTTGTCCCGCGCCGAAACGTTTTTTTTTTTTTTTTTCAATAGCCCCCCCCCCCCCCCCCCCCCCCGTTCGGCGCGAGACAAACCGGATGCATGTGTTGAAAAAAACAAAACGAATAGTACTTACCCGAATCCCCGCGCTCCGGTGACTTCTTACTTACCTTGCGAAGATGGCCGCCGGGATCTTCACCCTCGGTGGACCGCAGGTCTTCTGTGCGGTCCATTGCCGATTCCAGCCTCCTGATTGGCTGGAATCGGCACACGTGACGGGGCGGAGCTACGAGGAGCAGCTCTCCAGCACGAGCAGCCCCATTCAACACGGAGAAGACCGGACTGCGCAAGCGCGTCTAATTGGGCGATTAGAAGCTGAAAATTAGACGGCACCATGGAGACGAGGACGCTAGCAACGGAACAGGTAAGTGAATAACTTCTGTATGGCTCATAATTAATGCATGATGTACATTACAAAGTGCATTAATATGGCCATACAGAAGTGTATACCCCAACTTTGTTTCGCGGGACAACCCCTTTAACTTCTTCCACGCTGGTGCCTTACTCTGCCTCATTTCAATGCAGAAACCCCCCCCCCCCTTTTTTTTTTTTGCATACTCCAAGTATTGCAAACAACTTCAACACTTGCCTACCCTTCACGGCACCCAAGCCCCTCCCACCAAGGTCCTGAGGGCACACAATACTTTAACGTTACAAACAAAACATGAACAAAATGAAACCTATGGGACATAAGTCACATCCTTACACTACTATAGATCCCAATCTGTTTCCTCAACAATGGTGTCATCAGGGGTCGGGGGCAATATGCAGTAACTCGCATATCATTTGAATTAACCAGTGAAGGCAAAATGATCATAGATTATGGGTAAATAACCAATAAGATGAAACAAAATATAAATGGACGACATATGACGATTATCCCAAAGAGAATCGTCCCTCCGTTTTAACCGATCAATGACGGCAATGTTTACATGATGTATCTATACATGAACCAATTGGAGGCCAACGCTGGAGCCAGTGCATGATGGAGATTCAAGTGTCCGTTTGTAGATCCATTGTGCATGGGGGTAATTGCAGATAATGATAAAAGACAAGAGCAGTCAATGCACATTAGTGATGCATGCTCACTGCATCACAGCCGCCCTGACGGAGATCTGGAGCTGTGTATGCGTATCAAGTGGACCAAGTCATTAATAGTATGGTGTACAGCAGTGAACTCTACTGGGCTTCATGTGGGGCAGAGTGTTAAGGCAGCAGAATGCAGTCCTAAGCTCTTACAACCTTAGGCTGCATTCACACGAACGTATATCGGCTCGGTTTTCACGCCGAGCTGATATACGTTGTCCTCGTGTGCAGGGGGGGGGGGGAGGATGGAAGAGCCAGGAGCAGGAACTGAGCTCCCGCCCCCTCTCTGCCTCCTCTCCGCCCCTCTGCAGTATTTGCAATGAGGAAAGGCGGAATGGGGGCGGGGCTAATTCTCGGGACTTAGCCCTGCCCCCGTTCCGCCTCCTTTCATTGCAAATAGTGCAGAGGGGCGGAGAGGAGGCAGAGAGGGGGCAGGAGCTCAGTTCCTGCTCCTGGCTCTTCCATCCCCCCCCCCCCCCCCCTGCAGATGAGGACGACGTATATCGGCTCGGAGTGAAAACCAAGCTGATATACGTTTGTGTGAATCCTGCCTTCGACCGGCTTTACACTGATGTATTTGCTCACATAATATGCAGAGAATAGTTTGCTTTGATGTCAATGGGTTAATTCACATTTCTGTATTTTTACACATGTGCACACAATATGTAAAGAGATGTGTGAAATGATGCAGAATTCCAGTGGAAAAAGGACACATGTGGAACTAATTGGACAAATAAGCCATTTTGATCAGTGTGTTTTGGGGTTCTGTAAGCGCAAAAACATGCGCCGTGGGCAGAAATAGTACAGCAGAACACACCGACATGTGCGCAAAATAGCCCTGTTCATATTGCAAAAAAGTTGCGCTCTGTGATGCACTATTGCACTTACGCTTGTGTGAAGCCGGCCATAGACCCTCATATTATCACAATCAGATCACCCATCATATTACACTGATTTCAAGGATTGCATCGTCCAATGCTAATTTTACACGGCCAAGTGCGTTATCACATGTAAGTTTGCCACGGTGCATCAAAAACATTTTGCAGTACTTCGGTGAAGTAGCTGACAGCCGCGGTGGAGGATCGTGGAGTGCTTCCCATTGTTTTCAACCTAGCATGCGGTGCAATGTTTTGCCAATGGGCAACACTAGGGTATGACCAAAGATAGGACATATACTGTGAGTTTTTCCCCACATCGCATCCCGGGGCGATGTAGGAAAAAAATTGCCCATGCGTATGACTCCATTCAAAAAAAAAAGGGGGTGCCGGAATAGTAGCCCCCGGGGGATATATATGTAGGCAGCCCATGACGGGGTTAACGGGGAGGCCAGGGTTAATAGAAGTGAAGGAGGGGGGGAAGTAGAATAGGGAGGAGTAGAAGGGGGAGGTTTGAGAGAAAGTGTGGGAACAGCAGTAGGCGGAGCATCCTTAGGCGGCAACGGAGGAAGAAGAAGCAGAAGAGGAGAAGACGGAGGCCATGAGGAAGTCCCGCCCACCCGCCCTTACTTTAGTAGACAGGGGTCAGGTTTAGTAAGCGGAAAGAGTTGCAGAGGTTATTGCGACATTGTCATAGCGGTGTTTGGAGGGGGGGGGAGTTCTTGGAGCCAGCTGATATGCGGGGCGGGGCGGGGGGGGGGGGAAACGGGGGGCTGATGGCTACCTTCCCCCCCCCACACCCTTTTGGTATAGTGTGTGGTCAGCCTGTCGCCTCCCGGCTCTGTCAGGCTGTAGTCCCTGCGGAGAAGTGTGGGCGAGCCTAGGAACGGCTAGCGGGTCTCTGAGTCGGGAGGAGGGCGACTAGGGGCAACCGGGTGTGTGTTGCCTCCCGAGTCGGCTGTCTTGCGACGGGAGGGTTTTTAGCGGTAAGGATTTCGGTCTCCCGAGTCGGATAGAGGGAGAGCGGCGGGAGGCAGGACGGAAATCCTTTCCCTGTTGGTGAAGCGACAGAGGGGGTTGGAGGCTCCAGAGACTTCCCCCTTTCAGTGGGCTGTTTTATTTTGATGTTTTACCAAATTGTTAATAGAATTTTAATAAACGGCCGCTGTGGCCAAAATTTATCCAAGCTAGAAGTTGTAGCGTTTTGATTGGGAAAAGGGAGAGGTTGGGTTAGGTCACAGAGGTCACATCCGGTATACCCACGTCATGGTGTTCATATTCATGCGACTCGTAATGCACAAATCTCAAACAAGGTTCTTGGCTGTGTGAAACTGGCCTAACTGAACCATAATTTACAAATGCAGTAGAGCTTAATTAATTGCTTCCTGCATGTACACAGTGAGCTCAGATAATATACTAGATTACTCCTGCAGTCCCATGTAACACCGCAGACCACATATGGTGATAACTCTCTGAGCACAAAGCATGTAACAACTGCAGTCCTATGTAACACATAAGATATGGTATGGTAGGTAATGTAGTAGCTGCAGTCCTATGTAACACATTGGATATGGTAGATAATGTAGCATCTGCAGTCCTATGTAACATATAAGATATGGTATGGCAGATAATGTAGTAGCTGCAGTCCTATGTAACACATAAGATATGGTATGGTAGATAATGCAGTAGCTGCAGTCCTGTGTAAGGGTGAAGTCACACGAACGTATATCGGCTCGGTTTTCACGCCGAGCCGATATACGTTGTCCTCTTGTGCGGGGGGGGGGGGGGTGAGGGGGGAATGGAAGAGCCAGGAGCAGGAACTGAGCTCCCGCCCCCCCTCTCCGCTGCCTCTCCGCCTCCTCTCCGCCCCTCTGCAGTATTTGCAATGGGGAGAGGTGGGACGGTGGCGGGGCTAATTCTCGGAACTTGCAAATAGTGCAGAGGGGCGGAGAAGAGGCAGAAAGGGGGCGGGAGCTCAGTTCCTGCTCCTGGCTCTTCCATCCTCTCCCCCCCCCCCTGCACACGAGGACAACGTATATCGGCTTGGCGTAAAAACCGAGCCGATATACGTTCGTGTGACTTCACCCTAAGGCTGCATTCAGAAGAAGGTATATCGGCTCGGTTTTCATGCCGAGCCAATACACGTCGTTCTCATCTGCAGGGGGGGGGGGATGGAAGAGCCAGGAGCAGGAACTGAGCTCCCGCCCCCTCTCTGCCTCCCCGCCCCTCTGCACTATCTGCAATGAAAGGAGGCGGGGTGGGGGTGGGGCTGAGTCCTGATAATTCGCCACGCCCCCACTCCGCTTCTCCCCATTGCAAATAGTGAAGAGGCGCGGAGAGGAGGCAGGGAGGGGGCGGGAGCTCAGTTCCTGCTCCTGGCTCTTCCATCCTCCCCCCTCCCCCTGCACACGAGGACAACGTATATCGGCTCGGCGTGAAAACCGAGCCGATATACTTTTGTGGGAATGCAGCCCACCACATAAGATATGATAGATAATGTGCCCCCATGCAGGACTGGTTGTGGAGGGGAGGTATATTCCTCCTATGTGGAGGAGCAGGAAGAGTCTCACCTGCTGGGGATTAATTCATTCAGAGGGCGGATATATAAGGGGAAGCCAGGAGGGCAGTTATCAGCCTGGAGACTCAGAAAGCCTGTCTGTGGGAGAGCAAGAAGTGTAATTTTTGGGGATGCAGGGAATGAGGTTCTACCGCTGCCCTGGAGAGTTAGAGGCACCACAAGGTATCTTCAATAGAACCTATTAGGTGTGGATCTCTGCTGCGGGAAATGCAGTAAAAATCTGTCTGTAAGCATTAGCTCTAACTGTTTTACACCCAAATCAGTTTTGGTTATGTGAGTACATGTGCTCAAATAAATGGCTTCTATTTCACTTTTTTTGGTCAAATTTAATTACAGTGCCAATTTTTCAAAATGTATTTAGCAACTAACACTATTTTGAAGTGGCTTTGAGGGGCATGGATTTTGATGTGGATTGCATCCTCTGCCTTGCAATCCATTGAGCAGGTTAACTTGTGCTGTGGAATTATTTGCAGTGTGTATGGGACTGCTTGTATTGTTAAATACTGTCTTTTCTGTAGTAGTCTAGTAAGGCATCAATATGCCCTAAAACTGCAGATGACTTGCAGATAAAATGTGCTCTTTGACTGCATTCCTTTCTGACAGAAGGTAACTTTATTTTTTTTTATTTAAAAGCAATGGCCTCTTGCGTAGAAGCTCAGGTTGCAGTTGGCAATACTTCAGTACCTGCAGGTTCACCAGATATGCCTTGTGAGGGAACTCCAGCTCCTGAGACTCTGCCTGCAGATACTGGAGCTTCATCCACTGAGAAGGAGGTTGTATCAGAGGACACTAATGCTCCTACAGAGGACACTAAATCTTCATCTGCTGGAAATGAGGCTCCATCAGAGGCCACTGACACTACAAATGTAGACAATGAGGCTCCATCTGTGGATAAGAAGACTACATCTGCAGAGAATGATGTCCATCCCAAGGGGACAGAGGTTCCATCCACTGAAACTGATGATCCAGCCACAGAGAATGGGGCTCCAAACTCGGTAAATGAGGCTCCATCGGCGGCCGTAAAGGCTTCATTCACAGACAACGATGCCCTATCAGTGGCCGGTGATGCTTCGTCCACAGAGAATCAGATTCCTTCAGGGGCTCCAGTCTCAGAAAACAAGGTTTCATCAATAGAAAGTGCCGTAGAAGCACCCGGTAAGTCTGACATGGGGTGTTGTGACTCCGGACCATGTGCCTTTCATTCTGTGTGTAAACTAAGAAATCCATGAGTGGTTCTGTGGTTTAGTAAAGTAAAAAAAGGCTTTGTACCTGGCTGTGATAGAATGGTGACACTTCTATAATACTTTCCTAGTGTTACATGTAAACAGCAATTCTTCAGCCATTCATTCAGTGGTAGAGTGAATGACCGAATGAGATAATCGTAAATGCATCTGCCTGCATAAACTAGTTGTACGAGTGAACTGTCATTGTATGTTTCTATGAATTTTGGTTTTTTTTGCCTCATGTAAAAGAACCTTAACATAGATGTGAACTGAGCCTTAAATCTACAGTATGAACTGACATGACTTAAATCTATAGCCTGAACTTGCAGTGGATTTCAATTGTAGCATGTATGTGATTTTTTTTTTTTTTTTTTTTTTTTTTTTTTTTTTCTTGACATTTCACCAATACTACTTGTATTGTAAGATGTAGTTCTGCTGTGCAAGACTTTATAGTATTGCATCAACCCTAAAACTGCACGAAACCTTTTTTTATAGAAGATTAACTAGAGAGATAGAGAGATATAATCTCCCTATTGCTGTGGGTGATCTGTTCTGCACATTACTGACATGCCTTGCTGACTTTTTTTTTTTCTTCCCCCAGTAATGGCCTCTTGTTTGGAAGCTCAGGTTGCAGTTGGCAATACTTCAGTACCTGCAGGTTCACCAGATATGCCTTGTGAGGGAACTCCAGCTCCTGAGACTCTGCCAGCAGATACTGGAGCTTCATCCACTGAGAAGGAGGTTGTATCAGAGGACACTAATGCTCCTACAGAGGACACTAAATCTGCATCTGCAGGAAATAAGGCTCCATCAGAGGCAACTGAAAATGCAACTGTAGACCCTGAGGCTCAATCTGGGGACAAGAAGCCTCCAGTTGCAGAGAATGATGCTCTTCCCATGGATAAAAAGCCTCTAGCCGCAGAGAATGATGCACTGTCCATGGAGAATCCAACGCCTTCAGTGGCTCCAGTCTCAGAAAATGGTTCTTCCTCTACTGATTCTGATGCTCTAACAGAGAATGAGGCACAAAAGGCTTCTTCTGCAGAGAAAGCCACCCCATCAGTGTGTACTGAAGCTTTATCCACAGAGAACCAGACTGTGTTGGAAACTGGGGCTCCATCAGTTGTAGAAGCATCTGGTAAGCCTAATAAAAAGGGTTGTGATTCTAGACCATACTCTTTATATAAACTGAACTGTGGTTGACTAGAGTAATACTGGCATTGTATCTGACTGTGATGGAATGGTGACACTGAGTATGCGAACTGCCCAGTGGATGAATCTCCTATAACATGGTGATCACTGGCATAGCTACAGGGGTTGCAATTCCTGAAATGCCTATTTCTGGCCCCTCCATAATTGTCATACATGTCGTCTTTCATGTGGATGCACTGCAAGTTGTCTTGTCTCCTGTGGCAGCTGTGCAATACACAACATGCAAGAGGTTAATGGCTGACAGTGGCTGGGATATGTCTGGGAAAGTAACACGTCTATTTTGTCACGTGATGTTTGCATGCTATAAATACAAGTGATAGTGGATACATGGGAATACGGACTCATCAGATGATTTTTCTTTGCTTTATTCTTATGCTCATACAATCAGGTACATGATACAAACAAGAACACGTTTCAGCGCAATGCCTTGTTCACCTCAATCTATGTTGTATAACTTCCTGATGTATAAGTTAAAAACAATTCTCTAATTACAAACTACCTGCTTCATTAACTCCACCACATTTGGTTCGTTACTAGTTCTCTTCCCTCAGAACATGTTACTTAACCCTTACTAGATTGATCATTATTAGAGATGAGCAAACATACTCGTCCGAGCTTGATACTCGTTCGAGATGCTCGTTACTCGAGACGAGTACCACGCGATGTTCGAGTTACTTTCACTTTCATCTCTGAGACGTTAGCGCGCTTTTCTGGCCAATAGAAAGACAGGGAAGGCATTACAACTTCCCCCTGCGACGTTCAAGCCCTATACCAACCCCCCCCCCCTGCAGTGAGTGGCTGGCGAGATCAGGTGTCACCCGAGTATATAAATTGGGCCGTCCCGCGGCTCGCCACAGATGCATTCAGACATAGTTCAGGGACAGTGCTGCTGGTGCCGGAGCTGCTATAGGGAGAGTGTTAGGAGTATTTTAGGCTTCAAGAACCCCAACGGTCCTTCTTAGGGCCACATCTAACCGTGTGCAGTAGTGTGGAGGCTGCTTTTTGCAGTGTTGCACATTTTTTTTTTTTTTTTTGTATATCGGCTGTGCAGAGCATTGCGCCCTGCAGTAATTATACATAGTCCATGGACAGACATATATTTATTGAAAATAGGCAGTGGGCCTTTCCAAAAACATTTGGGAAAAAAAATCTATTTGGGCTGCCTGTGACTGTCCTCAGTGTACTGGGTCTGTGCTGGGTGTAGTTGTCCTCCTAATTCATACGCAGCCAGCTAAGTGTTAGAGCAGGCTTGCGCAAAATTCTTTCCTGGCTCTGCTGTGCGTTCCGTAAGCGAAGTCAGCCTCCAACCACAGGCCAATAAGCGGCACATTTAATTACAGCGTTCTGTTTCTGCATTACTGGTAATGCACCATGCTGAGGGGTAGGGGTAGGCCTAGAGGACGTGGACGCCCAAGTCAGGGTGTGGGCACAGGCCGAGCTCCTGATCCAGGTGTATCGCAGCCAACTGCTGCGGGATTAGGAGAGAAGCATTCATCTCACAATTAATGGGTCCACGCGGTAGACCTTTATTAGAAAATGAGCAGGTCCTGTCGTGGATGGCAGAAAGTGCATCCAGCAATCTATCACCCAGAGTTCTGCGCCGTCCACTGCTGCAACTCTGAATCCTCTGGCTGCTGCTCCTCCTTCCTCCCAGCCTCCTCACTCCATTACAATGACACATTCTGAGGAGCAGGCAGACTCCCAGGAACTGTTCCCAGGCCCCTGCCCAGAATTGTCAGCAATGGTTCCTTTCCCACCAGAGGAGTTTATCGTGACTGATGCCCAACCATTGGAAAGTTCCCGGGGGATGAGGCTGGGGACTTCCGGCAACTGTCTCAAGACCTTTCAGTGGGTGAGGAGGACGATGACTGAGACACAGTTGTCTATCGCTCAGGTAGTAGTAATTGGAGTAAGTCCGAGGGAGGAGCGCACAGAGGATTCAGAGGAAGAGCAGCAGGACGATGAGGTGACTGACCCCACCTGGTTTGCTACGCCTACTGAGGACAGGTCTTCAGAGGGGGAGGCAAGGGCAGCAGCAGGGAAAGTTGCAAGAGGCAGTGCGGTGGCCAGGGGTAGAGGCAGAGCCAGACCGAATAATCCACCAAGTGTTTCCCAAAGCGCCCCCTCGCGCCATGCCACCCTGCAGAGGCCGAGGTGCTCAAAGGTCTGGCAGTTTTTTTCACAGAGTGCAGACGATCAGCCGGGGAGCCACCACCACCAGCATGTGCAGACATATGATGGCCAAGCACCCCACAAGGTGGGATGAAGGCCGTTCACCGCCTCCGGTTTGCACTGCTGCCTCTCCCCCTGTGCCCCAACCTGCCACTGAGATCCAACCCCCCCCCCCCCCCCCCCTCTCAGGGCACAGGCACTACCGCCTCCTGGCCTGCACCCACACCCTCACCTCCGCTGTCCTCTGCCACATCCACCAATGACTGTCAGCGCACCGTCCAGGCGTCGCTAGCGCAAGTGTTGGAGCGCAAGTACGCCGCCACGCACCCGCACGCTTAAGCGTTTAACGTGCACATAGCCAAATTTATCAGCCTGGAGATGCTGCCGTATAGGGTTGTGGAAACGGAGGCTTTCAAAAGTATGATGGCAGCGGCCCCGCGCTACTTAGTTCCCAATCGCCACTACTCTTCCCGATGTGCCGTCCCAGCCCTGCACGACCACGTCTCCCGCAACATTGTACGCGCCCTCACCAACGCGCTTACTGCCAAGGTCCACTTAACAGACACGTGGACAAGCACAGGCAGGCAGGGCCACTATATCTCCCTGACGGCACATTGGGTGAATTTAGTGGAGGCTGGGACAGTCAGAGCCTGGGACCGCTCACGTCCTACCCACCCCCAGAATTGCGGGCCCCAGCTCGGTGGTGGTATCTGCGGCGGTGTATGCTTCCTCCACTAAAGCCGCCTCCAACGCAACCTCTGTCTCGCAATCAAGATGTGTCAGCAGCAGCACGTCGCCAGCAGTCGGTGTCGCGCGGCGTGGCAGCACAGTGGTGGGCAAGCGTCAGCAGGCCGTGCTGAAACTACTCAGCTTAGGAGAGAAGAGGCACACGGCCCACGAACTGCTGCAGGGTCTGACAGAGCAGAACGACCGCTGGCTTGCGCCGCTGAGCCTCCAACCGGGCATGGTCGTGTGTGACAACGGCCGTAAGCTGGTGGCGGCTCTGCAGCTCGGCAGCCTCACGCACGTGCCATGCCTGGCCCACATCTTTAATTTGGTGGTTCAGCGCTTTCTGAAAAGCTACCCACTCTTGTCAGACCTGCTTGGAAAGGTGCGCCGGCTCTGCGCACATTTCCGCAAGTCCCACACGGACGCTGCCACCCTGCGCACCCTGCAACATCGGTTTAGTCTGCCAGTGCACCGACTGCTGTGCGACGTGCCCACACGGTGGAACTCTACGCTCCACATGTTGGCCAGGCTCTATGAGCAGCGTAGAGCTATAGTGGAATACCAACTCCAACATGGGCGGCGCAGTGGGAGTCAGCCTCCTCAATTCTTTACAGAAGAGTGGGCCTGGTTGGCAGACATCTGCCAGGTCCTTGGAAACTTTGAGGAGTCTACCCAGATGGTGAGTGGCGATGCTGCAATCATTAGCGTCACCATTCCTCTGCTATGCCTTTTGAAAAGTTCCCTGCAAAGCATAAAGGCAGCCGCTTTGCGCTCGGAAACAGAGCCGGGGGAAGACAGTATGTCGCTGGATAGTCAGAGCACCCTCCTGTCTATATCTCAGCGCGTTGAGGAGGGGAAGAGACAGCTTGGCCCACTGCTGAGGGTACCCATGCTGCTTGCCTGTCATCCTTTCAGCGTGTATGGCCTGAGGAGGAGGATCCTGAAAGTGATCTTCCTAGTGAGGACAGCCATGTGTTGCGTACAGGTACCCTGGCACACATGGCTGACTTCATGTTAGGATGCCTTTCTCGTGACCCTCGCGTTACACGCATTCTGGCCACTACGGATACACACTGCTCGACCCACGGTATAAGGAGAACCTTTCCACTCATACCCGAAGAGGAAAGGGGTTCGAGAGTGATGCTATACCACAGGACCCTGGCGGACAAACTGATGGTAAAATTCCCATCCGACAGCACTAGTGGCCGAAGGCGCAGTTCCGAGGGCCAGGTAGCAGGGGAGGCGCAGAGATCAGGCAGCATGCACAGGCAGGGCAACACTCTAAGGCCTTTGACAGCTTTCTGGCTCCCCAGCAAGACTGTGTCACCGCTCCCCAGTCAAGGCTGAGTCGGCGGGAGCACTGTAAAAGGATGGTGAGGGAGTATGTAGCCGATCGCACGACCGTCCTCTGTGACGCCTCTGCCCCCTACAACTACTGGGTGTTGAAGCTGGACACGTGGCCTGAACTCGCGCTGTATGCCCTGGAGGTGCTTGCTTGTCCTGCGGCTAGCGTCTTGTCAGAGAGGGTGTTTAGTGCGGCTGGGGGAATCCTCACAGATAAGCGTACCCGCCTGTCAACCAACATTGCCGACAGGCTTACAAATGAAGATGAACAAAGCCTGGATTTCACCAGACTTCTCTTCTCCACCAGCGGACAGCAGCGATACCTAAACAATACGTAGGCTGCACCCGCAGATGGAAGCATTGTTCTCTATCACCATCAAAAACGTGGACCTTTTAGCTTCATCAATCTGTGTATAATCATCTTCCTCCTGCTCCTGAAACCTGATGTAATCACGCCGAACGGGCAATTTTTCTTAGGCCCACAAGGCTCAGTCATATAATTTTTGTAAACAATTTTTATACGTTTCAATGCTCATTAAAGCGTTGAAACTTTCACCTGAACAAATTTTTATTTTAACTGGGCTGCCTCCAGGCCTAGCTACAAATTAAGCCACATTAACCAAAGCGACTAATGGGTTTCACCTGCCCTCTTGGTTGGGCATGGGCAATTTTTCTGAC
Source organism: Eleutherodactylus coqui (assembly GCF_035609145.1). NCBI lineage: Eukaryota > Metazoa > Chordata > Amphibia > Anura > Eleutherodactylidae > Eleutherodactylus > Eleutherodactylus coqui. Next base: position 71,251,275 of record NC_089841.1, read on the forward strand.
GTACATTAGTACTGTTGGTACACCAATTTTTTGGGGCCCTCGCCTACAGTGTAATCCAATTAATTTTTTGCCCACCTGCATTACAGCTGACGTTACATCAGCTGTGCTGGCCACTGCAATGGGATATATTTATGTACCGCCGGTGGGTTCCAGGGAGCCACCCATGCAGTCGGTCCACACGGAGTTGGAACTACATGTGTCCACTTCTAAAGAACCCCAGTCTGACTGGGGCATGTAGTTTGGGCCGAAGCCCACCTGCATTTAATCTGACGTTAACTCTGCTGTCCAGGACACTGCAATGGGATACATTCATGTACAGCGGGTGGGTTCCAGGGAGCCACCCATGCTGTGGGTGCACACGGAATTCCCATTGCGGAGTTGGGGATTCCCAGTTGTACCTGCCTGTGACTAGTTATAAAAAACCGCAGTCTGACTGGGGCATGCAGACACCTTGACAGAATTAATAGTGTGTGGCACATAGGTTCCCCATTGCTATGCCCATGTGTGCAGCTCCTGATGGAGGTGGCACAGGATTATTTCTCATTGCTTCTGTACAGCATTGTGGGCTATCGCCCCACCCCTTTTAAAGAGGGTCACTGCCTAGCCGTGCCAACCCTCTGAAGTGTATGCCTGCCGTTCCTCCTCATTGCAGATGCACTTATAAATAGCCATGAGTGTGGCGTGGCATGAGGGCAGCTGAAGGCTGCGCAGGGACAATTTGGTGTGCGCTGTGGACACTGGGTCGTGCGGGGGGGGGGGGGGGGGGGGGTTGGGCAGCATGTAACCCAGGAGAAGTGGCAGCGGAGTGTCATGCAGGCAGTGATTGTGCTTTGTTGGAGGTAGTGTGGTGCTTAGCTAAGGTATGCATTGCTGATGAGGGCTTTTCAGAAGTAAAAACTGTTGGGGGGGGGGGGGGGCACTCTTGCCGCTATTGTGGCTTAATAGTGGGACCTGGGAACTTGAGATGCAGCCGAACATGTAGCCCCTCGCCTGTCCTATCCGTTGCTGTGTCGTTCCCATCACTTTCTTGAATTGCCCAGATTTTCACAAATGGAAACCTTAGCGAGCATCGGTGATACACAAAAATGCTCGGGTCGCCCATTGACTTCAATGGGGTTCGTTACTCGAAACGAACCCTCGAGCATCGTGATAATTTCGTCCCGAGTAACGAGCACCCGAGCATTTTGGTGCTCGCTCATCTCTAATCATTATATATTAATCATAGGACCCTTGCGGCAGTTATAAATCTTCCATTAATATATTGTTTTGCACCAAAAATCCTACATAATATAGTATATATTCATCAATAGTTTACACCTAAAACCATCTCAAGATTTCACTTTGTTCTCCATATTGAAACTTTCATAATACATGAGTTTCTCACTCACATTATGTTATGATTTCCTTACAGCCAACTTTTATCTGAAAAAATCTATTAATAATTTGCTTTTTTTTTTTTTTTGAATTTCTGCTTACCGCAATAGTCATAGAAAAAGCATAAGGGTTAAATGTAATGGAAATCCTCAATTTTCCTTGCAACAATCTTGAGTTTTCCTAGTCTGACTCGTTGTTTATACTGCCAGAGAATCAACAGTGTGAAGAAACGTTATCGTGCATCATACAGTCCACTACACTTCTGGTAACCTCTGATCCAGCGTTGCCTGGAAGAGGGCTAGTGGTGCCTTGGCCAGGTTCTGTGCATCCCTCCAGGGAGGTGTCTGGTAGAGCCACCATGACAAGTGACATATCTTCCCCTGCCAGTTCCTCAGTGTGGGCCTTGTGTCTCAGTCAAACTTCAAGTTGCCAGGCTCGGTCACCTAACACTACTGCATGACAGCCTGCCTCCTTGTCTGTCTGAAGCATGGTTTCAGTGCTAGAGACACAGAGGTTGTGCTCTGATGCTGTGGGGTTAGGTTACTAAGCTTTTGTGAGGAAACTTGATTTCCTATCACTGCGCTCAGTCGCCTAACCCTGCAGCAACTGACGTGTCCAGTGTTCATACTGTAGATGGAGAGGAGTCTTGCTCTAACTCTTCCAGGTTGGATGACTGAGCATGGTGACATAAAGTTCATGCTTGCAGCAACACCAGGTAGCCAGAGAATCTACTAAGATATGGGGCCACTTTCAAAGGCACTATTAAGTTGACAGCTTTTCTTTAGTTTTTGACCTTCTAGATGGACTGGACATGACTATTACCCTAGTACATTAAGGGTCAAGGTAGCAGCACTGGCTTTTCAGGTTTCTGAAAGCAGCAAATGGATTAAAGCCTAGATTCTCACTTCTATTTCCATCTTGGAATTTAAACTGGGTCCCCTTAAAGCCAAAGCTTCATCTACTCTTGGCCCCTTTACATTCTAGCCCAACTAGAGCCTTAACACATCTCTGCCCCCCCCCCCCCCCCCGAGAACAAAGTTGTCAAATTAGACTCTAATTCCCTCCCACTGTAATAACCCAAAAAAGACAGTGTAGTTTCCACTCTTTGTTTGGACAGTTCTCCAATACACTGACACTACAAGCCATTGCAGGGGTGCTCTTAAAACTTTTTTTTTTTTTTTGCCCTACTCCAGATGGGACAGGAAATGTTGCATGGTTCTGTCATGGTAACTTCCAGGAAACAAAATTACCAGTGAGTAATTCTTTTTTGTAGGACCTGTCAGAGATCCAGTGAAAGAACCCAGGTGGTGACAGATCATTGAGAAGGTAATGGCTTACCAGTAATCACAGGATGGCTTTGGTGTATTCATTTGCGTGTGTCAAAATGTCACCTTCTCTTGGAACAGTAGGAAGCTCCTGCTGGGGCAAATCCCAGAAAATGCTATGGGTTGTGCTCTAGAACCGTCATTTTATTTTTTACTCTTCCCTCTTAATAGCAGTGAAGACCCCCAACAAACTGATATGCTGCAGATTTTAAATCCAAAAAGCAGGTGACTGTATGCTGCAGATGGTATCTGTGGGGTGTAGCTGGGATTTCTTAATATCCTACATGTCTGTACTGTAAAATACTACAAATTTTCAACAGCAGCATTTCTGCGATGTGAACATGCTCTTAAGGATTACTCTAGTTAAAACGTTTTATGTCCTGAACGGTTGGTACATAACAAGGGATTTAAGTTGGCACAATCTAGAGCCTCTTACAGCAAATATAGAGCACTATGTCACAGGATACCATATGGAAGTTGTAAGCCTGCCTGTATCAGATCTTGCATTTAAGCTAGAGGCGGCCTAACAGGGCACTAGAGCTTCCATTCAAGGGGGCAGTTTTTGCTCTGATATTGTAATCACTTATATCAAAGCTACAATTGCATAGAGAAAGTTCTGCGCCAACTCCTTCCAGGTGTTTGTTTTGTTTTGTTTTTTTTGACTGAGCATATAACTTCTCTAATATTCCAGGTTCTTCTCCGGGTGACTCCATCAAAGCTGGAAGGGAGTTAGTGAAGTCTACTGTGGATCCTCCAGGGTTTGGTTTCTGATAAGGGAGGAAGGAGTCCCTTTCTGGATGATGTGAGGATGTCCCTGACAAGCCGTCCTCCTGAATAATGGTCTTGTTCCATGGAGTCGTCTCAGCAGTTCAGGCTTCTTTACTGTCCTTCTCCAGGACTCTCATTCTTTGGGTGCTAGAAGAGATGCATGTCTTTTCTACTAGAAGGATTTGAAATAAAACTTTGACATCTCAGAATTTCTTTGTCAATTTGAAGTCCACAATTTGGTTGTCTGGTTGCAGGAACCATATTGAATAAAGCCACTGGTTAAAGGAACCTGTTGCCTCAGAACAGCACCATAAACTAAGCTAGGGCTCATGACCGTGTATTAAGCGTGAATGGAGTGAATGGAGTCAATGAAGGGTAACAGACCTTCATTGATGCATGCACATATAGATACTGCGTATCGATGCACATGAGAAATATACCGCTGCATGCTCTAGTTCTGTTTGCCACACAGCGTGAGCCCTATACATTTGTATAGGCTGCATAAGAAACTCTGTACATATGCAGTACATTGTCTTGTGCATCTCTGCTCTGAACCTTTAAAATTAATCTCTCCATGTCTGTGTCATAAGGGGCCATGTGCAATACACCCAAGGTCTATACATCGTCCCTGCCGGCAGACCCGTGTTACCTGACACAAATGGAAAGGGATGGGTATAACAATTGCTTTCCAGTCCCCAGAACAGCAGTTACTTAGTTTATGGTTCTCTTCTGAGATGACAAGTTTCCTTTTAGGGTACACTGATATGCAATGGAAAAATTCCCATCAAAAGCTGCAGCATTGGTTTGGGTCTGCTGTCGGCAGATTACTAGTATAGTTTCTGATGTGGAAAGGAGGTGGATTTCTGCCACAGAAAATCCATAGCCTTTCCACTACATGTAATTGTACCCTTAAGGGGAAGGCTTCACTGTTCTACTCACCGCATTGTAGTGTAAGCATGCATAGGATGTGAGCATGGGCTTTTGCTTCAACGCTGAGGTGTAACTTGAAGCTCTTGAGGCCCAATGCAAAGTCTCTAATGGGGCCCCCAACTAGAATTCTTAGTTCATAGTACTGGGCTCCCTATATGGGGAAGAGGTCTGCAAATCATGTCCTTTGAGGAACAGTTAAAGGATCTGGCAATGTTTAGCTTGTGAAAAAAGACAGAGGGGAGACTTAATAGCGGTCTACAAATATCAAAGTCTGAAGAATATGCGGCTTGTGAATGTACCCTTATGATGATTTTTAGCTCATATACTGCAAAATGACTGGCACTATTTACTGCCTCTTTGCTACTGTGCACTGTCACCATTATACCGTTGTATGAAAATCATGGCACTATTAGTGCTGCTGTCCAACAGTTGTCACACTGTAATTCCAGCTGCAAAGTAGCACACATTATATAGTACTGTAGTGGCCCAGCGAGTCCTACAGAACATTTACGCACACTTGTCCTGTCTGTATGCCAGCCATGGATACGGAAGGTGCCACCTGTGGGGGAGACCATGTGTCTTCCCCCACTCTGCTCTAAGCATAGAGCAGGTCTCTCATTGGCTGACAGCCAAGCTTAATTTTACTGATGCAGAGCCCAAGGGCAGGAAGCAAAGATACAAGTCCCTATGCAAGAGTGCTGGAAGAACAGTTATAAAAGGAAGTGAAGCAGAGCAGTTAGTCAGACTCAGCCAGGAGTGAGTAAGGAGAGGTTGCAGTTCTGTGGTTTGAGAGGAGTAGTTCAGTGAGTTATTGTTACCCAAGGTAGAGTGTGGTGATCATTCCACTCCCTTGGCATCCTGCAGCAGAGAACAGACGTTCCTTTCTGGAGTCCATCTTCATCTAACAGTTCTAGCTTACCTGGTGAAGTTGAAGCCAGGATTTGCAGTACAGCCACTTGTCCCTCTGCTTCATAAAATCCTACAGACAAACTAAACTGTTTCTTCTAAACTCACTAGTGGGAAAATTTGTCTAGTAAATCAATCTTCAGGAAAATAAGAGCGTGTTGAAGTCAGAGTATCATCAAGTCAATATTGCTGTATCTTGCCTGCTTAATACTGTATCCTTTGTATACCTGACAAATGCATCTACAGTGAGTTGTGAAGTTAACCTGCTCCATATACTAGATAGTAAATCTGCTCACTCACAGATTGCTAAACTGGACTCGTCTGTTATTTCTGCGACATCATCCAATGTCCAATTAAAGTGAGTCACCGTGACAAGGACTAGGCCTCTGCCCATACATATACAGTAAGTTCATTGTGGCGTTACAGTGCCACTGCCAAGTATTTCAAAAGCTCTAAAGCTCCACCATACATTCCTCACTTTCAGCAACTCATGTCCATCCAGCTATCCCATCTCCTGCTCTTTTCATTAAATATCTGGGCTTACTTTTACTTTATGCTCTGCTCCTTTCTCTGTCCTAGTACAGCAGCTGCTTTCATCTATCCTCTTGCTCTTGGAGGACGGGTGGGATTCATTTGTCGGCTGCTTCCCCGTCTCACAGTGTTGATCCCGAGGCTAGCAAGAGGGAGCTTATGCCAGAACTTTTGGCCTGCAAGCCAGCAGTAATATAACTAAGCAGCCCTGGACAACTCACTGGGAATCTACCTGGTCAAAGTGCCAGTCAAGGACTGGCTTAGCAAGTGCTTTTGTACCTCTGTACTTGGTGAATGCCTCTTGCCTTTTCTTAACTCTTATTGCAGTCAGGCAGTAGGAAATATGCATAAGTAAGGCTTTGATTAAATAGACCCCATGATACCACACAAGGGTTAATTGATTTGCTTTGCACATAACCTTCCGCAACTATTTGATTTTGAAGGAGGAACACCATCTTTCTGATGTGACATGCACAGGTCTAAAAAGCAGGTTTAAATAAAGCCAGAATGCTGCACACAGGGTGACACCAGACAGGGTGCAAGGGACCACAGCTTTCTCAAGAGTGTGGTGGTGGGCTAAATTTCCATGGCTCACCACGTTGACTGAACTAGTGTTGTGAGAACAAGTACAAAATGGAAGGCCCATTTTCTGGCTCAGGGACAGGATGTGGCAATGACACGGTGTCACTTACTGGTTCAGCAAACAAGGAGTTTCCAGCCAATGAAACACATAGTATATGTGGCAACTGGGAACCACCAAGCAAATGTCTGATCACAGGCAGTCACCAGCCTTGGCGCTGTTGCTTATTGTCAAGGGAAGGATTCCACTCCATGACTGCAGTGAAACTTCAATTTTACCTGGAAAATATGCACCTTTCTATTATCAATCAGAAACCAGGAGGTGGAGCTGCCACATTCTCTGGAGGTATTCGCTCCTCCACAGAGGACCAGCAGGGCTTCTCTGAAATTCATCATAACCTTATAATCCTACGACAATTAGGCAGAACCCAGCTTAACTTCTTCCACACTGGCGCCTTACTCTGCCTCATTTCAATGCAGAAGAAAAACTTTTTTTTCATACTCCAAGTATTGCAAACAACTTCAACACCTGCCTACCCTTCACGGCACCCAAGCCCCTCCCACCAAGGTCCTGAGGGCACACAATACTTTAACGTTACGAACAAAATACAACATATGGGGCATAAATCACATCCTTACACTACTATAGATCCCAATCTGTTTCCCCAACAATGGCGTCATCAGGGGTCGGGGGCAATATGCAGTAACTCGCATATCATTTGAATTAACCAGTGAAGGCAAAGTGATCATAGATTATGGGTAAATAACCAATAAGATGAAACAAAATATAAATGGATGACATATGACGATTATCCCATGGAGAATCGTCCCTCCATTTTAACCGATCAATGATGGCAATGTTTACATGATGTATCTATACATGAACCAATTGGAGGCCGATGCTGGAGCCAGTGTATGATGGAGATTCAAGTGTCCGTTTATAGATCCATTGTGCATGCATGTAATTGCAGATAATGATAAAAGACAAGAGCAGTCAAAGTATATTAGTTATGCATGCTCACTGCATCACAGCCGGTCCTGACGGAGATCTGGAGCTGTGTATGCGTATCAAGTTGACAAAGTCATTAATAGTATGGTGTACAGCAGTGAACTCTACTGGGCTTCATGTGGGGCAGAGTGTTAAGGCAGCAGAATGCAGTCCAAAACGCTTACTCACAACCTTGGCTGCATTCAAACGAACGTATATCGGCTCGGTTTTCACGCCGAGCCGATATACGTTGTCCTCGTGTGCAGGGGGGGGTGGGAGGATGGAAGAGCCAGGAGCAGGAACTGAGCTCCCGCCCCCTCTCTGCCTCCTCTCCGCCCCTCTGCACTATTTGCAATAGGGAGAGGCGGGGTGGGGGTGGGGCTAATTCTCAGACCTTAGCCCCGCCCCATCCCCTCCCCATTGCAAATAGTGCAGAGGGGCGGAGAGGAGGCAGAGAGGGGGCGGGAGCTCAGTTCCTGCTCCTGGCTCTTCCATCCTCCCCCTCCCCCTGCACACGAGGACAACGTATATCGGCTCGGCGTGAAAACCGAGCCGATATACGTTCGTCTGAATGCAGCCTGAAGGTTACAGGTTCAATCCCCACATGGTTCAGGTAGTTGGCTCAACGTTTACTCAGCCTTCCAAGGTCAGTAAAATGAGAACACAAATTACCTGAAAGCACTGCAGAATAAGTTGGTGTTAAACAAATAACAACTCCCTTCCCTGAACTAATGAGTATTCAGCCATAAGTTCAGAATTTTTTTTTTGTTTTCATTTTCTTCATTCTCTCCAATAAAGAAACATAACTTTTTAATTTTGTTCATCGACATGGCTGTATGAGGATTTTTTTTCAAGATACAACTATATAGACCCGGGAGACATCCATCCTGTAATAGCAGATCTTGAGAATCACAAGGTAGGTGCAAAGGCGAGAGCCAGGAACACAACCGGTTTCGGGGTCTTCATTGAGAATTTATTAGAGATGAGCGAGCATACTCGTCCGAGCTTGATGCTCGTTCGAGTATTAGGGTGCTCGAGATGCTTGTTACTCGAGACGAGCACCACGCGGTACTCGTCTCGATTAAACGAGCACTGACCATTGAATTCAATGGAGCCGGCAATACAGCCGGCTCCATAGAAAGTAATGGGCTGCCGGCGATCGTGAGATGAATTGTCGGGAAGGGCTTAAATATATAAGCCCTTCCCTGCAATTCATCCAGAAATGTGTAAAAAAAAAATATATATATATACTCACCTGGTCCCGGCAGACGGAGATCAGCGCAGCTGGCGGCAGTCCTCCTGAACTGCTCTGCCTCTGATTGGTCAGAGTCATTCAGCTGAGAGCTGCCCCTGAGCCAATCAGAGGCAGCACTCACTCACCCATTCATGAATTCATGAATGGGTGTGAGTGAGATCTGCCTCTGATTGGTCAGGTTGTGACCAATCAGAGGCAGCTCATTCAGCAGGCGGGGATTTTAAAGCCCCGGCTGCTGAATATTACTCGCAGCTGTTCAGAGCAGTTCAGGAGGACTGCCGCCGGCCGCGCTGAACTCCGTCTGCCGACAATTCATCCCGCGATCGCCAGCAGCCCATTGCTTTCAATGGAGCCAGCTGTATTGCCGGCTCCATTGAATTCAAATGGGCTAACATCGTTCTGCCGGGACAAGGTGAGTATATTTTCTTTTATTTTTACACATTTCTGGATGAATTGCAGGGAGGGGCTTATATATTTAAGCCCTTCCCGACAATTCATCCTGCGATCGCCGGCAGCCCATTGCTTTCAATGGAGCCGGCTGTATTGCCGGCTCCATTGAATTCAATTGGCTAACATCGTTCTTCTCTGCCACAGCTGTTACAGCTGTGGCAGAGGAGAACGATCTTTACTCTGACAGTAGGGGGGGGGTCTCATTCTTGCCACTATTGTGGCTTAGTAGTGGGACCTGGGAACTTGAGATGCAGCCCAACATGTAACCTCTCGCCTGCCCTACCCGTACCCTGCCCTACCCGAAATGAACTCTCAAGCATCACTGAAAGTTCGACTCGAGTAACGAGCACCCGAGCATTCTGGTGCTCGCTCATCTCTAGAATTTATACATCTGCACTTCTTGAGGGTCTGAAAGTTTGGACACCTACTGGGTGATCTATATCTGAAGGTGGTCATATATACTATATCAGCCAACAACTGTTGGGATTTGCTGATTATCTAAAATATATGGTGGCCTCCTGATTCTCACCGATGGCAATAGTTGGAGGAGATCAGGATGGAGCCGCTGGATTTCCACTGCTGATCGATCCTTTTGTTCTCAGGAGATGGGATGTTGTCAGAAGTGTCCAACAGCGACTTTCTCCCCCTCTATATTCAGAACACTCAGCCAAACTTATGTGTGTTTGGGGGTGTTGGGCGAAATAACTGTTGTCAGCTAAACAAGTGGCAGACAGTTACTGTACTAGTGTGTATGGGCAGCCTTAGGCTGGATTCACACGAACGTATATCGGCTCGGTTTTCACGCCGAACCGATATACGTCATCCTCATCTGCAGGGTGGGGGGGAGGATGGAAGGGCCAGGAGCAGGAACTGAGAGGGGGCGGGAGCTCAGTTCCTGCTTCTGGCTCTTAGCCCCACCCCCGGCCCTTCTCTCCCCATTGCAAATAGTGCAGAGGGGCGGAGAGGAGGCAGAGGAGGGGCGGGAGCTCAGTTCCTGCTTCTGACTCTTCCATCCTCCCCCCCCCTGCACACGAGGACAACGTATATCGGCTCGGCATGAAAACCGCGCCGATATACGTTCGTCTGAATGCAGCCTAACACATAAGATATGGTAGATAATGTGACCCCATGCAGGACTGGTTGTGGAGGGTAGGTAGATTCCTCCTATGTGGAGGAGCAGGAAGAGTCTCACCTGCTGGGGATTAATTCATTCAGAGGGCGGATATATAAGGGGAAGCCAGGAGGGCAGTTATCAGCCTGGAGACACAGAAAGCTGGTCTGTGGGAGAGCAAGAAGTGAGTAAGGGGGCTGAGCAGGGGTGTAGAGGGTGAGGTTCTACCACTGCCCTGGAGGGTTAGAGGCATCACAAGTTCTCTGCACTATATCAGGGGACTAGTACTATAAATGAAGTATAAGGGTGTGATCACATGTGCAGGTTTTCTTCAGGTTTCTTGATGTGGTGTTTAAAGACAAAACTAGGTGAGGATTGTAAAATGGAGAGACTAAGGCCGCCTGCAGATGGTCAGGTCCCGCTGTGAGAATTCTCCCACAGCTCTGGCTCTTTCATGTGCGGGCAGCCGGTGCATGTGCAGACCGGAGCTGGCCGCCGGGGAATGAGATTTCTTTGAGGGGCATGCTGCGATTTTGTTTGCCGCGTGAGATTTTGCACTGCCAAATCACGGTCGTCTGCCTAGGATTGCATTTGCTAATGCAATCCTGTGGCAGTTTCCACAGGTGGAAACTCAGTGGAAAATCCTGCAGTGGAATTTCCGTCTGTCTGCAGCAGCCTAAGGCTGGGTTCACACAGGGTGGATTTGCCGCGGTTTTGCCGCGTGGAATTTTGCCGTGGCCGCTAATCTCGGGATTAGCCAACCGTGTGGATGAGATTTCTCAGAAATCTTGTCCACACGGGATGGCCAATCCACTGCGGTAAGTCAGGCTGGAACGGCGGCGTTTCGGAATATGCAGCATATCTGTTTCTTTTCTTTCCACCGCGGCCGCGCTCTCCTCTATGGGAGCGCCGGCCGCAACGGAAAAGCAAGCGGTCGGCCCGCTTCAAAGCCGCCGCGGGTTTTTCTGAGGCGGTTCTCCCGTCGGAAATCTTGCGGCTTTTGCTGCGGCCAAATTGCGGGATTTCCGCCGGGAATACGCCCTGTGTGAACCCAGCCTTAAGGGTAGCTATAACTTTTTGTTTGTTTTTGTTTCTGCTCATGGGGGGGAAAACTGCAACTTGTTCTATTTTGGTGCAAGTCTTGCATAGATGGGTTGCATTGACATCAATGGAAGCTATCTGCCCTGCGGCCTGTCTGTAGTGAGCAATGCACATGGGCCACTGTATCCGTGTCATTGCCTAGTGATAGCGTGTCACACACTGTACTACGTGTGTGTGATGGCTGGCATATCTGCAGTGCAGAGGCTGAAGGCACACGAAGCCAGCGGACAGATATGAGGGGCTCACCGCCAGAGCACAGTTGGGTTCCGGTTGTGAAATCTCGCAGCTGGAATCTGACCCACTCGTGTGCGTTTGACCTTAGTGATATTGTATAGGAAGTGCTGGATGGGCAAGAATGTCTGTTTAAATTCTGTCAGTACTTGCACCCTAGCTAACCATTTTACTCCCAAATTGGTTGTGATTACACCTTTTCAAATAAACGGCTTCTATTTCAGTTTTATTTTTATTTTTTGACAAAAATCTGACTGAAATATCTGTGTAACTCTACCCTATGGCTGGGTTCACACTGGGCGGATTTGCTGCGGAAGTTCCGTCCAGAATTTCGCCATGGCAAATCCGCCTGCAGCCTCTAATCCCAAGATTAGCCAGCCATGTGGACGGGATTTCTCTGAAATCTCGTCCACACAGGACAACGAATGCACAGCGGCAAAGTTGGCAGAAGCCGGCGCTGCGGCATGGATTCGCCGGCCGCAGCATGTTCATTTTTTTTCCTGCGGCTGTGCTCTCCTCTATGGGAGCGCCGGCCACAGTGGGAGAGCGTGCGGCCAGGCCTCTTCAAAACCTGCGGCTAAGTGCCGCGGGATTTGAAGCAGCGCTTTTCCTGGCAGAAATCTTGCGGTTTTTCGCTGCGGCTAAACCACGAGATTTCTGCTGGGATTCTGGCATGTGACCTCAGCCTTAATGGTAGAGTATGTGTATCATAAATCCACTTGGCTTTATTTTGAAACAAACTTTTTTTTTTTTTTCTTTAGGCCGCCTGCACACGAGCGGAAATCCTGCCGCGGGATTTCCGCCGCTGAAAGTTTGCATAGGAGTGCATTAAAATACGCACTCCTATGCAGATGGCCGCGGTTTGGCCGCGTGAAATCTCGCGCAGCAAACAAACCGCGGCATGTCCTAATTTTCTGCGGGGCACGCACTCACCCGGCCGCCGGCTCCGGTCTGCGCATGCGCCGGCTGCGCGGCAGCCGGCACATGAAAGAGCCGGGGCCGCCAGGCGCGGGTGAGTACGCGCTCGTCCCTGCAGGCGCTCGGGTCGGATCGCGCGGCGAGAATTCTCGCTGCCTGATCCGACCCGCTCGTCTGCAGGCGGCCTTAAGTACAGCACCAATCTTTCAAAGTTTTAGTAGCCACCAACTCCTCTTTGAAGGGCATGGATTTTTTGTGAATTTCACACTCTGCCTTGAAGGAGTAAAACTTGCAGTGTAAATTGACTGTGTAAAATATTTTGTCTCCCCCACCCGTCAGGGGTTTTCTAATGCATAAACATGCCCTAAAACTGTAAATGACTTGCATATAAAGTGTGGAGAGTTATTGCTTTTTATGTTTGTATTTCCAAACTCCCTTCCCGATAGGAAATATATAATCCTAATTTTTTTTTTTTTTAAAGCAATGCCCTCTCGCGTTGAAGCAGTTTCATCAGATATGCCTTGTGAGGGAACTTCAGCTCCTGAGACTCTGCCAGCAGAGGACAGTAAAGGTTCATCTGCAGAAAATGAGGCTACTGAAAGTGCAAATGTAGACACCGATGCTCTTCCCGTGGGTGACAGGCCTCCAGCCGCGGAGACCGATGCTCTTCCCGTGGGTGACAGGCCTCCAGCCGCGGAGACCGATGCTCTTCCCGTGGGTGACAGGCCTCCAGCCGCGGAGACCGATGCTCTTCCCGTGGGTGACAGGCCTCCAGCCGCGGAGACCGATGCTCTTCCCGTGGGTGACAGGCCTCCAGCCGCGGAGACCGATGCTCTTCCCGTGGGTGACAGGCCTCCAGCCGCGGAGACCGATGCTCTTCCCGTGGGTGACAGGCCTCCAGCCGCGGAGACCGATGCTCTTCCCGTGGGTGACAGGCCTCCAGCCGCGGAGACCGATGCTCTTCCCGTGGGTGACAGGCCTCCAGCCGCGGAGACCGATGCTTCATCTAAAGTGAATGATTCCCCATTAGTGAACAGTGATGCATCATCCATAGAGAATCAAACTCCTTTAGTGGCTCCAGTCTCCAAAAATGGGTCTTCATCTACTAATGCTTCAGCAACAGAGAATGAGTCACAAAAGGCTTCATCTGCAGAGAACGATGCCCTGTCAGTGGGCAGTGAAGCTTTATCCACAGAGAATCAGACTCCTACAGTGGAAACTGGGGTTGGTAAGTCTAATTTGAGGGTTGTGACCCTGGACCAAACACTCTTTACGTGAACTGAACAATTCATGAGCGGTTCTGTGGATGAGTGGAGTAAGAGTTGGCATTGTATTTTGCTGTGATGGAATGGTGACACGAGCATTCAAGCATTCTGATTGTTTTCAGAGGATGAGTCTCCTGTAACATGGCTATCACTCATGTAGCTGCATGGGGTGCAATTGCAACCTGGCTTCTAAGTTGGGGGGTCCTACAAGGCCCACTTGTCACATTAATTAAGACAAACTTCAAGTTTCATCACTTAGTCACCTAACACAGCTGTATGACAGCCCAACTCCCCCTTGTCTGTCTGCACTGCGGTTTGACTGCTGGCTACAAAGGAGATGTTGGGCTCTGAGGCTGTCAGGTTAGATGACTGAGCTTTTGTGAGAAAATCAAACTCTATCACCATGCTTAGTCACCTGACCCAGCAGTAGAAGAGCCCAACCTATCCTGTGTCTCTAGCATTCAGGTGGCAAATGGAAACGAGGAGTTGGGTAACACCAGGTAGCCAGATAATCTACTAGGATAAGGGACAATGTTACTGAGGGAGGGGGTACATTTGGTCGTAGCTTAACTAGGCTTAAAAGGCTGTGTGGGCACTGTTATTAAAGGGACTGTCTTGAGTTGTGTATCTTTTTTTTTTTTTTTTTCTTTTACTTGATGCTCATCTTGTCTGAAAGAAAAATAAGCCATGCTCCAATCCCGCTAGTGATGACATAGTAATGGGGTGCAGTCAGCCTGCATATGGGGCGTCGCAGGCTACTGCAGCCGATCAGAGCTCAGTGTTAAAACTCTGAATTCTACAATTAACTGCTGCACTGAGTGATGACTCACATGGAAGCTAACAAACCTGTAAATTGTGTCTTGGGGAGTCAGGAGTCTGCATAGAATATTTTATTTTGGCATGGAGAGCATGTCTCCAATACATTGAATTCACAAGCCATTGTAGGGATGCTTTTAAACTAGATTACCAGTGAATATTTGTTTCGTCTTGTAGGACCTGTCAGTGATGTTCCATCCAGAGAAAGAACACAGGAGGTAACAGATAATCAATAATGAGGTAATGACTGACCTGTAATCACAGAATAGCCAATGAATATACCAAAGCTGAGTCCCATCCTAGCAGCAGGTGACAGGAGCCTAATGTCTTGTTTGCTATACATGGACCTTTCTACCTGTATTTTTGTTCGGGTCGTTCATCCTTGTAGTTACTGATGTGGAATTTAAAAATTCCCCCTTCACTTGGAACAGTAAGAAGCTCTTGTAGAGCACCTCCCAGTGGTCCTGCCTGCAGCAGAAAATGCTGTGACTCTAATTTAGCCTTCCCTTTAATAGCGATGAAGACTCCAACATAAACTGATATGCTGCAGACTTTAAATCCAAAAAAGCAGGCCAATGTATGCTGCAGATAGTATCTCTGCAGTGTGAATGGCATTTCTTAATATCATACACATTGTCTGTACTGTAAAATACTGCAGATTTTTGGTGGTAGCATTTCTTCAAGATGAACATGCCTAAAGGATGACTCTGGTTAAAGCATATTGTTATGCCCTGAGGAGTTGGTGCATAACAGGGGATTTAAGTTTACACAATCTAAAGGCTGTTACAGCAAATGTGGATCAGCATGCCACAGGATACTATATGGAACCTGCCTGTATCATGTCTCACATCTAAGCTAGCAGCAGCCACAACAGGGTACTAGAGCTTCCCTTTAACCCCTTGAGTGGCACGCCCAGAAATTTTCCGGGACGCGCTCCACTGCCCATAGCGATATAGCCCGGAAGATTTCCGGGCTATGTATCGCTATGGGAGCTGCAGAGCACAATGCCACAAGCTGTGGCATTGTGCTCTGCCTGCACAGTCCCACAGAGAACAAAGCAAGGGCTTTGAAAAACCAGCAGAAGATATTGCCGATCTGCCGGCAATCTCCTGCTTCTAAGTCTCCTGCTTTGTTTATAGGTTGACATAGAGACCATCGGCTTGTCAGAAGCAAGCCAATGGTCTCTGTGGCAGGGAGAGCTAGTGCTTGGCTGTCAGATGACAGCTAGGTACTAGCTCTTACAGCAGAGATCAGAGAAAACCTCCGATCTCTGCTGTGTTAACCCTTTACATGCTGCAGTCTGTCACTGCAGCATGTAAAGGGCTGTCACCATCGGACCCCCGGAATGTGATCAGGGGGTCCTGATGGGTCCCTGTGGAAGTCCCCTAAAGGGACACAAAAAAAAACAAAAGGAAAAATTATATAAAAAAAAAATAAAAACACTTGTCTCCCTTTACTTGGTAAAAAAATCAAAAATAAAATCACATGTGGTATCCGTGTGCGTCATAATGACCCAGAGAAGGAAGTTAATGCATTATTTAACCCCTTAATGACATGGCCCCATTTCTTTTTTTTCCTCCTCCCCCCCCCCCCCCCCCCCCTCCTGTTTAAAAAATCCCAACTTGTCCTGCAAAAAACAAGCCCTTATATGGTCATGTCAATGGAAAAATGAAAAAGGTTATGGCTCTTGAGACGCAACTGCAAAATTAGTTGAAATTCAATGATTAGACCATTTTAAAAAACCTGCCCTGGTGGGTCTGACAGGGTGGTAGGAAACCCGCCACTCAAGGGGTTAAGGGGGCTGTTTTCAGCAATAAATTCTCCTTTTGCTCTGATATTGTAATCTCTTAATTATATCAATGTTACAACCCCACATAAAGTTTCATTCCATTCTGACAACTCCTAGGTGCACGGGTGTATATAATTTTTTTTTTTTTATTATTATTTTTAAACCATGATTAACTTGTTCTCTAATGTCCCAGGTTCTTCTCGTGACTCTATGAAAGCTGGAAGTGAGTTAGTGAAATATTCTGTGGATCCTCCAGTGTTTGGTTTCTGATAAGCCAGAAGTCCCTTTTTGGATGATGTGAGGATGTCCCTGACGAGCAGTCCTGAATAATGGTCTTGTTCCATGGAGTCTCCTCAGCAGTTTGGGCCTCTATACTGTCCTTCTCCAGGACACTCATTCTCTCTGGGTGGTAGAAGAGCTGCCTTTCGTTTCTACTGGCAATTTTTGAAATAAAACGCGAAGTTCTGAATTTCTTCAAGTTTAGTTAACTATTTGGTTGTCTGACTACAGGAACTGTATTGAGTAAAAATTGGTTAAAGGGAACTTGTTTCCTTGGAACAGCAACATAAGCTAAGTTATGGTACTGTTCCAAGAGGCGAAAGGGAGTTGGGATATAATTGTTGGGGGTGGTGATCAAGGGTCTATCTCAGTCCATACAATGCAGTTGCCAGCTGTGTCTTACAGCTGGTACATACACACAACCACTCAGCATCACCATTTATCGCTGTGTGGGTTTTTTTTCCTCCAACTCGGCACATTAAATAGTGCCACTGCAAAGTACAACTCTCCCCACAAAAAATAAGCTTGCAGATGGCTATGTTGATAGATAAGAATTATAAATTTTTAGACATAGGTACGGGAAACCAAAAATGAAGGGGGGGGGGGGGGGAGATTTCATTAGCTAGCTGTTAAGGTGTTCATAAATGGCTGCACATCAAATTGGAAGAATGTCTGTCTAGTGGGGTACCACTTGGGCCAAGTGGCGCTCAATATCTTTATAAAACTAGATGAAGAATTAAGGGGAAAAACTCATCAAATTTGCCAGGACACCAAGCTAGGAGGGATAAGAGTAAGGCCAAGCTCACACAACCAGGTTGAATTCTGCATGTGGATAGTTTAGCAAATGAGCAAGGAAACAAATCGCAAATGGTTGCATATGCGTGCATTGTTCTGTGGGTTAACATGTATGGACAGGGTATTGTTCGCACAGAAGAAAGATTGCAAGCAGGGAATGACCTCAAAGTGGCCAACCACCTAGAAACACCCTTCTATCGCTCAGGCAGCATTCCATCGTGCTGTGATGAGAGCCCTCAGAATGGGATGCTGCTCGCTTGGCTGGATTTATACTAATTATTTTGGAAATAGTGTAAACAATTAAAAATAAAAATTCTAGAAGAATAAGCAGAGGTTGCGGACAGTAGTCTGGATGTGTTTTCTAGACTATGCCCTGCATTGTCTGCCAACAAACTCCTGCTTTCTTTATTCCATTATCTGGTCCCCTAGCAACTCATGTACAAGTTCACATCTATACACAATGTTACTTGCATATGCACTGCGGATCAAGTGCATCCATAGAGATCAAAACCTTTTATACTGCTTTTAAGTTGGAGAAATGAAAAGTCCTGTATCAGGGCAAAGAAAATGAAAAAATGCACATTATAGAATGGGAGGAATCGGGCTAAGCAGCAGCGCATGTGAAAAAGACTTGGGTATACAAATAGACTACAGACAGAACATGCATCAACAGTGCGATGTAGCAACAAAAAAAAGCAAACACAATTCTGGGATGTATCAACAAGAGCATAAACTCTAGATCACATGAGGTAATTATCACCCTCTACTCTTAGGGCTTCTTTAGGCGACTGTATATTGGCTCGGTTTTCACGCAGAGCTGATATACAGTGTCCTTGACTGCAGGGGGGGAGGTTGGAAGAGCCAGGAGCAGGAACTGAGCTCCCGCCCCTTCCCCACGCCTTGCCCCTATTTGCAATAGGAGGGGTGGGGTTAAGTGCTGATACTTAGCTCCGCCCCTGCTTTGCCCCTCCTATTGCAAATAGTGGAGGGGGGGCGGGAGCTCAGTTCCTGTTCCTGGGTCTTCCATCCTCCTTCGCCTGCAGACAAGGACACCGTATATCGGCTCGGCATGAAAACTGAGCCGATATGTGGTCGTCTGAATTAGCCTTCAGTCAGACCTTATTTGAAATACTGTTCAGTTGAGAGAAGAGGATGATGAGTGGTCTGCAAATCATGTCCTAGGAAGCACAGTTGAAGAATCTGGAAATGTTTAGCTTGCAAAAAAGACTGAGAGGAGACATAATAGCTGTCTACAAATATGTGAAGGACTATCGCAATGCAGAGGGATCAGCCCTATTTTTGCTTTCACAAGGAAAGACTAGAAGCAATGGGATGATACCGAAAGGGAGGAGACACAAATTAGATATTAGAAGAAAAACTCTCTGACAGTAAGGGTGATGAGTGGAACAGGATGCTACGGGAGGTGGTGAATTTTCCTTCAATTGAAGTCAAACAGGCTGGAAAGACATCTGTCTGGGATGATTTAGTGAATGTAGCACTGAGCAGGGGGTTGGACCTGTTGACCCTGGAGGTCCCTTCCAACTCTACCACTCTATGATTCACTGTCCTGATTCTGCAGCCACTTTCATCCATCCTCTTGCTCCTGAAGGACCAGCAGGGTTAATTTCTGTTGGCTACTTCCTATCCTGACAAGAGGGTAGGGCCAGAGTACTTTTGGTGATTTTTTTTTTTTTTTTTAATTTTTTTTTCGCCCCCAGCCCCTTTACAGCTGTTGTCATGGAACTAATGCCTAAGCTGTTGGACTAGTGCCCAAGAGTAATATAATTAAGCAGCCCACTGGCAATCTGCCTGACCAGACAAGTTGCTGGCCTGGTTTACCAGTTGGTTTTGTACCTGGGTACTTGTTGAAGGCCTCTCGCATTTAATCTTAACCCTTGTATTGTACCTGTTTTTATAGTGCAAGGCTGAGATAAATAGACCCCATGGTACTGTGGTGCCCAACTATGGAGGAGTTGGTGACCACGGTGGCGATAGATCCACTGCTCTCCTCCTTATCATGGCAGCAACTGACAAAGTATTTAAAATGGAATCGATGTCAAACTTGTGACGCCAGCCTGAATACAGGTCAAAACCTGTTTCAGGCAAAATGATAAGCAAAAATGGTTAAATTAAAATAAAATGGGGGTGATAGTCCTCCTGGAGAGTAGTGTGGTACCTGAGTGCCGATGGTGACGTGGTGAGAAGGGATTCCAGGAGTCACGATGAACCATGAAACAATAAACACTTTATTTACGAAGGAGAATCTTGAGTGGCTAACACGTTATACAATGGGCATCACTCTACTCCCTCAGATGGAAAAATCCATGCCAGCACAGTAATCACATCTGTATGCTCAGAAAAATAATTCCAGAAGCCACATCTGTAGACTTAGGCTTTTTCATAAGTTCAACTACAGGAAATTCTTCTGTACGCTAGGCTTTTATTCCTTCTGTTTCTCTCTCATTCTTTGTTCTGCATTTCTTCTATCTATTTCTTCTTCTTGCTATGGTAATAATTCCACTCACTATATTTCTTTATGCATATAAACTCTGTTTTTCTTTATTTGCTACTATTACGCAAGCTGTTTATTTCCTCCTTGATTAATACATAAACTCGTTCTTCTTTCCTTTTCTTTTTTACTATATAAACTCTCTCATGCTTTCTGTGTCGTCTAAATGCAATCTTTCATTTGTACTCACACTTCTGTTTTATCACCGAACTGTATCTCTCCTTAGCTCTAGTCTTTGCTTTTGCTCACTTCACTCCTTATCTACCACTTCTGTTCTCACTAAATTTTCTCAACCAATTCGTGAGGAGGGGGTGTCCTCCAATAACAGAACAACTATCTCCCTATTACCTGACTAGCCAATAGGGTACAGTGTGATTTACCAGACAGAATATGCATGCAGAATAAACATTTAACATTCTTAAAGTAGTCAGCACATACAGTATTTCAGTAAAACAACTGCATTGCCTTTGCAATGTCCTGCAGCGACCGTGACACGAGGCACACACTGAGGAGATGGTAGAGGTAGAGATACCAACTCCTACCCTGAGGGATGTGCGCAACCTCAGCCAAGGCACCGCTAGGCCTCTTCCAGGCAACGTTGTGAGGGCGATTACCTGAATAAGTGCTGGGGTGAACTTGAAGAATTGTCATGGGTGATGCCACCGTTCCTTTACTCCAACGGATCATCGACCAGCAAATAATAAAGTCCACACATAGTTGAATTAGGAACTTTAATCACTGGGAATGGGCAGTGACTGGAACTTTACTTTTCCACCTTACAACTTCACACAAGTGCAGGAAGAACAGATTAGAGATGTCAGGGAGTACAACACAGGATAAAACTGGGCCTACAGTCTGAGTTATCTGTATGACTCCGCTCCTGGACACACACACCGGAGGAGGACACAACACTCTACTGACACTCACTTGCAGGTGGATACTTGGACATTGCACAGTGGCTCCTTCTCTCACTCTCACTTAGAGTAGGGGTCCTGGAGTTGGAACATACAGGTACGGCTCCTTTGCTTCCATTCTTCACCACATGATGGTTGAAGGTACCCCAATGTGGCCGGCACTCTCCCTCCACACTCTACCATTGAAGAAAATGGACTTTCTAATCTAACCTTTCACTAATATTTATATCTTACATACCCATGTGACTTGACAATTGGTTACAATTTCCAGACATATCCCAGACATTCATAGACATTAACCTCTTACATGCTGCAGCTGTGCAATACACATAACTAACACAAGACAATCTGCACAGAGCATCCACATAAAAGACATGACATGTATGATAGTTATGGAGGGGCCAGATCTATGTACTTCGCGCTACTACACCTTCTGTAGTGGGACACTACAGTACCACATGAGAATTTGCACATAACCTTCCACAATAACTATTCAATTTTGAAAGACGAGCACCATCCTTCTGAAGTGACATGCACAGAAGGACCAACTAGCATGTTGAAATAAAGCGAGAACATTACACATGGGGTAACAAGGGGCTACGGCCTTCTCTAAAGAGAATGGTGCTATGAGGTGAGCTACTTTCCTGTGGTTCACTCTGCTGTACTACTGAAGCAGAGTTGAGAGAACATAGAATCATAGAATAGTAGAGTTGGAAGGGATCTCCAGGGTCATCGGGTCCAACCCCCTGCTCAATGCAGGATTCCCTAAATCATCCCAGACAGATATCTGTCCAGCCTTTGCTTGAACACTTCCATTGAAGGAAAACTCACCACCTCCAGTGTCAACCTGTTCCATTCATTGATCACCCACACTGTCAGAAAGTTTTTTTCTAATATCTAATTTGTCTCTCCTCCCTTTTAGTTTCATCCCATTGCTTCTAGTCTCTCCTTGTGCAAATGAGAATAGGGCTGATTCCTCTGCACTGTGACAGCCCTCCAGATATTTGTAGATAGCTATTAAGTCTCCTCTCAGCCTTCTTTTTTGAAAGATAAACATTCCCAGATCTTTTAACCGTTCCTCATAGGACATGATTTGCAGACCGCTCACCATCTTGGTAATTCTTCTCTGAACTTCTTCAGTTTGTCGATGTCTAATTTTAAAGTGGGGTGCCCAGAACTGGACACAGTATTCCAGATAAGGTCTGACTAAGGAAGAGTAGAAGGGGATAATTAACTCACGTGATCTAGACTCTATCCTTCTCTTAATACATCCCAGAATTGTGTTTGCCTTTTTGGCTGCTGCATCCCATTGCTGACTCATGTTGAGTCTATGATCTATTAGTATACCCAAGTCTTTTTCACATGTGCTACTACTTAACCCAATTCCTCCCATTCTGTGTGTGCTTTTTCATTTTTCTTTCCCAGATGTAGGACTTTGCATTTCTCCTTGTTAAATACCATGCCGTTAGTCGCTGCTGACTGTTTAAGCTTTTCTAGATCTTTTTGAATACTCTCTCTCTCTTTCCTAGTGTTAGCTATACCTCCTAGCTTTGTGTCGATAACAAGTGCAAAATGGAAGGGCCGTTTTCTGGCTCGGGGATAGAAGGTGGTAATAGAAATGTCTCTGGTTCAGTAAGTGAGTATTTTCCAGCCAGGAATAGGCATAGCACGTATGGCAACTGGGAACCTCCAAGCAAATGTCTGATCACAGGCCTTTCTCAGGCCTTGGTCCTGTTGCTTATCATCGATGGAAGTATTCCACTCCATCATGACTGCAGTCAAACATCAACATTATTACCTGGAAAAGTATGATCCTCTCTATTTTCACTCAGGAACCAGGAGGTGGAGCTGCTTGAGTGCCACATTCTCTGGTGGTATTCCCTCCTCCACAAAGGACCAATTGTGTCCAATTCGGCATAGCCTTGTGAGCCTGCGACAACTGGGCAGAACCCAGCTTCAGTACTTCCACACTGGCACCTTGCTCTCCCTCATTTCCAAGCAGATAAAATCTTTTTAGCATACTCAAGGTATTGCCAAGCAACATCAACAGCTGCCTACCTTTGTGGCACCCAAACCTCTCCCACCAAGATCCTGAGGGCACACAATACTTTAACATTGCAAACAAAACATGAACAAAATAAAACATATGGCTCATAACAGTCACCTCCTTAGGCTACCTATGCACAAGTGTGGTAGCCTAAAGATATAAGGCTGTAAAACGTGGCTTGATAACGTGCTCGTGAAAGTGCTATGTTCCCGCAAATGCAAAGTGTTTTCCAGGCAACAATGCCTCTCATTGCTGAAGTTCCGATCCTCTTGCGTGAGTTTCATGAGCGATAGAGAATCGAAAGTGTTTCCTATTGATTTCAATGTGAAACATTGCACTTGCATTCACATCAAACAGCATGCAAGAGCCATGTGAGGCGTTAAAGCTCCCACTTAAATCAATGGGCAATGCATTCCAAGAAATGCAAAATATTAGAACATGCCACGATTTTTTCCAGCACCGCATTGCTCATATATATGTCTCCATTCAAAAGAATGGGGTTTATATTCATGCAAGATTTGTGCGTTTCACAACACACAACTCTCGCAATATTTTCACAGCCTTCTAAAAGTGGCTTTACGTTACCATAGACCCCCGATATGTTTCACCAACAATGGCGTCACCAGGTTGCATATCACTAGTGTTAACCATTTAAGGCACAGTGATCATACATTTTCAGTGAACAACCAGTAGAATGAAACTAAATATAAGTGGACAGAATATGAAGATTATCCAAGAGAGAATCGTCTCCCTGATTTAACCAATCAATGATGGCAATGTTTATATGGTGTATCTTACACATGGACCAATTGGAGGCTGACCCTGGAGCCAGTGCATGATGGAGATTCAAGCATCCGTTATAAGACCCTTTCTGCATGCATGTGACTGCAGATAATAATAAAAGACAAGAGCAGTTAATGCACATAAGTGACACAAGCTCATTACATCGCACCTTGTCCTGAGATACTGAACTGTGGGCCAAGCCATGAATAGTATGGTGTACATCAGTGAACTAATGAGTGTTCAGTAAACAGTTATTAACCATTTAACTACCAGTATTGCTTTCATTTTCATTTTCTTCATTCACTCCGTTCAAGAAACATAACTTATTTTTTCATCGCCATAGCTGTATGGGGATTTTTTTTCCATACATCTTTATAGATCGGGGGACATACATCCTGTAATAGCGGATCTTTAGAAACACAAGTTAGGTGCAAAGGAGAGAGCCAGGAACAGAACCGCTGCTGGAGTCTTCATAGAAAATTTACAGATCTTCACTTCTTGAGGGTCTGAGGGTTTGAATACCTACTGGGGGATCTATATCTAAAGGTGGTCATATATACTTTATCAGCCAATAGTAAAAATATACAGTTAATTAATGCATTTGAGAACCTTGCTATTAGAATGGAAAGAAAGAACAAAGACAAAAAATTCAGAAGGAAAGTAGAGGAGCAAGATACACCGATCACAAACTAAAATGTTTCTAGACAAATTCCCAGAGCATGGGAAACAAACAATGAGAATTGGAGCTCCTAACACAGGAAGAGAAATATGATGTCATAGGCATCATGGAAACATGGTGGAATGATACACATGATTGGAATACAAGGCTTTAAGGATACAACTTATTTATAAGAAACAGACCTAATAAAAGAGAATGTGTTGCGTTGTATGTTAGGAAAACATTAATCTCCACAGAGATTCAAGATTCAGAGCATGGGAGTTCTGTAGAAACTGTTTGGGTAAGAATACAAGGAGAGAACAACAGAAAAGACACCATTGTAAGCATTTTCTATAGGCTGCCTGGACAAGCAGAAGATATGGATGAACTCTTTCTACGTCAGATGGCCAAGTGCTCAAAAAACCATGGCATAGTGATCATGGGAGATTTTAACTATCCGGACATTTTTTGGGAATCTCTCTCAGGTAAAAGTAATGGATGCAACAAATTCTTATCCGCTTTTGCTGACAACTTTATCTTCCAAAAAGTCGAAGAGAAAACAAGGGGATCTGCTATCTTGGACCTAATTATTACCAATAAGGAGGAAATGGTTGAGGAGGTAAGAGTGGCTGGGACCTTAGGAGGCAGTGCTCTCCTTGAATTTTGGAGAACTAGGGGAGGAAGACCTGAGAAAACTCAGACATTAAGTTTGGATTTCAGAAAGGCAGATTTTAATGAACTCAGAAAGAGGATAGGAAGAATCCAATGGCTGAATGTTCTTAAGGACAGAAATGTCCAAGAAGGTTGGAAATACTGCGAAATGAGATTCTCAAAGCACAACCGTTAACAATCCCTAAAAGAAGGAAGAATGGGAAGCATTAAAAGAGACCGGAATGGATGAACACAGAACTTGCACACGTTAAAAAAGAAGAAAAATATGTTTATCAAATGGAAAGAGGGGAGAAATATTTAAAGAAGAATATAATGCGGTCTGCAGAAACTGTAGGGCAAGTGTCAGGAAAGCTAAAGCTAATAATGAATTGAGGCGTGCAACAGAGGCCAAAAACAATGAAAAAGGATTTGGGGGATATGTCAAAAGCAAAAAAAAAAGTCAAAGATGCTATTGGATGCTTACAAGATGAGAATTGTGAATTGGTTAAGAATAGAGATGAGCGAACGTACTCGTCCGAGCTTGATATTCGTGCGAATATCAGGGTGTTCGGGATGCTCGTTACTCGTAACGAGTACCACGCGGTGTTCCGGTTACTTTCAGTTTCCTCTCTGAGACGTTAGCGCGCTTTTCTGGCCAATTGAAAGACAGGGAAGGCATTACAACTTCCCCCTGTGACGTTCAAGCCCTATACCACCCCCCTGCTGTGAGTGGCTGGGGCGATCAGATGTCACCCGAGTATAAAAATCGGCCCCTCCCGCGGCTCGGCTCAGATGCCTTGTGAGTTAGCTGAGGGACAGTGGTATCGTGCTGGAGCTGCTGTAGGGAGAGCGTTAGGAGTTAGTGTAGGCTTCAAGAACCCCAACGGTCCTTCTCAGGGCCACATCTAATAGTGTGCAGTACTGTGTTAGCACTGTAATTTTTTTTTTTTTTTCAAAATTGGATCTGCAGAGCATTGCGCCCTACAATAGGGACAGAAGTGGTGGTTAGGCAGGGAGAGTGTTAGCAGTGAGTGTAGGCTTCAAGAACCCCAACGGTCCTTTCTAGGGCCACATCTATCCGTGTGCAGTACTGTCCAGGCTGCTGTTGGCAGTGTTGCATTTTTTATTTTTTTTCTCAAAACCGGCTGTGCAGACCATTGCACCCGGCATTAATACTACAGGGATAGAATTGTGTAGGCAGGGCCAGAAGACATACATTATTCATTGAATAGACGCAGTGTGGCTTGTCCTTTGAAAAACAAGGGAAAAAATTCTATTTTGCCTGCCTCTGACAGTCCTCAGGGCTCTGGGTACGTGTGTGCTGCGTGCAGAACGTTAAAAAAAATCTGACGCAGCCAGCTACGTTTTACTGCAGGCTTGCGCCAATTTTTTTCCTGCATGGGAAATCCCTGATCTGCTGTAGCGAATAACTTTGCATCACTGCAGTTCTCTGACACATTTGCAGGGCCACAACACAGTTATTACACTTATCAGTATTCATTGAATACACGCAGTGTGGCTTGTCCTTTGAAAAACAAGGGAAAAAATTCTATTTCGCCTGCCTCTGACAGTCCTCAGGGCTCTGGGTACGTGTGTGCTGCGTGCAGAACGTTAAAAAAAATCAGACGCAGCCAGCTACGTTTTACTGCAGGCTTGCGCCAATTTTTTTCCTGCATGGGAAATCCCTGATCTGCTGTAGCGAATAACTTTGCATCACTGCAGTTCTCTGACACATTTGCAGGGCCACAACACAGTTATTAAACTTAGTAGTATTCATTGAATACACGCAGTGTGGCTTGTCCTTTGAAAAACAAGGGAAAAAATTCTATTTCGCCTGCCTCTGACAGTCCTCAGGGCTCTGGGTACGTGTGTGCTGCGTGCAGAACGTTAAAAAAAATCAGACGCAGCCAGCTACGTTTTACTGCAGGCTTGCGCCAATTTTTTTCCTGCATGGGAAATCCCTGATCTGCTGTAGCGAATAACTTTGCATCACTGCAGTTCTCTGACACATTTGCAGGGCCACAACACAGTTATTAAACTTAGTAGTATTCATTGAATACACGCAGTGTGGCTTGTCCTTTGAAAAACAAGGGAAAAAATTCTATTTCGCCTGCCTCTGACAGTCCTCAGGGCTCTGGGTACGTGTGTGCTGCGTGCAGAACGTTAAAAAAAATCAGACGCAGCCAGCTACGTTTTATTGCAGGCTTGCGCCAATTTTTTTCCTGCATGGGAAATCCCTGATCTGCTGTAGCGAATAACTTTGCATCACTGCAGTTCTCTGACACATTTGCAGGGCCACAACACAGTTATTAAACTTAGTAGTATTCATTGAATACACGCAGTGTGGCTTGTCCTTTTGAAAAACAAGGGAAAAAATTCTATTTTGGCTGCAGGCTTGCGCCAATTTTTTTCCTGCATGGGAAATCCCTGATCTGCTGGAGCAAATAACTTTGCATCACTGCAGTTCTCTGACACATTTGCAGGGCCACAACACAGTTATTACACTTAGTAGTATTCATTGAATACACGCAGTGTGGCTTGTCCTTTTGAAAAACAAGGGAAAAAATTCTATTTTGGCTGCAGGCTTGCGCCAATTTTTTTCCTGCATGGGAAATCCCTGATCTGCTGTAGCGAATAACTTTGCATCACTGCAGTTCTCTGACACATTTGCAGGGCCACAACACAGTTATTACACTTAGTAGTATTCATTGAATACACGCAGTGTGGCTTGTCCTTTTGAAAAACAAGGGAAAAAATTCTATTTCGCCTGCCTCTGACAGTCCTCGGGGCTCTGGGTACGTGTGTGCTGCGTGCAGAACGTTAAAAAAAATCTGACGCAGCCAGCTACGTTTTACTGCAGGCTTGCGCCAATTTTTTTCCTGCATGGGAAATCCCTGATCTGCTGGAGCGAATAACTTTGCATCACTGCAGTTCTCTGACACATTTGCAGGGCCACAACACAGTTATTAAACTTAGTAGTATTCATTGAATACACGCAGTGTGGCTTGTCCTTTGAAAAAAAAGGGAAAAAATTCTATTTCGCCTGCCTCTGACAGTCCTCAGGGCTCTGGGTACGTGTGTGCTGCGTGGAGAACGTTAAAAAATTAGACGCAACCAGCTACGTTTTACAGCAGGCTTGCGCCACTTTCTTTCCTGCCTGGGAAATCAAATCACTGGTAATACACCATGCTGAGGGGTAGGGGTAGGCCTATAGGACGTGGACGCGGGCGAGGACGCGGAGGCCCAAGTCAGGCTGTGGGCACAGGCCGAGCCAGTGCGGTGTCCAGGGGTAGAGGCAGGGCCAGACCGAATAATCCACCAACTGTTTCCCAAAGCGCCCCCTCGCGCCATGCCACCCTGCACAGGTCAAGGTGCTCTACGGTGTGGCAGTTTTTCACAGAGACGCCTGACGACCGACGAACAGTGGTGTGCAACCTTTGTCGCGCCAAGATCAGCTGGGGAGGCACCACCAACAGCATGCGCAGGCATATGATGGCCAAGCACCCCACAAGGTGGGACGATGCCCGTTCACTGCCTCCGGTTTGCACCACTGCCTCTCCCCCTGTGCCCCAACCTGCCACTGAGATCCAACCCCCCTCTGAGGACACAAGCACTACCGTCTCCTGGCCTGCACCCACACCCTCACCTCCGCTGTCCTCGGCCCCATCCAGCAATGTCTCTCAGCGTAGCGTCCAGACGTCGCTAGTGCCACAGTTTGAGCGCAAGCGCAAGTACGACGCCACGCACCCGCACGCTCAAGCGTTAAACGTGCACATTGCAAAATTGATCAGCCTAGAGATGCTGCCGTATAGGCTTGTGGAAACGGAGGCTTTCAAAAGCATGATGGCGGCGGCTGCCCCGCGCTACTCGGTTCCCAGTCGCCACTACTTTTCCCGATGTGCCGTCCCAGGCCTGCACGACCACGTCTCCCGCAACATTGCACGCGCCCTCACCAACGCGGTTACTGCCAAAGTCCACTTAACAACAGACACGTGGACAAGCACAGGCGGGCAGGGCCACTACATCTCCCTGACGGCACATTGGGTGAATTTAGTGGAGGCTGGGACAGAGTCAGAGCCTGGGACCGCTCACGTCCTACCCACCCCCAGAATTGCGGGCCACAGCTCGGTGGTGGTATCTGCGGCGGTGTATGCTTCCTCCACTAAAGCACCTTCCTCCTCCTCCTCCTCCAACGCAACCTCTGTCTCGCAATCAAGATGTGTCAGCAGCACGTCGCCAGCAGTCGGTGTCACGCGGCGTGGCGGCACAGCGGTGGGCAAGCGTCAGCAGGCCGTGCTGAAACTACTCAGCTTAGGAGAGAAGAGGCACACGGCCCACGAACTGCTGCAGGGTCTGACAGAGCAGACCGACGGCTGGCTTGCGCCGCTGAGCCTCCAACCGGGCATGGTCATGTGTGACAACGGCCGTAAGCTGGTGGCGGCTCTGCAGCTCGGCAGCCTCACGCACGTGCCATGCCTGGCCCATGTCTTTAATTTGGTGGTTCAGCGCTTTCTGAAAAGCTACCCCCACTTGTCATACCTGCTCGGAAAGGTGCGCCAGCTCTGCGCACATTTCCGCAAATCCCACACGCACGCTGCCACCCTGCGGACACTGCAACATAGGTTTAATCTGCCAGTGCACCGACTGCTGTGCGACGTGCCCACACAGTGGAACTCTACGCTCCACATGTTGGCCAGACTCTATGAGCAGCGTAGAGCTATAGTGGAATACCAACTCCAACTTGCGCGGCGCAGTGGGAGTCAGCCTCCTCAATTATTTACAGAAGAGTGGCCCTGGTTGGCAGCCATCTGCCAGGTCCTTGGAAAATTTGAGGAGTCTACCCAGGTGGTGAGCGGCGATGCTGCAATCATTAGCGTCACCATTCCTCTGCTATGCATCTTGAGAAGTTCCCTGCAAAGCATAAAGGCAGACGCTTTGCGCTCGGAAACAGAGTCGGGGGAAGACAGTATGTCACTGGATAGTCAGAGCACCCTCCTGTCTATATCTCAGCGCGGTGAGGAGGAGGAGGAGGAGGAAGAAGATGAGGAGGAGGGGGAAGAGACATCTTGGCCCACTGCTGACGGTACCCATGCTGCTTGCCTGTCATCCTTTCAGCGTGTATGGCCTGAGGAGGAGGAAGAGGAGGAGGAGGAGGATCCTGAAAGTGATCTTCCTAGTGAAGACAGCCATGTGTTGCGTACAGGTACCCTGGCACACATGGCTGACTTCATGTTAGGATGCCTTTCTCGTGACCCTCGCGTTACACGCATTCTGGCCACTACGGATTACTGGGTGTACACACTGCTCGACCCACGGTATAAGGAGAGCCTTTGCACTCTCATTCCCGAAGAGGAAAGGGGTTCGAGAATGATGCTATACCACAGGGCGCTGGTGGACAAACTGATGGTAAACTTCCCATCCGACAGCGCTAGTGGCAGAAGGCGCAGTTCCGAGGGCCAGGTAGCAGGGGAGGCGCAGAGATCATGCAGCATGTACAGCGCAGGCAGGGGAACATTCTCCAAGGCCTTTGCCAGCTTTATGGCTCCCCAGCAAGACTGTGTCACCGCTCCCCAGTCAAGGCTGAGTCTGCGGGAGCACTGTAAAAGGATGGTGAGGGAGTACGTAGCCGATCACACAACCGTCCTCCGTGACGCCTCTGCCACCTACAACTACTGGGTGTCGAAGCTTAACACGTGGCCTGAACTCGCGCTGTATGCCCTGGAGGTGCTTGCTTGTCCTGTGGCTAGCGTCTTGTCAGAGAGTGTGTTTAGTGTGGCTGGGGGAATCATCACGGATAAGCGTACCCACCTGTCAACCGACAGTGCCGACAGGCTTACACTCATCAAGATGAACAAAGCCTGGATTTCCCCAGACTTCTCTTCTCCACCAGCGGACAGCAGCGATACCTAAGCAATACGTAGGCTGCACCCGTGGATGGAAGCATCGTTCTCTCTCACCATCCAAAACGGGGACATTTCTGCTTCATCAATCTGTGTATAATATTCCTCCTCCTCCTCCTCCTGCTCCTCCTCCTGAAACCTGACGTAATCAGGCCGAACGGGCAATTTTTCTTAGGGCCACAAGGCTCACTTATATAATTTTTCTAAACAATTTTTATACGTTTCAATGTTCTTAAAAGCGTTGAAACTTTAACTTGAACCAATTTTTCGTTAAACTGGGCTGCCTCCAGGCCTAGTTACCACTTAAGCCACATTAACCAAAGCGATTAATAGGTTTCACCTGCCCTCTTGGTTGGCCATGGCCAATTTTTTGGATGTACATTAGTACTGTTGTTACAGCAATTTTTGTGGCCCCTCGCCTACAGTGTAATCATAGCAATTTCTATGGTACAGAAAGGTGTGTGGGGTTGGCCTACACTTTAGCTACATAAATGTAACTTGTGCCTTGTCTGTACTGCAGCTACTGAAATGGAACGAAGACTGCGCTCCCACTATACTGCTGCTTCGGAATTGTTACTGGGGCCTGTCTTGAGTGCTACTATTACTGAAATGGAACGCATACTGTGCTCCCCCTATAATGCTGCTAGTGATATGTTAGTGGGGCCTGTCCTAATGCTACGGCTGAAATGTTACTAATTATGGGCTCTGCCTATACCGCTGCTAATGGTATGTCTCTGGGGTGTGGAAACAGAGGCTTCCCAAAGACATGATGGCGGCGAGGCCATTTCCCACCAACGCTGTTACTGTTAAGGTGCATATAACCACGGACACGTGGAGAGGACACGTAGTGCCTCAAAAACATCCCCCGCCACACCCCACTTAATCCTGGCCACATTCCGAAAACAAACAAAATAAAACCGCGCTACTAGGTCCGCAGTCACCAACACATTACCACCAACGCGGTTACTGTTAAGGTACATATTACCAGTCTGACTGGGGCATGCAGTGTGGGCCGAAGCCCACCTGCATTAAGCACGACATTACTACCTCAGCTGTGTTGGGCAATGCAATGGGATATTTTTGTGTATCGCCGGTGGGTTCCAGGGAGCCACCCATGCTGTAGGTGCACACGGAGTTTAACCTACATGTGTCCACTTGTAAAGAACCCCAGTCTGACTGGGGCATGCAGTGTGGGCCGAAGCCCACCTGCATTAAGCACGACATTACTACCTCAGCTGTGTTGGGCAATGCAATGGGATATTTCTATGTACCGCCGGTGGCTTCCTGGCACCCACCCATGCTGTGGGTCCACAGGGAATTATAAATGCATCTGTTTCCACTTGTAAAGAACCACAGTCAGACTGGGGCATGCAGTGTGGGCCGAAGCCCACCTGCATTAAGCACGACATTACTACCTCAGCTGTGTTGGGCAATGCAATGGGATATTTTTGTGTATCGCCGGTGGGTTCCAGGGAGCCACCCATGCTGTCGGTCGACAGGGACTTCACAATAGGGAGTTGTACCTGCCTGTGTCTATGAATTAAAAAGCCCGGTCTGACTGGGGCAAGCAGAGACACCTTGACAGAATGAATAGTGTGTGGCACATAGGTTCCCCATTGCTATGCCCACGTGTGCAGCTCCTGATGGCGGTGGCACAGGATTCTATTTCTCATTGCTTCTGTACAGCATTGTGGGCTATCGCCCCGCCCCTTTTAAAGAGGGTCGCTGCCTAGCCGTGCCAACCCTCTGCAGTGTGTGCCTGCGGTTCCTCGTCATGGCTGACGCACTTCTAAATAGACATGAGGGTGGTGTGGCATGAGGGCAGCTGAAGGCTGCGCAGGGACACTTTGGTGTGCACTGTGGGGGGGAGGGGGGGCGGTTGGGCAGCATGTAACCCAGGAGAAGTGGCAGTGGAGTGTCATGCAGGCAGTGATTGTGCTTTGTTGGAGGTAGTGTGGTGCTTAGCAAAGGTATGTCATGCTAATGAGGGCTTTTCAGAAGTAAAAGTTTTTGGGAGGGGGGGGGGCACTCTTGCCGCTATTGTGGCTTAATAGTGGGACCTGTGAACTTGAGATGCAGCCCAACATGTAGCCCCTCGCCTGCCCTATCCGTTGCTGTGTCGTTCCCATCACTTTCTTGAATTGCCCAGATTTTCACACAAGGAAACCTTAGCGAGCATCGGCGAAATACAAAAATGCTCGGGTCGCCCATTGACTTCAATGGGGTTTGTTACTCGAAACGAACCCTCGAGCATCGCGAAAAATTCGTCCCGAGTAACGAGCACCCGAGCATTTTGGTGCTCGCTCATCTCTAGTTAAGAATGATGTTGAGAAGGCCGAACTTCCTATTTTGTATCTGGGTGATGGTGAGGGAACACATAACTAACCTAAATGAATTCAAGTGTCAAGGTCCAGATGAATTACATCCTAGGATATAAAGGAAGCAGCAGAGGTAATTGCTGAACCACTTGCCTTTATCTTTGAAAATTCCTGGAGAACAGGAGAAGTCCCAGAAGATTGGATAAGAGCAAAAAAAGGAAAAAGGTGGATCCAGGAAACTACAGGCCTGTGAGCCTGACTTCTATACTGGGAAACATCTTTGAACAAATTATTAAGCAGCATGTATGCAAGTACTTGGATGAAAAAGGAATAATTAACCAGAGCCAGCATGGGTTTGTAAGACAAACAAGTCATGCCAAATGAATCTAATTTCCTTCTCTGACAGAATCACTGACTGGGTTGATCAGGGAAATGTGATAGATATAGTATATCTTGACTTTAGTAAAGCATTTGACAAAGTATCTCATACCATACTTATTGAAAAAATGACCAAATATGGGATTGACAAGACAACTCGTAGGTGGATTCAAAACTGGCTGAATGATCGTACTCAAAGTGTGGTCATAAATGGCTGCACATCCAAGTGGAAGAATGTATCAAGTGTGGTACCACAAGGCTCTGTCCTAGGCCCAGTGTTGGTCAACATTTTTATAAATGATCTGGAGGAGGAAATTGATAGGAAACTGATCAAATGTGCTGACGACACAAAGCTAGGAGGGATAGCTAAGGCTGGATTCACACGAACGTATATCGGCTCGTTTTTTTTTTCATTTTTCTTGCCTAGATGAAGGACTTTGCATTTCTCTTTGTTAAATAGCATTCTGTTAATCACCGCCCACTGTGCAAGCTTTTCTAGATCTTTTTGAATACTCTCTCTTTTCTCCAGTATTAGGCTGGCTTCACACGAACGAATATCGGCTCGGTTTTCATGCTGAGCCTATATACGTCGTCTCTCTCTGCAGGGGGGGGGGGGGGGAGGGAGGATGGAAGTGCCAGGAGCAGGAACTGAGCTCCCGCCCCTTCTCTGCCCCTCTGCACTATTTGCAATGAGAGGAGGCTAGACCGGGCCGGGGCTAAGTGGGCGAATTAGCCCCGCCCCTGTCCCGCCTCTCCCCATTGCAAATTGTGCAGAGGGGCGGAGAGGGGGCAAGAGCTCAGTTCCTGCTCCTGGCTCTTCCCTCTCCCCCCCTCCCCTGCAGAGAGAGACAACATATATCGGCTCGACGTGAAAACCGAGCCGATATACGTTCGTATGAATCCAGCCTAACACTGGAGAAAAGAGAGAGTATTGAAAAAGATCTAGAAAAGCTTGCACAGTGGGCGGTGACTAACAGAATGGTATTTAACAAAGAGAAATGCAAAGTCCTTCATCTGGGCAAGAAAATGAAAAAAAAAACACATATAGAATGGGAGGAATTGGGCTAAGAAGCAGCACATGTGAAAAAGACTTGGGTATACTTATAGATCACAGACTGTCAATAGGTTCATTCACATTTCTGTATTTTTGAACATGTGCGCGCAATATGCAAAGAGATGTGTGAAACGATGCAGAATTCCAGTGGAAAAAGGACACGTGAAACAAATTAGACAAATAAGCCATTTTGATCAGTGTGTTTTGGGGTCTGTGAGCAAAAAACACATGCGCTGTGGGCAGAAAGAGTACAGCAGAACACGCTGACATGTGCGCAAAATAGCCCTGTTCATATTGCAAAAAAGTTGCGCTCTGTCATGCTCTTTTGCACTTTTGCTTGTGTGATGCCGGCCATAGACCCTCACATTATCAAAATCAGATCACCCATCATATTACACTGATTCCAAGGATTTCATCGTCCAATGCTAATTTTACAGCCGCGGTGGAGGATCATGGAGTGTTTCCCATTGTTTTCAACCTAGCATGCGGTGCAATGCATTGCCAATGGGCAACGCTAGGGTATGACCAAAGATAGGATATACTGCGAGTTTTCCCCACATCACATCCTGAGGGGATGCAGGAAAAAAATTGCTCATGTGCATGACCCAATTCAAAACAATGGTGTTCATATTCATGCGACTCGTAATGCACAAATCTTACACAAGATTCTCGGCTGTGTGAAACCAGCCTATAGGCCCATTTAGACACAACGATAATCGCTCAAAAGATGTCGCTCGTTGTGTCATTTATAGCGCAAGATGATCGCTCAAGATGAGCGATCACCTTGCGCTGCCAACGGAGGATGCAGAAGACAAGCGGTGTGTCCCCGCTTGAAAAACCTTTGAGCACCTCGGCCTCTGCAGGGTGGCATGGCACGAGGGGGCGCTTTGGGAAACAGTTGGTGGATTATTCGGTCTGGCCCTGCCTCTACCCCTGGACACCGCACTGCCTCTTGCAACCTGCCCTGCTGCTGCCCTTGCCTCCCCCTCTGAAGACCTGTCCTCAGTAGACGTAGCAAACCAGGTGGGGTCAGTCACCTCATCGTCCTGCTGCTCTTCCTCCGAATCCTCTGTGCGCTCCTCCCTCGGACTTACTGCCCTTACTACTACCTCACTGATATATCACTGATATACCTCACTGATATAGAACTGTGTCTCATCGTCATCGTCCTCCTCACCCACTGAAAGGTCTTGAGACAGTTGCCGGAAGTCCCCAGCCTCATCCCCCGGACCCCGGGAACTTTCCAAAGGTTGGGCATCGGTCACGACAAACTCCTCCAGTGGGAGAGGATTCGGAACCCTTGCTGCCCATTCTGGGCAGGGACCCGGGAAAAGTTCCTGGGAGTCTGCCTGCTCCTCAGAATGTGTCATTGTAAGGGAGTGAGGAGGCTGGGAGGAAGGAGGAGCAGCAGCTAGAGGATTCAGAGTTGCAGCAGCGGACTGCGCAGAACTCTGAGTGTTCGATAGATTGCTGGATGCACTTTCTGCCATCCATGACAGGACCTGCTCACACTGCTCATTTTCTAATAAAGGTCTACCGTGTGGACCCATTAATTGTGAGATGAATGTGGGGACGCCAGAAATGTGCCTCTCTCCTAATCCCGCAGCAGTCGGCTGTGATACACCTGGATCAGGAGCTCAGCCTGTGCCCACACCCTGACTTGGGCCTCCGCGTCCTCGCCCGCGTCCTCGTCCTCTAGGCCTACCCCTACCCCTCAGCATGGTGTATTACCAATAGTGCAGAAACAGAACGCTGTAATTAAATGTGCCGCTTATTGGCCTGTGGTTGGAGGGTGACTTCGCTTACGGAACGCACAGCAGAGCCAGGAAATAATTTTGCGCAAGCCTGCTGTAACACTTAGCTGGCTGCGTATGAATTAGGACAACTACCCCCAGCACAGACCCAGTACACTGAGGACGGTCACAGGCAGCCCAAATAGATTTTTTTTCCCAAATGTTTTTGGAAAGGCCCACTGCCTATATACACTGTATATGTCTTCTCTCTCTGCGTCACCACTACTGGCCCTGGAGTATGTAAAATAACTGCAAACTGTTGCACTGTGGACTGGAATACAGCGGTGATGTAACAGCCAACACAGAGCCAGGAAATAATTTTGCGCAAGCCTGCTGTAACACTTAGCTGGCTGCGTATGAATTAGGAGGACGATCACAGGCAGCCCAAATAAATTTTTTTTCCCAAATGTTTTTGGAAAGGCCCACTGCCTATATTCAATAAATATGTCTTCTGTCCGTGCCTCACCACCACTACTAGCCCTGGACTATGTATAATTACTGCAGGGCGCAATGCTCTGCACGGCCGATATACAAAAAAAACACTACAAAAAGCAGCCTCCACACTACTGCACACGGTTAGATGTGGCCCTAAGAAGGACCGTTGGGGTTCTTGAAGCCTAAAATACTCCTAACACTCTCCCTATAGCAACTCCAGCAAGACAGCACTTTCCCTGATCTCTGTCAGAATGCATCTGTGGCGAGCCGCGGAAGGGGCCGATTTATATACTCGGGTGACACCTGATCTCGCCAGCCACTCACTGCAGGGGGGTGGTATAGGGCTTGAACGTCGCAGGGGGAAGTTGTAATGCCTTCCCTGTCTTTCTATTGGCCAGAAAAGCGCGCTAACGTCTCAGAGATGAAAGTGAAAGTAACTCGAACATCGCGTGGTGCTCGTTTCGAATAACGAGCATCTCGAACACGCTAATACTCGAATGAGTATCAAGCTCGGACGAGTACGTTCGCTCATCTCTACACAACAATTATCGCTAAAAAGACAGCTTTTGAGTGTGAACCATCATTTACAAATGTAGCAGAGCTTAATTAATTGCTTCCTGCATGTACACAGTGACCTCAGATAATATACTAGATTATTCCTGCAGTCCCATGTAACACCTCAGACCATATACGGTGATAACTCTCTGAGCACAGTGCATGTAACAACTGCAGTCCTATGTAACACATAAGATATGGTATGATAGATAATGTAGTAACTGCAGTCCTATGCAACACATAAGATATAGAAGATAATGTAGCAGCTGCAGTCCTATGTAACACATAAGATATGGTAGATAATGTAGTAACTGCAGTCCTATGTAACACATAAGATAGCGTATGGGCGCCTGCACGCCAGCGGAAATTCCGCGGCGGGATTTCCGCCCCTGGAAGCTGCCATAGGATTGCATTAACAAATGCAATTTATATGATAGATAATGTAGTTGCTGTAGTCCTATGTAACACGTAAGATATAGTAGATAATGTAGCAACTGCAGTCCTATGTAACACATAAGGGTGCATTCCCACAAACGTATATCGGCTCGGTTTTCACGCCGAGCCGATATACGTCGTCCTCATGTGCAAGGGGGGAGGATGGAAGAGCCAGGAGCAGGAACTGAGCTCCCGCCCCCTTTCTGCCTTCTCTCCGCCCCTCTGCACTATTTGCAATGAAAGGAGGCGGGGTGGGGGAGGGGCTAAGTTCTGTGAATTAGCCCCGCCCCACCTCTCCCCATTGCAAATACTGCAGAGGGGCGGAGAGGAGGCAGAGAGGGGGCAGGAACTCAGTTCCTGCTCCTGGCTCTTCCATCCTCCCCCCCCCCCACCACCACCTGCACACGAGGACAACGTATATCGGCTCGGCGCGAAAACCGAGCCGATATACGTTCGTGGGAATGCAGCCTAAGGGTGCATTCACACGAACGTATATCGGCTCGGGTTTTACGCCGAGCCAATATACGTTGTCCTCGTGTGCAGGGGGTGGAGGATGGAAGAGCCAGGGCCAGGAACTGTGCTCCCGCCCCCTCTCTGCCTCCTCTCCGCCCCTCTGCACTATTTGCAATGGGGAGAGGCGGGACGGGGCGGGGCTAATTCCAGGACTTTAGCCCCGCCCCCGTCCCGCCTCCTCTCATTGCAAATAGTGCAGAGGGGCGGAGAGGAGGCAGAGAGGGGGCGGGAGCTCAGTTCCTGCACTTTGCTCTTCCATCCTCCCCCCCCCCTCTGCACCCGAGGACAACGTATATCGGCTCGGCGTAAAACCCGAGCCGATATACGTTCGTGTGAATGCACCCTGAGATATGATAGATAATGTGACCCCATGCAGGACTGGTTATGGAGGGGAGGTATATTCCTCCTATGTGGAGGAGCAGGAAGAGTCTCACCTGCTGGGGATTAATTCATTCAGAGGGCGGATATATAAGGGGAAGCCAGGAGGGCAGTTATTAGTCTGGAGACACAGAAAGCCTATCTGTGGGAGAGTAAGAAGTGAGTAAGGGGGCTGAACAGAAGTGCAGAGGGTGAGGTTATTTTAAACTGAGCACTGAAGTCTTAGGATTCTCATGAGGTCTCTTTCTGCTGCATGTGGGGGACTAGTACTATAAATGAAGTATACGGGTGTGCTCATGTGCAGGTTTTTGTCAGGTTTCTTGATGTGGTTTTTGCAGCAAAAATTAGGTGAGGATTGTAGAAAGGTGGACATAATTTTATTTATTATCTTAATCCAGGTTTGGCTCCAAAAAAGTGTGTGTCCCTCATTAACCAAATCACACTTGACTCAGTTTTGGCTCTGTGCATAAACTCACTCAAATAAATGGGTTTTATTTCAGACTGACTCTTATCCCCCAACAATCTGCAGGTAATGTTAGTTATAACCTACGAAACAGCTATATATCATAAATCCACTTTGTTGTAAATGAATTTTAAACAAAATAACTTGTTAGCTTTTTAAGTATAAAGCACCAATTTATTGGTTTTTCCCAATTTCTTTAGCCACCAACTCCATTTTGCAGCAGCTCTAAGGGGGATGGATTTTGCTATGGAACTGCAATCCACTGTACAGATTAAATCTTATGCTGTAGGATTTATTTGTAGTGTATGTGGGATTGCTTGTGTTGTAAATTTACAGTGGAGTGTTACTGCTTTTCATGATTGCATAACTGAACTCCCTTCCTCACTACACTTTTTCTTTTTTTTTGTTTAAAGCAATGCCTGCACGTGTGGAAGCTCAGGTTGCAGTTGGTAATACCTCAGTGCCTGCAGGTTCACCAGATATGCCTTGTGAGGGAACTCCAGCTCCTGAGACTCTGCCAGCAGATACTGGAGCTTCATCCTCTGAGAAGGGGGTTGTATCAGAGCCCACTAATGCTCCTACAGAGGAAACTAAATCTGCATCTGCAAAAAATGAGGCCACTGAAAATGCAAATGTAGATCCTGAGGCTACTTCCGTGGAAGAGGAGGCTCCAGCCGCAGAGAAGGGCGACCTTCCCGTGGAAGAGGAGGCTCCAGCCGCAGAGAAGGGCGACCTTCCCGTGGAAGAGGAGGCTCCAGCCGCAGAGAAGGGCGACCTTCCCGTGGAAGAGGAGGCTCCAGCCGCAGAGAAGGGCGACCTTCCCGTGGAAGAGGAGGCTCCAGCCGCAGAGAAGGGCGACCTTCCCGTGGAAGAGGAGGCTCCAGCCGCAGAGAAGGGCGACCTTCCCGTGGAAGAGGAGGCTCCAGCCGCAGAGAAGGGCGACCTTCCCGTGGAAGAGGAGGCTCCAGCCGCAGAGAAGGGCGACCTTCCCGTGGAAGAGGAGGCTCCAGCCGCAGAGAAGGGCGACCTTCCCGTGGAAGAGGAGGCTCCAGCCGCAGAGAAGGGCGACCTTCCCGTGGAAGAGGAGGCTCCAGCCGCAGAGAAGGGCGACCTTCCCGTGGAAGAGGAGGCTCCAGCCGCAGAGAAGGGCGACCTTCCCGTGGAAGAGGAGGCTCCAGCCGCAGAGAAGGGCGACCTTCCCGTGGAAGAGGAGGCTCCAGCCGCAGAGAAGGGCGACCTATCCAAAGGGAATGATTCCCCATCAGTTGACAGTGATGTATCCTCCATGGAGAATCAGACTTCAATGGCTCCAGTCTCAGAAAATGGGTCTTCATCTGCTGATGCTCCAGCAACAGAGAATGAAGCTCCATCAGAGACACCAAAGGCTTCATCTGCAGAGACCGATGCCCAATCAGTGGGTGCTGAAGCTTTAGCCACAGAGAAACAGACTCCTACAGTGGAAACTGGGGCTACATCAGCAGTAGAAGCACCTGGTAAGTCTGAGGGGCTGTCTCTGGACCATGCCCTCTTTACATGAACTAAACAATCAGTGGTTGAATAGAGTAAATATTGCCATTGTTTCTGGCTGTGATGGAATGGTGATCCTAAGTGTGCACAATTGTCTTCAGTGGAGGAGTCCCCTGTAACATGGTTAGCACTGGCGTAGCTACAGGGGTTGCAATTGCGACCTAGCTCCTAAGCCAGAGGGTCCTATGAGGCTTCCTTGCTACATTAGTTGATGTCAGGTGTGTGCATCCTGAAGACACAAATGAGATGTCAAACTCTGATTCTGCCAGGATAGGTGAATGAGCTTTTGTGTGCAAGTTTGACTTGTCACCTGACTCATTCACCTAACCCTGCAGCCTAAGATTCCAATCTCTCCTGTGTCTGGCATTCAGACTACACTGCAGACGGAGAGTCTTGATCACACTCTTCCAGGTTGGGTGATTGAGCATGGTGACATAAACTTCACTCTTACAGAAACACTAGGTGTCCAGGGAACCTAGATGGGTAAGTGACACTATCCTCAAGGGGACACACTTGGGGGGGGGGGGGGGAGTTTGCTATAAGAGTTTGTCGACACAGGAGATTTCAAATATCCTGCGACAATCCGGTCTTCTGTGCATGCGTCGACACTTTTCCTTTAGCACACATGCGCAGAAGACTGCCGAAGGTCCTTTTCAGACCGGATAGTTGCGGGATGGGGTTAAGTAGTCTTAGTGCCCCCTCATGGATGCAATCCATGAGGGGAGCTGACTTTTTTTTTTTTAACTTTCATTCTATCGGTGCTATTCATTGGATAGCGCCAATCGAATGACCTGGGTTGGGTGGTTCCGGCAGCCCCTATGACAGCTCTAGATTGTCAGCTACATCCGTTGGCATGGAGTGGTCATATCCTTAGCCCACATGGTTTTAATCCTAAGAGGAAGCATGTTTTTACATCCCTGAGGATTAAACCCCACATGGCTATTATGTAATAAGGCCATCACTAAGGGGTTAAATGTGTTCTTTAAAGTCAAGGCTTAGCTTGCTTTTGGATTTTTTTTATTTTTTTTTACCTTGCCATACCACAAAAGAGTAAGTGAACTTCATGCTTTATCAACTGGGGAACCATTCTGTAGGGTCTGAGAATAAAGCTGACAAATTATACCCCTAATTCTTGCCAAATTCAGGACCATATTTTCACAGATCATAGTATCATAATTCTCTCCTTCTGTGATAACCCAAAAAAGGACCAACTGTGGTTTCCACTGTTTGTGTTGGAAGAACAGTTATCCAATACATTGAATCCACAAGGTAATGGAGGAGGGCTTTAAACTTTTTTTTTTTTCCTATCCTACCATGAGGCATCTCGGGTTGTGCTGCTGTAGAGACTTCTAGGAAAATGGAATGGTAGTGAGTCTAATTATTTCTTTCTTGTTGTAGGACCGGTCAGTGATGCTCCATCCAGTGAATGAACATAGGTGACAGATAATCAAGGTAACGACTGATCTCTAACCCTGAGATGGCCTTGAAGTGGTTCTGCTACTTGTGTGCAGAATCCCCCCCCCCCCCCCCCCCTCCTATGTAGGTCTTGCTGACCACTAGACATGCCTCTACAAGGCAATCAAAGATTTTGCTCTGATATTGTAAAAAAAAAAAATTTTTGGCAGTGGATAACTTTTTCTCTAATGTTCCAGGTTCTTCTCCAGGTGACTCTCTATCAAAGCTGGAAGTTAGTTGGTGAAATCTTCTGTGGATTCTCCAGTGCTTGCTTTCTGATAAGTAAG
Organism: Eleutherodactylus coqui; assembly: GCF_035609145.1. NCBI lineage: Eukaryota > Metazoa > Chordata > Amphibia > Anura > Eleutherodactylidae > Eleutherodactylus > Eleutherodactylus coqui. Next base: position 71,293,739 of record NC_089841.1, read on the forward strand.
GAGTCCCTTTCTGGATGATGTGAGGATGTCCCTGATGAGCCGTCCTCCTGAATAATGGTCTTGGTCCATGGAGTCTCCTCAGCAGTTTGGCCTTCTCTACTGTCTTCCTCAAAGACCCTTGTTCTTTGTGCGGTAGAGCTATGTTCTCTCTTCTACTGGAAACTCTTGAAATAATAAAACTCATGTATCTAAATTTCTTCAAGTCAATTATTTGGTTGTCTGACTACAGGAATTGTATTGAATATCGCTGGTTAAAAGGAACTTGTCGCCTCAGAACAGCACCATAAACTAAATTGTGGTGCTGTTCTGAGAGGTAAAAGGGAGTCAGGATGTAGTATTTCTTTACTTGTGGCGTGTGCCAGGCACAAAGACTTGACTTTGAGTGATGTCTGAGTGCTCTTCAATAGACATGTATGGGAGAGCACACATGAGTCAGTCATATCTTCATGCCCAGTGTGATGTCCACTGGCAGGGACAGGTGAGTGGGTATAAAAACTACACCCCCCCCCCCCCCCCCCAACTCCCATAACTTAGTATATGGCGTTCTTCTGAGGTGACAAGTTCCCTTTAGGGTACACTTGCATGTAATTGCAAAATCCCCAATTGCAAAAAATTTCAGTGTTGGTGTAGATCTGCAGCACACTTTTTACCCCTTCTGCTGAAGGCCTACAATCGGCTGCATACCAATACTGTGGCTTTTGATGTGAAAAGGAGGTGGATTTTTGCCACAGAAAATCCACTACATGTAAATGCACCCTTCAGGTGAAGGCTTCATTGTTACTCACAATGCATGGTAGTGCAAGCTTGCATGAGACACAATGCTAGACTTGCTGTGTCTCCAAGATTTCCACAAGTTGGAACAGTGGGCTGTGACTAATGTGGTTAGCTGGGAGAAATGCAAAGAAAATGAGAAAAGCACATACAAAATGGGAGGCATTGGGCTAAATGGTAGCACATGTGAAAAAGACATGGTTATACTAATAGACTGACTAAACATCAGTCAACAGTGGTGCAGCGGCCAAAAAAAGGCAAACACAATTCTGGGATGTATTAAGAGAAGCATAGTCTAGGTCATGTGAGGTAATTATCCCCCTCTACTCTTCCTTAGTCAGACCTCATCTGCAATTCTGCATCCAGTTCTGGGCACCCCACTTTAAAAATGACATGGACAAACTGGAGCAAGCTCAGATAAGAGTTAAAAAGATGGCGAGCGGTCTGCAAATCATGTCCTATGAGGAACGGTTAACTGGTCTGGCAATGTTTAGCTTGCAAAAAAGTCTGAGAGGACTTTAGTTGTCTACAAATATCTGAAGTCTACAAAATATGCAGCTGGTGAATGTGCCCTTTATCTAATACTTTTGGACAATTGCTACTGCTGAATGGCTGCCATTATCTTCTGCTTGTATACTACTTTGCACTGGCACTGATATTTGTCATTTAGTACCATTTATAATCGCGCTATTAGTGGTGGTGTCCAACAGTAGCCACATTGTGCCAGTTGCAAAGTAGCACACAAATTAAATGGTGCCACTGCCAGGTATTTCAAAGTCTCTATTATAGCGCCTGCATCATAAGAATTGCTATCTTCTCTCCTGCTCTTTTCAAACATCCACACTTCATGCTCTCTGCCCTAGCTCTGTTCCTTTCTCTGTCCTGGTTCTGCAGCAACTTTTATCCATAATCTTGCTCCTGAAAGACCAGCGGGGTTCATTTATGAGCCTGTGACAACTGGGCGGAACCCAGCTGAACTACTTCTACACTTGCACCATTCTCTACGTCATTTCTGGGCGAAGAGAATCTCCAGCATACTCCAGGCATTGCCAAGTAACCAAGAGCTACCTACCTTTTGTGGTACCAAGGTTCTGAGGGCACACAATACATTAACTTTACAAACAAGATATGAATGAAATGCATGGACCATATCAGTCGCCTCCTTATGCTATCATATACTACATGTTTTACCAACAATGGCGTCATTAGAGGTCTGGGACTATATGCGTTAACCAGTGAAGGCACAGTGATCATAGGTAAATAACTAATAAGATGAAACAAGGTGTATAAACTCATAACATATGAAGATTATACCACAGAAGTAGTATAGCGTACACATCTCTCATCAACTGTTCACTTCTAGAAAAGTGACAGGTGCTACTCCCCCTTACCTTTTTGACCACCCCTTTGATGTGCCATCTGGGGGCCCCATCCGCATTCCAGACCAGTGACGTATCATGAGACATACTGAATGCAGCATGTGTCATGATAAGATTTTGTATTTAAAGCCTGACTTGATGTTATGTACCATTCAAGTCCCCTTAGGAGTAACTCTTTATGTATAGAATGTATCCCCAGCTACAATTAGGCTTTATGTATAGTCTGACATAAGTATTCCAGAGATCACGCAGTAGATGAAATGCAAAGTTTTAAAAAGCTTTGAGGGCATGTATGAATGCATAAACTACATGCAATAAAAAATGGGTTATAGAATTATTACATAGATATGTATAACAATTTATAATAGTTGTTTTACAATCATTTACAAACTTAACCACCCTGGTTGAAGCAGCGGTAGAGTCCTTTTAGGCAGCAAGCTGTGCTGTGTTAATCCTGGAGGTGTAGGTGAATGCATAAACGACGTGCAATAAAAAATATGGTTTATAGAGTTATTACATAAATGAATACTTAAACAATGTGCGATAAAATGAATTTTCATGGTGGGGTAGAAACATATACTCAAAGACTCAGGGTCACTCACACATGCTGGTGCATGGAAGATTCAGTTTCTGTGCAAACTTTCCCTACAAGAAGTGTGAGGAAAGCTTGAAGATTTGTCTTTTAGTAGGATTTACACATATTTCGCCCTTGTGCAATTTCACATCTTTTTCAAGAAGGGAATCAATGTTTTCATTTTTCTTGACATTGTCCATGCACCAGCTGCAGATTGGAAGGTTTTCATGGAGATGAATATATATATGGGTCAGGGCTAGCTGGATTGTTTATAAGCCTTTTTAGATGAGCCGTTTCTCCTTTCGGAAGTGGCCTAGAATTAGTAATACCGCAGTCAAAAACCTTGCTAAAGATGCCGTCACTACCATCTCTGTGTCTGTTATGGACTAGATCAATCAGCTGCAGCAAGAACAGCGAGGCTCAGGGGTTGTTCACGTTGTGAAAAATACGCGTAAAAGAAAAAGGCGCCTCGCTACAACATATCACCCGATGCTCCTGGATAAGATCGCTTTGCGTAAAAGATGACGAAGCCAGAAACCCACTACACGTTCAGCAGACGACATCTTCTAATTCTCTAACATGGCTTTCATACACAATGGATCTGTAGCGTGCACTAAATCTGAATTGGATATTTTTGCCATGCTGTTTGTTGAAGTCCAGCCTATAGCGGCTCTCACCGACAACTCTCCTATGGAATTCTTCATATCAGGGAGCGGAGAATATTAATATGACTTAAATATACCCTCCTGCATCTAAACTGTTATGTAGTGAAACAGGATAACACGGCTATCCCCAACGGTGCTCATGTAGGATTTATTAATTATCCTATAGCTATGCTTTTCAATCAAGTGGACACAACGCTGGGAGATTGGCTTATCTCGCAATCGGATAACTTTTATAGCTATTGAGCATATATCAAGACTATTTTAAATAACAGTTCTCAAATACTGGCATCGCAATTTACTTCCGGGTTGTTCTACAAAGAAATGGCCAGGCATAATCATGAAAGGACCCTTGGTGGCGACAATTTAGGCTTTGTCAAAAGAGCCCTGGCCACACACCATTCTAAGGGTGCATTCCCACGAATGTATATCGGCTCGGTTTTCATGCCGAGCCGATATATGTCGTCCTCATGTGCAGGGGGGGGGGGGAGGATGGAAGAGCCAGGAGCAGGAACTGAGCTCCCGCCCCCTCTCTGCCTCCTTTCCGCCCCTCTGCACTATTTGCAATGGGGAGAGGTGGAACGGGGGTGGGGCTAATTCTCAGAACTTAGGCCCGCCCCCGTCCCACCTCCTTTCATTGCAAATAGTGCAGAGGGGTGGAGAGGAGGCAGAGAGGGGGCGGGAGCTCAGTTCCTGCTCCTGGCTCTTCCATCCTCCCCCCATGCGCATGAGGACGACGTATATCGGCTCGGCGTGAAAACCAAGCCGATATACATTCGTGGGAATGCAGCCTTAATCTGCGGAGCCTTGGGGCCCTATTTATGGGGACATATTTAATCAGCTGAAGCTCATATTGAACGGCTTGGATCTGAAGACCAAATTGACCAGAAATAATGATTCTTTCTATCTGATGTCCACGGAACTAGTCCCATTTAAAATCTAGATCATGCAAGCGTCCCTCTTCATGAAAAGAGTTCAAGTGTCATCGGACTGCAGAATAGGCAACAGACAAGCCTTTCTATTGGCCCCTGCTAAATACACTCTTGATAGAGCGTGCTTGAAAGTATACAGCATACCTGTGGGAATGAGAATTACCAACAATGAAAATTTGTTCCAGGGACAGATTCCTAAAACCGTGATATTAAGTTTCATTGATAATGAATAGAGATGAGCGAACGTACTCGGTAAAGCACTACTCGTCCGAGTAATGTGCTTTATCCGAGTACCTCCCCGCTCGTCCTGAAAGATTCGGGGAGTGCCGCTGCTGACAGGTGAGTTGCGGCGGGGAGCAGGGGAGAGCGGGCGGGAGAGAAGGAGAGAGAGATCTCCCCTCCGTTCCTCCCCGCTCTCCCCTGCAGCTCCCCGCTCCGCGGCGCTCCCCGAATCTTTCAGGACGAGCGGGGAGATACTTGGATAAAGCACATTACTCGGATGAGTAGTGCTTTACCGAGTACGTTCGCTCATCTCTAATAATGAAGCCTTTAGTGGTAGTTTTCAAAAAAATCCCCTCTGCTTTTATCATTATTCCGTTAACCATGCTGCTTTGTATCTGGACAGACAACAGATCCTAGCCAGGCCTTTTCAACCTAATTTTTCTAGAAGCGGACTGTTGACGAGAGATGTCTATGCTATACTACTCAGAGAGAATCGTCCCCCTGTTTTAACCAGTCAATAACGGCAATGTTTACCTGGTATATCTTTAACAGTACTCTAATGTTACTTACAAAACATGAACAAAATGAAACATATGAGAAATAAATCACATCCTTACACTACTATAGATTCCAGTCTGTTTCACCAACAATGGCGTCATCAGGGGTCGGGGGGTATATACATTAACTCGCATATCACTTAGCATTAACCAAGGAAGGCAAAGTGATCATAGATTATGGGTAAATAACCAATAAGATGAAACAAAATATAAATGGACGGCATATGAAGACAATCCCATAGAGAATCGTCCCTCCATTTTACCCAATCAATGACAGCAATGTTTACATGGTGTATCTATACATAGACCAATTGAAGGCCAACGCTGGAGCCAGTGCATGATGGAGATTCAAGTGTCCGTTTGTAGATCCATTGTGCATGCGTGTGATTGCAGACATGGATAGAAGACAAGAGCAGTCAATGCACATTAGTGATGCATGCTCACTGCTTCATAGCCCGCCCTGACGGAAATATGGAGCTGCACATTCGTAAAAAGTGGACCAAGCCATGAATAGTATGATGTACATCAGTGAACTAATGAATGTTGAGCAAACAGCCATTAACTTTGTACCTACTGGTAATTTTTGTTTTTCTTCATTTTTGCTGTTCAAGAAACATAACTTATTTTTATCATTGACATAGCTGTATGAGGATTTTTTTTTCATACAATTATATAGACCCGGGGGACATCCATCCTGTAATAGCAGATCTTGAGAAACACAAGGTAAGTGCAAAGTAGAGAGCCAAAAACACAACCAGTGCTGGAGTCTTCATTGAGAATTTACACATCTCCACTTCTTGAGGGTCTGAGGGTTTGGACACCTACCAAAAGAGCAAAAATAGGAGATCTATATCTTAAGGTGGCCATATATATAATATGTATATCAGCCAACCACTAGTGTTCTCGGTGGGACTTGCTGATATCTAATACATATGGTGGCCTCTTGATTCTCACCCGATGGCAGATGTTGGAGGAGATCAGGATGGAGCCACTGGATTTCCACTGCTGATCGATCCTTTTGTTCTCAGGAGATGGGATGTTGTCAGAAGTGTCCAACAGCGACTTCCTCCTCCTCTATATTCAGAACGCTTATACACTCAGCTCATCATATGTGTGTTTGGGAGTGTTGAACGAAATAACTGTTGGCTAAATGAGTGGCAGACAGTTACTGTATGTAGTGTGTATGGGCAGCCTTAGGCCGGCTCCACACTGATGTATTCGCGCAAGCAATACGCAGCAAATAGAACCAATTGATGTCAATGGGTCCATTCACATTTCCATATTTTTCATCTGCATTTCGGTCCTGCAAAAAAACATAGAACATGTTTTATTTTCCTGTGTATTTGAGATCTAAAGGTTCCCACAGAAGTCAATCAATGGGGGATAGGGATAAGGAATGTACAATACACAAGGATATGCGGTAAACACTGCGGAATTCTGATGAAAAAAGAACATTTCTTAACATTTCTTGAGCTGAATTAGTCATTTCAATTAGCGTGTGCTTGTGTCCCGCAAGCAGAAAAGCATGTCCTGTGGGCAGAAAAAGTACGGTAGAATACACGGACATGAGGCTAAAAAAGCCTTATTCATATTGCAAATAAAGTGCGCTAAGGCGTGCGCTTTTACACTCAGCCAGCCTTGTACCCTCACATTATCAAAACTGTTAAAAGTGAATCTTCACCTATCAGATCACCCGTCATATTACACCAATTCCAGGGATTGCATCTGCTAACTGAACCATCATATACAAATGTAGCAGAGCTGAAGTTGTTAATTAATTGCTTCCTGTATGTACATGCAGCGTTCGAGGAGCCCACATAGGATCTTTTAGATCAAAAATTGTGCAAAGGAAGACAGCAGGTGCAGCATCTGAGGAGCGAGCCCCAGCCTAAGACATATCGGGTAGGCAGGAGAAACCACAGTCCTGTTATCTGTGGGTCCTGATCCCGACAACACTCTTTCTTCTCTCCAGCTCTCTACCAGTCATCACTCCCATTTGGAAGTAGGTACGCTGCATGGCGGCTCCTCATATTCTCTCAGCCCTTCCCATCCATCAATACAAAGATCTAGGAGTGGGCGTGGCCTGACAGTGGACTGGGACGGACACCATCTGCTAAGCTCCGCTCCGGTGTTAACCTCCCAAGCTATTAAAACAGCAGTGGGACCTTAAAACCATCCTCCCTGCTCCGCCGACATGACACACTGAAAGCCAGTTAAAGCCCCCCCGCAGTGGGTGACTGAGTTCTTTGCCGCCCGCGGCGACAGGAGAGACCCGACAGCCCCGCACTCCTCCTCTTCTGATGGCTCCTGCAATGCTGATATGGAAGACAGCAGGAGGATCCCCTGGGGCTTCAGAGATGGATGCCTGCCCTCCTGCAATGCTGGAAGAGGTGAGTGAAGCAGCGGCGGCCATCACCCACAGCACTACCAACTCACCCAAAATGGCGCCCAGCCTCATGTCTCATACAGAAGATAGAGAGTCCCCTACAGCTAGCCCCGATAAAAGAAGACCCAGATTAGAGGCTGCAGCACACACACTACTACCCCCATCAGACACTGCAGAACTTATTCGCTTGGTTCCATCCTCAGACCAGCCTGCATCAGAGGCGTTTATTAAGGAGATGATGCTAGCGCTGAGGAGCTCTATACGGGAGGATCTCAACACTTTTTCCGCATCCTTTAGGTGTTCTGTAAGAGAAGTAGAAGAAAGAACCTCTCATATAGAACACAAGATGGAGAAACTGACCAATTCCCACAACTTCCTGATAGATGCGCACTATTCCTTGGAAGGAGTTGACCATATTAAAACCAAGATGGCGGATATAGAGGATCGTAATAGACGGAACAATATTAACTTAGGGGAATCCCAGTAAAAATTGGTCCATTGGAATTGAAGGACTTCCTGACACATTTTATGAAAAAACTCCTTCCATCCGCTTCTATTCAGGAACTTATAATCGACAGGGCTCACCGTCTGCCGAAACGAAAATTCTTGCCTGATAATATTCCGCGGGATGTCATAGCAAGATTACATTTTTTCCATATCAAAGAGGCTCTTATGTTCGCTTCCCGTAAGCTGAAAGATCTACCAGACCAGTTTGCAAATATCCAACTGTTTGTGGACTTATCATCTGCCACAATCCAGGCCAGGAAGGCATTTTCACACATCAGTACTTCACTCAGGAGAGAAAAAATCCCATATAAATGGGGCTTTTCCACTAAGCTAATCCTTCACAGAGAGGGAGCTGTGTACACGTTCAACAGGTCGGAGGATGGGGAGAAAACTCTCTCAACCTGGGGGATTGACATCCTTGTCAACCCCCGGAGCGCAGCTGATAACAACCCCCACAGACATCCCCGTAAGAATACGCAGTCCACTCCACTCCGCTGAATTAACCAAAACTGAGGTTTCCTATACGTCAGACGAACTCTTTGCTCCCCGAAATCACACAGGCTATGATTCCTGCGAGAAAAGTTTTGTTCATGCTGTTTCTGTTTAAGATTTCTCAGCTACTGAGCACCGCGCTCAGAAAACATTTTCCAACTGACCATTTCGTATATTACTATTGGTCAGCTGTATTTGTTGCAGTTCTCTGTGTCCCTTTTATTTCTTTCACAAATAGTGCGGAGGGGCGGAGAGGAGGCTGAGAGGGGGCGGGAGCTCAGTTCCTGCTCCTGGCTCTTCCATCCTCTCCCCCCTGCACACGAGGACAACGTATATCGGCTCGGCGTGAAAACCGAGCCGATATACGTTCGTGTGAATGCACCCTTAAGGCTAATTCAAGTAATCAATGAGTTTGGAGTTTGGGGGAGGGGTGTTCTCCATGCTGTGGAGGATTACGGGAGTGGCTGTCCCTGGACTGGCTATTCTTTTGTTGAATAATGGAATTATTTCTATTCCAGTAAGAAGATTAACATGCCACATTTTTCTTACCGCAAAGCTCTTGGTGTCTAGAAGATGGAAGGCTTCTACATCCCCCTCCATAGAGGAGCTAGTCCAGACGATCTCCGATCACAACTTGTACGAGAAATTATATGCCCCAAAAAACGGCTTTTACAATAAATATTTAATCAAGTGGAACCCCTGGTCACGCTACTATCCCTTATAACTGCCCGTGTTATTGTTTCTGTTTCTCCCCCTTTATGTTTCCTTTAGTTATATGTTAAACGATGTCTAACGAGTAAAAGTTTTTCTAAATATAAGCAGAATCAGGTTCAGGGTTCGCTCTGCTCCTATAGTGTTCTTTTTACAATTGACATTGCAAGATCTCAAGAGCATTATACAATGTATGCAATTTGAGATTATTGTCAAAGATCGTACATTTCTGCCATACTTTGCTACCCACTGTATGTACACTCGTGTCTAAGAAAAATCTCAATACACAACAAATTGATTGAATACAAAGATCTGGGTGCACTGGGCCCAGGGGATTCACAAGGCATCCGCTCAGCCTCTTCCATCCTGGTGCACCTCGAAGGACTGAGTAACGTCTCTCCTACTTACAAGCGGTACACTCCAACTTCAGCCAACTCTCTGTCTAGGCTGGGATGTTTCACACATTCCTGCAAGAATACAGATAGTCCCCGACTTGCGAACGGGTTCCGTTCCGGGAGCCCGTTCGCAAGTCCGTTTTGTTCGCAAGTCGAACAAATGGTTGTATGGAGCGGGATCGCGGGTGGACCCCGCTCCATACAACGTCGGGTGCCGGCTGTTCTTACAGCGGGCACCCGGCGGCAGCAGTTCCGACGAGCCGTGGCGCTTGTCGGAACTGTTAACACTTTAAATACCGCTCTGACAGCGGTATTTAAAGTGTTAACAGTTCTGACGAGCGGCGCGGCTCGTCGGAACTGCTGCCGCCAGGTGCCCGCTGTAAGAAACAGCCTGCACCCGACGTTCAGGGGGCCTGTACAGCGTCCCACGATGAGATCGCGGGACGCTGTGTGGTTGCTAGGCAGCCGGGGACCTCCTGAAAGGCCCCAGGGCTGCCTATGCAGAGTGCCCATCAAGCGCACGGCTTGCTAGGCGCTCTGCATAGACAGCCCTAGGGCCTTTCAGAAGGCCCCCGGCTGCCCAGCAACCGCGATCTGACCGGACAGGCTTCTATCAGGCTTGATAGAAGCCTCTCCGGCCCCTGCACAGTATGATGTAATGCCATAGCATGACATCATACTGTGCAGGACAGATAGTTCGTATCTAGCGAAATTCGTAACTCGAATGTTCGCATGTCGGGGACTATCTGTACTAACTTCTTCTCCTCTTTTTCTCGCTCTCTTCTTTCCTCATGCAACTTGCAAACACATTTATATCACAAGGTCACAGGACATACAAAAGATACATTTCGAGACATAACCCAGACAGTAACCCATTCAGTGCTGCAGCTAGGCAATACAAATCATATTCATACAACACAAAGACCGTGACAGTGCAGTAAGCATGAGACAAACACATTCATGCTTATGGATGGGCCCCACTAACTCTGGGCCACTACATACACAGTTTATAATATAGAAAACTCAAGTTATTTTGTAGATTACTCCTGCAGCCCCATGTAACACCACAGATCACACGTAGTGATAACACTGTGCATAGATAATGTAGCAGCTGCAGTCCTATGTAACACATAAGATAGGGTATGGTAGATAATGTAGCAACTGTAGTCCTATGTAACATATAACATCTGATATGGTAGATAATGTAGCAGCTGCAGTCCTATGTAACACATAATATATGGTATGGTAGATAATGTAGTAGCTACAGTCCTATGTAACACATAAGATATGGTATGGTAGATAATGTAGTAGCTGCAGTCCTATGTAACACATAAGATACGCTATGGCATATAATGTTAATGTAGCAAATGCAGTCCTATGTAACATAAGATATGGCAGATAATGTAGCAGCTGCAGTCCTATGTAACACATAAGATATGGTAGATAATGTGACCCCATGCAGGGCTGGTTGTGGAGGGGAGGTATATTCCTCCTATGTGGAGGAGCAGGAAGAGTCTCACCTGCTGGGGATTAATTCATTCAGAGGGTGGATATATAAGGGGAAGCCAGGAGGGCAGTTATCAGTCTGGAGACACAGAAAGCCTGTCTGTGGGAGAGAAAGAAGTGAGTAATAAGGTGGCTGAAGAGGGGGTGTGTTTATTACTGGGCATCTGGAGTAGAGAGACCTTGTGGTGTCTTGTAAGAACCTTTTTACAATTCTTAAGAGCCTTAAGGATTTTTAAAAGGAGAGTCTAAAGTGAGTGTAATTTTGTTTTTTTCTGTAAATCATACCTGGTTTTGGCTTTAAAAAACTGATTAAACATTGCAAATGTATATGTACCTTTAGGGTGCCTCTATGTTTGAGAACTTTTGTTTTGTTTGTTTTGTGAAAACACATAATTAGGAAACCAATGGATTTCTTCACCCTTACAATGCTTTCACTTGTGTGATGTGGTGAGCAAAAAAAAAATTGCATCTTTAAAAAAAAAAAAAAAAAAAAAAATCAAAGTCCTATTGACTCTTGTATGGGGGAGAAAATTGCCAAGTGGCAGTGATCTTCGTGAGAAATAGCAGTGCTCCACACTCAAATCATAGGGAGAGAGTCATGATTTTGCTGCAACTTTCTCACGGCAATATTGTGATCGCCAGTATGCACAAGCCCTTAGACTTGGCACTTGTTGGAGTTTGCATTGGGTCCCAGCAGTTACTAGTAATTCCTCTGCTGTTGGTGTGTAAGCTGGCAGGAGAGGCTCTGAGCTGTTGGTGATGGGTAAGAATGTGTGTTTAAGTCTTGTCAGTACTTGTACCTTAACAATTTCAAACCCAAATCAGTTTTGGCTCTGACTACACCCATTCCAACGAAAGGCTTTTATTTCTTTTTTTTTTTTTTTTTGGGTGTATGGATCTAGCCTAACTACTATACCCTGCAAAATGGCTATATATTGATCATAAATCCAGCTTGTTGGGATTATTTTTAAACAGAACTTTTTTTTTTGTTAGACTTGGGGTGAATTCAGATGACTGTATTGGCTGGGTATTCAGGCCGGCCGATATACAGCATCTCTCTCTGCAGGGGGAGGTGGCTGGAAGAGCCGGTAGCAGGGCACTGAGCTCCCGCCCCATCTCCACCCCCTGCACTATTTTCAATGATAGGTGGGACAGGGGTTGAGCTAATTCCTGGAACTTAGCCCCACCACTGTCCCACCTCTTCTCATTGCAAATAGTGCAGAGGGGTGAAGAGGGGGCGGGAGCTCAGAGCACTGCTCCCGGCTCTTCCAGCCTCCTCCCCCTGCAGAGAGACACCATATATCAGCTAGCGCAAATACCCAGCCGATATACGATCGTCTGAATGCACCCTTAAGGACAGCACTAATCTTTCAAACTTAGAAGAACCTTTTCAGAATTTCTTTATCAACCAACTCTGATTTTTAAGGAGTAAGACTTGCAGGGTAGATTGACATGCTATGGATTTGTATTGCATTGTGCAGGTTAATTTATGCTGTAGAACTATTCATTTTGTAGTATGATTACTTGTATTTAAGGGTGCATTCACACAAGCGCATTAACGGTGTATTTTTACGCCCGGCCGTATATAAGCAACCATCTGAGGCATTGTTTTCCAATGTAATCGTTCACATGGGCGGTTTTATGGCGCATAAAAACAGCAACCCGCAGAAAATAGAACATGCGCGACAGAAATGTGCACCAATGCATATTCGATGGCCAAAAAGATAGTTTGAAAAGTAGAACACACGAGAATATGCTTTCTAGCTCTGGTCGTAATTGCCAAAAACGTTCTTTCCGTTGATTATACGCTGCGACCGTAAATACGCCTATGCTCGTGTGAATGCACCCTTATACTGTGAAATCTGCAGTATCTTTGTAATGCGTGGACATACTCTAAAACTGTAAATGATTTGCATATAAAAAGTGTGGAGTCTTACTATTCACAATTTGCATTACTGTACTCCATTCTTGACTTTTTTTTTTCTCTTCCCTAAAAGCAATGCCTTTTCGTGTGGAAGCTCAGGTTGCAGTTGGCAATACTTCAGTGCCTGCAGGTTCACCAGATATGCCTTGTAAGGGAACTCCAGCTCCTGAGACTCTGCCAGCAGATACTGGAGCTTCATCCACTGAGAAGGAGGTTGTATCAGAGGACACTAATGCTCCTACAGAGGACACTACATCTTCATCTGCAGGAAATGAGGCTCCATCAGAGGCCACTGACACTACAAATGTAGACAGTGAGGTTCTACCTGTGGATAAGAAGCCTCCATCTACAGAGAATGATTACCTTTCCAAGGAGACTGAGGCTCCAGCTACAGAGGAGACTTTATCCAAAGTAAATGAGTCCCCGTCAATGGACAGTGGTGCATCATCCATAGAGAATCAGACTCCATCAGGGGCTCCAGTCTCAGAAAATGGGTCTTCATCTGCTGATGCTCCAGCGACAGAGAATAAGGCTCATTTAGAGGGCACTGGGGCTCCAGATTTGGTAAAGGAGGCTCCATCAGAGGTGCCAAAGGCTTCATCCACCAAGAAGGATGCCCCATCAGTGGGCGCTGAAGCTTTATCCACGGAGAATCAAACATTTACATTGGAAACAGAAGCTCCACTAGCAGAAGTTGTAGAAGCACCTGGTAAGCTTAATATCAGGGGTTGTCACTCTGGACCATACTCTTTACATGAAGTGAACAATTTGTGATTGGTTTTGTGGATAGTGTAAATGTTGGCATTGTATCTGGCTGTGATGGAATGGTGACACTGCACATGCCAATTGGTTTTTGGTGGGAGAGTCTCCTATAACATGGTTATCACTAGTATAGCTACAGGGGTCAGCCTAGAGATACAGAAAGCCTTTCTGGGAGACTGACATGAAAAAGGGGCTGAGGTTGTACCTGGGCTCTGAAGGTATCTCTTTCCCATATGAGGCGATTGGTGCTATTGATGACCCATTATAGTTGGGACCATGTTAGAGTTTGTATTAGAGCCCAGTGGCTATAGGCTGCTCATCTGTTGCTGAAGGTGTGTAAGCTGGCAGGGAGAAGCTCTCCAGCTGTTGGCAAGGGGCAGATATTATATAAGGATGCTGGGGAGGTGAAGACATAATTGTCTTGTATGTACCCCTTTTAGCCTTCCTGACCAAGCCATAGATTTAAAATCTGATGTCCCTTCATGCAATAATAACTTTGAGAATCACTTGATAAATAAAAGCATTCTAGATAGTCTCTTCATAACACATTGTAAGTTGTTTTTAGCTCATTTTAGTAAGGGCCGCTGTCCATGGGCACTGCGGGAGAACACTGTTACCGCAGCATGCTATGACTTGTTTGTGAGTGGAAAACCGCCGCAATTTGCATCATACAACGGGCTGCGCTTTCCATAGTTATCCTATGAAAAGTGTTCCTTGCGTTACCTGCGTGCAGATTATCACCACTGGTAACAGTGAAATATTGCCCATGGACAGAGGCCTAAATGTGTTATCATAAGCATCCCTGCTCTGAACAGAGCGAGGAATTAAAAGAAAACGCACTACATATGGGCATGCCCATGTGCAGATTCTGCAGACAGTTCATATAGTCATGGGCAGCTGGCGATTGTAGGGAGGGGAAAAATCTGAGTGCTAGCAACAATCACTAATGATTAATGGCACCCTTACTGTCCAAGTAAAGAAAACAAACCTGGCATGGCCAAGTCTTGTCTGCTTGAGTTGTGTGGTTTTGTTTTTTTTTTTTTTTTCTCCACTCCCCTAGATGGGAACAGTACGAGTCAATGTGCAGTGTTTAGTACATGGACAGTATGTCCAAATGCTGTCTTCTGTAAATTGCACCTGACAACCTCAGGAATAGCTTTTAAAACTCCTGTAGGCATGTACCCAAAACCTACCCCCCCCCCCCCCTCCCTAAGAATCTAAATCGTGAGTTATGTCAGTACCTTCAGTTCACATGTATGTAAATGGGTGTCTGTGGGGTAACTCTTTCTTTGTTCAGGCATCTTGTCTTATGTGGAAGCTCAAGTTGAAACTGGCAATATAACAGTACCTAAACTTTCACCAGATATGCCTTGTGAAGAGATTCCAGCTCCTGAGACTCTGCCAGCAGATACTGGAGCATCAGCCACTGAGAAGAAGGTTGTATCAGAGGACACTAATGCTGCTACAGAGGACACTAAATCTGCATCTGCAGAAGACGAGACTCCTTCAGTAGGCAGTGAGGCTGCACCTGTGGCTAAGTCTGTAGAGAATGATACTCTTCCCAAGGACATAGAGGTTCCAGCTACACAGAATGAGGCTTCAACCACTCAAACCAATGCTCCAACAACAGAGAATAGGGTTTCCAACTTGGCAAAGGAGGCTCCATCAGAGGCATTATCCAAAGACCATGATGACCAATCAGTGGACAACTATGGTTCATCCACAGTGAAGCAGATCTCTTCAGAAACCGGGGCTCCAGCAGCAGAAAGTGAAGTAGAAGCACCTGGTAAGTCTGACGCAGGTGGAGGGGTTGTAACTCTGGTCCATGCTTTATTTGAGGATTTTATGACTGGTTCTGTGGTTGAACAGAGTAAAAACTGGCAATTCATCTGGCTGTGATGGAATGATGGCACTAACGAATGGTTATCAGGATGAGTTTCCTGTAACTTGATTCTTTCTTGCATTATACCCAGATATGAACATTGAGTCCTCCAAGAAGCCAAATAAGGTGGTATCAAGTGCTGAAACTAAAGGTGAATGTTGTACATTGTAGTTACTCATGTGAAGTTTTAGACTAGAGACCATCTTGTCTTGTTGTAGGACCTGTCAGTGAGGCTCCAACAAGTGAAGGAACACAGGAAGTGACAGATAATCAATAATAAGGTAACAACTGATCTGTAATCACAGAATGGCTCTGGTCTATTCATCAGAGTTCCATGTACTAGCAGCAGGTGATGGGGGTCCTAATGTCTTATTTGTTATACATGGACATTTCTGTTGGGTTGTTCTCACTACTAGCTAATTCCAGGTAGGCATTGACTGAAGTAGAATTTCCAACATCTTTGCCAGTAATGTTTGTTTAAAAAAAAAAAAAGCCACATTCAAACAACCCTCTGGCTTTGGGACAACTCTCCCCTGGAGTAGGGGTATATGTTACCTGCAATTCTTTGCCACTCCTCTTGCTTTTATGGTGTTCATCATGCTGTATAAAATTACTTTATCTGGATTATGATGGGAATATATTGGTGTTGTATTTATTTCACAAACTTTCCCTATGGCTCCTGACTACATTGCAGCAATTTATTACATAAAAATACCAAATCCTAAGTCTACAGAATATTCCCTGAGCTCGGTGTCCTCTTCTGCTGCCCAGATAAGCTGGCATGGGAATTTTCATTGGACCTGCTTTAATGAGGTTGATGGCAGAATCAGCAGTGTGTAATTTGTTCTCTAATGTTCCAGGTTCTTCTCCTGGTGACTCCATGAAAGCTGAAAGTGAATTTGTGAAATCTTCTGTGGATCCTCCAGTGTTTGGTTTCTGATAAGCAAGGAGTCCCTTTCTGGAGGATGTCCCTGACGAGCCGTCCTCCTGAATAATTGTCTTGTTCCATGGAGTCTCCTCAGCAGTTTGGACTTCTATACTGTCTTTCTCCAGGACTCTCATTCTCTGTGCAGTAGAAGAGCCGCCTGTCTCTTCTACTGGAACACTTTGAAATAAAACCCAGGAATCTCAGAATTTGTCATGCTTGTCAATTATTTGGTTGTCTGGCTACAGGGGTCTAATTGATGGAAACTGCTGGTTAATGCAAAGGCTTAACTGCATTATATCAATGCTGTTGGACCTTCCCAGATTAAGGTTGTGTGTAGTCCCATAAGCAAACACTACATGTGATATCACAATGCGATTGCATGGAGCCATGGCCTGGAAAGAGTTGTCTGCCATAGTGAGAACTGCTCTTTGGATTTAAAATATTTTTACATGTGTAGTTGTAGGAAGGCACCGAGGCAGCTTCTTCAGGAAATATAGCTTCCATTGGTACCAGTGACAGCTCAGGAGTATTCTCCCAAATTCTGAGCCACAAAAACAAGGCGTACACTTCTTAAACACCTTGCACAATAAAAAAGGATTCCTGTTTTTGGGCAATACAATTTCATTCTAGGGGACTTCTGGGTCTAGTTCTTGCACTTCCCATGACCATTAGGCTCCCATGTTGGTGCCTCCACAGACATAACATGAGATTACATTTATGGTGTCAGCTATGGACTTGGCTAGTTCAAGAAATAGGCTCTTAGTTATAGTAGAAATGGGGATCTCCTTTTGAAGTGCTTCATAAAACTAACACATTATGGAAGTTACTCTTATGGCTAATGGTGGTCTTTAAAGATATCACAAGGAGTATATTCCCAGTACTTCAATAAGTAGCCCTATCTTTTACTCCCGTTACCTATTTGGGTTTGGAGGAACTAGAGTCTGAAATTTAAGAGCTACAATTCCCTTGGGTACAACCTGAGTGAGCCACTAGCACTTCAATTTTAGCTTTTCTATCATGTCTTCCCCAGGTTGCTATGATTTACACAGCTTTGCCTTGGGCATCTTGCATCACTGCTTGGGCTTTGCCAGGTCTACAGGGTGGTACATGTGCGGTTTCCACAAGATGTGTTTTTCCCCGTGTGCTCAAGGCAGCACATGCATAAAATAGGAGGGATACCAATCCTCCAAAGGCAATCTATCCATCCACCACAGTGGAGTGTCCCTCCGCAACAATGTAACATGGTAACATAGTTCGTAAGGCTGAATGAAGACAATGTCCATCTAGTCCAGCCTCCTGTTTTGTTGATCCAGAGGAAGGCAAAAAAACCCAAGAGCAGAAGCCAATTAGCCCTTTTTGGGGAAAAAATGCCTTCCCGACTCCCTCTATCCAAAGGTCTGGTAGGGAAGACTGGATCATAACAAATGTACCCTCATGCTTACAAATGGAATAGTCTGTTCTATTGCCTGAGCATGTCCAACCTTCAGTCCCTCACATTTAAATTTAATGTCATACACTAAAGTCCTAGTGTTCACCTGCCCTGAGTGAGAATCCACTGTACATATCTCACCAATCCCTTTTGCACATCCATTTTCACATTGCCTTCCTATTATGTCTTGTACAATCATTCTTCTGCCTTACATAGACTAGTTAGCCTACCGAGTGACTAAACTAGGGCTGCGTGTTTCAAACTTGAAGCTGTGCATGCAGGGATCAGCTTCCAGTGGGATCACAGCCAGAGTGGTCTTGTCCATAGCACCTTACTGTCATTTGGTGTGTAGGGTTCAAGGTCTCTTGTATGGCCCTTTTGGTTACATATGGCCATCTTTGCAGGGGCTATTGCAGTAGAATTCACACTGCTATTCAGTATGAGCTGGCTTGATGCAGCTGTGTCAATAGTGGAGTAACTCCTGATATAAAGCACTCATGTAGGAAGTGAGATTGTCATGCTGGGACTGGTGAAAGTATAGGCCTGTTATGGGGCCCTATTGATCAAAACTTTGTAGCAATTCAACTTAGTCTTACAATAAGGCACAGTTCTGACTGACTAGAGGGCTAATAAAATGTGTACCTCCATTATTTTCAGTGACTTCTGGAAAATCATACATGACATAATTCAATTTCTTTGCTGTGGTTTTGGCATCAGCATTTTAATTTTACAAACCAGAAGATGGACGAGGAACAAGGTGCTAGGACTTGGGAGCTGTACAGCTCCATCAGAGGCATTACCTGGAGCACAAGATTGCAGGTTTTTGAGTCCTGACAGACACTATATTGTAGGCCTTTTACTATAGGCCGCCTGGACAAGCAGAAATGGGGGATTAACACTTCCTCTATAGGAGGTAGCAAAGCTCTTAAAGAAGCAGGACAGTGCTCATGGGAGGCTTAAAGGGGTTGTCTGGCGGCAAGCATCAAAATTTAACATTACCCCATTCCCCCTGTCATTTCCCCCCCCCCCCCCCCCCGGCATAAAATGGCAAATTAAAGCGGTTTTTAAACCGCTTGCTACTCACCGATCCGACGAAATAAGGAGTTTAAAAAATCGTCTCCCTAAGATGGCTGCCGGTCCTTTCCCAGGGATGCACTGCGGTTTTCTCCCATGGTGCACCATGGGCTCTGTGCGTTCCATTGCCGATTCCAGCCTCCTGATTGGCTGGAATCGGCACACGTGACGGGGCGGAGCTACAATGACGACGTGGTGACCAGCTCTCCGGCACGAGCGGCCCCATTCACCATGCAGAAGACCGCACAGCACAAGTGCATCTAAAAAAGCAGGAAGCCAGCAAAATTAGACGGAGCCATGGAGACGTGGACGCTAGCAACGGAGCAGGTAAGTGAATAACTTCTGTATGGCTCATATTTAATGCACGATGTACATTACAAAGTGCATTAATATGGCCATACAGAATTGTATAACCCCACTGGCTGCTGCGAGACAACCCCTTTAACCCCTTAACGACCAGCCCATAGTGTTTTTACGTCCTCCCGAAGTGGGCTCTATTCTCTGAGGACGTAAAAACATGCTTCCTGCAGAGAATAGTGCCCCTCGGGCTGTGGACGTGACAGCTCCATGCTGTCGGTGTCCGCAGGTAGCTGACAGCATGGAGCTGTCATCCCGGGCTGTTCGGAGCCCCCCCCGGCATTGCGATCGGCGCTATGCAATGGATAGCGCCGATCGCAAAAAAGTAAATAAAAGTGCCCAAAAAGTTAAAGATTCAGCTGCTCTGATGGATCGGATCCATCGGAGCAGCTGAAATTACTCACCCAGGTCCTGCACGCTGCTCCCCGCTCTCCTGCCGCTCCGGGGCCCGAAGCCGGTCTTCTGCGCATGCGCGCCAGGCGGCATTACGTCAGCCGCATGCGCAGAAGGCCCGGCGGCGCGGGAGATTTAAAATCTCCTGGCTCCCGGCTCCTGTAGGTAGCCGGGAGGCAGGAGATGTCAGCGGGGACTGCGGTGAGCGGTCCCCGGTACCGCGATCGCCGTTATCCAATGGTTAGCGGCGATCGCGAAAAAGTTAAAAAAAAGTTTTAAAAAAGTCAGTTTCACCTCCCCTCATGGATCGGATCCATGAGGGGAGGTGAAAATACTCACCCCCAGTCCTCAGCGGTGTCCCGATGTCCCGGGACCCGAATCCCCGTCTGCGCATGCGCGCCCGATGATTGACATCGGGCGCGTGCACAGACGGGCTCGAGCCCCGGGGAATTTAAAATCCCTCTGCTTCTGGCTGCCATGTGTAGCTAGGAGCAGAGAGATTATACCGGGGACATGATCACTGTCATCCAATGGATGACAGTGATCATGTAAAGTGAAAAAAAAGTGTAAAAAAGTAAAAAAAAAAAAAGTAAAAAAAGTTTTTAAACGTTTAAAAAGCGTATGTTTCATCTCCCCTCATGGATCATATCCGTGAGGGAGGATGAAAGTACGTACCTAAGGCCCCCAGATTTATCCGCGGACCTTACCACAGCTTCTGCACACGCGCCCGTCGCCAAAATGGCGGGCGCATGCGCAAAAGCTGTGGATTGCCAGGATAATTTAAATTCTCCCTGCTCCTGGCTACAAAACGTAGCCAAGAGCATGGAGATTTAATGGGGGTCCGCGGTGAGCGGTTCCTGGTCACGTGTTCGCCATTATCCAATAATGGCGATCACGTAAAAGTAAAAAAAAAAATTTGAAGTTTCATCTCCCCTCACTGATGCGATCGGTGAGAGGAGATGAATCTTTTTACCGGAGGCCTGCGTATTTGAATCCCGACGCGATCTTCCTCCGTGGACCTTCCAGGATTCTGCACATGCGATTGCCGGCAAAAAGCCGGACACATGCGCAGGAGTCAGGGAGCCCAGGAAACTTAAAATCTCCTTGCTCCCAGCGACCAACAGTCACTGAGAGTCTGGAGCAGTGACGGGTGGCCTCGTTGAGCGGTCCCCGGTCACGTGATAAAAAGGTAGCGATCTACCATAGGCCGGTCTCACATGACCGGATAGGAATGACGGATTCCGCATGCTTCTGATCCGTGGTAATACGCAGATCAATCGCATTGGATTACACAATTCCGCTCACATTAGCGGGTCAGAATTGCGTAATCCACTCGCAGAAAAGAGAACGCAGCAGGTTCTATTTTACTGCGGAATCGGCAACATAGAGCCCATTGTGCTCCATGGTCGCGGATATACCCGCTGCCCATACGCAACTACCTTGTATACGGGCTGCGGGTACCCGTGTCATCGCTAAGCGACGGTGCGGGAAATACAAACAAAGGTGTACTGTGCATGACCGCCTGTGTGAGTAGGCAGTTATGCGCAGTACATTACGCAGCCGTACGCAGGGTCACAGCCGGGCTCACAGATGGGATCCGCTGTGGGCCTCCGCAAGCGGATTCCGCCTGCACCCGCGTGAGCCCGGCGTTATTCAGACCGCTACCTGTCATACGTATTTTACAAGAAGCCCCGGGAACGCTCGCTTTCCTGCAGTTCCAGGAGCACCTTGTTGAGCGCCTTCTGTGTGAGACCGCCGCACCTCATCAAGCTTACGGAGACTCACGGAACGCCACTTTTTACACCCCATACCCGCCACTGAGGTCATGAAATACCCCCAAAAAGCATGAGAGGAGGGGGGGGGGGGATACCCGGTTTTATTGCCCCATGGGCCCATTCCAACCAGCCTCCGTAATTACCCCTGTCTTCGGAAATACTACACAGTTCACATTTTTACTTTTATCTAAGATTTGCGAACGCCAAAAAGGGCGTGGAGGGGGAGGGGGGGAATTTTTAGGGAGTCAATCTTTATTCTGTACAAATAAGCAATGGGGCCTGGAATGTATTCAGTTGTGCCCTAAAATCCAACGGGTGTTCCGTCCTTTATAGGCCTTGCCATGCGTCCTGTAAGTAGATTAGGGCCACAATGGGTATGTTTCTGAACTCGGGACAAACGGGGGTATCCATTTTGGGGTGAACGTCTTCATTCCTATGTACACTGTACAAAAAAACTGTTTTTAAATTGAAAAAATTGCCAAAAAAATTGAAAATCGTAACTTTTTCCTTCTGCTTTGCTTAGATTCATTCAAATACTGTGGGGTCAAAATACGCAGTACACCCCTAGATGAATTCGTTAAGGGGTCTAGTTTTCAAAATGGGGTCATTTGAGGGGGTTCTTTATAGTTTTGGCCGCTCAATGGCTCGATAAGTGGGCAATGGGGCCTGAAATTTATTCAGTGGTACCCTGAAATCCAACGGGTATTCCTTTCATTGTAGGCCTAGCCATGGGTCCTGTAAGTCTATTAGGGCCACAATGGGTATGTTTCTGAACACGGGACAAACAGGGGTATCCATTTTGGGGTGAAAGCCTTCATTTATATGTGTGCTGTACAAAAAAAACTGTTTTTAAATTGACACAATAGCCCAAAAAATGAAAATCCTATTTTTTTCCTTTTGCTTTGCTTGAATTTATTCAAAAACTGTGGGGTCAAAATATGCAGTACATCCCTAGATAAATTCGTTAAGGGGTCTAGTTTTCAAAATGGGGTCATTTGTGGGGGTTCTATATGGTTTTGGGCGCTCAAGAACTCTACAAGTGGGCAATGGGGCCTAAAAGGACTTCAAGCAAAATCTATGTTCTGAAAGCCACCGATTACTCCTTTTATTTTGGGCCCCGTTGTGCATGCGGACATAAGATTAGGGCCACAATGGGTATATTTCTGAAAACAGCACAAACAGGGGTATCCATTTTGGGGTGTAAGTCTTCCTTCATATGTGTGCTGTACAAAAAAAGCTGTTTTTAAAATGACAAAATTGCCAAAAAAACAAAAATCCAAATTTTTTCCTTTTGCTTTGCTTGAATTTATTCAAAAACTGTGGGGTCAAAATGCGCAGTACACCCCTAGATAAATTCGTTAAGGAGTCTAGTTTTCAAAATAGGGTCATTTGTGGGGGTTCTCTATGGTTTTGGGCGCTCAAGAACTCTACAAGTGGGCAATGGGGCCTAAAAGGACTTCAAGCAAAATTTGTGTTCCGAAAGCCACCGGTCGCTCCTTTCATTTTGGGCTCCGTTGTGTATCCAGACATAAGATTAGGGCCACAATGGGTATGTCTCTGAACACGGGACAAACAGGGGTATCCATTTTTGGGTGCAAGTCTTCCTTCATATGTGTGCTGTACAAAAAAAGCTGTTTTTAAAATGACAGAATTGCCGAAAAAACGAAAATCACAATTTTTTCCTTTTGCTTGATTTGAATTCATTCAAAAACTGTGGGGTCAAAATATTCAGTACACCCCTAGATAAATTCCTTAAGGGGTCTAGTTTTCAAAATGGGGTCATTTGTGGGGGTTTTCTATGGTTTTGGGCGCTCAAGAACTCTACATGTGTGCTATGGGGCCTAAAAGGACTTCAAGCAAAATTTCTGTTTTGAAAGACACTGACTACTCCTTTCATTTTGGGCCCCGTTGTGGACTCAGATATAACAATAGGGCCACAATGGGTATATTTCTGAACACGGGAGAAATAGGGGTATCCATTTTGGGGTGTAAATCCTGATTTTCATGTAAACTATAGGAAAAAAATATGTCTTTAAAATGACAGATTTGCAAAAATATGAAATTTTACTTTTTCTCCTCTAAATTGAATTAATTCCTGAAAAAAAACTGTGGGGTCAAAATACTCATGACACCCCTCAGTGAATACATTAAGGGGTGTAGTTTTTAAAATGAGGTCATTTGGGGGGGTATCTATTATTCTGACACTCATGAGCCTTTCCAATCTCGGCTTGGTATAGGAAAACAAAGTGTTCCTCAAAATGCTAAAAAGTAATGTTAAATTTGTACGTCTCCTAAATAGTTAAAAAAAAACGAAAGTTTTTCCAATGTGCGCCCAAAATAAAGTAAACGGGTGGAAATATAAATCTTAGCAAAAATTTCTATATTATGTTTGCACATATTTAAGATATTGCAGTTGGAAATGTGAAAAAATGACGATTTTTTCAAAATTTTCCCAATTTTGGCGCTTTTAATAAATAAACACAATTTCTATCGGTCTATTTTTTCCGCCTAAATGAAGCACAACATGTGGCGAAAAAACAATGTCAGAATCGCTTGGATATGCAAAACCTTTCTGGTGTTTTTCCATGTTAAAGTGACACATGTCAGATTTGCAAAATTTGGCCTGGTCATTAAGGCGCAAACAGGCTTGGTCACTAAGGGGTTAACTATCCAGACATTTTGTTGGAAATCTCAAAAGTAATGGGTCCAACAAATTCTTATCTACTCTTGATAACTATCTTCCAAAAGGTTGAAGCAGATCCCTTTGTTCTATCGTAGACCTATTTCTAACCAACAGGGAAGGAATGGTTATGGAAGTAGGGTGGCAGTGACCATGCTATCCTTGAATTTTGGATAAAAATGGGAGAAATGCCTGAAACTCAGACCTCAAGGTTGGATTTCAGAAAGGCAA
The DNA here is from genome assembly GCF_035609145.1 of Eleutherodactylus coqui. NCBI lineage: Eukaryota > Metazoa > Chordata > Amphibia > Anura > Eleutherodactylidae > Eleutherodactylus > Eleutherodactylus coqui. The sequence continues at coordinate 71,318,268 of NC_089841.1, forward strand.
ATTTTACTGGACTCAGAGGGTAGGAAGGATCCAAGGGCTAGATGTTTTTTAAGAACAAATGTCCAAAAAGGTTGGGAAATATTGTGAAATGAGCTTCTCAAAGCACAATCGTTAACAATTAGAGATGAGCGAACGTACTCGGACACGCCCCTTTTTCACTCGAGCACTGTGATTTTTCGAGTACTTCCTTACTTGGGTGAAAAGATTCGGGGGGCATCGTGGGTGAGTGGGAGGTTGCAGGGGGGAGAGGGAGAGAGAGAGCCCCTGTTCCCCGCTGCTACCCCCGCTCCCCCCGAATCTTTTCACCAGAGTACGGAATTACTCAAAAATAGCGATGCTCGATCGAGTAATTACTCGAAACAAGTACATTCGCTCATCTCTATTAACAATCCCTAAAAGAAGGAAGTATTTAAAGAGGCCAGGATGGATGAACCCAGAACTTGCACACATGTTAAAAAGGAAGAAAATATGTTTAAATGAGAAGAGGGGAGAATATCTATAGAAGAATGTAACTCAGTCTGCAGAAACTGTAGGGCAAGTGACAGAAAAGCTAAAGCCAATAATGAATTGAGGCTTGCAACAGAGGCTAAAAGCAATAAAAAAGATTTTGAGATATGTCAAAAGCAAAAGATGCTATAGCATAAAAATGCTAAATTGGTTAAAATTATGTTGAAGGCCAAACTTTTAAATTCCTGTTTTATCTGTGTTCACTCACAAAGTAGATGTAACATTAATTTTCCCTGTACTATTGGGGGGGGGGTGCAGTCTATCTGTAATCAGAGAGATGGCAAGGGAACACTTAGCTAACTTAAATGAATTTTAAGTCTCCAGGTCCAGATGAATTACATTCTAGGATACTAAAGGAAGCAGCAGAGGTAATTACTGAACCACTGAATCTTTGAAAATTCTTGGAGAATGTGAGTCCTAGAAGATAGGGACATTTGCCCTTTTCCAATCTTCAAAAAAGGGAAGAAGGTAGAACCAGGAAACTACAAGCCTGTGAGCTTGACTTCTATTTGGGGAAAACTCTTTAACTTAATAAACAGTACGTAGTTGGATGAGAATGGAGTAATTAATCAGAGCCAGCATGGATGTGTAACAAACAAGTCATGCCAGGTCTAAGCAGCAGCACACGTGAAAAAGGCTTGGGTATACTAATAGATCATAGACTGAACATGAGTCAACAGTGTGACACAGCAGCAAAAAAGGCAAACACAATTTTGGGAGGTATTAAGAGTAGCATAGAATCTATAGCATCTGAGGTAATTATTCCCTTCTACTTTTCCTTACATAGGGTTTCCAAGGCAAGGTTTTTAGAGGGTAGGTTGCCAGGTATTTTCCTAACCCTCCCCATTTATCTGGACTTAAGGATGACTCATACATGGCTGGCATCCTGTGTCTTCATCGTTGACGAAGTTTAGTTATTGCAATAAAAACCTTTCCTGGCGCCGACTGCGGAACTGATTATGAATTCCTTGTAGCTAAGATCAAAATTAAATTCTGTAGCATTAAGGAAGGTGCTCCATTGAGAAAATTTAACACCTCTAAAACCCCCAATCATACACTAGAAAGGTAGCAAACAGATTCGAACTGCTTAAAACATCAGAAAAGCATCCAGACAAACTATATACAGTCCACAGTTATGGAAACAGCCCGTAAGCATTTCACCTATAAGGAAAAAGGTCAAGTCCCCTGAAAGCACCGAGTGACTCCTAGGGTGATGACATTTTCTTGGCAGACTGTTTTTGTGGGTTGGTTTGCAGGCTGAGTCAACCTTGAGCTGGTTACCTGAACCAATCGGGGATTGAACCCTCAATCTTCAGGTTGTAAGCTGAAACTACGTTTCTGCTGCCTTAACACTATGCATTAGATAAGACCATATTTTACCCATAAGAAGCAGAAAAAAACAACACGATTGATTGTCTGACAAACCCTCAGAATAGCTAGCAACAAAGACGAAGTTGGGCAACTAAATGCAGATTTTCAGCAAGTGACACGGAAATAGACTGGCATGAGTGTTGCAAACAATTCAAAGCCATGAAAGGCCATATACGAGGCCTATTCTGATAACTCAAATTGGCCCGAAAACCTTTCATGGTACGCAATGGCACAATCAAAGCCAAAAATGGGAAGGAACTGAATGACCAACAGAGTATCAAGGATAGGCAGAAGGAATACACAGAGGAACTATATGCCTGCAAACACATACCTGGACCATTGCGTGAGGTGGAGCCTGTGGACTTGGAGCCCACCGTTATGGAGTCAGAATTGGTTATGGCAATGAAACAACTAGCCAAAATAAAGTGCCAAGCAGAGCTATTGCTGCCAATACCATCCAGTAAAACAATATAATGAGTGTGTAGCCCACCTACTTAAGCAGTGTCCCAGCTGTATACAAAGAGAGGTTGGAGCTCTGACCTGGTAATCCACTAGCTCCAAGCGGTGTTAAAGGCATAAGGAAAAGAGTTCCAAAAACAAGTCACCTTCCTCAATCAAAACTTCCTCTCTATTATACCAAGGTTAAAAAATGGACAGACATCATGATGAACGCATTTCAGCTAAACAAACAAATAGCCTATCTTACAGCACTGTGCCAGGGAGTATGGGTACCTACGTAATGGCCACAGGACTGGAAAATATCTGTTTTCATCCCTGTACCAAAGAAGGGCACTCCCAGTATTGCTCCAACTGCCGAACAAGGAAAGACTGAGATTAGTAGTCAAAGTGGCACTCCTTGATGCGCAAGCAAGATTCCGACGAGGATGCAACACCCGTTTCCATATTGCAAACATGCGAAGGACCATGGAAAAAGCTCAAGAATACCAAAAGATTATCAACATTTCCTTCATTGACTATATCACGGCCTTTGATTGCATTGACCATGACAAGCTGTGGCGCACCCTACAAGAGCTGGGTGTATTAGCACATTTAGTCAAGCTGATAAAATCACTTTATATTAATTAAGAAGCCACTGTGAAAAGCATCAACAATCTCCCTTACACAGATGATACAAGCAGAAACAGAAGCTGGTCTGAAGCAGCTGATATGTAATATTAAAACTGAAAGTGAAGAAATGGGACCTGAATTTAAAGAAGACAAAAATTATTACAAGCGCAAAAAATGGCCAAATTCAAATCAAAATTGAAAACGAGGCCATAGAATGCGTGCGAGACTTCATCTTCCTTGGTTCAAAAATTGACCAGGATAGATAATCTATGCCAGAGATAAACCATAGTATAAAATTGGGGTGAAGCGCATTGCTATACATGGACAAAATCTGGGAAAGTAGCGATAACGGCATCACAACTAAACGTGGGATAGTGCAAACCACTGTGCTCCTCATAGCCATGTATGAATCTGAATGCTGGGCTGCGAAAAAAGCTGATAGGGAGGATTGATGCATTTGAGCTGTGGTGCTGGCGAAAAGTTCTGCATGTACCATGAACATCAAGAGTAACAAACAGAGAAGTCCTGAATCATATAAGACCTGATTTATCACTGTAGGGAATGATGGTCTAGATCAGGCTCACCTATTTTGGCCATGTAATGCGAGCAGAGTCGCTAAAAAAAACTATAGTACTTGGACAGATCAGTGGCAAAAGAAAACCTGGCCGCCAAAAAAGACGATGGCTGATACTGTCAGAGCTGATTCTGGCATGGATATCAACCAACTGAAAGAAGCAGTGCAAAATCGAAAAACATGGAGAGAGCTCACCTTTAGGGTCACCGAGGGTTGTGAATGCTTAAACGATTAACAACACTCTTCCCTAGTCAGACCTCATCTAGAATACTGTGTCCAGTTTTGGGCACCCCAATTTAAAAAAGACATAGGCAAACTGGAGCAAGTTCAGAGAAGAGCTACTAGAATGGTGAGTGGTCTACAAATCATGTCCTATGAGGAACGGTTAAAAGATCTAGGAATCTCATTTGCATAAGGAAAGATTAGAAGCAATGGGATGAAACTGAAAGGGAGGAGAAACAGATTAGATATTAGAAAACACTTTCTGACAGTGAGGGTGATCAATGAGTGGAACAGGTTACCATGGGAGGTGGTGAGTTCTCCTTCAATGGAAGTCTTCAAACAGAGGCTGGACAGACATCAGTCTGGGATTATTTAGTGAATCCTGCGTTGAGTAGGGGGTTGGACCCGATGACCCTGGAGGTTCCCTCCAACTCTACTGTTCTATGATTCCATGATACAGACTCATATTCAGAGAAGCAGCACTCAGTTTTCACACAGGCATGGACTGCATGAGAACTCATGGCTTGGGTGTTTTCCAGATAAGATTCGCCCATTCAATTCAATAGGGAGAGAAAAAAAAGAAATGGACAGCATGTGCATATATATATATATATTTTTTAATCATGCAATTATGGGGACATGAAGCACAGAACCAGGAAGTGAAGAGGTTCCTGCTCCATTCAAATTCTGTGCACCCTGCAGAGCCCCAGACATTAAGGGCAGCATTGACCCGCCCGGAGAGCATCAGGTGTGTGGTGACATATAGTGTTTTTAGCCCCCAAAGTCATAGAAGAAACAGCAGTGTTGCCCTCCCGGGCAGTGATGGAGGGTTGTAATGTTCTGGAATAAGTAGTCCAGTACAGGTCCCATCTATGTTTGCGATTGCATTGCATTGGGTAATTGTAGTTGATAATCCTTGTACTACTGGTGATATTAGGTTATAAGCATATTATATATAATAAAAAAGAAGGGTAGCATGAATTTAGTGGCTTCTTGTGGTGGATTTTTTAAATTTTTTTGTATATGTATAAAAATTTGTAAAAATTAAAAACAAAAAAGGGGAAGAAAAAGGGAGGAGAGTTCAGTATGCTGCAAAAAGAGGGTCAAGATTAAGGAGCATAAAAGGGCACAGGAGCGTCAAATCATGGCAGAATTTTGTTTGTGGTATGTCACTTAGTTGTTACTATGGGAATTGTCATGGGCTATTATGTACTAGGTTCTTATTTATATATTAAGAGTGAGACTTTCAATGTAAAAAAGGATATTTATAAAAAGTGTTAAATTGTAATTTTATCTTTTGATTTAAAAAAAAAAGGATGGAGAGGGGGTTTGTAATGTTGATATTGTTGGACTCCTGGGGGCCAATTTATAGGAAGAATTGGAGTTTTTGTGGTTCGGTCCATTTTCATTTGGGGTTGCCGTAGTCAGTCGGGGTCCAGTTTTACTTTTAATTGTCATGGCGGATAGGGAGATGCTCCTTAGGGTCACTTCAGTGGCTGTGACTGGGTTGCCTAAAGACTTAATCACTTAGAAAGAAAGTTTGAGTCAAGACAGTGACCTGGATCATACCCGGTAACCTGGGGGTGGGCTTACAGTTAATTAGGGTTAATGTGAAATTTGTTTTGAATAATAAACCTGCCTTGATCTCTCTTCCACTATAAAGCATTGCAATGTGTTTTGTTTGAAAAAGCAATTGTGTGTGTGTGTGTGTGTGTGTGGGGGGGGGGGGGGGTGGAGGGGTTGTGTGGCTGAGGCACTATGGGGCTGTGGGGAGTAAGGAAGGGTTGAAGAACTGTTTGAGATACTGTGCTAAATAGTGTTTGTAGCGTTCTTGCTACATGCTAACTTGTGATACCACAGTATGAACTTGGCCTTAGCTATGCACTCAGGAAATAGATTATAACTATCCCACCCAGCAGACCGCATATCATATCTAACTGGGATTGTTGACCTTTATTAGTTTCAACTGTCCCCTTTCCAGATTACTCAGCTTAGATGGCACACCGGCAGCGGCATCACATCACTCAATGGGCGCGCACAAGGTGTCGGGAGAACAGCCTTGCCACTTAGACAGGTCATAAGAGCTCATTTACATGATGTGCCACAAGGTTGCAGCAAAAGAGGTGACTGAATCATGTGACTAGCTCTTGAGTATGGCCAACAATGATACAGAGGATCTATCATTACCGAAGGGCCAAAATTACTTTTCTTAGCTGGAGAATTGGCCAAATGTACACAGCCAATCCCTATAACTGAATGGAAGTGTCAGACTGATCACCGCTCAGCAGACAAATATGGTAGAACTGCAGATAAAAAGCAGAATTAGACAGCTAGGTTTTATATTTTTATTTTGTTCATCAATCATCATATAACAAATGGTCTCAATTATATAAAAAATGTCATTAATTTGCATTACTAAACGGTCAGGACACAGTCATAAGATTATCCAGTCAGTGAAAATGTAGAAAAATCATGTCCTATTATAAATCAGAAAACATTTGCAATTTACAGCTTAATTTTTTTCATTCTGAAGCTACAGAGCCTCATTATTCAAAAATGACTAATAGGAAGATGGTGTTGGCAGCCGATAGCAACCAATCAGGGCTTCGCTCTCATTTTACCAGAGCAGTTTAGAAATAAAAATGGAGCTCAAAGTGGTTGCTTATAAGCAACTGAGATATTCTTAAGCTGACACACCACTGTATTTCGGATGCAATTTTGCGTCTGCAGTATGGAAGTGTCCTGGCTTGACCGTGGGTCTCTTGACCTGAACCTCTGATTCCCTCACAGAACATCAACGTAAAGTGGTCCGTGCCAACAAGAAAAAAGTCTATAGTATTTATATAAGAGGCATATATTTAAAAATGACAAAAATGGTTCAATTAATCAAAATGGCCCATTTATTACTGGTGCTGGGGCAGGATTAGACCTCTTTCACACGAGCGATGCGTTTTCCCGCAGGTCGCATTGTGTCAAAAAATCACAGCAACGCTTCATTGCCATGATCTAATTCCAAATGGAATTAGCGTTTTCTCGTCCATTCAAATGACCCCATCGCGTGAAAAGGATGCTGCAGCAGCAGGCGGCAGGATGGCTCTACTTACCTTAAATAACTAAAGAGAGCCAGCTGTCTTCTTCAACGAACACCGGACCCAGGTAAACGCTCCCCCCTCCCTTTTTTTCCAGATTCTTATGGGAGCTCCCTGCAATTTTCGTTAAAAGATAAGCCATAACCTATCATTTGAAACTGCAAGGAAAATTCACAACTGAAAATTGCCAACAATCTGGTTATTTTCAGTCACAATTTTTTCTCCGAGCTAAAAGTGGCTCATGTAAATGAATGGATTGGAATCCAATGCTTTACGTGGTCGCGATTTTTTGACGTTTTCTCACGGCTAATTGCTGCAAGAAAACGCTCATCTGAATGAGGCCTACATCTATTTTGGCATAGATCAATTTAGACAAATTTACTATTTATTTGTGCCAACAAGAATGGATGTTACATCTCTCACTCCACTTCCTAAAAGTATCTACAATATTGGGCACGACTTGCTGCTTGGCTGGAATTTAGAGACGCTGATGAAATGGGCCTAACTTAAAAGATGCAAAATTTGTGACATTCTCATTCCAGTAGCTGAGTGGTGTACAAAATGACTCCACATCTCTAGACATAATCGAAGATGTGACATTTGATAAATTTGTTGCATTTTAAACTGAAGAAGAGAACAGAAGTAGCTAAAAAAAGCAGCATTAAAAGTTACCCTGATGATAAATTTCTGCAACTTCTCCAGGTGTTCCCAGGCCCGGTCATCTCCATCCCAGGTACCAGCAGAACTTTTGGGTCCACATCCCCACCTCCTAGACATATGTTTCACCCAGCTTGACTGAAGAATGGGTCCACCCCAAAACGTGTATCTGCTGGTTTTTAATTCATGTAATAAAAAAAGAAGCTGCATATTTCATCCCACTGTCTTGGGATCTTTATTGGAGAGCGACACCATGACACCAGTTTTTTTAGCCTTTCACACTGATAATAAATTTGTCACCCTTAGGGTGCATTCACACGAACGTATATCGGCTCGGTTTTCACGCCGAGCCGATATACGTCGTCCTCATGTGCAGGGGGGGGGGGGTGGATGGAAGAGCCAGGAGCAGGAACTGAGCTCCCGCCCCCTCTCTGCCTCCTCTCCACCCCCCTGAACTATTTGCAATGAAAGGAGGCGGGGCTACGTTCTGAGAGTTAGCCCCGCCCATGCCCGCCTCTCCCTATTGAAAATAGTGCAGAGGGGCGGAGAATAGGCAGAGAGGGGGCGGGAGCTCAGCTCCTGCTCCTGGCTCTTCCATCCCCCCCCCCCCTGCACACGAGGACGACGTATATCGGCTCGGCGTGAAAACCGAGCCAATATACGTTCATGTGAATGCACCCTTAGATAGAATGTTTTGAGGTAGCCATGTTAACCAAAAAGTCACATTAAAACATTTAAAATCACATCTTAAATTTAGTACATTTTATGACCACTTTTGATGCCTTCGCTCTGTGTTCAAATATTCTGGACAAAGCAAAGAGGCTTGCTGGTGTCCCCATGGCTGGTAAGGCCTTATGTCCCTTGTTTCATTACAGCAATAGGATATATATCAATATTTATTATCATCATTCATAATCATCTATAATCTTGTTATTTGTATAGCGCCAACTTATTCTGCAGTGCATTCAGGTAATTATTAATCATCATCATCATCTATGATCATTAATTAGTTATCATTATTCTGTTATTGGCTACTAATGATGGAGAGGTCAATCAATCTCCTGACTGTTATTTTCGTCCTTTTATTTAGTGTGTCTTGTATTTCAAGGTATTTTTCATCCACTTCTCTCTTTGCAGATGTTTCTTCAACTGTGGCAAATATTGATCTATGTTCTTCTGCAGCTGTAAAAACATGGAGGAAGTACTTTAGAGTGGTTATTAGCCAAAAAGAATCTCTGGTGTCACTTAAAACCTACATTGGCAGCACTACCCCAACTGGTACTAGTATAGTGCAAAATCCGAAGGTGGTACTATGACGACTTCAAGAGGTCAAAAGACAGGATTGCATACACTTCTTGAATTTGGAGAATTTCGTCAATGCTTTTCTAACAGATGTGGGCAGTATAGATCTTTAGCAAGCCACGGTTGAAGAGATCAGAGTCTGGCATAGTCCTCTTTCACATCTCTCCAGTATCGTCCAGTAAACTAAACCACAAGCCCCTCCGGAATTTTGTACTTCTATTGAGACTGTAATGTCTTAAAAATTTGCTTGATAAAGGACTACACTGCCTGAAATATTGCTTGAGTATACGGTAAATGTTTGACACATCTGTAAGAAAAGCTTTCATCAACCTTTCTTGTGTGCAGTCCTCTGTTTTTGTTCTGGCTCCCTCTCTGGCAAGTTTTGTTGCACAACAGATCAGCAATATAGCACATGTATCGAGTCACATAAAGAAATGGTGATCACCCAATAAAGACGACAAGGGGTAACATGACAGAATATTAAGGTAAATACATATTCATAAATATCCCTAAGGCTAAGGCTTTTTTTTTTTTGCTGTAGAGTCTGTGCAACTCCCTTACATAGGTGGCTATGGTGCTGCTTCTGACATAGTCGCAGACAATGCACAGCTTCTGGCTACTGCCAGCTCAGGCTTGAAGTCATCTATCTACGTTACTCAGTCTGTATCAACGTTTACCTCTCTCCACTACCTCTTCTTACAATAAGAGCTGCTTCACATGGACGTATTTGCATGCACAATACGCAGAGCATAAAACCCATTGATATCAATAGGCTCATTCTAATTTTTTGGGGGGAGCATGCAAAAAAAATAGAACATGCTCTATTTTGTGCGGATATGCCCACCAAAAGCCCCATAGAAATGTTTATGGGGGGGGGGAGCGCAAATGCGCACACAATACGCAACAGGATGCACTAAATACTGTGCAAAACCGCAGGGAAAAGAACACATCTGGACCTCAGCTCGCCTTCTAAATCATAGCAGGGGAAGTAATCCGAGCCCGTGTATATACTGTGTGCAAAAAAGTGCAGTAAAATATGCTGTTATATGCGCAAAAGCGCCTTGTTCATGGCACACAGGCGTTGTGAATGATGCTAAGACAATGTAGCACTGTTAGTCCTAGTGCTTATTCAGACGACCATATGCGTAAACACGCTTGCCTCAGCGCCACATATATGTGCAGTGAACAAGGTTGATTTGCACGTGTATTGGCGCATAATACTGTACTAAAGAAGCCCTTAGTTCTGACTGATGCTGAAACAGAGAAAAATACTAAGCCACAACTCTCTTGAGCAAAATACCATATTTTTCGCTTCATAAGACGCACTTTTTTGCGGGGGCGTGGGTAGTCAGTGTGTCCTATAAAGTGAACGTGCCGAAATTTGGACCTGGCCTACAGCTGTATGAGAAGGATCATATGTCCTTCTCACACAGCTGCTGGCGGGGATCACATACGGCGTCTCTCCTTCCCCGCTAACAGCTGATTGGTGGGGTGGTGGAGCAGCAGCAGTTCCCTGCAGCGCTCATTTAGCTGTCCGTATGGGCGGCTCAGGGTTCCTGAAAAATTGGGTGACAACTAATGGAATCATCATCACATGGTCACTCAGCGTTCCAGGATCCTGGATGCCAACTGCACAGTTATGCAATAATTTATACCACATGCATCACTATAACTAGATTGACAAGTGGTATATACTTCATTCCGAGGCGGTACTACTGCTGTCTATTCCTCCTGTAATACTCCCCTCACTGCCTCGTCTGAGTTCAAAATATTGTTTTCCTACGGTACTTTCCTCCTCTTAACCGAGGCGCATCTTATCATCAGGTGCGTATTATAACGCAGCAAAATACGCTATGATATAATCATGGAATTGGGGTTGACGGAGGGGTAGCTAGGCATATAAGGGGTGAGCGACAAGTGGCATACACGTATTCCCTTACAAGCGTACATTGTTACTTGCACTTTTACATAAGCTTATGTGCCTGATAAGTGATGAAGTTGTGGTGTTTAAGGGCATTATTCAGATGAGCATGTCTGATTTTGATTAATAGATTAAACAGATTTATTTTAATGTATGTCTATGCCCACGTTGCATCTGTATATGCTGCATGTGTTTGGTTTTTTGCATTACTTAGCAATGATCAGTGAAATATCAGTGCACACGGATGCCCTCCGGCCAGAACAGGACATGCTATGACGTTTTTATAGTCCATGTTAAAAAAACAAAAAGAAAGACACATACCTATGTAGCCCCAATGACTGTAATGGGTCAGCATGCTGTCTGTGTGCAGTAAGTTGCAAATACAGACAGCACACATGTGAATAAACCCTAACGCTGTATTGTAGCTTATATGCCACATACCCACAGAGTGGGGGTACCCCTGGGTGCGCACATTACAAGCTGATGAACCATTGTCTCACCGATGGAACAATTCCTCTGTTAGTTTTATGAGAAGCTACCAGAAGAGACCATACTGGGCGCACAGTGCTGATGGGGAACATTGTGGTGCTAGAAGCGTTGTCCCACAGCGTCTGTAGGTGGGGTGAGGTAAAACAGTGATACCTGCTGTGAAAGTGTTGGGGTCTGCATGAAGGTAGCAACTATTTATGTGTCCAACAACAAGTGTCTGTCCCATTCCAGCGAGGTGTAGTCCCCCTTTCAGGTACTTAGGTTCCTTTTCATATGGGCCAAATTCTCAGCCTAATCTTATGAGTACCAATTGGCATGCATGCCTACGCATAGGCCAAGAATCTCCTTATGAGGACAAACGATCACTACTACCATCATTCGTCCCCATAGACTGGCTATACATCTCTTTGTTCACGTGGAGAGATGTACACTAGAGATGAGCGAGCGTACTCGGCCACGCCCCTTTTTCGCCCGAGTACCGCGATTTTCGAGTACTTCCGTACTCGGGCGAAAAGATTCGGGGGGCGCCGTGGGTGAGTGGGGGGTTGCAGCGGGGAGTGGGGGGGAGAGGGAGAGAGAGAGGGCTCCCCCCTGTTCCCCGCTGCTACCCCCCCCGTGCCGCCACGCCTCCCCCCGCCCCCCGGTGCCCCCCAAATCTTTTCACCCGAGTACTGAAGTACTCGAAAATCACGGTGCTCGATCGAGTAATTACTCGAAACGAGTACGTTCGCTCATCTCTAATGTACACACAATCAGCGAGCATTTTTCTGCTCGGAGAAACTGAACGCTTAGCTGATGAATGAGCATTCGCTTGTTAGTTGGCCAACTTTTGGCCTTTTTACACGGCCCGACTGTCAGGCGAACAAGTGTTCGGTGAAACATTCATGTGAATAATCAGCGTGTGTAAAAAGACCTTCAGTCCCTCATAATGGTACGGCTGGCTTCTGTGGCAGACTATATAAGTACCCTGTATATGTGTGTATGTATATATATATATATATATATATATATATATCCCAGTCAGTTACCTCTGATTGTACGGCTGACTGAATGGCATCACTCTTTATCTTCCCTCCTATTGCTTGTGATATGGAATTATACATTCCTCTCTTTTCTTGATTGTCTTCATGGAACCCGGCATTAGAATCCATGAGCTTCCATAGAAATTTCCCTGACTGGGAACTGGAAGGAAATAAGGAAGAAGTTATTGAATGGCAACCATTTCTTAAGAAGAATATTCCGGAAGAATAAATTAATGTCAACAGCATCTTCTACAAAGCTGGTAAGATTATATTCAGCAATTTCTTAGTTTTATCTGCTTCCGCGAAACCAAAATGACCACTAAAGTGGATCCAACAATGCTCGCCATGGCTTGTCTTCACTTCCCCACAATCCCATAAACTTTTGTAACAAGGCATATTTATCATAGGGAATCTGGAGGACAATCCTAAAGAGTCAGGCATATTGCTTAGAACTTGAGAATATGTTCTGCAAGGAAACGTATTTAGGTCTTATTCAGACGGCTGTATTTCGGGGCCCCATATTGTCCATGTGTTACACAGTCAGCACATAGACCCATAATAACAAATGACGCTATGGTCGGGGGAAAGAAATAGCAGCCTGTCCTATTCGTGTGCCTTTTCAAGGATGAGAATAGGACATACAACAGTGCAGCTGTGAAGTTCAGCCCCAAGGGAGATTGCTAAAATTGTCCATGTGCTCTCCGATGTTTTTTTTACAGCAATTTAACATGTGCCACATGGACACAGCCTTGTTAATAAGCCTTTACACAATACACATTCCAGTTATAAGACTTCCAGATTATAAAATAAGACAGAATCACATTGGGAAACCTTCTTCGAGCAAGTTCTAGATTCTCTTTTAGGCCTTAATCTGATTAGTTTAGGAACATTTTGCTCTCTTTGTACTAAAACGAGAAGTCAATTTTTATGTGTCATATGCTATAGAAATATACGTATACTTGCTTTCTTCTCTAAACACATCCAAAGACAGCTGAAATATAGCAGGCTGCAGAGCATTGTGGTGTTCATATGAAACATGGCAGTTACATAATCACATTCAAAGGGTTTATCCAGTGATTTAAAATTAGCTGTCTATCTTTAGAATATGCTATAGATATCAGATTGGTGGGGTCCGACTCTTGGAACACCATACGAATAGCAATGGTGCTTCTCCAAGAACATTATCCCTTTCATTATATACATTGCTTATAGAGATGAGCGAACGTACTCGTCCGAGCTTGATATTCGTGCGAATATTACGGTGTTCGGGATGCTCGTTACTCGTAACGAGCACCACGCGGTGTTCCGGTTACTTTCAGTTTCCTCTCTGAGACGTTAGCGCGCTTTTCTGGCCAATTGAAAGACAGGGAAGGCATTACAACTTCCCCCTGTGACGTTCAAGCCCTATACCACCCCCCTGCTGTGAGTGGCTGGGGCGATCAGATGTCACCCGAGTATAAAAGTCGGCCCCTCCCGCGGCTCGCCTCAGATGGCGTGTGAGTTAGCTGAGGGAAAGTGCTGTTCTATTGGAGTTGCTGTAGGGAGAGTGTTTGTAGTGAGTGTAGGCTTCAAGAACCCCAACGGTCCTTCTTAGGGCCACATCTACGTGTGTGCAGGCTGCTGTTAGCAGTGGAGACATTTTTTTTTTTCCTCAAAATCGGCAGTGCAGAGCATTGCACCCGGTATTAGGGACAGAAGTGGTGCTTAGGCAGGGAGAGTGTTAGGAGTGAGTGTAGCCTTCAAGAACCTCAACAGTCCTTTCTAGGGCCACATTTAACTGTGTGGAGTACTGTGCAGGCTGCTGTTAGCTGTGTTGCTTTTTTTTTTTTTTCCTCAAAATCGGCGGTGCAGAGCATTGCACCCTCCATTGATACTACAGGCACAGAATTGTGTAGGCAGGGCCACAACACAGTTATTAGTCATTGAATAGACGCAGTGGGCCTTTTCTTTTTTAACAAAAGGGAAAAAAGTATATTTGCCCTGCCTCTGTCAGTCCTAAGGGCTCTGGGTACGTGTGTGCTGCGTGGAGAACGTAAAAAAATCAGACGCAACCAGCTACGGTTGAGTGCAGCCTTGCGCCAATTTCTTTCCTGCCTGGGAAATACCTGCTCTGCCACAGTTAATAACTCTGCAACAGTAAAGTTCTGTGACACTTTTGCAGGGCCGCAACACAGTGTCAGTTATTAAACTTATTATTCAGTGAATAGACGCAGTGGGCCTATCCTTTTAAACAAAAGGGAAGAAAGTATATTTGCCCTGCCTCTGTCAGTCCTAAGGGCTCTGGGTACGTGTGTGCTGCGTGGAGAACGTAAAAAAATCAGACGCAACCAGCTACGGTTGAGTGCAGCCTTGCGCCAATTTCTTTCCTGCCTGGGAAATACCTGCTCTGCCACAGTTAATAACTCTGCAACAGTAAAGTTCTGTGACACTTTTGCAGGGCCGCAACACAGTGTCAGTTATTAAACTTATTATTCAGTGAATAGACGCAGTGGGCCTATCCTTTTAAACAAAAGGGAAGAAAGTATATTTGCCCTGCCTCTGTCAGTCCTAAGGGCTCTGGGTACGTGTGTGCTGCGTGGAGAACGTAAAAAAATCAGACGCAACCAGCTACGGTTGAGTGCAGCCTTGCGCCAATTTCTTTCCTGCCTGGGAAATACCTGCTCTGCCACAGTTAATAACTCTGCAACAGTAAAGTTCTGTGACACTTTTGCAGGGCCGCAACACAGTGTCAGTTATTAAACTTATTATTCAGTGAATAGACGCAGTGGACCTATCCTTTTAAACAAAAGGGAAGAAAGTATATTTGCCCTGCCTCTGTCAGTCCTAAGGGCTCTGGGTACGTGTGTGCTGCGTGGAGAACGTAAAAAAATCAGACGCAACCAGCTACGGTTGAGTGCAGCCTTGCGCCAATTTCTTTCCTGCCTGGGAAATACCTGCTCTGCCACAGTTAATAACTCTGCAACAGTAAAGTTCTGTGACACTTTTGCAGGGCCGCAACACAGTTATTAAACTTATTATTCATTCACTAGAGGCAGTGGGCCTTTCCTTTGTAAAAAAAGTTAAAAAATTATATTTGGCCTGCAGGCTTGCGCCAATTTCTTTCCTGCCTGTGAAATCAAATCACTGCTAATACAGCATGCTGAGGGGTAGGGGTAGGCCTAGAGGACGTGGACGCGGCCGAGGACGCGGAGGGCCAAGTGAGGGTGTGGGCACAGGCCGAGCCAGTGCGGTGTCCAGGGGTAGAGGCAGGGCCAGACCGAATAATCCACCAACTGTTTCCCAAAGCGCCCCCTCGCGCCATGCCAGCCTGCACAGGTCAAGGTGCTCTACGGTGTGGCAGTTTTTCACAGAGACGCCTGACGACCGACAAACTGTGGTGTGCAACCTTTGTCGCGCCAAGATCAGCTGGGGAGGCACCACCAACAGCATGCGCAGGCATATGATGGCCAAGCACCCCACAAGGTGGGACGATGCCCGTTCACCGCCTCCGGTTTGCACCACTGCCTCTCCCCCTGTGCCCCAACCTGCCACTGAGATCCAACCCCCCTCTGAGGACACAGGCACTACCGTCTCCTGGCCTGCACCCACACCATCACCTCCGCTGTCCTCGGCCCCATCCAGCAATGTCTCTCAGCGTAGCGTCCAGACGTCGCTAGTGCCACAGTTTGAGCGCAAGCGCAAGTACGACGCCACGCACCCGCACGCTCAAGCGTTAAACGTGCACATTGCAAAATTGATCAGCCTAGAGATGCTGCCGTATAGGCTTGTGGAAACGGAGGCTTTCAAAAGCATGATGGCGGCGGCTGCCCCGCGCTACTCGGTTCCCAGTCGCCACTACATTTCGCGATGTGCCGTCCCAGGCCTGCACGACCACGTCTCCCGCAACATTGTACGCGCCCTCACCAACGCGGTTACTGCCAAGGTCCACTTAACAACGGACACGTGGACAAGCACAGGCGGGCAGGGCCACTATATCTCCCTGACGGCACATTAGGTGAATTTAGTGGAGGCTGGGACAGAGTCAGAGCCTGGGACCGCTCACGTCCTACCCACCCCCAGAATTGCGGGCCACAGCTCGGTGGTGGTATCTGCGGCGGTGTATGCTTCCTCCACTAAAGCACCTTCCTCCTCCTCCTCCTTCAACGCAACCTCTGTCTCGCAATCAAGATGTGTCAGCAGCACGTCGCCAGCAGTCGGTGTCACGCGGCGTGGCAGCACAGCGGTGGGCAAGCGTCAGCAGGCCGTGCTGAAACTACTCTGCTTAGGAGAGAAGAGGCACACGGCCCACGAACTGCTGCAGGGTCTGACAGAGCAGACCGACCACTGGCTTGCGCCGCTGAGCCTCCAACCGGGCATGGTCGTGTGTGACAACGGCCATAAGCTGGTGGCGGCTCTGCAGCTCGGCAGCCTCACGCACGTGCCATGCCTGGCCCATGTCTTTAATTTGGTGGTTCAGCGCTTTCTGAAAAGCTACCCCCACTTGTCATACCTGCTCGGAAAGGTGCGCCAGCTCTGCGCACATTTCCGCAAATCCCACACGCACGCTGCCACCCTGCGGACACTGCAACATAGGTTTAATCTGCCAGTGCACCGACTGCTGTGCGACGTGCCCACACAGTGGAACTCTACGCTCCACATGTTGGCCAGACTCTATGAGCAGCGTAGAGCTATAGTGGAATACCAACTCCAACTTGCGCGGCGCAGTGGGAGTCAGCCTCCTCAATTATTTACAGAAGAATGGGCCTGGTTGGCAGCCATCTGCCAGGTCCTTGGAAAATTTGAGGAGTCTACCCAGGTGGTGAGCGGCGATGCTGCAATCATTAGCGTCACCATTCCTCTGCTATGCATCTTGAGAAGTTCCCTGCAAAGCATAAAGGCAGACGCTTTGCACTCGGAAACAGAGCCGGGGGAAGACAGTATGTCACTGGATAGTCAGAGCACCCTCCTGTCTATATCTCAGCGCGGTGAGGAGGAGGAGGAGCATGAGGAGGAAGAAGATGAGGAGGAGGGGGAAGAGACATCTTGGCCCACTGCTGACGGTACCCATGTTGCTTGCCTGTCATCCTTTCAGCGTGTATGGCCTGAGGAGGAGGAAGAGGAGGAGGAGGAGGATCCTGAAAGTGATCTTCCTAGTGAAGACAGCCATGTGTTGCGTACAGGTACCCTGGCACACATGGCTGACTTCATGTTAGGATGCCTTTCTCGTGACCCTCGCGTTACACGCATTCTGGCCACTACGGATTACTGGGTGTACACACTGCTCGACCCACGGTATAAGGAGAGCCTTTGCACTCTCATTCCCGAAGAGGAAAGGGGTTCGAGAATGATGCTATACCACAGGGCGCTGGTGGACAAACTGATGGTAAACTTCCCATCCGACAGCGCTAGTGGCAGAAGGCGCAGTTCCGAGGGCCAGGTAGCAGGGGAGGCGCAGAGATCAGGCAGCATGTACAGCGCAGGCAGGGGAACATTCTCCAAGGCCTTTGCCAGCTTTATTGCTCCCCAGCAAGACTGTGTCACCGCTCCCCAGTCAAGGCTGAGTCGGCGGGAGCACTGTAAAAGGATGGTGAGGGAGTACGTAGCCGATCGCACGACCGTCCTCCGTGACGCCTCTGCCCCCTACAACTACTGGGTGTCGAAGCTGTACACGTGGCCTGAACTCGCGCTGTATGCCCTGGAGGTGCTTGCTTGTCCTGCGGCTAGCGTCTTGTCAGAGAGTGTGTTTAGTGCGGCTGGGGGAATCATCACGGATAAGCGTACCCACCTGTCAACCGACAGTGCCGACAGGCTTACACTCATCAAGATGAACAAAGCCTGGATTTCCCCAGACTTCTCTTCTCCACCAGCGGACAGCAGCGATACCTAAGCAATACGTAGGCTGCACCCGCGGATGGAAGCATCGTTCTCTCTCACCATCCAAAACGGGGACATTTCTGCTTCATCAATCTGTGTATAATATTCCTCCTCCTCCTGCTCCTCTTCCTGAAACCTCACGTAATCACGCCGAACGGGCAATTTTTCTTAGGGCCACAAGGCTCACTCATATAATTTTTCTAAACAATTTTTATATGTTTCAATGCTCTTAAAAGCGTTGAAACTTTAACTTGAACCAATTTTTAGTTAAACTGGGCTGCCTCCAGGCCTAGTTACCACTTAAGCCACATTAACCAAAGCGATTAATGGGTTTCACCTGCCCTCTTGGTTGGCCATGGCCAATTTTTCTGATGTACATTAGTACTGTTGATACAGCAATTTTTGTGGGCCCTCGCCTACAGTGTAATCAAATGAATTTTTAGCCCACCTGCATTACAGCTGACGTTACATCCGCTGTGTTGGGCAATGCAATGGGATATTTTTATGTACCGCCGGTGGGTTCCAGGGAGCCACCCATGCTGTAGGTGCACACGGAGTTTAACCTACATGTGTCCACTTGTAAAGAACCCCAGTCTGACTGGGGCATGCAGTGTGGGCCGAAGCCCACCTGCATTAAGCACGACATTACTACCTCAGCTGTGTTGGGCAATGCAATGGGATATTTTTGTGTATCGCCGGTGGGTTCCAGGGAGCCACCCATGCTGTCGGTCGACAGGGACTTCACAATAGGGAGTTGTACCTGCCTGTGTCTATGAATTAAAAACCGCGGTCTGACTGGGGCATGCAGAGACACCTTGACAGAATGAATAGTGTGTGGCACATAGGTTCCCCATTGCTATGCCCACGTGTGCAGCTCCTGATGGCGGTGGCACAGGATTCTATTTCTCATTGCTTCTGTACAGCATTGTGGGCTATCGCCCCGCCCCTTTTAAAGAGGGTCGCTGCCTAGCCATGCCAACCTTTGCAGTGTGTGCCTGCGGTTCCTTGTCATGGCAGACGCACTTCTAAATAGACATGAGGGTGGTGTGGCATGAGGGCAGCTGAAGGCTGCGCAGGGACAGTTTGGTGTGCGCTGTGGGGGGGAGGGGGGGGCGGTTGGGCAGCATGTAAGCCAGGAGAAGTGGCAGTGGAGTGTCATGCAGGCAGTGATTGTGCTTTGTTGGAGGTAGTGTGGTGCTTAGCTAAGGTATGCCATGCTAATGAGGGCTTTTCAGAAGTAAACGTTTTTGGGAGGGGGGGGGGCCACTCTTGCCGCTATTGTGGCTTAATAGTGGGACCTGTGAACTTGAGATGCAGCCCAACATGTAGCCCCTCGCCTGCCCTATCCGTTGCTGTGTCGTTCCCATCACTTTCTTGAATTGCCCAGATTTTCACACAAGGAAACCTTAGCGAGCATCGGCGAAATACAAAAATGCTCGGGTCGCCCATTGACTTCAATGGGGTTCGTTATTCGAAACGAACCCTCGAGCATCGCGAAAAGTTCGTCCCGAATAACGAGCACCCGAGCATTTTGGTGCTCGCTCATCTCTTATTGCTTAATAGTGCTCAACAACATCATTTTTGTAGCGGATGTGTATGGTATTACAGCTAACATGTCTGACTTGAAGGTGTCTATCCTACGGATAGGTCATAAATACTGCAAGGAATTAAATACCTAGAATGCCCCTTAAAGACAAAGTGGTACTCCGGATCTGTACAAGTTGGTATGAAAATGGTATTTAAGAGATTTACTCAAGCAGAGAGATCCATTGTCAAGCTGTATGAAGAAAATCGAATTGGGCCTGCAGTCTTCAGGGAAATCCCATTTTCTTCATACAGTTTGACAAGTCTGAAAAGTTGCCTTGCATCACTGGAGCTAAGGTAGATTTAATCTACAGAATGTTATTAATAGTTACACATTAATGTAATACACTCAGTAACTAAGTAGAGATTTAAAAAAGCCTTTACCTCTCCTTGACTTGAAGTACAATCAACTCTTTTGAGGGGTTATTTCCTGGGTATAAATCTGTAGATATATTGTTTTCATCCATTCCATACAAGATCAATTTAATACCTCGACCCTCTATCAGGTGACTTTTGGTGAGAATTGCGAGATCCAGTTCTATGTTATGGCAGCTTCCTTCCAGCAAACCCTTTTTATACAAAGCTATTTCCTCATGGCTCGGCTCCTTGACGGTCTTTTCTAAATCTTCTTGGTCACTTTTAATAGCCACATTTTGGCTGATGTTGAAAAGCATCTTTGGTGTCTTATCAAGCCAGGCTGTTGCAGTCTCCATCAACTTCTTACTAGGTGCTCTGACATAGTTAATTTCCCATATTTTTCTCAAGAAGATTAGAAAGCTGTCTTTCAAATGATTGACAAGTTGTACAGATATGTGGTTGGTTATGAAGCTATGCATCTCGGTTGTGACTTTTATCACATCTGGGAACTTGCTACGTAAATCTTGCTTGTAATCTTTGGTATCGTGACTAATCATGTGAGGAACTACAACCTCCTCTATCAGTGGATTTATATGAATAGTTCCTAAAATGTTTTCTATTTCCTTGCTGTTCTTGAGAATGCAATCTTTAAGTTGGTCACTGTCTTCTGTTATCAGTAGTTTTGCCAAGTTGGCTGCAGCATCTTTTAGATCCTGTAAGAACGTTTCATAAATCTTATGTTGTCCGAATGCATCTGTGAAATCCAAATTGGCCAAAATTACTAGTTTATCTCTTAAAAGATTCTTAATGGATTCCTTAATCTTAAAAGCTTTAGGATTTTCAGATTTTAAAGTAGATTCTGGGACAGAACTCATCACAATTATTTTTAGAAGAAATGCCTTGAGTGGCTCATTGGTCTCCAAGCGTTTGTGAGTTACATTCAAAAATATATCTTCCAGGAGTTGGTTCATAGTTTCCCCTGCACTAAGATCTGAGTCATATTTCAAGGCATTTGAAATTTCTTGCTTGTTGAGTTCAGTTTTAGTAAATTTGGCACTCTGAACTATGATGTTCTTTGAAGCTGCTTTGGATGCAAGTCCTTGTATCGATGTAATTACAGAGTTTGCGTTTGCAGAAGAGGTGGACGCTTCTTCATTACTAATTTTGACTTGTGAATTGATCAGATCCTTTGCTGTAGAAAGGAACGTGTCTACCCCTGTCAGAATGTGTTTTGCAGTGTCTGCTGCCACTTTAGCAGCCTTTAACACACAACTGACCCCGGCTGTCACAAGTGATATTCCAATACCAATGGCTTTTGAAATTGCCCACTCTGCCCAATCAAAGCTCCCTTTGATCATACCTTTTGTTCCTTCAATCATGTCACCTATGCCTTCTGTTATAAGACCAATTCCGATATTACTTGCCGTCCCCCAACTTAGAACACATATCAAAATGCCAGCAAAAACCTGCAAAGCACCAAGTAGGAAACAAATGAAGGCCTCAATGCAAAATTTTGGCTTCTCCTCCACCTCAAACACGAATGACATCCCATACTCATAGAAAAGAGACATCTCATCTGTCTCTACTTTTCCACTCTTTGTTGGCTCCGTTAGTGTGAAAATGCTGCATTCCTTGGTGATTGCATCTTTACTTTTGGACTGTAAATCATGTAGTTTCTCAAGTGACCTCTCAATGTAGTTCTTCCAGGAATTGAGTACATTCATCCGGGTATTTATCTGCAAAGTAAAATTTGTGTCTTGGTTGTGAGGTTTAAATTTCGTCATTTGAGTTAAACTTCCAAATACATTGGTGTTGCTGATTTCTGAGACATAAATCTCCATAGCCTTCTTTGCTTCAGTCAGTAAGTTGATGGCTTCTTGTTTGTAGTCTTCACCTTCCAAATTGATTGTAATAAATGCTTGATTGTAAAGGGAAATGGCTTTATACACACAATCAACCTGTTCTACCCTTTTCCAGAATTTTAAAGCTCCAAAGTCACGGCTCTTGTCATTGATATGCAAGTAAGTGCGGTCCATAGCTACTTTAATGTAGTCATAAAAATTCTCAGTTTGTGACTTGGATAGCTGCTGCTTTCTATCTTCCAGAACTTGCATAAGATTTGTTTTCAGGTCTTCGAAGTCTTTCTGGTCATTGATATCATCATCATGTATTGTAAGCCATAATGCCCATGTCTCTTTTAGGGCAGTAAGGCCTGGCTGGTAATCAAACAATTTGCTATTATCTAATATTGCTACCAACTTAGATGTATCTAGAATGCTCTGGAAAGCCTGTCTTTCATCCTCAGTGTACAGTGAATGGAATTCATCTAAGCATTTACAGAAGATACTGAAAAGTTCCTGACGAATGTTAATTTCTACAAGTTCTTCCTTTTCTATGCCTTCAATTTGTTTCCTTTCATAAACTGCTCTTATTCTCCTCATTTCTTCCATTGATTTTCCATGGTAAGCAGGAGCTAAGTCCTGTTGACTTAATATCATCTGCACCATTCCAGGATTCCCTTTCCGAGATGTGCGACCAAAAATTTGTTTTTCAACTCTTCTATTGGCTGGAAAATGAGTAAGAATTACGCTCAGTCCTCCCCTCTCGTTGACTTCATCTGAAACCTTAACATCTGTTCCTCTGCCACCTAGGTTGGTAGCTAAAATGACATCACCAGGCTTAAAGATGTCCTTTTCTATGCTATGTTTATCACTTCTAGTGTATAAATAAATTTTTCCAGGAGATGACACCACATTTAGCTCCAACAACTTGCAGTGAAGCTCATCTGCAGTTTTTACATCCTCACAAACCACTAAAGCCGATTGTCCACTAGTTTTTGGACTTATTCTTTCCTTTACACTCTTGCATATTTCTTTGAGCCAAGGCTCCCTACTTCCTGTCACTTGTATAACAGGTAGCTCCAATTTTTTAGTAAAACGATGAGTGGGCATAAGGTAACTGGATGTTTTGTAGTGTTTCTGTAAAAAGTTGAAGTCAACTTCTTCCCCTAATGTTCCCGATACTCCATAAATTCCAGAGCCACTTAAATATCTTTGAAATAAATGGAAATTGGACATGAAGTTGGTCACACTAGATAATGGTGATAAAGCTAATTGGTGTTTTAGCTCCAGGAACTGCTGAAGGCCATCTCCCCAGCGTTTGTTTTTCTCTAACACACCGGTGGATTTGAAGTCGATTGGAATTATGCAATGATATTCAGGGGAACTTATGTTGTCTCTGCTATCAATTGTGTACTGTCTGCCTCTCTCCATTACTATGGCCCTTAGAGCATTCTCCACAAAGACCGGGAGTCGATTCTCGATATAAACCATCAGATGTTTTGGCAGTACAATGACATTCTCTTCTCTTTTTTCTGTCATGGTCATTGGGTTGTATTTATCAGAATATTTTACTAGGGAAGAGATTTCTTCCACTGTTACATCTATAAGGTCTTTTTCGGGCATAAGGAAACAAGCCTGTCCATGTTCCATAAGGAGGATACTGATGGAAGTTTCAGCTTCACAGCTATTTCCAAAAAAGGTAGCTTTACCATCTTTGAGCTCGTAAAACTTAAATTGTACCATATTGTTCATAACTTTTCCAATGACTGTCAACAGAAATTTTTGTTGTTGTGGGCCAAATTTACTTAATAACTTTTCCATCTGAGTATTTTCAATTTCATGAGGTGAACAATCTTTGACTTCCCGTAGATCGTTGTCATTGATTAGACCCAGTTGCAAGGCACAGGTAAGAATATGTATGGCATTAAAGTTCTCAGATGTGTTTTGCCCAAATATTGCATCTATTGCCAGTTTGTGAAAGTACTGTATTCTAGTAGCCCAAACTATGTTACCTGTTTTCGCCTCTTCAATTCTCTGGCACATGCAAACTCTTGCCCAGATTGCAGATAGTAGCTGGTCCAAGTGTCTCATACCAATTGTTTCATGAGACAGGAAAGTAATTTGTGCTCCACTGTCTAAAGTCATATAATCCACTTCATCTACAACAGCGATGTCAAACTTACGTTGACCTCTAGTGGTTTTCTTTTCAAATTCCTGTCTTAAGATGTCTGCAGCAAAGTTCTCCACCGTTCCATATACAATGGATGCATTGTAAGATTTTATTATTGCATTGTCTCTTTTTTGGGCATCTATTTCATCCATTTCAAGTGGTGGAGGGGTGACGCTGCTTGACACATCAAACATTAAATACAATTTACTCCATTCTTCTTGATCGCGCCGTGCTAAAACTGGGTTGCTTGTAATTATATCAACTTTTTTTCCTCGTAGTGCTTGAAATAGAGCAAACACTGCCACAATACATGATTTTCCTTCACCAGTAGCAATTTCCAATAGGCATCCTTTACTGCAATGGGATTCTGATAGCAGCAATGTCAAGATAGAGGCAAACTGCGTAGCTCTAGGAAAGTAACCACTTGCTTTCCTTGTTGGATCTGAAGAAGGGTTACTTGTAGTGTCCTCCACTGCTACTGCTAAAATTGTCAATATTTTCACCATATTTTCCACATTAGGTTTTGTCACATCATATTTCTTGATCATTTTTATCACCTCTTCTTTCATTTTCAAATCTAGGTCTTTCAATGTATGTTTAGGAAGCTCCATCATGAGTTTCTCTAAAACCTCCTCAAGAAAACTAAGATTTTTTTCTGAATGCCCAAATTGTCTCATTTCCTCTACGATTGCCTTCACGTTTTTATCTTTATCCTTTAGAATCTTAGAGTTCAAATACTGGACAGGGTCATCTTGGCTCAAAGCTGTGAGCACTGTTTTGATACTTATCTGGTAAGTTTGAACTTGATGTAGAATATTCTCTGCCTTATTCAGAAATGTTCCATCTTTGGTGACAGTGAGATAAAACAGAAGAGCCTCAACCGGGTTCCAAATCTTATTGTATAAGATAAGTGCTATATGTTTCTTACAGGGATCTGAAAAATTTTGAATAATGTTCATTAAAATGTCCCCTACCGCAGTCTTGCTGTCTTTGTAAAGCTTGTCAACAACACAAATTAGAAAAAATGTCTTCGCCTCCATAAAGTTAAAGGGCAACACTTCATCTGCTGGGGAATCACTCCTGGTGACATCTGCCATAGCTTTTAGAATAAGAAAGTTTTCTGATAATGAAAGTGTTTCAAAACCAAAAATCTGATCTAAATTCTGGAAGGCCTGGATGAGTAGCTTATGTTTCACTGCATAACTGGAAACCAGTTTATACTGGAAAACAATCATTCTCTCCAATAAAGGCATAGATTTCATTTTTTCATCCTCTTCAATGCTGTGCTCTGTCAAGAGTTTCATGAATTTCTCATTTACCTCTGTAGCCTGTAAAACACAAATAAGTGGTGAGAGTATTAATCTGTACAATGCATTATATGGTTATGGGTGCGTTCACACAAGCGCATAAACGGCGCGTTTTTGCGACCAAACGTATATACGTGACCATCTGAGGCATTGGTTTCGAATGTATTCGTTCACATGGGCGATTTTACGGCGCGTAAAAACGGCAACCCGAAAAAAAACCGGAACATATGCGACCGAAATACGCGCCAACGCATATTCGATGGCCGAAAAGATAGTTTGCAAAGTAGGAACAAACGAAAATACGCTTTCTAGCTCTGGTCGTGATCGGCGAAAAACTTCTCTCCGGCGATTATACGTTGCGCTCATGCGAACGTAAATACGCCTACGCTCGTGTGAACGCACCCTATAACAGTATATTATATATTGTGATAATCTGGCAGATTATCACTCGTTTAGGATCGCTGTTTTTCACTCTGAGATGATTGGCCACAGTCAGAAAACCCACATCCAGGCCTGTGTGTGGTGAAAACAAAGTTATTTTGAACATAAGACAGGTATCAGTACAGACTTCATGCTATTGTTACCATCATAGCATACACATTATGCACAGTCCATCATCATCATCATTTTATTCAAGGAGTCATCTCAGGGGCGTCTTTTCCTGTCGAGATCTTCGGCCTCCAGTGCCGAAAACATGGGTCTTTTTAAGGTGTTATCTCAGGGCAGCTTCTCTCTGGCATCTAACATGCCCTCATCCCAGAGAGGGCAGTCTCCTCCAGCATTGAGGAGAACTCAGGAGCTCTGAATGTGGGAGGAATCAAATCTTGTCTTTCCTTCCTGCCATACCCACACAGGTGTTCTCTCTCATAAGTCTAGCAGAATGACCACTTTGGAGCCCTTAGCTGGTCACTCTGCTGACTACTGCACAATCGCTATCTATATAAACACAAAAATAAAAGCCCTAAAAATTAGCCCTACCATGATTTTTGGGGAGGCTTAAAATATAAGGCCTACCCCAAAAATAAGCCCTAGCTGCATTACATATATACATAAAAAAGAAATATATTACTTAGCAGGCTCAGTACAGGTCCCTCCTGCTGCTCTCCGGAGCACCAACAAGATTCTTGCAATGAAACAATCAATGTTGCAGCTCAGCGAATTCATAAATCTCGCCTCCACAACACGATAGCTGCGATTGGTTCTTTGGCCATTGCTCATCCAATCATTGCAGCGCTTGATGAACCAGTCACAGCCATCACATTGGTTCATGGAGCACTGCATTGGCTGCCCGAGCAGCGCTCGAGAACCAATCAGAGCCATTGCTTCCTGGAGGCGTAACCAGAAAGTGATCTTTGGTGGGCGTCCGAGGGCTGCAAGAACAGCGTTGGAGCTCTAGAGAGCAGTGGGAGGGACCTAGACGGACCCTGCTAGCTAAGTATAATCCCAGTGCTTCTTTCAGGCTCAGTGGAGCTGGGAGGGCTGCTAGCCCCCAGGGTCTAGTGCAGACCAGGAAGGCAGGAGGCTGACAGGGTTGACCACCCTAACCTCAACATCCAGGTGGGGTGTGTAAATAGACTTTATGTTTTACTGAAGTACGTTATATGGACTCTGTTTTAGTTGTTTGTGTTGTGAATAAAGACTGGCAGGATCCAGGTTTAAAGAAAATCCACATCTCCAGAGAGTGTTTCTACACGGCTGGTGCCCATTCCGGTCTGAAAGTTGGCGATCCGCAGCCAAGTAGACCCCAGCTTGCCACATATGGTGGAGGATGCGCTGGCACAAGTGGAGTGGCGCACAAAGTAGCCTATACAGAGCCAGGAGGCTGAATTTGCGGTTGCCTTAGGGGTGACAAACATCTGCTGGAGGCAGTTTAAAGGGCCTGGAGGCCGAGTGTACAGTTCCTGCTGGAGCAGCATGTAAAGGGCCAAGAGGCCAAAAAAATTGTGGTTGCTGTGGGAGCAACAGCGAACCAGACTGAGGACGTCTACGAGGCAAGTTGGTGAACTTGTTGCTTTATTTATTCATTGTGGACTATGCAGTCAAGATGGCGGCTGTTGCAGGAGGCAAACAAAAAGAGCCATGCTCGGGGTGTCAACAAATGGACGTATGTATGTACGGGTGTCCAGTGGCAAAGTGGCCAGTAAAAACCCCACTGGTCGGTGTTGGAGGCTGACTACAGCGCTTTGAGGGCATAACAGGTGTCCCCGCCAAAGGACTGTGATAACAATCCATGGAGTGGTGAGACTACTAAAAAGACTGTGCGTTTTGTGCGATATGGACTTGACGGTGAACAAATTGATGCCAATGTGGTTAAAATGCTGCATAACAGAATGTTTTCCTTGCAGGAGAGTACTGAGAAAACCGCAGTGTCTGCACTGGGTGCAAAAAAGTTCAAAAAAACGTATGGTACATAATGTGTTGCATGATACGTTTTCTGTGCATGATGATACCATGAAAGCCACAAATTGTGCATGGACATTTAAGGAAGATTTGTCTGAGAACTGTGTTGCTGACCCGGTGGTGCAAGAAAAGTCCATTAACCCTGAAATGTCGTGTGGGGGATTGTGGAGTGTATTCTATGCCTAATATGTGTAGATATGTTTCCCAAATGAAGTCAAGATGTAAACAGGGTGCAATGAGGAGTGCAGCCAATGCCCATGTGGGAGTCAGGGCAAGTATACCTCTCGTGAAAGAGGGAAGTAATAATGAAGATAGTGTGTGTGTGTGTGTGTGTGTAGGACTAGAGATGCTGGAGTGACTAATATTATGCCTTTAGAGAGAGTAAAGATTGATCGTACTAAATCTGCAAAAAAGAGAAAAAAGAAAAAAAGGCTGCTGCTAGTGAGACAAGTGAGGTTATCAGTGCAGATCCTGAGGTCCAGGGTGAGACAGCAAGAGAACGCTTGTTTAAAATTCAGGAGGGATTTGCACCAATGCAAGCGCATATAAAGTTTCTTGAGGAGGCATTGCAAACTGCTAATAGAAATTATGAAGTTCAGTTACAGAAAGAAAGGACTATCTTGTGTCTGCTTGGAGAAGAGGCCATGAGGCAAAGGCTGTTAGCAGAGGAACAAACAGATGAATTCCTAAAAGAAAAAGAAAGTATTCTCCAATACTTTTAAAGAAAATCCACATCTCCAGAGTGTTTCTACACGGCTGGTGCCCATTCCGGTCTGGAAGTTGGCGATCCGCAGGCAAGTAGACCCCAGCTCGCCACTATATATATATATATATATATGTCATTGTCCTGCTGTCAATAGAAATCTGCTGTATGCAGATGACAGCAGGAGCACTGTTATCTGCAAACAGTTGCTTTGTTCTCTGAGCTGTCAGCATTATCCTGCTGAGAACTCCGAGCGGGATACCAGCTGAAAGAATACCATCAGCTTTATCCTGCTGAGAACTCAGCGTGCGGCGCTCATAAGGCTCATCGCTGACTTTAAGCTTGCTGAAAATCAACGAAGAACAAATAATGCACAAAAAGTGCACGATAGGCACACATTTACATACAGCGATTATCGCTCAAAAGATCGCTTTTGAGCAAATTTTGAGCAATAATCGGTGTGTCTAAATGGGCCTTTCTTTGCAGCATTTTTTCCGCACCTGCCTAAAACGTTTGCATAATACTGTTTATTTGTAGAGTTGTTGACATTCAACATGATGCCCTTGAGCCCAAAAAGATCTTCTATGCATGCAATTTGCTGTCTATTTTATGACATCGTACACATTCAAACTTCTACATTGCTATAATATTGCACACCTGCTGTATTTCTGTATGCTTTAGATTTCTATCACATATATATTTAACCATGTTCTGTATTATGGAGCCTTCTAGCTGAGAAGGAGCTAGATGCTCTGATTGTAAGTAAGCTAAGCAGCTGTACTTGATGTCAAGCAGTGGCAGTGGTATTTAAAGAGTTAACAGCTCCGATGAGGGGTACGGCTAATTGGACCTGTTGCAGGTGGGTGCAAGCTGTAAGAACAGCCGGCACACGACATTCGGGGGTCTCGTACGGCCTCCTGTGATAAGATCACTGAAAGGCCACAGGGCTGCCTATGCAGAATGCCTGTCCAATCACTGTACAGTATGCAATAGCACACAGAACCCTATGGACAAGGTTGGTACAGTTTTTGGAGTAAAGTGGACATTTTTTTCTAACCCTGGGCAACCCCTTCCCCTGGCTCTTGATTGACACTAGCAGCCAATCAAGAGACACACTGTGGGGTTAACCTGTTGAATGGCTGAGATCTGAGTTAACTCTTATCCAGGTTGTTTACTTGCCTTAGGGCTCCCACACACTTGCATTTTTTTTAAACTCTGCATTTTTTTAACGTGGATGTTAATGGGACTTTCTAATGTTAAAAACGCATCGCACAAAAATTACAAAGCACAAACTTACAATGCGTTTTTAACATTATACAGTCCCATTGACATTCACGTTAAAAAACGCAAATGTGTGAGAGCCTTTACAGTGGCCTTTACCTATCTGCAAGCTGTCTGTAAATGATCAGAAATATTCTCAGTCCATTACAGTTAAACTGAAATCCATTACAGTTAAACTGCACATAATAGACAGTAAGGAGAAGGATGCAGCTTCAGAAGCAGAAGTGCAGTATACCCAGATCAGTAGTCATTAGTGTTACTGTATCCATGTAAAGGAGGACTTGGAGCGGGTTGAAACCTAGCAGAGGCCCAACATAATGGGATGTTAGCAGGGAATAGAGGCTTTGGGAATTTAGGTAAGAAATAGTTAAAAATTGGGTGGGGAAGCTAAGAAGCAGAAGGAACAGGAGATCACCTTATAATCCTTGGTGGGGGGACATTTGTAGTACTTCTGAATATTAATGAAGCATTGCTGTTCCTTTAGGATATGTCCCAGGAATCTGGTGGTTTGGAGTATGCAGTTCCCGATGACAAATCTTTTACTTGGAGTTGGCATGGTGTGGCTTGGGAAACCTTCATTATTACGGTACTAAAATGGGTGCCCTGTCTAAACTCCCTGATGCTCAGTTGATGATATCATTGTGTTTCAGATGTAAGTTTTGACACTGTTACGTGCCGAATAATGTTTAATGTGTAACCTGCAATTCTTCAGTAAGAGGAGGCTCTTGTGGCCAACAATTCCAACGCCACTCAATGTTTCTGTGGTTCTTACTTATTGGTAGTATATACTGTAGTTAACAGGAGGGGTAAGAGTGGTTCAGGAAGTTATTAGTAAAAGAGGGTGGGGATGTAATGCGTTTATTAGTCAGCATGATCTCCGCTTTACTTCTAATCAGGAATTTGTTTCTTACCTCATTAGTTTGAACCACTAGTGCCTCATCTTCCACTTGTTGGTGCTGGATGTAATATTGTTCTTGAGCTTGAACAGCTTTGCTTTTCTTCATTTGCTGCTTCTCAAAAGATTGTGAAAGTTTTTCTTCAAGAGCATTGTTCTCCTTCTGAATCTGCTCCTCAATCTGCCTTTCTCTCTCCAATTGGGCCCGTTTTCTCTTTTGCGCCTCCTCTTCCTGCCTTCTTTTCTCCATTTCAATTCTGTCTGCTTCTTCTTTGCCTTTCATTACACACAATTGAAAGTCAAAGATATTCATTATTCATACATGCTGCAATCTTCATCTATTAAAGGGGTTGTCCCGCGCCGAAACGGGTTTTTTTTTTTCAACCCCCCCCCCGCCTTCCCGTTCGGCGCGAGACAACCCCGATGCAGGGACTTAAAAAAAAGCAGCACAGCGCTTACCTGAATCCCCGCGCTCCGGTGACTTCTTACTTACCGGTTGAAGATGGCCGCCGGGATCCTCTCCCTCCGTGGACCGCAGCTCTTCTGTGCGGTCCATTGCCGATTCCAGCCTCCTGATTGCCTGGAATCGGCACGTGACGGGGCGGAGCTACACAGAGCTACACGGAGCCCCATTGAGAAGATAAGAAGACCCGGACTGCGCAAGCGCGTCTAATTTGGCCATTAGACGGCGAAAATTAGACGGCAACCATGGAGACGAGGACGCCAGCAACGGAGCAGGTAAGTGAATAACTTTTGATAACTTCTGTATGGCTCATAATTAATGCACAATGTACATTACAAAGTGCATTAATATGGCCATACAGAAGTGTATAGACCCACTTGCTTTTGCGGGACAACCCCTTTAAGTGTTGGATAGTAATTAGAGATGAGCGAGCACCAAAATGCTTGGGTGCTCGTTACTCGAGTCGAACTTTCAGTGATGCTCGAGAGTTCGTTTCGAGTAACAAACCCCATTGAAGTCAATGGGCGACTCGAGCATTTTTGTATATCGCCGATGCTCGCTAAGGTTTTCATTTGTGAAAACCTGGGAAATTCAAGAAAGTGATGGAAACGACACAGAAACGGATAGGGCAGGTGAGGGGCTACATGTTGAGCTGCATCTCAAGTTCCCAGGTCCGACTATTAAGCCACAATAGTGGCAAGAGTGAGACCCCCCCCCCCCTGTCAGCATAAAGATCGTTCTCCTCTGCCACAGCTGTAACAGCTGTGGCAGAGAAGAACTATGTTAGCCCATTGAATTCAATGGAGCCGGCAATACAGCTGGCTCCATTGAAAGCAATGGGCTGCAGTCGATCGCGGGATGAATTGTCGGGAAGGGGTTAAATATATAAGCCCTTCCCTGCAATTAATCCAGAAATGTGTACAAAAAAAATATATATATATACTCACCTGGCCCCGGCAGACGGAGTTCAGCGCGGCCAGCGGCAGTCCTCCTGAACTGCTCTGAACAGCTGTGAGTAGTATTCAGCAGCCAGGGATTTAAAATCCCCGCCTGCTGAATGAGCTGCCTCTAATTGGTCACAGCCTGACCAATCAGAGGCAGATTCCACTCATGAATTTATGAATGGGTGTGTGACTGCTGCCTCTCATCTGATTGGTCCCGCTGAGCCAATCAGAGGCAGCAGTCACACACCCATTCATAAATTCATGAATGGGTGTGTGAGTGGAATCTGCCTCTGATTGGTCAGGCTGTGACCAATTAGAGGCAGCTCATTCAGCAGGCGGGGATTTTAAATCCCCGGCTGCTGAATACTACTCACAGCTGTTCAGAGCAGTTCAGGAGGACTGCCGCTGGCCGCGCTGAACTCCGTCTGCCGGGACCAGGTGAGTATATATATATATATTTTTTTTACACATTTCTGGATGAATTGCAGGGAAGAGCTTATATATTTAACCGCTTCCCAACAATTCATCCCGCGATCGCCGGCAGCCCATTGCTTTTAATGGAGCCGGCTGTATTGCCGGCTCCATTGAATTCAATGGGCTAACATCGTTCTGCCGGGACAAGGTGAGTATATATATATATTTTTTTTTTACACATTTCTGGATGAATTGCAGGGAAGGGCTTATATATTTAAGCACCTCCCGAAAATTCATCCCGCGCTCGCCGGCAGGCCATTGCTTTCAATGGAGCTGGCTGTATTGCCGGCTCCATTGAATTCAATGGTCAGTGCTCGTTTAATCGAGACGAGTACCGCGTGGTGCTCGCCTCGAGTTACGAGCATCTTGAGCACCCTAATACTCGAACGAGCATCAAGCTCGGACGAGTATGCTCGCTCATCTCTAATAGTAATCAATTGTTGCTAAGAGTAAGGCCACCATTTCGAAAATGCTAATTACTATAGCTTTAAATGATATAAGTAAAGATGAGCGAGCACTAGAGATGAGCGAACGTACTCGTTACGAGTACTTACGCACCCGAGTACCGCCATTTTCGAGTACTTCAGTACTCGGGTGAAAAGATTCGGGGGGCGCCGGGGGGCGGGGAGAGGCGTGGCGGTGCGGGGGGTAGCAGCGGGGAACAGGGGGGAGCCCTCTCTCTCTCCCTCTCCCCCCCCCACTCCCCACTGCTACCCCCCGTGCCGCCGCGGCGCCCCCCGAATCTTTTCACCCGAGTACTGAAGTACTCGAAAATGGCGGTACTGGGGTGCGTAAGTACTCGTAACGAGTACGTTCGCTCATCTCTAGCTAGCACCAAAATGCTCGGGTGCTCGTTACTCAGGATGAAAATTTCGCGATGCTCGAGGGTTCGTTTCGAATAACGAACCCCATTGAAGTCAATGGGTGACCCGAGCATTTTTGTATTTCGCCGATGCTCGCTAAGGTTTTCATTTGTGAAAATCTGGGCAATTCAAGAGAGTGATGGGAACGACACAGCAACGGATAGGGCAGGCGAGGGGCTACATGTTGGGCTGCATCTCAAGTTCCCAGGTCCCACTATTAAGCCACAATAGCGGCAAGAGTGCCCCCCCCAACAACTTTTACTTCTGAAAAGCCCTCATTAGCAATGCATACCTTAGCTAAGCACCACACTACCTCCAACAAAGCACAATCACTGCCTGCATGACACTCCGCTGCCACTTCTCCTGGGTTACATGCTGCCCAACCCCCCCCCCCCACACACACACACACACACAACCCAGTTTTCACAGCACACACCAAATTGTCCCTGCGCAGCCTTCAGCTGCCCTCATGCCACGCCACACTCATGTCTATTTATAAGTGCGTTTGCCATGAGGAGGAACCGCAGGCACACACTGCAGAGGGTTGGCACGGCTAGGCAGTGAGCCTCTTTAAAAGGGGCGGGGCGATAGCCCACAATGCTGTACAGAAGCAATAAGAAATATAATCCTGTGCCACCCCCATCAGGAGCTGCACACGTGGGCATAGCAATGGGGAACCTATGTGCCACACACTATTCATTCTGTCAAGGTGTCTGCATGCCCCAGTCAGACCGCGGTTTTTTATAAATAGTCACAGGCAGGTACAACTGGGAATCCCCAACTCCGCAATGGGAATTCCGTGTGCACCCACAGCATGGGTGGCTCCCTGGAACCCTCCGGCTGTACATAAATGTACCCCATTGCAGTGCCCTGGACAGCAGAGCTAACGTCAGATTAAATGCAGGTGAACTTCGGCCCACACTGCATGCCCCAACCTGACTGGGCTTTTTAATTCATAGACACAGGCAGGTACAACTCCCTATTGTGAAGTCCCTGTGGACCGACAGCATGGGTGGGTGCCAAGAAGCCACCGGCGGCACATAAATATATCCCATAGCATTGCCCATCACAGCTGAGGTAATGTCATGTTTAATGCAGGTGGGCTTCGGCCCACACTGCATTCCCCAGTCAGACTAGGGTTCTTTAGAAGTGGACACATGTAGTTACAACTCCGTGTGGACCCACAGCATGGGTGGCTTCCTGGAACTCACCGGCGGTACATAAATATATCCCATTGCAGTGCCCAGCACAGCTGATGTAACGTCAGCTGTAATGCAGGTGGGCAAAAAATTAATTGGATTACACTGTAGGCGAGGGCCCCAAAAAATTGGTGTACCAACAGTACTAATGTACCTCAGAAAAATTGCCCATGCCCAACCAAGAGGGCAGGTGAAACCCATTAATCGCTTTGGTTAATGTGGCTTAATTGGTAACTAGGCCTGGAGGCAGCCCAGTTAAAATAAAAATTGGTTGAGGTGCAAGTTTCAACGCTTTAATGAGCATTGAAACGTATAAAAATTGTTTAGAAAAATCATATGACTGAGCCTTGTGGGCCTAAGAAAAATTGCCCGTTCGCGTGATTACGTGAGGTTTCAGGAGGAGGAGCAGGAGGAGGAATATTATACACAGATTGATGAAGCAAAAATGTCCCCGTTTTTGATGGTGATAGAGAACGATGCTTCTATCCGCGGGTGCAGCCTACGTATTGCTTAGGTATCGCTGCTGTCCGCTGGTGAAGAAGAGAAGTCTGGGGAAATCCAGGCTTTGTTCATCTTGATGAGTGTAAGCCTGTCGGCACAGTCGGTTGACAGGCAGGTACGCTTGTCCGTGATGATTCCCCCAGCCGCACTAAACACCCTCTCTGACAAGACCCTAGCCGCAGGACAAGCAAGCACCTCCAGGGCATACAGCGCGAGTTCAGGCCATGTGTCCAGCTTCAACACCCAGTAGTTGTAGGGGGCAGAGGCGTCACCGAGGACGGTCGTGCGATCGGCTACGTACTCCCTCACCATCCTTTTACAGTGCTCCCGCCAACTCAGCCTTGACTGGGGAGCGGTGACACAGTCTTGCTGGGGAGCCATAAAGCTGGCAAAGGCCTTGGAGAATGTTCCCCTGCCTGCGCTGTACATGCTGCCTGATCTCTGCACCTCCCCTGCTACCTGGCCCTCGGAACTGCGCCTTCTGCCACTAGCGCTGTCGGATGGGAAGTTTACCATCAGTTTGTCCACCAGGGCCCTGTTGTATAGCATCATTCTCGAACCCCTTTCCTCTTCGGGAATTAGAGTGGAAAGGTTCTCCTTATACCGTGGGTCGAGCAGTGTGTACACCCAGTAATCCGTAGTGGCCAGAATGCGTGTAACGCGGGGGTCACGAGAAAGGCATCCTAACATGAAGTCCGCCATGTGTGCCAGGGTACCTGTACGCAACACATGGCTGTCCTCACTAGGAAGATCACTTTCAGGATCCTCCTCCTCCTCCGGCCATACACACTGAAAGGATGACAGGCAAGCAGCATGGGTACCCTCGGCAGTGGGCCAAGCTGTCTCTTACCCCTCCTCCTCATGCTCCTCCCCCTCCTCCTCCTCAACGCGCTGAGATATAGACATGAGGGTGCTCTGACTATCCAGCGACATACTGTCTTTCCCCGCCTCCGTTTCCGAGTGCAAAGCGTCTGTCTTTATGCTTTGCAGGGAACTTCTCAAGAGGCATAGCAGAGGAATGGTGACGCTAATGATTGCAGCATCCCCGCTCACCATCTGGGTAGACTCCTCAAAGTTTCCAAGGACCTGGCAGATGTCTGCCAACCAGGCCCACTCTTCTGTAAAGAATTGAGGAGACTGACTCCCACTACGCCACCCATGTTGGAGTTGGTATTCCACTATAGCTCTACGCTGCTCATAGAGTCTGGCCAACATGTGGAGCGTAGAGTTCCACCGTGTGGGCACGTCGCACAGCAGTCGGTGCACTGGCAGATTAAACCAATGTTGCAGGGTCCGCAGGGTGGCAGCATCCGTCTTGGAATTGCGGAAATGTGCGCTGACCCGGCGCACCTTTCCGAGCAGGTATGACAAGTGTGGGTAGCTTTTCACAAAGCGCTGAACCACCAAATTAAAGACGTGGGCCAGGCATGGCACGTGCGTGAGGCTGCCGAGCTGCAGAGCCGCCACCAGGTTACGGCCGTTGTCACACACGACCATGCCCGGTTGGAGGCTCAGCGGCGAAAGCCAGTGGTCGGTCTGCTCTGTCAGACCCTGCAGCAGTTCGTGGGCCGTGTGCCTCTTATCTCCTAAGCTGAGTAGTTTCAGCACGGCCTGCTGACGCTTGCCCACCGCTGTGCTGCCATGCCGCGCGACACTGACTGCTGGCGACGTGCTGCTGCTGACACATCTTGATTGCGAGACAGAGGTTGCGTAGGAGGAGGAGGAGGGTGTTTTAGTGGAGGAAGCATACACCGCCGCAGATACCACCACTGAGCTGGGGCCCGCAATTCTGGGGGTGGGTAGGACGTGAGCGGTCCCAGGCTCTGACTCTGTCCCAGCCTCCACTAAATTCACCCAATGTGCCGTCAGGGAGTTATAGTGGCCCTGCCCGCCTGTGCTTGTCCACGTGTCCATTGTTAAGTGGACCTTGGCAGTAACCGCGTTGGTGAGGGCGCGTACAATGTTGCGGGAGACGTGGTCGTGCAGGGCTGGGACGGCACATTGGGAAAAGTAGTGGCAACTGGGAACTGAGTAGCGCGGGGCCGCCACCGCCATCATGCTTTTGAAAGCCTCAGTTTCCACAAGCCTATACGGCAGCATCTCCAGGCTGATCAATTTGGCAATGTGCACGTTTAACGCTTGAGCGTGCGGGTGCGTGGCGGCGTACTTGCGCTCGCGCTCAAACAGTGGCGCTAGCGACATCTGGACGCTGCGCTGAGAGACATTGCTGGATGGGGCCGAGGACTGCGGAGGTGAGGGTGTGGGTGCAGGCCAGGAGACAGTACTGCCTGTGTCCTCGGAGGGGGGTTGGATCTCAGTGGCAGGTTGGGGCACAGGGGGAGAGGCAGTGGTGCAAACCGGAGGCGGTGAACGGCCTTTGTCCCACCTTGTGGGGTGCTTGGCCATCATATGCCTGCGCATGCTGGTGGTGGTGGCTCCCCAGCTGATCTTGGCGCGACAAAGGTTGCACACCACTGTTCGTCGGTCGTCAGGCGTCTCTGTGAAAAACTGCCGCACCGTAGAGCACCTTGACCTCTGCAGGGTGGCATGGCGCGAGGGGGCGCTTTGGGAAACAGTTGGTGGATTATTCGGTCTGGCCCTGCCTCTACCCCTGGCCACCGCACTGGCTCGGCCTGTGCCCACACCCTGACTTGGGCCTCCACGTCCTCGCCCGCGTCCACGTCCTCTAGGCCTACCCCTACCCCTCAGCATGCTGTATTACCAGTAGTGCAGAAACAGAACGGTGTAATTAAATGTGCCACTTTTTGGCCTGTGGTTGGAGTCTGACTTTGCTTACGGAACACACAGCAGAGCCAGGAAATAATTTTGCGCAAGCCTGCTGTAACACTTAGCTGGCTGCGTATGAATTAGGACAACTACCCCCAGCACAGGCCCAGTACACTGAGGACAGTCAGAGGCAGCCCAAATAGATTTTTTTTCCCAAATGTTTTTGGAAAGGCCCACTGCCTATATACACTGTATATGTCTTCTCTCTCTGCGTCACCACTACTGGCCCTGGAGTATGTAAAATAACTGCAGACTGTTGCACTGTGGACTGGAATACAGCGGTGATGTAACAGCCAACACAGAGCCAGGAAATAATTTTGCGCAAGCCTGCTGTAACACTTAGCTGGCTGCGTATGAATTAGGACAACTACCCCCAGCACAGACCCAGTACACTGAGGACAGTCACAGGCAGCCCAAATACATTTTTTTCCCCAAATGTTTTTGGAAAGGCCCACTGCCTATATTCAATAAATATGTCTTCTGTCCCTGCCTCACCACCACTACTGGCCCTGGACTATGTATAATTACTGCAGGGCGCAATGCTCTGCACGGCCGATATACAGAAAAAAAAGCAAAAAGCAGCCTCCACACTACTGCACACGGTTAGATGTGACACTAAGAAGGACCGTTGGGGTTCTTGAAGCCTAAAATACTCCTAACACTCTCCCTATAGCAACTCCAGCAAGACAGCACTTTCCCTGATCTCTGTCAGAACACATCTGTGGCGAGCCGCGGGAGGGGCCGATTTATATACTCGGGCGACACCTGATCTCGCCAGCCACTCACTGCAGGGGGGGTGGTATAGGACTTGAACGTCGCAGGGGGAAGTTGTAATGCCTTCCCTGTCTTTCTATTGGACAGAAAAGCGAGCTAACGTCTCAGAGATGAAAGTGAAAGTAACTCGAACATCGTGTGGTGCTCGTCTCGAGTAACGAGCATCTCGAACACGCTAATACTCGAACGAGTATCAAGCTCGGACGAGTACGTTCGCTCATCTCTAGATATAAGTCAATGAGGTACTTCTATTTTAGACCATAAATGCATCAAAGCATCTTTTCAAATGTTAGAGTACAGATGATATAATTTTCTAAAGCTCTGTCTACAGGGTAGATATGTTCACTGTAATTTAGTTTTTTTTCACCATACCAAATCATTAGGAGAAATTTATCAAAATCGGCGCAAAGCAAAATATTGCAGTTGCTGACAGGAACTAAAGTCCTGCTATAATTTTTTCAAAGGCACTTTTTTAAAATGTAGGCTACAACCTCATTGTTTGCTATGGGCAACTGTTCCACTTTTTCTTTAGGCTTGGTTTAATACATCTTCATCTATCTATCTTATTATTGAAAAATGCCCTCTTCTCTATTTACCAGGCTCCATTGAGACATCAGATTACAAGTGCTTGCCATAAAAGTCTATGTTGAGGGAGAAGAAGAAAGCAGCTGTAGTATAAGAGAGGCAGAGAGACTCCGAGATGTTACAGCTTTCTCTGTTATATCTCTCACCAATGCTGCATTCACAAATACACTGCTCAGTACTCTTGCATAATGTCCTCCATGTTGCTGCTTCTAAAGGTGTGCTATGGATAGCGGAACAGAATCTGTTCTTTACTATGTCTGCTGTGTATGAGAGACATCATAGCAGCTAGTCTACACCCACTCAGGAAAAACTGATAATTAGAACCTGCACATGGGAAAACTGGTGATAAATATGGGATGCAAGTCATATTATCGCCAGATATAGGGTTACTCATGTACACATTACAGTTTAAAAGTCAGCTGAAGTGATGGGTATGCTTTAGACTGCTTCCACACGGGCAACATGATATGGATACAAGAAAATCACACTGATACAACATCTATGGTCCGTGCGATATCACTGCATTTTTTTAAACATGATTTTGTGTAGCTACAAAGTCGCACATGTGAGGATTTTCAGTGTGTGTGTCTGTGGGGGGGGGAATCTTGAAATAGAAGCCCTACCCCAAAATAAGCCCTAGCTGTATCAAAAAAACTATGCTCAGCCAATCAATGGCAGCACTTCCTGGAAGCGGGGATTTACAAATTCCCGACCAGGTAGAAATGCCTAGAGATGAGTGTCGGGGACCAAGCAGACAACGCGGCAGAGTTGGCAGTGCTTCTTTGGTGATGTATGTCTTTTTATTGTTTTTTGATGCACCAAGACTTCTTTTAGTGCTTTTACAGTAGGATTTCCTACTGTAAAAGTTGCAGCACATCGCATGAAAATCGCGTTTTTGTGCTATGTTATGCAACACATAGGAAGAAATAAACAAACAAGTTTATTTCACCTCCCTTGTCTCCTCACTATCCCACAACCCCAAACAACTCTTTGAGACCTTTCACTCCCTCCTCAGCCCCAAGGAACAGGCCCCTGCGACAGACCTGACTGCTGGAGAACTAGCTGCCTATGGCCGCCTGCAGACGAGCGGGTCGGATCCGGCAGCGAGAAATCTCGCCGCGCGATCCGACCCCAGAGCCTGCAGGGACGACCGCGTACTCACCCGGCGGCCCCGGCTCTTTGATGTGCCGGCTGCCGCGCAGCCGGCGCATGCGCAGACCGGAGCCGGCGGCCAGGTGAGTGCGTGCCCCGCAGGAAATTAGAACATGCCGCGGTTTGTTTGCCGCGCGAGATTTCGCGCGGCCAAACCGCGGCCGTCTGCATAGGAGTGCGTATTGTAATGCACTCCTATGCAGACTTTCAGCGGCGGAAATCCCGCGGGAAATCCCGCGGCGGGATTTCCGCTCGTCTGCAGGCAGCCTAATTCAAAGAAAAAATCGACCACATTCGAAAAGAAATCTCTGAAAGCTGCATGGTTAGCCCTGATCCCAGTTTCATCAGCACTGCAACCCAGCACCTACTCACTATCTACGCTAGAACCAACGACAGAGGAAGAAGTCTCCAGGCTCCTTTCCGCTGCCCGCCCCACCACCTGTGCTAGCGACCCTCTCACCTCTCACCTCCTCCGCTCCCTTTCCCCAGCTCTCATTACTCACCTTACCACAATCTGCAACCTCTCCCTAACCTCTGGCACTTTTCCCTCCTCATTCAAACACTCGATTATATCCCCTCTGCTTAAAAAACCAACCCTGGACCTGACTAATGCTGCCAACTACCGACCCGTCTCAAACCTCCCCTTTATCTCCAAATTACTGGAACGCCTGGTCTACTCCCGCCTTACTCGCTTTCTCTCTGAAAACTCGCTCCTCGACCCCCTCCAGTCTGGTTTCCGCTCTCTACACTTGACCGAAACTGCCCTTACAAAAGTAACAAATGACCTGATGACTGCAAAGTCGAGAGGTGATTACTCCCTACTAATCCTCCTTGACCTGTCTGCTGCATTTGACACTGTCGACCATAATCTCCTTCTCACTATGCTCCGCTCTATTGGTCTAAAGGATACTGCTCTCTTCTGGTTCTCTTCCTACCTCTCTGACCGCTCTTTCAGTGTTTCCTTTGCTGGTTCTATCTCTGCTCCACTTCCTCTCGCTGTCGGGGTACCCCAGGGCTCGGTCCTTGGTCCCCTTCTTTTCTCTATCTATACTGCCCCAATTGGACAAACCATCCACAGATTTGGCCTCCAATACCATCTCTACGCTGATGACACCCAACTATACACCTCCTCTCGTGAGATCTCTGGACCATTCCTCCAAAATATCACCGACTGTCTGTCCGCTGTCTCTAACACTATGTCCTCCCTTTTTCTCAAACTAAACCTCTCTAAAACTGACCTCCTTGTCTTTCCACCTTCTAACCGACCTCCCCTCAACATCTCCATTCCAGTGTCTGGCACCATCATAACCCCCAGACGGCATGCCCGATGCCTTGGGGTCACACTGGACTCTGACCTCTCCTTTGCCCCCCATATCCAATCTCTGGCCCAAACATGCCACATGCACCTCAGAAATATTGCTAAAATACGTCCGTTCCTAACCACGGATACGCTAAAGACGCTCGTGGTTGCCCTCATCCACTCCCGGTTTGACTACTGCAACTCGCTACTCAATGGCCTCCCCCGCACTAGACTCGCTCCACTCCAATCCATACTAAATGCAGCAGCTAGACTAATTTTTCTATCCAGTCGTTATTCAGACGCCTCTGCATTATGCCAGTCGCTGCATTGGCTGCCCATCCACTCCAGAACTAAATTTAAACTCCTCTACCTCACTCACAAAGCTCTGCATGGCGCTGCACCACCATACATCGCCTCCCTACTGTCAGTATACCACCCAGCGCGCTCACTCCGATCGGCTAACACCCTCAGACTAAACACCCCTGTAATAGGAACCTCTCATGCTCGCCTACAGGACTTCACCAGAGCAGCGCCTATCCTCTGGAATGCTCTACCCCAAGGCATCCGGACAATTCCTGATGCACGAAATTTCAGACGTCCCTTAAAAACGCACCTCTTCAGGGAAGCATACCAAATCTCCTGACCTAGTCCCCTGCCCCTCCCTATGGTGCTCCACCCTGTTTTGCCTTCTGATAAATGATCTGTACATAAAATTTCCTATTGCCTGTGTTCCCCAACCCCTGCACCTCCTGTACCACCCTCAACCCATTTGTGTCTAACCCAATGTATCTCACATTGTAATTGTTGCAATTGTTGTATTGTTTTGCATTTATCCATGCCTGAAAGCGCTGCGGAATAAGTTGGCGCTATACAAATACAGATTATTATTATTATATTAGTAAGGCTCTATAGAGGACCATGGGCTACATGAATCGCAAATCGCGGCTATATAGAACATGCCGTCATTTTGTAGTCTTGCAATGTAGCAGGCTACAAAACACCGCTGGGGTGGAAGAACCCATAGGAAAGCATGGGGTCTACATACATGCGTTGTGTAGCACTGTCACATTGCGAGAAAATTACGCAAAAAAAATATCGCCTGTGTGGAAGCGGTATTAATGTTTCATAATATTTGTATATTGTTATATATTTGATGACAATTTGATGAATGCTACTTTTGTGCTAATCCCACCCCTAAAAGTGTGAGAATATTCTATCCTGTCTCTCAGACATTTAGAGGGAAAGTACCAGATAATAAACACAATATTAGGCATCCTATAGTTGAGCATGTTTGTCTATGGTGCAGGAATAGCTGCCAGCCAAACGGGCATTCAGCCCACAGCTATCTTAATTATATGGCCAACTTAAA
Organism: Eleutherodactylus coqui; assembly: GCF_035609145.1. Taxonomy (NCBI): domain Eukaryota; kingdom Metazoa; phylum Chordata; class Amphibia; order Anura; family Eleutherodactylidae; genus Eleutherodactylus; species Eleutherodactylus coqui. The sequence goes on from NC_089841.1 coordinate 71,361,292, forward strand.
GGGGTTGTCCAGGGAGGTGAAATCCTTACCTGAACCTGCAATGTTAGAACCTCTACTTCCGGCCAAGCTCTGACACCCCCTTACATCATGACAGGAAGTTGGCTGTTTGGCTCATTTTATTACCTATGCCTGTCCCCTGTCTTTGCATCGTCCATGACAAAGAACGAGGCTGTCTTAATTGTTAAGATAAGCTGAACAGCCAGCCTCTTTGCAATGGCATGATCATAATAGAGAGTCCATACCACATTACCCAGTGCCAGAGCAAAGCTGGAAGTGAAGGTTCCAACACTGCAGGTCCGAGAGAGGTTTTTGACTCCCTTGATAACCTCTTTAAACCATGCCAATCATAGATAAGATGTAGAATGCCTTCACTTGTCTAAATCATACATTTGATAACACACTGTCAACAGGGACACTTCAGTAAAAGGGTTTTCCAACAGGACACACCGTAAATGTATTATAGTCAATGGTCCATCCTCTGGGACCTGCAAATATCAGCAAAACCTCCATTGTGACCTTTTTGTGAGTACAGACAACTTGTGGCCACTGTACCCAAGAGAAGACTGAATAGAGAGATGTGACAACTAGAGATGAGCGAGCACCAAAATGCTCGGGTGCTCGTTACTCGAGACGAACTTTTCGCGATGCTCGAGGGTTCGTTTCGAATAACGAACCCCATTGAAGTCAATGGGCGACCCGAGCATTTTTGTATATCGCCGATGCTCACTAAGGTTTTCATTTGTGAAAATCGGGGCAATTCGAGAAAGTGATGGGAACGACACAGCAACGGATAGGGCAGGCGAGGGGCTACATGTTGGGCTGCATCTCAAGTTCACAGGTCCCACTATTAAGCCACAATAGCGGCAAGAGTGGCCCCCCCCAACAACCTTTACTTCTGAAAAGCCCTCATTAGCAATGCATACCTTAGCTAAGCACCACACTACCTCCAACAAAGCACAATCACTGCCTGCATGACACTCCGCTGCCACTTCTCCTGGGTTACATGCTGCCCAACCCCCCTGCACGACCCAGTGTCCACAGCGCACACCAAATTGTCCCTGCGCAGCCTTCAGCTGCCCTCATGCCACGCCAGCCTCATGTCTATTTATAAGTGCGTCTGCCAGAGGAACCGCAGGCACACACTGCAGAGGGTTGGCACGGCTAGGCAGCGACCCTCTTTAAAAGGGGCGGGGCGATAGTCCACAATGCTGTACAGAAGCAATGAGAAATATAATCCTGTGCCACCGCCATCAGGAGCTGCACACGTGGGCATAGCAATGGGGAACCTATGTGCCACACACTATTCATTCTGTCAAGGTGTCTGCATGCCCCAGTCAGACCGCAGTTTTTTATAAATAGTCACAGGCAGGTACAACTCCGCAATGGGAATTCCGTGTGCACCCACAGCATGGGTGGCTCCCTGGAACCCACCCGCTGTACATAAATGTATCCCATTGCAGTGCCCTGGACAGCAGAGCTAACGTCAGATGAAATGCAGGTGGGCTTCGGCCCACACTGCATGCCCCAGTCAGACTGGGGTTCTTTAGAAGTGGACACAGATGCATTTACAACTCCCTGTGGACCCACAGCATGGGTGGCTCCCTGGAACCCACCGGCGGTACATACAAATATCCCATTGCATTGCCCATCACAGCTGATGTTACGTCAGCTGTAATGCAGGTGGGCAAAAAATTAATTGGATTACACTGTAGGCGAGGGCCCACAAAAATTGGTGTACCAACAGTACTAATGTACCTCAGAAAAATTGCCCATGCCCAACCGAGAGGGCAGGTGAAACCCATTAATCGCTTTGGTTAATGTGGCTTAATTGGTAACTAGGCCTGGAGGCAGCCAAGTTAAAATAAAAATTGGTTGAGGTGAAAGTTTCAACGCTTTAATGAGCATTGAAACGTATAAAAATTGTTTAGAAAAATTATATGACTGAGCCTTGTGGGCCTAAGAAAAATTGCCCGTTCGGCGTGATTAGGTGAGGTTTCAGGAGGAGGAGCAGGAGGAGGAGGAGGAATATTATACACAGATTGATGAAGCAAAAAGGTCCCCGTTTTGGATGGTGATAGAGAACGATGCTTCCATCCGCGGGTGCAGCCTACGTATTGCTTAGGTATCGCTGCTGTCCGCTGGTGGAGAAGAGAAGTCTGGGGAAATCCAGGCTTTGTTCATCTTGATGAGTGTAAGCCTGTCGGCACTGTCGGTTGACAGGTGGGTACGCTTATCCGTGATGATTCCCCCAGCCACACTAAACACACTCTCTGACAAGACGCTAGCCACAGGACAAGCAAGCACCTCCATGGCATACAGCGCGAGTTCAGGCCACGTGTCCAGCTTCAACACCCAGTAGTTGTAGGGGGCAGAGGCGTCACCGAGGACGGTCGTGCAATCGGCTACGTACTCCCTCACCATCCTTTTACAGTGCTCCCGCCAACTCAGCCTTGACTGGGGACCGGTGACACAGTCTTGCTGGGGAGCCATAAAGCTGTCAAAGGCCTTAGAGAGTGTTCCCCTGCCTGCGCTGTACATGCTGCCTGATCTCTGCGCCTCCCCTGCTACCTGGGACGCGGAAATGCGCCTTCGGCCACTAGCGCTGTCGGATGGAAAGTTTACCATCAGTTTGTCCACCAGCGCCCTGTGGTATAGCATCATTCTCGAACCCCTTTCCTCTTTGGGAATTAGAGTGGAAAGGCTCTCCTTATACCATGGATCGAGCAGTGTGTACACCCAGTAATCCGTAGTGGCCAGAATGCGTGTAACGCGAGGGTCACGAGAAAGGCATCCTAACATGAAGTCAGCCATGTGTGCCAGGGTACCTGTACGCAACACATGGCTGTCCTCACTAGGAAGATCACTTTCAGGCTCCTCCTCCTCCTCTGGCCATACACGCTGAAAGGATGACAGGCAAGCTGCATCTGTACCCTCAGCAGTGGGCCAAGCTGTCTCTTCCCCCTCCTCCTCATGCTCCTCCCCCTCCTCCTCCTCCTCCTCTGGCCATACACGCTGAAAGGATGACAGGCAAGCAGCATCTGTCCCCTCAGCAGTGGGCCAAGCTGTCTCTTCCCCCTCCTCCTCATGCTCCTCCCCCTCCTCCTCAACGCGCTAAGATATAGACATGAGGGTGCTCTGACTATCCTGCGACATACTGTCTTCCCCCGCCTCCGTTTCTGATTCCAAAGCGTCTGCCTTTATGCTTTGCAGGGAACTTCTCAAGAGGCGTAGCAGAGGAATGGTGACGCTAATGATTGCAGCATCCCCGCTCACCATCTGGGTAGACTCCTCAAAGTTTCCAAGGACCTGGCAGATGGCTGCCAACCAGGCCCACTCTTCTGTAAATAATTGAGGAGGCTGACTCCCACTGCGCTGCGCAAGTTGGAGTTGGTATTCCACTATAGCTCTACGCTGCTCATAGAGTCTGGCCAACATGTGGAGCGTAGAGTTCCACTGTGTGGGCACGTCGCACAGCAGTCGGTGCACTGGCAGATTAAACCGATGTTGCAGTGTCCGCAGGGTGGCAGCGTGCGTGTGAGATTTGCGGAAATGTGCACAGAGCTGGCGCACCTTTCCGAGCAGGTATGACAAGTGGGGGTAGCTTTTCAGAAAGCGCTGAACCACCAAATTAAAGACATGAGCCAGGCATGGCACGTGCGTGAGGCTGCCGAGCTGCAGAGCCGCCACCAGGTTACGGCCGTTGTCACACACGACCATGCCCGGTTGGAGGCTCAGCGGCGCAAGCCAGGGGTAGGTCTGCTCTGTCAGACCCTGCAGCAGTTCGTGGGCCGTGTGGCTCTTCTCTCCTAAGCAGAGTAGTTTCAGCATGGCCTGCTGACGCTTGTCCACCGCTGTGCTGCCACGCCGCGTGCCACCGACGTGCTGCTGCTGACACATCTTGATTGCGAGACAGAGGTTGCGTAGGAGGAGGAGGAGGGTGGTTTAGTGGAGGAAGCATACACCCCCGCAGATACCACCACCGAGCTGGGGCACGCAATTCGGGGGGTGGGTAGGACGTGAGCGGTCCCAGGCTCTGACTCTGTCCCAGCCTCCACTAAATTCACCCAATGTGCCGTCAGGGAGATATAGTGGCCCTGCCCGCCTGTGCTTGTCCACGTGTCTGTTGTTAAGTGCACCTTGGCAGTAACCGCGTTGGTGAGGGCGCGTACAATGTTGCGGGAGACGTGGTTGTGCAGGCCTGGGACGGCACATCGGGAAAAGTAGCGCGGGGCCGCCGCTGCCATCATGCTTTTGAAAGCCTCCGTTTCCACAAGCCTATACGGCAGCATCTCTAGGCTGATCAATTTTGCAATGTGCACGTTTAACGCTTGAGCGTGCGGGTGCGTGGCGTCGTACTTGCGCTTGCGCTCAAACTGTGGCGCTAGCGACATCTGGTCGCTACGCTGAGAGACATTGCTGGATGGGGCCGAGGACAGCGGAGGTGAGGGTGTGGGTGCAGGCCAGGAGACGGTACTGCCTGTGTCCTCAGAGGGGGGTTGGATGTCAGTGGCAGGTTGGGGCACAGGGGGAGAGGCAGTGGTGCAAACCGGAGGCGGTGAACGGGCATCGTCCCACCTTGTGGGGTGCTTGGCCATCATATGCCTGTGCATGCTGGTGGTGGTGTCTCCCCAGCTGATCTTGCACACCACTGTTCGTCGGTCGTCAGGTGTCTCTGTGAAAAACTGCCACACTGTAGAGCACCTTGACCTCTGCAGGGTGGCATGGCGCGAGGGGGCGCTTTGGGAACCAGTTGGTGGATTATTCGGTCGGGCCCTGCCTCTACCCCTGGCCACCGCACTGGCTCGGCCTGTGCCCACACCCTGACTTGGGCCTCCGCGTCCTCGCCCGCATCCAGGTCCTATAGGCCTACCCCTACCCCTCAGCATGGTGTATTAGCAGTAGTGCAGAAACAGAACGCTGTAATTAAATGTGCCGCTTATTGGCCTGTGGTTGGAGGCTGACTTCGTTTACGGAACCCCAGGAAATAATTTGGCGCACGCCTGCTGTAACACTTAGCTGGCTGCGTATTTATTTGGAGAACGACTACCCCCAGCACACACGGACCCAGAACACTGAGCACAGTGACAGGCAGGCCAAATAATTTTTTTTCCAATATTTTTTTTAGAAAAGGCCCACTGCCACTGCCTATATTCAATCAATAATATATGTCTTCTGTCCCTGGAGTGTGTCACAGAACTGCAGAGTGTTGCACTGTTATTAACTGCAACAGAGCTGTGATTTCAGAGCCAGGAAATAATTTGGCGCACGTCTGCTGTAACACTTAGCTGGCTGCGTATTTATTTGGAGAACTACTACCCCCAGCAGACACGGACCCAGAACACTGAGCACAGTGACAGGCAGGCCAAATAATTTTTTTTCCAATATTTTTTTGAAAAGGACCACTGCGTATATTCAATCAATAATATATGTCTTCTGGCCCTGCCTACACAATTCTGTCCCTGGAGTGTGTTATGGAACTGCAGTGTTGCACTGTTATTAACTGCAACAGAGCGGTGATTTCAGAGCCAGGAAATAATTTGGCGCAAGCCTGCTGTAACACTTAGCTGGCTGCGTATTTATTTGGAGAACTAATACCCCCAGCAGACACGGACCCAGAACACTGAGCACAGTGACAGGCAGGCCAAATAAATTTTTTTCCAATATTTTTTTGAAAAGGACCACTGCGTATATTCAATCAATAATATATGTCTTCTGGCCCTGCCTACACACTTCTGTCCCTGGAGTATTACTGCAGGGCGCAATGCTCTGCACGGCCGATATACCAAAAAAAAAAAAATGTGCAACACTGCTAAAAGCAGCCTCCACACTACTGCACACGGTTAGATGTGGCCCTAAGAAGGACCGTTGGGGTTCTTGAAGCCTACACTAACTCCTAACACTCTCCCTATAGCAGCTCCGGCACCAACAGCACTGTCCCTCAGCTATGTCACAACGCATCTGAGGCGAGCCGCGGGAGGGGCCGATTTTTATACTCGGGTGACACCTGATCTCCCCAGCCACTCACTGCAGGGGGGTGGTATAGGGCTTGAACGTCGCAGGGGGAAGTTGTAATGCCTTCCCTGTCTTTCAATTGGCCAGAAAAGCGCGCTAACGTCTCAGAGATGAAAGTGAAAGTAACCCGAACATCGCGTGGTACTCGTTACGAGTAACGAGCATCTCGAACACGCTAATACTCGAACGAGTATCAAGCTCGGACGAGTACGTTCGCTCATCTCTAGTGACAACCCATCTGCACTACTTTCACCACTGAAATCTATGGGACTTCTGATAGTTAGGGATCACAAAGGAGGCATATCTTGTGGATATACCATAAGTGTTCAAGAAGACAAAAACCTCTTTAAGAAATAGTTATCCTGCAAATTATCCAATGTGTTCTACCTAACTGTATAGATGAGATGTTCCTATATAGGACTGTGTGAATGAAGTCCTTCATTTGTCTCCAAGTTTTTGCTAATAAACACTTGGTAGGTTAACAAGAAGTAGATGAAGATGAAATCATAGAATATGATTTCACGATTACATAGACTTTGTTGTCTGCAACCAGTGAAAATGCATAGCCTGCATAGGAGCTGAAAATACAAAACACTATGAAATGTTTAACCAAGACCTATTGCAAAGGGGCTTCATATTTAATTTTCAATGCATTTGGTTGAGAATGTGGACATAGCCTTTTAAGGAGCTCCATCACCAAAAATGAACATCTTAAACCTAACCAAAGAAGAGTGATATAGAGGCAATTGTAACCATGCCTTTTTTTCCCTTGTGTAGCCACTTCATGGCTCTGAACTTGCTCTTGCTAAAATGCGTACACAATATGTACATGAACTGTAACTGGTCCAAAGAGAGTTTTAGTTTCAGGGTGGGTTTGGCTCTTTCTCCCTCCATCAACTAAAAAAAAAAAAAACTTGGCTCTTCCAGATTCGGCACGTGTTCGATGTTAATTAGCAGAATTTTTAGAAAAATCCAAAAGAGACCAAAAGAGGCTATCAAAGAAGGGAGGCTGGTAAGTCTCACTTCAATAATTGGAAAAATATTCAAGGGGTTTCTGAGAGACGCCATCCTAAAATACCTTAAGGAAAACAATGGTATAACTCCTCACCAGCATGGGTTCATAAAGGGTCGATCATGTCAGACCAATTTGATCAGCTTCTACACTGAAGTAATTTCTAGGCTGGACCTGGGAGAGTCTATTGATCTCGTATATCTGGATTTTTCTAAAGCATTTGACACCGTGCCAAACAATAGGCTGATATATAAAATGAGGCAGCTCGGTCTGGGAGAAAACGTGTGTAGTTGTGTAAAGAACTGGCTTGGAGATACAAAGCAGAGGGTGGTAATAAATGGTTCGTACTCTGATTGGGCAACCGTTGCTAGCGGGGTGCCATAGGGCTCAGTAATAGGCCCCTTTCTGTTCCATATATTTATCAGTGACCTGATAGAGGGACTGCACAGTAAAATATCAATATTTGCAGACGATACAAAATTATACACAATAATTAATACAACAACGGACAATGTACAGCTGCAAATGGACCTAGATAAGCTGGGGGCTTGGGTAGAAAAATGGCAAATGAAGTTCAACATCGATAAATGTAAGGTTATGCACATGGGCAGGAGAAACGGATGTCACCAATGTACACTAGATGGGGTACTGCTAGGGAAAAGTGATATGGAAAAAGACCTGGGGGTACTAGTGGACTGTAGATTTAACTGGAGCAACCAATGCCAGTCCGCTGCTGCAAAAGCAAATAAAGTCTTGGGGTGCATTAAAGTGGTATAGGGGCAAGGGACAAGAGCATTATTCTTCCACTATGTAAGGCACTTGTCAGGCCTCACATGGAATACTGCGTACAGTTCTGGTCACCGGTGCTCAGGAAAGATGTTGCATTGCTTCAGAGGGTTCATATAAGGCCAACTACATTAATAAACACAATGAGAGGACTGGAATACCCAGAGGGGCTATTAAAATTGGAATTATTCACCCCGGAAAAAAGATGGTTAAAGGGGTTGTCTCACGGCAGCAAGTGGGGTTATACACTTCTGTATGGCCATATTAATGCACTTTGTAATGTACATCGTGCATTAAATATGAGCCATACAGAAGTTATTCACTTACCTGCTCCGTTGCTAGCGTTCCCGTCGCCATGGATCCGTCTAATTCTGATGTCTTCTTGCTTTTTTAGATGCGCTTGCGCTGTGCGGTCTTCTCCCCTTCTGCTCGGTGCAGGCACGAGCGGTGTTCTGGCTCCGCCCCCTTCTACGCATCATCGCGTAGCTCCGCCCCGTCACGTGTACCGATTCCAGCCAATCAGGAGGCTGGAATCGGCAATGGACCGCACAGAGCCCATGGTGCACCATGGGAGAAGATCCGCGGTGCACCATGGGAGAAAACCACAGTGCATCCCTGGGAAAGGATCGGCGGCCATCTTGGGAGAAGATTTTTTAAAGTCCTTATTTCGTCGGATTGGTAAGTAGCAAGCGGCTTAAAAACCGCTTTACTTTGCTATTTTATGCCAGGGGGGTGACAGGGGGAATGGGGTAAGGTAAACTTTTGAGGTTTGCCGCGAGACAACCCCTTTAAGGAGCGACCAAATAACTATGTATAAATACATTAGGGGACAATACAAGGATCTCTCCTATGATCTGTTTATTCCCAGGACTGCGACGGTAACAAAAGGGCAACTGCTATGTCTAGAGAAAAGAAGGTTTCATCACCAACATAGAAGGGGGTTCTTTACTGTAAGAGCAGTGAGACTGTGGAACTCTCTGCCTGAGGAAGTGATGATGGCAAAATCAATAGAGGAGTTAAAGCGGTGGCTAGATGTCTTTCTAGAGTGCTATGATATTACAGGATATAAGCATTAAATAACCAGCAGGGTTGTTGCTCTGGGTCTTGGAGTCAGGTAGGAACTTGTAAAACGTTGATCCAAGCATTATTCTGCCTGCCATTATGAAGTCGGGAAGGGATTTTTTTCCCCCAAATGGGCTAAATTTACTTCTGACTCACAGTTTTTTTTTGCCTTCCTCTGGATCAACAGGGAAAGTGGGGGTGGGTGGAAACAGGCTGAACAAACAAGTTTATTTCACCTCTCTAGTCTCCTCACTATCTCACAACCCTAAACAGCTCTTTGATACTTTTCACTCCCTTCTCAGCCCTAAACCGCAGCCCCCGGTGGCGGATCTCAGTGCTGAAAAGAAAATTGATGACATCCGTCAGGAAATAACTTCCCAATCCCAGACTAGCCCTGACCCTAGTCTTGTCAGCACTGCATCTAGCTCCTGCTCACTGTCTGTACTCAGATCAGCGACAGAGGAAGAAGCCTCCAAATTGCTCTTCTCTGCTCGCCCCACCACCTGCGCTAGCGACCCTCTCCCCTCACACCTACTCCGTTCCTTCTCCCCAGTGGTCATCTCCCATCTCACCACTATATTCAACCTCTCTCTGACCGCTGGCATCTTTCCCTCTTCTTTCAAACACGCCATCATATCCCCACTGCTAACGAAGCCAACTCTGGATGCGACTGATGCTGCCAATTACTGACCCATCTCAAACCTCCCCTTCATCTCCAAACTACTAGAACGCCTGGTTTACTCCCGCCTTGTAAGCTACCTATCAGAGCACTCACTCCTAGACCCCCTACAGTCTGGCTTCCGACCTCAACACTCGACAGAAACTGCCCTTACAAAGGTATCCAATGACCTACTGACAGCCAAATCAAGGGGCGATTACTTCCTACTGATCCTCCTCGACCTCTCTGCAGCATTTGACACTGTTGACCACAAACTCCTCCTCAGTATGCTTCACTCCATTGGCCTAAAGGACACTGCTCTCTCCTGGTTCTTCTCCTACCTATCTGACCACTCTTTCAGTGTCTCCTTTGCTGGCTCTACCTCCCCTCCTCTTGCCCTTGCTGTTGGGGTCCCCCAGGGCTCGGTCCTCGGCCCCCTTCTTTTTTCTATCTACACAGCCCCTATTGGACAAACCATCAGGAGATTTGGCCTCCAATACCACCTGTACGCTGATGACACCCAGCTATACACTTCTTCCCGTGACATTTCTGCACCCTTCCTCCAAAACATCACCGACTGTCTGTCCGCTGTCTCAAACACGATGTCCTCTCTCTACCTAAAACTAAACCTCTCTAAAACTGACTTACTTGTATTTCCGCCCTCCACTAACCGACCTCATCCTGACATCTCCATCTCAGTGTGGGCGCCACCATAACTCCTAGACAACATGCCCGCTGCCTTGGGGTCATATTCGATTCTGATCTCTCTTTTACCCCCTACATCCAGTCTCTGGCCCGAACATGTCAGCTGCACCTCAAGAACATCGCAAGAATCCGCTCTTTTCTCACTGTGGACACGTTAAAAACGCTTACTGTTGCCCTCATCCACTCCCGGCTTGATTATTGCAACTCATTGCTGATCGGCCTCCCCTGCACCAGACTCTACCCTCTCCAATCCATCCTAAATGCAGCAGCCAGGCTCATCTTCCTGTCCAGCCGCTACTCGGACGCCTCTGCCCTTTGCGAGTCACTGCACTGGCTGCCCGTTAAATACAGAATTCAATTTAAACTCGCTACCTTCATCCACAAAGCCCTCCACAGCGCAGCGCCCCCCCTATATCGCCTCCCTCTTCTCAATCCATCAACCAGCCCGGGCTCTCCGCTCTGCTAACGAAACCAGACTGAGTGCCCCTTTAATTCGAACTTCTCATTCCCGCCTCCAAGACTTCTCCAGAGCAGCACCGGTCCTCCGGAACGCACTACCAAAGGCTACCCGAGCAATCCAGGACTCGCAGAACTTCAGGCGTGCTCTAAAAACACACCTCTTCAGGGAGGCATACCGCATTCCCTAAACAAACCCCTCTGTACTCTGCCTGATAACATGCTCCCTGACCTATTGACTGCAATCCCTGCTAGCCATCATAAACCGCTCCTGCAGTCATACTGCTTCTGCCATCACACGGCTTAATGTCTGACCATTGTCTGTGTATAACATCGCTCAAACTCCACCTCGCCATACCGCGCATATCTCCAGCCCCTTTACCTTCTGTATCACCCCACTATTCGTAGTATGTAAGCTCGTTGGAGCAGGACCCTCACCCCTATTGTCTCCATCAACTGATTACTATGTAACCCTGGTTCTGTAATGTTTGTATTTTGTCTTTCTGTATTCCCCCTGTCTATGTAAGCACTGCGGAATATATTGGCGCTATACAAGTAAAGATTCTTATTATTATTAACTAGATGGACATTGTCTCCCTTTAGCCTAACATACTATATAATTCCAGAGGTGTGATGCATGTGCAATGTGTGGAATGCATAAAATCTCCAGCTCTGCTGAGTTGGAGACAGCACTCAAGAGCCAAAGGGCATGTTTCATCCAAAATAGGGAGAGAGCCTGGACCAGTCCTGCAACTAAAACTTTCATCAGACCAGTTACAACCAACTTGCATTTCAAATGTGCCCTATGAAAACAGCGATTTTGGAGCTAAGGAGTGGCTGTGCAGATAATAAATGGTATGGTTACAATTATCTTTATATCCTCTTCTTTGGTGAGGTTTGACTTGTGATGCTTTTCGTCAATAGATGTCCCTTTAAGTGATCAGTCTGAACAGATGAGACAGATACATTACATCAAGAAACAGCGGAAATTATACTATTTGTAGAAATGCTGATGGTTTCTTTCTTACCATAGTTGCGACAGGTTGGAGCGTGTCCTCCATGGCTGCATACCAACTGCAGCATTGACTGGTTATGGCCTTGAACACGGATATAGAAGGTTGGGCTATGAATTCCATTGTAATCACGATTCAGATCTGATCTGTGCCGAGTGTTGTGCTCATCATGTTTTCCATATTTCACATAAACCCAGCTAGGTAAGGCATACTGCCAGATCTCCACTTTACCGTATGGTTTGATCGTTCCATGCCACTAAAACAGAATTCATCATCTAATTTATTGTAAGTGTTCAGCGGTTAATGTAAAAATTGCAATATTTTAGGAATTTTTGTAATATGGATAATGGCATGGTAAATAAAATCTCCCGCGGGAGCAACAGAGCATTGCTGCTGGAATGGCTAGAATGGCGAGGGAATTTCCAGTTATGCCATACGTATTTCCCATTGTATGACATTCCCTTCTTCCTGACAGACTTTTAATTGTCCTAGGCAATCCCTTTTAAGCAGTTGAGACAATAACACAACTGTTGTTCATGTAGTCTGTTAAGCCATATGAATATTATAGAGCAGGGTCCCCAGCTCAGAAGCCCCCTCTATGACCAAGAAAAGAGAGCCACTCAATAAGTGCTTCTTCTGTTCTAATGGATCTTGTGCCTTGATCGTGCCTTGTGCCTAGGTGATTGAGGATCAGAAGGAGCTCCCTCTCTCCGTCCATCTACTTCAGTGCTGCTAACAGTGGCATCTAAATGGTTTAAGGGCCTGGATCAGAATTATCTCCAATCCCTGTTGTAGTGGCCAAGTGTCAGCTGTGTTTTACAGCCAGCACTTGGCACATATGGAGCGCACTCAGCTCTTGAGCCCGCTCCATACAATAGCACCTGACATCAACTGTAGATGTCTGGCAGATGTCAGAAAGGGATTAATGGACAAAATTAATTTATTAACTTTAAACCATACATACTTCCCAACTTTTCCATCCTCATTCATAGGACACCTTAACCCCTTCCCAAAGTGTGCTGTAAATATAAAGCGCATGTCGGGTGTCTGTGTATGGAGTGGGCTTGGGAGCCTGTGTATGGAGTGGGCTTGGGAGCCAAGCCCACTCCATACATAGTGGGTGTCGGCCATCTTTAACAGCCAACAACAACCATGATCAGAGATAACAACGATCAAAGCTGTCAACCTTTTAATGTCTCATTCAGCATTTCGGGCTCCCGACCGATCCCTGCAATGACATTTTGGAAGTTATCCGGTTGTCATGGCAGCTGGGGGCCTTCTGAAGACTTCCACGTCTGCCATGAATGATAGATTGCTAGTCAGAATACACAACAAAAGCCACTGAAAAGGCAAGAAAAGTCTGTGCCAAAGTTTATTTAACACATTGTGTCAAGTTGCTACATCTGTAATTGAAATTGCAGCCTCTGTCCATTTACTCCTGTGTCATCTTTGCGTAAAGTTTCGGCCTGTAACCCACTTCGGCATGGTGGACCTCATGGTTTTCTTACATTGTAATCATGTAGTGACCAGAGATATCCTTACCTTGACACTGTTTAATGCTACTTGATAGGAGACGCAGTAAGAATATTGGTAAGCAGTCTCATTCCTCAGTGTCAGACGGTTTGTCATCGTGACCGCTATCTGGGATCTATTTTACCTGAAAGAGAAGAAGCAGCTTAATACAGCACATAAAATCCATATGCAAATATGATGATGGGTATGCACAGTCGTAGTAGAGCTGGGTTTATTATATGGCACTAATCATTACGGCATTTTTTGATATTACAAAGAACAGTAGGTAAAACTTAGTATGTGTTGCTTTCAGAGAGTTACCACCTCGTGTTGTCTAGGTCAGAGGATGGACTCAAGGAGAAAGATCCCAGCCATAAAAGGGGTTGTTCCAGCTCAGCATTTCCTTGTTGAGATAAGAAACCCATGACTCGTTTTCCGACCACCTCACTGTGCACTCAGCTGTTTCCGTAACTTCTGAAGAGGTGGTCAGGAAACCAACTGCAGGTTTCTTAGCTCTTTTTTTCTTTTTGTTGAGGATGGGGGTGATTATGATTTGCTTCAATATAGTTATGATTGATTGTATTGTTTGGGTGGAGCAATGATATATTCTATGCATATTATACTTATGCAAGTATAAACATCATGAAATTAAGGTGTAATTGTATTTAAAAATATAATTTCAATAAAAATGATCTGATTTAAAAAAAAAAAAAAGAGAAGATGGTCAGGGAACCGGCTGCTGGTTTCTAATCTCAGCCAGGAAGCTCTCAACCCCTTTAAGATTTACCTGTCTATTCACCACAGTGAAAGAGTGCGGCACACTTGGCCACCACTCCATTTCAACTTCTTCATATTGTGGATGTGGTGCTTGGTGGGGATGGTGACAAGGATCCTCCCATACTAGTGATGGTAGGTATCCCAAGTACTTTTGCTAATATAACATTTATCACATATTCTACAAATAGGTGCTAAATATTAAACTGACCCTCGGCTTTTAGGGCAAAATTCTCGCTCAGGACCATAGTGGGGGTAATACTACTTGTTGTTCTTCTCTGCCATACCTCCGATCCAGCGGTTCCAAGTTCTGTTTTTGGCTATCCAAGATAGACAACATAATCTTCAGACTACCTAAACCCCACCATACATAATGTTAGACAACCAATGCTCTATACATGCTCTGATTGACTAGCATTGCTTATGTGATCAGCACTGGCCAATCAGAGAGCAGAGCACAGTATGCATTAGGTAATAAGAAAACTGCTGTGGGCATCCTGGATGGCTGAAAACTGGGCCAGAAATTGATGGTTCAGAGGAGCGGCAGAGAAGAACAACTGCAGGTAATATACTCCTAGTTCCTCCTGTTCCAGAACAGAATTTTGTCATAGAACTGGTAAGTGTTGGAATCATTTTAATGGATGGAATATTTTAAAACTTGGAAGGGATCTGCTATTGTACCTCGCTTTCTGACCTGGTCCACTCATCTGCCTCCTGACCCAATATTCTGCTATATCTACTGTATTGTCTATAATCTGCCTACCCACACCATGACCTATCAATCATCGTAAATGGTCTCCGCTTGCCCTAAGCTAACTACAATTTCTACCTGCTGCCTTGGTGCCACAAATCGGTGTCAATGTGCATTATACAACCCCAATTCCCAAAAAGTTGGGACACTTTTTATAATGTAAATTAATGTTAAGGGAAAAAATGCAATGATTTGAAAATCTCATCTAACCATATTTTATTCAAAGTGAGATATTTTGCCATTTAATAAAAAAAAAATAACTCATTTATAAATTGATGGCAGCAGCACATCTCACAAAGGTTGGGACGGTTTTAACAAAAGGCTGGAAAAGTAAGGGGCATTAATGAAAACAGCTGGAGGGTTAATGCTCTACTAAGACACATGGCTGTCTATTAAAATAGCATGTTAGAAAAACAGAGTTTCTAAGAAGTAACGATGGTCAGAGGTTCACCAATCTGAAAAAAACTGTGCCTAAAATTTCCAAAAGTATGTAGAAAAAACACTTTGCGCTCAAAAGAGGAATAGGTACCCTCCACAGTTAATGACATTCCCGGCAGTCCTGACAGTCCCGAATGAAGCTGACTGTGGAGAGTACCACAAGACCACAAGGGACAAGGCCAATGGTCAATATTGGATGCTCGAAATCTTTAGGCCCTCAGGAGTCCCTGCATTAAAAAACAGTCATGATTGGGCTCAGTAATACTTCCAAAAATCATTGTCTGTGAACACAGTTTGTTGTGCAATCCCCAAATGTAAGTTAAAGCTGTAACATACAAAGAAGAAGCCATGTATCAACATAATCCAGAAATGTGTGTCTTTTCTGGGCCAAAGCTCATTTAAAATGGACTGACGCAAAATGGAAAATTGATCTCTGGTCAGATGAATCAAAATTTGAAATTCTTTTTTGAAACCATGGATAGCATGTACTGTGGACTCAAGAGGAGAGGGACTGTTCAACTTATTATCAGTGCACAGTTTAAAAGCCTGCATCTTTGATAGTTTGGGGTTGCATTAGTGCCTATGGCTTTTGCAGCTTACTAGAGATGAGCGAGCACCAAAATGCTCGAGTGCTCGTTACTCGAGTCGAACTTTCAGTGATGCTCGAGAGTTCGTTTCGAGTAACGAACCCCATTGAAGTCAATGGGTGACTCGAGCATTTTTGTATATGACTGGTGCTCCGCTAAGGTTTTCATTTGTGAAAATCTTAGCAAATCACCAAAGTCATGTAAAAAACACAGAAATGGATAGGGCAGGCGAGGAGCAACATGCAGGGCTGCATTTCGGGCTCCAAGGTCTCACTATTAAGCCACAATAGTGGCAAGAGTGAGACTCCCCCGCACTGTCAGCATTAAGATCGTTCTCCTCTGCCACAGCTGTAACAGCTGTGGCAGAGAAGAACGATGTTAGCGCATTGAATTCAATGGAGCCGGCAATACAGCTGGCTCCATTGAAAGCAATGGGCTGCCGGCGATCGCGGGATGAATTGTCGGGAAGGGGTTAAATATATAAGCCCTTCCCTGCAATTCATCCAGAAATGTGTAAAAATAAAAAATATATATATACTCACCTGGTCCCGGCAGACGGAGTTCAGCGCGGCCAGCGGCAGCCCTCCTGAACTGCTCTGAACAGCTGTGAGTAGTATTCAGCAGCCAGGGATTTAAAATCCCCGCCTGCTGAATGAGCTGCCTCTAATTGGTCACAGCCTGACCAATCAGAGGCAGATTCCACTCACACACCCATTCATGAATTTATGAATGGGTGTGTGACTGCTGCCTCTCATCTGATTGGTCCCGCTGAGCCAATCAGAGGCAGCAGTATCGCCGGCTCCATTGAAAGCAATGGACTGCCGGCGAGCGCGGGATTAATTTTCGGGAAGGGCTTAAAAATATAAGCCCTTACCTGAAAAAGAAAGATTTTAGTGTAAAAAAGAATAAAAATGCAGGCATTCTCTTCAATGGAGCCACTGCTGCTGCCGGCGACTCCATTGAAGACAATGGTTCGCTGGCACACCTGAATTCTTTTTTAGGGAAGGGCTTTACATATAAGCCATTCCCTGGAAATGAAATAAAAGTGATTTAAAAAACAAAAAAATAGATACTCACCTCCCTTCAGCTGCCGGGGCACAGCCGCGTCTTCT
This sequence comes from Eleutherodactylus coqui, assembly GCF_035609145.1. NCBI lineage: Eukaryota > Metazoa > Chordata > Amphibia > Anura > Eleutherodactylidae > Eleutherodactylus > Eleutherodactylus coqui. The sequence continues at coordinate 71,378,170 of NC_089841.1, forward strand.
CCTGCTGTCCCCTGCACTGTGGTGCTGAACTGCTGTCATTCAGCTGAGAGCTGCGCTGAGCCAATCAGAGGCAGCATTCACTCACCCATTCATGAATTCATGAATGGGTGTGAGTGAGATCTGCCTCTGATTGGTCAGGCTGTGACCAATCAGAGGCAGCTCATTCAGCAGGCAGGGATTTTAAATCTCTGGCTGCTGAATACTACAGAGAGCAGTTCAGGAGAACTGCCAGCTGGCTGCAGCTGAACTCCGTCTGTGGGGAGCAGGTGAGTATATATATATTTTTTATTTTTACACATTTCTGGATGAATTGCAGGGAAGGGCTTATATATTTAAGCCCTTCCCGAAAATTCATTGTGCGATCGCCGGCAGCCCATTGCTTTCAATGGAGTTGGCTGTATTGCCGGCTCCATTGAATTCAATGGGCTAACATCGTTCTGCCGGGACAAGGTGAGTATTTTTTTTTTTTTACTTTTTACACATTTTAGGATGATTTTCAGGTAAGGGCTTATATTTTTAAGCCCTTCCCGAAAATTCATCCCGCGCTAGCCAGCAGCCCATTGCTTTCAATGGAGCCGGCTGTATTGCCGGCTCCATTGAATTCAATGGTCAGTGCTCATTTAATCGAGACGAGCGCCGCGTGGTGCTCGTCTCGAGTAACGAGCATCTCGAGTACCCTAATACTCGAATGAGCATCAAGCTCGGACGAGTATGCTCGCTTATCTCTACAGCTTACACATCTTGAAAGGCGCTATCAATGCTGAACAGCATATAGGTTTCACAACAACATATGTTCCCATTGTCTGCAGACTTTATGGCCCTGCTAATCGGCCAGCCTCCACACCTGAGGAGCTTGTCTCCCCAAAATAAGACCTGGAATGGAGGAAGTGGAATGGACAGCCCCACTACCAAGCCTGCCACCCATTGCAAAAAAAACAGGCCCAAACATGTTTTACAAAACATCTCCAGCAACTTGCTTTGCTGGAGATCATATTGCATCCCTGTTTTTTTCCCTGTCCCACGTAGTGAGACCCGAACTCCCTTCACACCTAATGAGTGTAATACCTGAAGCCAGGCGAAACATAGCGACTGTCCACAATTATCCCCTTCAGTGTCTCACACCATCCAGACAATGTCTCTTTCATAGAAGGCCTTGTATATTTCAGCAAGACAATGCTAAACCACATACTGCATCCATCGCAACAACATAACGTTGTTGAAGATTCCGGGTTCTAAACTGGCCTGCCTGCAGTCCAGTCCTTTCACCAATAGAAAACATTTGGCGAATTATGAAATTAAAAATCTTGCAAAGGAGACCCAAAACTGTTAAGCAGCTAGAATCCTATATAAGACAAGAATGGGAAAGCATTCCTAAATCAAAACTCCAGCAATTAGTTTCCTCACTTTTCAGATGTTTACTGGCTGTTGTAAACACGAGGGAATGATACATAAGGTGACCATATGTCCTGATTTGGTGGGACAGTCCTGCTTTGGGACCCTGCGTCCCGCCTTCTGCCAGGACCCCAGCGGGACAGGCTTTTGTCCCGCTTTCTGGTGACGTCTGGTCACCATTAAGGTGATTACCGGCTGGGGTGCTGCGGCTCCCCAGCCAGTAATCACTATGCAGTGCTGCGGACCAGATGCCCACACTGACGGCAGTGTGTGGGGATCTTCCTCCCCTCACCTCTCCTCTTTTGTTTTGTAAGAGAAGAGAGGGGAGGAAGCACTGCTGCGGACACACACACTTCCAGCAGCAGTGCTGAGAGAAGCATCAGCGCTGTTAGACCAGGAGGAGGGTAAATTTATGGGTCTTAGGGGGAGCACTAATACTATGGAGTTACTGTGGTGGCCACTATTACTGCTGGGCTGGTATAGGGGAGAGCTAATACTATGGTGCTACTGTGGGGGTCACTATTATTGCTGGTCTGGAATAGGGGAGCGCTAATACTATTTGGGCTACTGTGGGGGGGGGGGGGTCACTATTATTCCTGGCCTAGAATAGGAGAGCACTAATACAATGGGGCTACTGTGGGGGTCACTATTATTCCTGGGCTGGTATAGGGAAGCTATAATACTATGGTGCTACTGTGGGGGTCACTATGATTGCTGGCCTGGAATAGGGCAGCACTAATACTACTGGGGCTACTGTGGGGGGTCACTTTTATTGCTGGAGCTACTGTGGGGGTACATTATCATTGCTTGGGCTACTGTGGGAGTCACTATTACTACTGGGGTTACTCTGGGGGGATTCGCTATTATTGCTAGGGCTAATGTGAGGGGTCCCTATTATTGCTGGGGCTACTGTGGGGTGTCACTATTATTGCTGGGGCTACTGTGGGGGGTCACTATTCTTGCTGAGGCTACTATGGGGATCACTATTATTGCTAGGTCTACTGTGACAGGTTACTATTATGGCTGGGGCTACTGTGGGGGGGGGGGTCGCTATTATTTCTGGGGCTACTGTAAGGGTCACTATTACTACTGGGTCAAATTTGGGGGTCACTGTTATTGCTGGGGCTACTGTGGGGTCACTATTACTACTGGGGCTACTGTGTGTGTGTGTGTGTGTGATGGGGGCAATATTATTGCTGGGGCTGGTACTCTTCATGTGGCAACACAGCTCAAGCTGACTTAGGAGATGTTTACACATGGCGGAAATGCTGTGGAATGTCTGCAATGGAAATTTCCACAGCAAATTCCGTATCTAAAAAAACTGTCAAAATCTGTATCATTAGTGCAGATTTTGACTGGAAATCAGCTGCATGCTCACAGCTGATTTAATACTAGGCGGCGCTCCCCTTCACCTCCTCCAAAGGCTTCCCGGTGTCGGCGCTCCCCAGCTTCTAGTTCTCTGCATCCTGGTCAGGTGCAACACCACTGGTCAGGTGAGGCCACTATTTCCATTCAAAATCCGCAGCAATGGTACAAATTCTGACTGTTTTTTAGATGCAGAAATGCTACAGAATTTGCTCTCTGCCTTTTTCTGAAACGGCCCTGTCCTTTTTATAACGACGGAGGTACAATCATATGTCATGATAAGCCCCGCCCCCTGACCACACCCCTTTGTCCCACTTTGACCTTGGAAAAATCTGGTCACCTTATGCTACGAAATGATAGGCATGGCCCTGGCCCAACTTTTGTGCGATGTGTTGCTTCCATCAATTTCTAAATGAGTTAATTTTTTTTAATATGAAATCGAAAAATTTCTCACTTTCACCTTCCGATATGTGTTCTATTGTAAATAAAATATGGTCACATGAGAATTCCAAATCATTGTATTTGTTTTTTCTACTTACATTTTAGAGAGAGTCCCAACTTTTTTTGAATTTGAGTCGAATATTAAACATGTATTATATCTCTTTACTGTATATATTTGACAATAACATCAGCAACTCACATCCAGTAGCCTATAAAATAGATGCAGCTGGTGATAGCAGGCAGAGCCTGCACAGGCAGGGCAAGGAACGCCTCCGACAGCTCTCCCACTCCTTCAAGAACTTAGAGCAGATAAGTTAGCAAAGAGTATGTAAATACAGAAGAAATCCCAATGACAAGTACCTAACAATAGAAAAAAGGAAGGTATTATAAGCATATATTATAAGCATAAGGTGAAATCCCAATGACAAGTACCTAACAATAGAAAAAAGGAAGGTATTATAAGCATTTTTTTTAATACACAATGGACAAGATGAATGTTTTTCTTATCTTTGAGGCAGGGAGAGGTTTGGCCCCTGGGCAATAATAGTCATGGGCCCCTTACCACCCACTCAGTCAACATAAATTTGATCTAAGTTAACAATTTTCGTCCCTTGTTCCAAAAAGTGACAGAATGTATGTTTCAAAAATGGTGACATAACAAAAATGTTAAAGTAAATTTATAAGAGACTAGCTGATATACTCGGCTTCACCTAAGTTAATTTGGCACAGGTGTTTACCTGTGGTTCGGACAGAAAATTTAATGAAGGCATGGTTACTTCAGAGGAACCAAGGAATAAAATATGTATACACATAAAGGAGTGTTAGATTCTCCTCAGACTGCATGTACCCTCTGCAGAATGTGCCACCCCTTCCACTTTTTACCCTTTAAGGTAACGCCCCTTTTTATTCAAATTTACCCCAGGTAAATTAACCCCAGGCTAGAGGTTGCAGTCCCATCTTAACCTTAAGTCTTCCTTCACACGCGCGACACGACATCGCCCTCAAGAAAGTCGCGATGATATCGCATCGCTGGTCTGTGCAATATCGCTGCGTCTTCTTGCGGTAATGCCACAATTTTGTAGCGCTACAAAGTCGCATGTGGTGCTACAAAGTCGCGCGACTTTGTAGCACCACATGCAAGGATTTTCTGGGGAGACTTGAAATATAAGCCCTTCCCCGAAAATAAGCCATAGCTGAAGAAGAAAAAAAAATACACATACATTACCACTGACGTGCTGTCAGCCCGGCCTCATCTATTCCTTGGGTCCCAGGACTGATCTTCTTCTTGGTTCAATTACAGTCATTCATCGAGCACTGGCTGTGATTGGTTAAGCATCAGCCAATCACAGCCAGCGCTTCCAGGAGGCAGGGATTTTTGAATTCCCGGCCAGAAGAGAAGAAGATGATCAGTGCCGGAACTCGGGGAAAAGACGTGGCCGGGCTGACAGCGCGTCTAAGGTGATGTATGTGTATTTTTTTTCCTGCAGTTAGGGCTTAGATTATAGCTTTGACAGTAGCATTTGCTGCTGTCAAAGTTGCATCGCATTGCAACAGAGAGGGAGGCACCATAGGGAAACATGGGCTACAAAACCTTGCGAGTCGCGGGCACATCGCTGGACCCGTGAGGTTTTTGTGTCGAGTTGTTGCATGCTACAAAACATTGCACGTGTGAAAGAACCCATAGGAAAGCATGGGCTTCTCATACATGCCATTTGTAGCATTGTGGCAACGCTACAAAATCGTGCAACTTTGTCGCCCATGTGAAGGAGGCCTAAAGGGATGCTGCATCCCTGCAGTCCATGGCCGCTTTCTTATGTACTTTACAGCTTTTCAGTATATACACATAGGTTCAGGTATATTCTCCTCAGTATATACACATAGAGTTGATAGAGATATCTAATTGTCTTTAAGAAGGCTGATGTCCATTTTAAAGATATCAGAAAAGGACATTGTAACCTTTCCATAGGTCTTCAGTTAATTAAAAAAACAGACTTTTCTCAGACATTTGGACATATCTTGACTGTCAAAGTTATCATGAGAAATAAACTGCAAGATGTCAAAATGTGGAGGAGAGATCTCCTCCATCGTCCAAGATTACAAAATATTGTGAAATCTGGAATGGTCACCTCCAGATGCTGACTTGTTTTTGCCAGATATGGTTTCTACCCACGTAGAAACATTCTTTGGCCTGGGAAGATAATTTTATTGCCAGGAATGTATGTAGACATATACGTTGATTTTGTCATATTTGTAAAACCATCCTATGGGCGCGGTCACACGAGCGTAGGCGTATTTACGTTCACACGTGCGCAGCGTTTAATCGCTGGAAAGAACGTTTTTCGGCGATCATGACCAGAGCTAGAAAGCGTATTATCGTTTGTTCCTACTTTGCAAACTATCTTTTCGGCCATCAAATATGCGTTGGCGCGTATTTCGGTCGCATATGTTCCGTTTTTTTCGGGTTGCCGTTTTTACGCGCCGTAAAATCGCCCGTGCGAACGAATACATTGGAAACCAATGCCTCAGATGGTCACGTTTATACGATTGGGCGCAAAAACGCGCCGTTTATGTGCTCGTGTGAACGCACCCTATTGCTGTACATTTTGTAACACCTAATTTTGGCTGCCTGTCCATGGGAGTAGCGATATTCCACGGTGGATCTCTGCCACCCTGGAGCAAGAGCCAGCTGACGGATCTCCGCAGTGAGCCTATCTGACAGCCGGTCGCAAGCGGAGAATCACTATGATTTTCTGCTCATGGACAGGGGGATGGAAAGCGTGCACTGCGTTCCCCACGGCCGGATTATTGCAGGGGGAAACGTAATGCAAAAATGCCCATGGACAGGCAGCCTTTATCTTCTTTAAAAGATGACAAGGGGGCAGCTAACGTCAGAACCTGCCACCTTGCAATACAATTCGGATCTGTGTTGTCTGAGTTATAGCTCAGGGTGTGGTCGTATACGACTTCTAACTATTAATTTACCGGATCTGGTGACTTCTTTAACAGAGGTCAGTTATATTCTCCTCAGTATATACACATAGAGGTGAGGTAGATTCTCCTCAGTATATACACATAGAGGTGAGGTAGATTCTCCTCAGTATATACACAGAGAGGTGAGGTAGATTCTCCTCAGTATATACACATAGAGGAGCATTAGAGTCTCCTCAGTATATACATATAGAGGCAAAGTAGATTCTCCTTAGTATATAAACTATTTCCCTAAGCTTTATAGTTTCAGAGAAAAAAACTATCTCATGTATCACGTATTTTCACACAATTTTTCACACTTAGAATTGAATATTGAAGTTGCAACCCCTTTACTTTTCCTATTTAGCACCAAAAGAATAGTCATGGCAAATTTCACTTTTGTGCGGTACAGATGGGTGTTATTAGTTATGTACATAGGGGTCACTTAATTTGGCGCTTAGAATCGTAAAAGCAAATTGTGAATCCTTTACTTTTCCTATTTAGGACCTAAAGAATAGTAATGCCAAATGTCAAGTTTGTACGACACTGGGAAGTTAGAGAATTGGATTAGGTACATAATATCATGACATGCTCAAAGGCCCCCAAATCACCAAATTAGAGCAAACTGAACCCTTTATCCCTTGCCATAAACCCAACTTCTTAGAAGCCTTAAATCTTTACAAATCACTCTCTGGTTTCATGCTCTATACCATAACAAATTAAAAGATCATTATGGTTTGAACACTATCTATCATTCCCAAATCCCTGCAAAAAATTAATTTTTAAGCTTCGCAAGGAAGTACTCTTGGACTCAGCACCGCGTAAACCATAGTTTTTGAGAGAATGGGGAAAAAAATAAACATTACTCTGTCTAAATATAACACAGACAAAATCCTAAGTAACTCTCATGGCTTCTCAAGATGTACCCGGAATCAAGAAAACTCAAACTTCTGATAAGATGGTACAAAACTCCCCATCAACTATTTAAACTAAATTTAGCACCCTCTGACTGCTGCTGGACATATGGCCTTCAGGGTGGCACCTCCCTCCATATTTGATGGAACTGCCCAGAAATTGCCCCCTATTGTAAACAAATATTCTCCCAAATCAATAGAATTTGCTCAACCTTACTAAACTTGGCGCCTGAGGAAGTATTATTGTAGCTCCCATCCAGAAATTTTACCCCAAGAAAGGATAACTTGCCTTACTAACTGTAGCTAAGCTACTTATTCCCTTAATGTGGCGAAACAAGGAACCCCCCTCTCCGGCCCAGTGGGAAAAGAAAATACATCAAATTTTCCACTTCAAGGAGCTCATGAGCTGGGAGAAGGGAACCAGGACTAAATTCCTGAACACCTGGTCACCATAGATCAAATTTAAAAAACAACCAGATGGCCATACTATAATATCTTGATTCACCCAATCTCAATATCATTATAGTTAATGATATTATCAATAGTTTTTGCAACAGTTTCAAAGCATAATCCAATCAGAGTCAAATCTTCTAAATGTGCTTAAGGTTTTGTGCACATGAGTGCTGTTTTGCACGCACCTCTGTATGCACAAAACCACGCGTCTACTAGAACCATAGGTTTCCAATAGTGAGTTCACATGTCTGTCTTTTACAGGTTTTGCAAATTTGCGTACCTGCAAAAGATAGGACATCTGCGTGCTGGGAAGATACGTGCTGCATGTAAATATTCCCCACGGGGAGTCCCTTCATCACTGAACACTGTGACAGCAATGTCACAGTGTTCAGTAATGATGGCACTCCCTGCGGGCAGTAAAGAATCCCCTGCCACAGCTGTCACAGCTGTGGAAGAGAATTGTGATGTTTCCCATTTCTTTTTCAATGGGGCCGCAGCTCCTGCAGGCAGCCCCATTGAAAGCAATGGGATGTCAGTAACCACTGCAATGATTTTCGGAGAAGGGCTTTAAATATAAGCCCTTCCCTGAAAAACATACTGAGCTTGTGCAAAAATATATATCTACTCACTTCTCCGCTGCTATGGGTCTATGGGAGCCGCCGGCATGTATCAGTCAAAAGATAGAACCAAAACTATCTTTTTAGCCAGCGTATAATAGCAGGCACAGATTTAGGTCGCGTATGTTCTATTTTTCACGGTGGACATTTTTACGCGTGTAAATTGACCCATGCGAACAAATGCATTGGAATCCAATGGTCGCGTATATCGGCCGGACATAAAAACACGCCTACATAGCCACGTATATACACACGTGTAAATAAAGCCTGAGTTACTTTTTTAGATCTCAAAATCCTCTGAATAGCAGTTGAGCTAAAGGAGTATTCCCACCTTGGACATTTATTGCAAATGTGCAAGATACGCCATAAATGTCTGATAGATAGATGTTCCACCTGTAGGACTCATACCTATCTGCAACATTGGCCCCCCTCTGACTCCAGCTCACCTGCTCCTGCTTGAGGCATCCAAGATTGCAAAAACAGCCAAAATGGTCATTCTATGTTTTTTATGTAACTCCACTAGAAGAAAATGGGAGTTGTCTAGCGTTCTTATGTTGTTTCCACATGTCAGAAGTTACAGAAACAGTGTAGCTCGCTTGTTGTGAAGTTACGGAAATGGCATAGAATATCAAGTTTGGCTGATTCCATAATCCTGGCCATCGGTGGCTGTGGAGATCTTCCCATCTAAAAACAAATATATTTAGTTAATAAATGTGGTTTCTTTACCAGGGCACGTCTTCTTCAGATGTCAGCAAACGACACGGAGACAAAAGATCCTAAATCGGTGCTGAAGCCACAATTTATATTTTCTAGTGACATAAATATTGTTATTATGGATAATCTGTAACTATACCAGGATTCCAAAGAAACTGTCTGAAAGCCATTAGAGTAAAAGTTAATTGTTTTATGTATATCAGCTGAAAGTTAGAGTTCAATTCTGCAGAAAGTGTGTTATCAAAAAGCTTCATGTGATTAAAATCAGACTGTAACTTTTTAAAACAACTGTAATGTGCTTTATTACTTTTATTATGAGATGATGAGCATTATTAACCTTGACATTAGTGATTAGTTACTATGTGGAAAAAAACATGTAGATAGCTCTAGCACTTATGATAAAAAAAAATAATCTTTACTAGAGTATTCCATAAAAAGGTAAAAACACTTGCATGTGCGAACAGGAAACTACACATTTCAGAAAAAACTAAGCCTTAATCTATATATATATATATATATATATATATATATATATATATATATATATATATATATATATATAGATATATATATATATATATAGATATATATACATATATATATATGGCAAAACCGCTCACTAACTGACTCGCCATTAATTCTCTAACTTCCCGATGTCGTACAAACATGAAATTTGGCACGACTATTCTTTAGGTCCTAAATAGGAAAAGTAATGGGGTCAGAACTTGAATATACAATTCTAAGTGCAAAAGTAACCGACCCCAAATGCAATGTAACTAATAACACACATCTGTACAGCACAGACTTGAAATTTGGCACAACCATTCTTTAGTTCGTAAATAGAAAAGTAAAGGGGTCGCAACTAGAGATAAGCGAGCACACTCGAGATGCTCGTTACTCGAGACAAACACCACGCGATACTCGAGTCAATTACATTTCCTTCCCCCCATGTTTAGCGCCATTTTCTAGCCAATAGACATGCGGATAAGGCATTACCACATCCTGCTGTGACGTGCCAGCCCTCTCCCCCCCCCCCCCCCCCACAGTAGTGAGTGGCTAGGCCGATCAGGTGATCGCTGAGTACTTGAACTGGTCCTGCCCGCGGCTCGCCTCAGACGCATGCTGGCAGAGGTTAGGGAAAGTGCTGCTGCTGATATAGGGAAAGTGTTAGAGTAGGATCCAGTCTTCAAGAACCCCAACGGTCCTTCTTAGGGCTACTCTTCATAGTGTGCATTACTGTTGTGGCTGGCTGGGAGCACTAGTGCAACATTTTTTTTTTAAGCATCTAGGGCTATGCAGGTCATTTCAGCTATACTGTTCTGTGTCTGTAGTGCCGTAGGCAGAGTTGAGGAAAAGAGCTGCTTATATAGGGAAAGTGTTAGAGTAGAAACCTGTCTTCAAGAACCCCAACGGTCCTTTTTAGGGCTACATCTGCATTATAGTTGTGGCTTGATGGGAGTATTAGTGCATCAATTTTTGTATTACGCATCTAAACCTGTTCCAAGCCTTTCAGTAATAGCGTTCTTAGCCTGCAGTGCCGTACAACCAGATCTCCCCGTGAAACTGCACTCTAACATTTCCTACCTTACTGCGAATGACTTCGTTTATACCGTTCTCTGTCTGCAGTGCATTAGACAGCGGTCTCACCGCTAAACAGTACTGTAATATATCCTGGGCGACTGCAAAGTATTTCAGCTCTGCCACTGTGCAGAGTGTCTCACAATACCGTTTCCTTGGTGGGGTTGAGTTAGCTACAGTTACCAGCACTATCCACTGGTTTAGAGTCTTCTCCCACTCCATACAGCCTCTATTATCTACAAGTCTCTGCGAGCGGTAAATTACCCCCAAGTATCAGCGCAACACAGCGGGTTAATTTTTTCAAGTCACAGCATAGAGCCTCTGCTATCTACAAGTCTCTGTGTGTGGTGAATTAAGCCAGAGTTGTCAGTGCTGTACAGTGGGGTAATTTATTTGGGCCCTGCTCTATTCTTAATCCACCATGATGAGGAGTAGGGGTAAGGGTCAAGGACGCGGACGTCCAAGTGAGGGTGTGGACACAGGCCGAGTTCCTGGGCGTCGTGAATCACAGCCGGGTGCTGCGGGATTAGGAGAGAGGCAAGCTTCTGGGGTCCCCAGCTTCATATCACAATTTATGGGTCCGCGTGGTAGACCTTTATTACAAACAGTGCAGTGTGAGCAGGTCCTGTCGTGGATGACAGAAAATGCCTCCAGCAATGTATCGACCACCCAGTCTTCTACGCAGTCCACTACTCCCGGCCTAGGGACTGCAACTCTGAATCCTCTGGCTGATGCTCCTCCTTCCTCCCAGCCTCCTCACTCCATGAAAATGACACATTCTGAGCAGGCAGACTCCCAGGAACTGTTCTCGGGTCCCTGCCATGAGTGGGAAAAAACGGTTCCTCTCTCACCTCAGGAGTTTGTCGTGACCGATGCCCAACCTTTGGAAAGTTCCCGTAGTCTGGGTGATGAGGCTGGGGACTTCTGGCAACTGTCTCAAGAGCTTTTTGTGGATGAGGATGATGAGACACAGTTGTCTGTCAGTGAGGCAGTAGTAAGGGCAGTAAGTCCGAGGGAGGAGCGCACAGAGGATTCAGAGGAAGAGCAGCTGGACGATGTGGTGACTGACCCCACCTCGTTTGCTAAGCCTACTGAGGACAGGGCTTCAGAGGTGGAGGCAAGTGCAACAGCAGGACAGGTTGGAAGAGGCAGTGGAGTGACCAGGGGTAGAGGCAGGGCCAGAGTGAAGAATCCCCCAACTGTTTCCCAAAGCACCGCCTTGCGGCAAGCCTCCGTGCAGAGGGCTAGGTGTTCAAAGTTGCGGATGTTTTTTAGTGAGAGCGCGGACGACCGACGAACAGTGGTGTGCAACCTGTGTCACAGTAAGATCAGCTGGGGAGCCACCACTACCAGCCTCACCACCACCAGCATGCGCAGGAATATGATGGCCAAGCACCACACAAGGTGGGATGAAGGCCATTCACCGCCTCCGGGTCACACGCATTTTTCCCGGTGTGCCATCCCAGCCCTACACCAGCACGTCTCCCGCAACATAAATCGTGCCCTCACCTACGCAGTTACTGGGAAGGTCCACTTAACCACGGACACGTGGACAAGTACTGGCGGGCAGGGCCACTATATCGCCCTGACGTCACATTGGGTGAACTTGGTGGAGGCTGGGACCGAGTCAGAGCCTAGGACCAAACACGTCCTACCCACACCCAGAATAGCAGGTCCTACCTCAGTGCTGCTATCTGCGGCGTTTTATGCCACCTCCTCCAATCCCTCCCTCTCCTCTGCCACCTCTACCTCTCAATTAAGAAGTGTGAGCACGTCACCAGTAGTCTGTAGCGCGCGGCAGCACAGCGGTGAGCAAGTGTCAGCAAGCTGTGCTGAAACTAATCAGCTTAGGTGACAAGAGGCACACGGCCCCCGAGCTGCTGCAGGGTCTGACAGAGCAGACCGACCTCTGGCTTTTGCCTCCAACTGGGCATGGTCGTGTGTGACAACGGCCGTAACCTGGTGGCGGCTCTGCAGCTCGGCAACCTCATGCACGTGCCATGCCTGGCCCACGTCTTCAATCTGGTGGTTCAGCGGTTTCTGAAAAACTACCCACACTTATCTGACCTGCTGGGCAAGGTGGGCCGTGTCTGCGCACATTTCCGCAAATCCACCATGGACGCTGCCACCCTGAGGACCCCGCAACATCGGTTTAATCTGCCAGAGCACAGATTGCTGTGTGACGTGCCTGCACGGTGGAATTCTATGCTGCACATGTTGGCCAGGCTCTATGAGCAGCGTAGAGCAATAGTGGAATACCAACTTCAACATGAACGGCAGAGTGTAGTCAGCCTCCGCAATTCTTTGCTCACTGCTTTGCCTGCTGAGAAGTTCGCTGCTAAGCATAAAGGCCGACGCTTTGCGGTTGGAACAGGAGACGGGGGATGACAGTATGTCGCTTGATAGCCAGACCACCCTCATGTCTATATCTCAGCGCGTTTTTGAGGGGGAGGAGGAGGGGGAGGGGGGGAGAAGGAGGAGGGGGAAGAGATAGCTGGCCACACTGCAGAGGGTACCCATGCTGCTTGCCTCTCATCTGTATGTATGGGCTGAAGAGGAGGAGAATCCTGAAAGTCATCTTCCTAGTGAGGACAGTGATGTGTTGCGTACTGGTACCCTGGCACACATGGCTGACTTCATGTTAGGCTGCCTTTCCCGTGACCCTCACATTAGACGCATTCTGGCCAACAGGGATTACTGGGTGTACACCCTTTTTGACCCACGGTATAAGGAGAACCTTTCCACTCTCATTCCCGAAGAGGAAAGGGGTATGAGAGTAATGCAATACCACAGGGCCCTGGTGGAAAAAGTAATGCTAAAGTTCCCATCTGACAGCGCTAGTGGCAGAAGATGCAGTTCAGAGGGCCAAGTAGCAGGGAAGGAGCGGGGATCAGGCAGCATGTCCAACGCAGAGAGGGTGTTTAGTGCAGCTGGGGGAATAAGCGTACCCGCCAGTCAACTGCCAGTGCCGATATGCTTACACTCATAAAGACGAACAAAGGCTGGATTTCTCCAGACTTCTCTTCTCCACCGGCGGAAAGCAGCGGAACCTAATGATTCTTTTCGCTGCAACAGGAGAAAAATGCATCCTCTATCACCACAAAAAAAGGGGGAATTAGCTTTGTCAATCACTCTTGGATATAATTACTCCTCCTCCTCCTACTCCTCCTCCTAAAACAGCATGTCATCAAGGTGAACTGCCAATTTTTCTGCGGCCCAAAAGGCTCTTTTTAAAAGTTTTTTACAATTTTTCAACATTTCAAAAGTATGATACTTTAACAGACACCAATTTTTTTTCACAGGGCTGCCTCCAGGCTCTGTTACAAATTAAGCAACAGCGAGCTGTACCTTTAAAAAAATGTTCATAGGTTTCACCTGCCCTTGCAGTTCAGCAATTTTTCAGGGTGCACTTGTACTCTTGGTACACCAATTTTTCTGACCCTCGCCTATACAGTTATCTAACTAATTTTTCCGGCCTTCGCATACACTCTTGGTAACCAAATTTTTTCAGGAGTTCGCCTATACTCTTGGCACACCAATGTTTAAGGGGTTTGCCTACACTCTTGCTACAGAAATGTTACAGGGTACTGCTTAAATTTTTGCTACAGAAATGTTACTGGGGTCCGCCTATGCAGTTTCTACTGAATGGTTTGAGGGGTTCACCTATACTTTTGCTACAGAAATGCTACTGGGGTCCGCCTATACTCTTGCTACAGAAATGTTACAGGGGTCTGCCCATACTTTTGCTACAGAAATGTTACTGGTGTCCGCCTATATCTTTTCTACTGAATGGTTTCAGGGGTTCGCCTATACTCTTGCTATGGAAATGTTACTGGGGTCCGCCTATACTCTTGCTACAGAAATGTTACTGGGATCTGCCTATACCTTTTCTACTGAAAGATTTGAGGGGTTCACCTATACTCTTGCTATAGAAATGTTACTGGGGTCTGCCTATGCTGTGGGTGCACAAAGACTTCACATCACGGTGTTTTACCTATCTGGCACAAATACACTGACTGACTTGGGCAGAAATGTGGGCCAAGGCCGAGGTCCTTGGCGGGGTGAAACTCTGCCATGTTTGGGCACTGTGATTTCCTCCTGTGTAATACCATCTTTGTGCACCCACGTCATAGGCGAGCCCAAGGAACTCAAAGACTTCCCAGTGCGGTGTTGAGCTATCTGACACCTACACAAAATGAAGTGTGTGGGGACCCATGGATTTCCCATAGCTATTTAATTCACGGCATCTTAGGTCACACAAGGTGGAGGCTAGGACCGAGCCTGACCCAGGGCCCGCTCACGTATTTCCCACACAGAGTATTGCATGTCCTACCTTGGTCATGGTTTCTCGGCCTTATTATGCCACCTCCTCCTGGGGTCTGGGGATCAGCGCTGGGCAATGTGTATTTTCTCTTGTGTTACCACAGTTATCTGAGACACTGTTTTGGGCCAAACAAAAGGAGCGTTACTGCATTAATGAGACGTTCACAGCTGCAGAAGCATTCAAGTCCGCTTTATGCCCACGATTAATGAGGGTGTTAGCCGAGGCCGAGGTCCTTGACAGGGTGAAACTGCCATGTTTGGGCGCTCTGATTTCTTTATGTATAATACTTTCCTTGGGTTCCAGGTGTTCGCCTATGCTGTGGGTGCACAAAGACTTCCCATTGTGGTGTTTTACCTGTCTGGCACAAAAACACTAACTGACTAGGGTAGAAATGTGGGCCGAGGTCCTTGTTGGGGTGAAACTCTGCCATCTTTGGGCGCTATGATTTCTTTATGTGAAATCTGGTCTTTAACAGCATTTGTAATAAGATTCTCTTAAAAACCATTTAGAAAACCAATCTCCAACTCTTGCTGAGTAGAGCACCCTTTCATTACCAGTGACTTTAAATAAGGATATATACCTTTGGTGGATTTCCAAAAAATATTGGGATGCTGCGCAAAGAGAACATCTCAAAATACCTGAGAAGGGATTAGAGCCGGATATATGCTCAGCAATACAGTTTTAATGTACATCCAATGTATTGCTCACATCAGACAATACATTTAATAGCATAAATGACGTGAGTTGGGTTACAGCTTATAGATAAACTAATAAAAACATCTGGGATATTGTACAGTAAGAAAATATTTTGGTTTGTATAATAAAGAGCTCACACCACATCCTGATTGGGCAGATCTGAAACAAGTATTAGTCATAAGCCAATTTCAAGATGTCAAAGAAGGATTGTTGTATAAGCCTGGAGCCATCATATTGCCTAGTGTACATGGTTTTTTGGTGAGAAAGATAATACCTGGCTGGAGAATTTATGTAAGGGAATCATCCTGAAAAAAATAGGTAATTTTTTTGTGTGTGATTTGTTTCATGCAAAAAATAAATAAAACTAGTAGAAAAAACGAAAGAAAAATTAGAAGTGCTGGGGTCTCTGGTGTTGTCTAAATCATGTCAAATAATTGGATTGTCATTCAGATTGTGCCAAATAGTAAAGTATGGTTTTTGATGCTTCCATATTTTTGGCCCTATTTATGATCCCAGTGTGGTAATTATGATGGCACATCATCTGAGAAAATAACACAACACTCTGGATGATAATCTTTTTCTAATGAACATGCTCTTTTGGCTCTATTAAACTCTCCTACTGGGAGATTGTTTACCACATGAGGGGGGTGGTAACTCTGTGCATGTAATGGAGTTGCCAGACAAGGGCTTCCTATACAGTTTAGTGTTAATTTTCTTTGATAAAGGGTCTCCAATAAGGAAGTGCTGTCTTCTGTATACAGCTGCTGTGTTCTTGGAGTGAGATACCACCTAAAACAATAGTATCAGCAGTATCCCACTGAGAACTCAGTGTGCGGTGCTGATAAGCTTGCTAAAAGTTAGTGATGAGTGAATAGTGCACAAAAAGTGCCCGATGGCGGCGAAGTTAGACACAACGATTATTGCTCACAAGATGGTTTTTGAGCGAACTTTGAGCAATTATCGTTGTGTCTACTGTTCACAAAAATTAATATTTCAAAACCATTACCTGGGCCTGACGTGATCAGACTCAGGGAAAGATGCCTTTCTCGGTGGCTGCACACTTCCTATAGGCTCATGAATATAGGAGTATTGGGCTGAGGGTACTAGGTTTGGAATGCATATGTACAAGTGTAGTGACCTAAAGTGTGGCATTACATTATACAAATACTTCCCAGCAAGACAACAATGCTGTCCATACTACAAGCGTATTTAGTAATAGGCAGGTGAGCTGGACTTCATTTCATAAGAAGAGGGAGACTGGATAGGGAACTAAAGAGTTAAGGTTGTTTAGGCAGTTCACTGTCATAAATCATGTGGCTGGAGCTGAGCTAAGACAAGACCTGGAAGGATGGGGCTTCTGTTTCATTTCAAATGGCACAGTTAGAAATTTTAAGAGCGTTAGGAGGCGGAAGTCAGGGGAGAGTAGGGAGGGAGCGAAGAGCAGTGATAGTAATGCTAAGAGAGAGGCTTGAGCCGAAATGGGCACAAAGGAAGTTGACAGCCATGTGAAGCGATAGCAAGCAGTTTCTTACCCCTCTTCTGTCCTGTAACTGGAGACGCTTAATTACAGATTCCAGAAAGCTTGTGTGCAGCTCATTAATTACCCACAATGTGGGCATCTGCCCTCAAGACTTGAAATCCTTTCCACGCAGTGCTTTTCATTCAGACTTTTACTGGCACAAACTCAGTATTGCATGCTGACGAGATTACGAAATTCCCAGTGGATCCTATTTTTGTGAGTACTGGAGAATCTTTAGCTCAGTGTTTCAGCTTGGCAAAGATTGTTAGTCAGATTACAGAAGTTATCAGTATAGCTAGCCTTCCCTTATTTTAGGTACCCCCTCAAAGTTTGTTTATTCATGTATATGCAAGTTGTATATGCAATTTTCAATGCTTGATATTAAAGGGGTTGTCCGTCCGTGACAAGTGCATGTATGGCCATTACAAAGCACTTTGTAATATACTGTGTGCTTTGTAAATGAGTCATACAGAAGTTATATACTTACTTACTTACTTACTGGAGTGCCGCCCCCTATGCTTACCATTCCATCGTCCCTGGATACGACAAATTCTCCTCTTCTGGTCGTCTTCTTGTCCGGCAGGTACAGTAGCACTTGTTGGCTCTCAGGAACACACATCTGGTTTTTCGTGCATGGGCAGTTCACACAGAAGTCCACGTTTAAGCTGATCCTCACAGTAGCGTCCACTGAAGGGTGAGTATTACTACTGGGGGCAGTGTCGGGGGGTGGGCGGTGTCACTATTACTAATGGGGGCAGTGTCGGGGGGGCGGGCAGTGTCACTATTACTAATGGGGGCAGTGTTGGGGGGTGGGTGTTGTCACTATTACTACTGGGGGCAGGTGGTGTCATTATTACTACTGGCGGCAGTGTCGGGCATGGGCGGTGTCACTCTTACTACTGGGGGCAGGTTTGGGGGCAGGCAATGTCACTATTACTACTGAAGGCAGTGTCAGGGGGTGAGTGGTGTCACTATTACTACTGGGGATAGTGTTGGGGGGCCTGGGGTGTCACTATTACTACTGAGGGTAGTGTCGGGGTGGTGTCACTATTACTACTGAGGGCAGTGTCAGGGGGCGGGTGGTGTCAATATTATTACTGGGTTAACAATTGGGGGTCACTATTACTGCTAGGGAAACTATGGGGGGGTCACTATTACTACTGGGGCAACTATGGGGGGTCACTATTTGTGCTGTGGTAACTATTGGGGTCACTATTACTGCTGGACCAATTATTGTGGGTCACTATTAGAGATGAGCGAGCACCAAAATGCTCGGGTGCTCGTTAATCGGGACGAAAATTTTGCGATGCTTGAGGGTTCGTTTCGAATAACGAACCCCATTGAAGTCAATGGGCGACCCGAGCATTTTTGTATATCGCCGATGCTCGCTAAGGTTTCCATTTGTGAAAATCTAAGCAATTCAAGAAAGTGATGGGAACGACACAGCAACAGATAGGGCTGGCGAGGGGCTACATGTTGGGCTGCATCTCAAGTTCCCAGGTCCCACTATTAAGCCACAATAGCGGCAAGAGTGCCCCCCCCCCAACAATTTTTACTTCTGAAAAGCCCTCATTAGCAATGCATACCTTAGCTAAGCACCACACTACCTCCAACAAAGTACAATCACTGCCTCCATGACACTCCGCTGCCACGTCTCCTGGGTTACATGCTGACCACCCCCCCCCCCCCCGCACGACCCAGTGTCCACAGCACACACCAAAGTGTCCCTGTGCAGCCTTCAGCTGCCCTCATGCCACGCCACCCTCATGTCTATTTATAAGTGCGTCTGCCATGAGGAGGAACCGCAGGCACACACTGCAGAGGGTTGGCATGGCTAGGCAGCAACCCTCTTTAAAAGGGGCAGGACGATAGCCCACAATGCTGTAAAGAAGCAATGAGAAATATAATCCTGTGCCACCGCCATCAGGAGCTGCACACGTGGGCATAGCAATGGGGAAGCTATGTGCCACACACTATTCATTCTGTCAAGGTGTCTGCATGCCCCAGTCAGACTGCGTTTTTAAAAAAAATAGTCACAGGCAGGTACAACTCCACAATGGGAATTCTGTGTGCACCCACAGCATGGGTGGCTCCCTGGAACCCACCGGCTGTACATAAATAAATCCCATTGCATTGCCCATCACAGCTGAGGTAACGTCAGGTTTAATGCAGGTGGACTTCGGCCCACACTGCATGCCCCAGTCAGACTGGGGTTCTTTAGAAGTGGACACATGCAGTTACAACTCCGTGTGGACCAACAGCATGGGTGGCTCCCTGGAACCCACCGGCGGTACATAAATATATCCCATTGCAGTGCCCTGGACAGCAAAGCTAATGTCAGGTTTAATGCAGGTGGGCTTCGGCCCACACTGCATGCCCCAGTCAGACTGGGGTTCTTTAGAAGTGGACACATGCAGTTACAACTCCGTGTGGACCGACAGCATGGGTGGGTGCCAGGAAGCCACCGGCGGTACATAAATATATCCCATTGCAGGGCCCAGCACAGCTGAGGTAATGTCATGTTTAATGCAGGTGGGCTTCGGCCCACACTGCATGCCCCAGTCAGACTGGGGTTCTTTAGAAGTGGACACATGCAGTTACAACTCTGTGTGGACCGACAGCATGGGTGGGTGCCAGGAAGCCACCGGCGGTACATAAATATATCCCATTGCTGTGCCCAGCACAGCTGAGGTAATGTCATGTTTAATGCAGGTGGGCTTCGGCCCACACTGCATGCCCCAGTCAGACTGGGGTTCTTTAGAAGTGGACACATGCAGTTACAACTCCGTGTGGACCGACAGCATGGGTGGGTGCCAGGAAGCCTCCGGCGGTACATAAATATATCCCATTGCAGTGCCCAGCACAGCTGAGGTAATGTCATGTTTAATGCAGGTGGGCTTCGGCCCACACTGCATGCGCCAGTCAGACTGGGGCTCTTTAGAAGTGGACACATGCAGTTACAACTCCGTGTGGACTGACAGCATGGGTGGCTCCCTGGAACCCATCGGCGGTACATAAATATATCCCATTGCAGTGCCCAGCACAGCTGATGTAACGTCAGCTTTAATGCAGGTGGGCAAAAAATTTATTGGATTACACTGTAGGCGAGGGCCCAAAAAAATTGGTGTACCAACAGTACTAATGTACCTCAGAAAAATTGCCCATGCCCAACCAAGAGGGCAGGTGAAACCCATTAATCGCTTTGGTTAATGTGGCTTAATTTGTAACTAGGACTGGAGGCAGCCCAGTTAAAATAAAAATTGTTTCAGGTGCAAGTTTCAATGCTTTAATGAGCATTGAAACGTATAAAAATTGTTTACAAAAATTATATGACTGAGCCTTGTGGGCCTAAGAAAAATTGCCCGTTCGGCGTGATTACATGAGGTTTCAGGAGGAGGAGCACGAGGAGGAGGATGAATGGAATACACAGATTGATGAAGCTAAAAGGTACCCGTTTTTGATGGTGATAGAGAACGATGCTTTCATCCGCAGGTGCAGCCTACGTATTGCTTAGGTATCGCTGCTGTCCGCTGGAGGAGAAGAGAAGTCTGGGGAAATCCATGCTTTGTTCATCTTGATGAGTGTAAGCCTGTCGGCACTGTCGGTTGACAGGCGGGTACGCTTATCTGTGATGATTCCCCCAGCCGCACTAAACACCCTCTCTGACAAGACGCTAGCTGCAGGACAAGCAAGCACCTCCAGGGCATACAGCGCGAGTTCAGGCCACGTGTCCAGCTTCGACACCCAGTAGTTGTAGGGGGCAGAGGCGTCACGGAGGACGGTCGTGCAATCGGTTACGTACTCCCTCACCATCCTTTTACAGTGCTCCCGCCGACTCAGCCTTGACTGGGGAGCGGTGACACAGTCTTGCTGGGGAGCCAGAAAGCTGTCAAAGGCCTTAGAGAGTGTTCCCCTGTCTGTGCTGTACATGCTGCCTGATCTCCGCGCCTCCCCTGCTACCTGGCCCTCGGAACTGCGCCTTCGGCCACTAGCGCTGTCGGATGGGAATTTTACCATCAGTTTGTCCGCCAGGGTCCTGTGGTATAGCATCACTCTCGAACCCCCTTCCTCTTTGGGTATGAGAGTGGAAAGGTTCTCCTTATACCGTGGGTCGAGCAGTGTGTACACCCAGTAATCCGTAGTGGCCAGAATGCGTGTAACGCGAGGGTCACGAGAAAGGCATCCTAACATGAAGTCAGCCATGTGTGCCAGGGTACCTGTACGCAACACATGGCTGTCCTCACTGGGAAGATCACTTTCAGGATCCTCCTCCTCCTCCTCAGGCCATACTCGCTGAAAGGATGACAGGCAAGCAGCATGGGTACCCTCAGCAGTGGGCCAAGCTGTCTCTTCCCCCTCCTCCTCATCCTCCTCCTCCTCCTCAACGCGCTGAGATATAGACAGGAGGGTGCTCTGTCTATCCAGCGACATACTGTCTTCCCCCGCCTCCGTTTCCGAGCGCAAAGCATCTGCCTTTATGCTTTGCAGGGAACTTCTCAAGAGGCATAGCAGAGGAATGGTGACGCTAATGATTGCAGCATCGCCGCTCACCATCTGGGTAGACTCCTCAAAGTTTCCAAGGACCTGGCAGATGTCTGCCAACCAGGCCCAATCTTCTGTAAAGAATTGAGGAGGCTGACTCCCACTGTGCCGCCCATGTTGGAGTTGGTATTCCACTATAGCTCTACGCTGCTCATAGAGCCTGGCCAACATGTGGAGCGTAGAGTTCCACCGTGTGGGCACGTCGCACAGCAGTCGGTGCACTGGCAGCAAACCAGGTGGGGTCAGTCACCTCATCGTCCTGCTGCTCTTCCTCCGAATACTCTGTGCGCTCCTCCCTCAGACTTACTCCAATTACGTCCTCTAGGCCTACCCCTACCCCTCAGCATGGTGTATTACCAGTAGTGCAGAAACAGAACGCTGTAATTAAATGTGCCGCTTATTGGCCTGTGGTTGGAGGCTGACTTCGCTTACGGAACGCACAGCAGAGCCAGGAAAGAATTTTGCGCAAGCCTGCTGTAACACTTAGCTGGCTGCGTATTAATTAGGACTACTACCCCCAGCAGAGACGCAGTACACTGAGGACAGTCACAGGCAGCCCAAATAGATGTTTTTTCCCAAATTTTTTGGAAAAGCCCACTGCCTATATACACAGTATATCTCTTTCACTGTCCCTGCTTCACCACTCCTGGCCCTGGACTATGTAAAATTACTGCAGACTGTTTCACTCTGGACAGGATGACAGCGGTGATGTGTAACGCACAGCAGAGCCAGGAAAGAATTTTGGGCAAGCCTGCTGTAACACTTAGCTGGCTGCGTATTAATTAGGACTACTACCCCCAGCAGAGACGCAGTACACTCAGGACGGTCACAGGCAGCCCAAATAGAATGTTTTTTCCCAAATTTTTGGGAAAAAGAACACTGCCTATATAGACTGTATATGTCTTTCACTGTCCCTGCCTCACCACTACTGGCCCTGGACTATGTAAAATTACTGCAGATTGTTTCCCTCTGGACAGGATGACAGCAGTGATGTGTAACGCACAGCAGAGCCAGAAAAGAAATTTGCGCAAGCCTGCTGTAACACTTAGCTGGCTGCGTATTAATTAGGACTACTACCCCCAGCAGAGACGCAGTACACTCAGGACGGTCACAGGCAGCCCAAATAGAATGTTTTTTCCCAAATTTTTTTGGAAAAGCCCACTGCCTATATACACATTATATCTCTTTCACTGTCCCTGCCTCACCACTACTGGCCCTGGACTATGTAAAATTACTGCAGACTGTTTCCCTCTGGACAGGATGACAGCGGTGATGTGTAACGCACGGCAGAGCCAGGAAAGAATTTTGCGCAAGCCTGCTGTAACACTTAGCTGGCTGCGTATTAATTAGGACTACTACCCCCAGCAGAGACGCAGTACACTCAGGACGGTCACAAGCAGCCCAAATAGAATGTTTTTTCCCAATTTTTTTTGGAAAAGCCAATTGCCTATATATACAGTATATCTCTTTCACTGTCCCTGCCTCACCACTACTGGCCCTGGACTATGTAAAATTACTGCAGACTGAGGATGCAATGCTCTGCACGACCGATATACAAAAAAAAAAAATGTGCAACACTGCAAAAAGCAGCCTCAACAGTACTGCACAGATGTGGCCCTAAGAAGGACCGTTGGGGTTCTTGAAGCCTGAAATAACTCCTAACACTCTCCCTATAGCAGCTCCACCATCAGCAGCACTTTCCCTGAGCTATGTCAGAATGCATCTGTGGCGAGCCGCGGGAGGGGCCGATTTATATACTCGGGTGACACCTGATCTCGCCAGCCACTCACTGCAGGGGGTGGTATAGGGCTTGAACGTCGCAGGGGGAAGTTGTAATGCCTTCCCTGTCTTTCTATTGGCCAGAAAAGCGTGCTAACGTCTCAGAGATGAAAGTGAAAGTAACTCGAACATCGCGTGGTGCTCGCCTTGAGTAAGGAGCATCTCGAACACGCTAATACTCGAACGAGTATCAAGCTTGGACGAGTACGTTCGCTCATCTCTAGTCACTATCACTGCTGGAGCAATTATTTGGGGTCACTATCTCTGCACTACACTATAATTTTATGGGGTATTTATTGATCAAATGACCTTATGAGCGAAACAAATGGTCTTCATTGTCACCTTTTGTGGAATAAAGTGGGATATATGTTAATATGAAATTCACTCCCCTATGCCACATATGTTCCTTATCTCCACCATTTTGCATAAATATCGTTATTGATGACGCAACCAGAGGGTTAATTTCTGAATGAAGTTCACTACGGATGACATTACAATATCCCGAAAAATTCCCCTCTGATTGTCATCAATCTATTGTTGCACAATCTGTTGAATTGCGGTATCTTTTGGACCCAGGCATCACCAAATAATTTTGTGTGATAAAACTATATATTGTGGGCCCAATTAAGTGAAGCAAATTTTTTCTTATTCTTTTTTTGTATGTAGTGTGTCTTTGGTAAAAACCATATTTAATATATATTAATAAAAGTTAATTTTTTGTCCTAACCGGTGAGGTATAGTCTAATAAAACTTAGGATTTAATTTGCCACGGTGAAAATTAAAAAGTCAACTCTGTGCGTGTGGACTCTTTCTTACATTATCTAGAATTCACCGTGGAGGATGGAACGGTGGTGTCACACGTGACAAAGGACTCCAGGTTAATCACTGTTGGGTTTCCCTATTTAATAGCCTCTCCTTGGCCCCTTAGATGTGTCCCTGGTTAGCCTCCAGGTCAGAGAGTGCTGTGACAAGGTCCAAACTCTACCCCGCTGTTTCCTAGGCTGGGGCCCGCTCCTCGGACGCTGTAGGTGTTGTAAGTTTGAAGTCTGCTGGCAGTTTAATGAGGGTCAGTGCAAATTTGGGGGAAACTGCAAGTTTAAGCATATCTGTGCACAGTGTAACGACACATCGCATGCGGCAGCCAGATGCTTTAAGAAAGGTAAAGGAAAGGGGCCAACTAGTGCTGGGAAAAAGGAGGACACTGGTGAGGCAGGGAGAGATGGTGCTGTACCAAAATAGGTATCCAAACGGTGTTAAAGCGGAGTTGTTATTTTTAGGTTTCTGCGACGGTTTTCAAATTTCTCCCCCTGTTCATGATGTTCCTTTTTCAAGAAAGAACCTGCGATCAGCAGGCTATTACGCTGAAATCGTTCTGGAAAAATTATGGAAGGAGGTGTTGATGGGCCATATGACAGGGCCGTTTGAGGTACCGCCTTGTGAGGATTTTATAGTTTTACCTTTAGGAGTAGTACCCAAACAAGAAACAAACAAGTTTCGATTGATTCACCATTTGTCTTACCCAAAAGATGTCTCAGTTGATGACGGTATCGATCTAGAACTGTGTTGAGTAGTTTACTCATCTTTTGATGAGGCCGTGAGTTGGGTTAGGAAGTATGGCAAAGGGGGATTGTTCGCAAAAACGGACATTGAGTCTGTGTTTCGCCTTCTCCCAGTACACCCTGAGAACAGTTTCTTACATCTATCAATACACTATACCATCCATGATATGTGAGTGAAATTTGATTATCACACTAATCCTGTACATCCATGGGTTTGGTATACTGTAGTTTAATGCAGCTATGTGTTCTTTCTTTTTAATCCCATAGGAAACAAGAACTTGCAATGGTTTGATCACTCCTGCGGTATGATGTAATGCCATAGAAGGCATTACATAGTCATTTATTTACAGTACTTAACAGTATAAAATAATAAAATTCAATCTTTTTTTCCTGAAACTTATGAATTTGGAGACATTTTAAGGCATTGTTACACTGAATGATTACTTTATTAGGAACACCTACTCAATAATGGGTTGGTCAATGTTTTTGGGTAATCATGACTTTCAAACGTTGGGGAAAGATTCCACAGTGACGAACATGCTCCATACTCAACTCTGACCATGCAGCAGCTTCATCAGTTGTTGCACACTTTGCGGATAAGTGGGAGCAGATGTCACAGCCCTTTTCAGCATATCCCAAACATGTTCAGTGGGGTTACAGTGTGGTAAGTTTGGGGGCCAAGGCAGTGTGGAGAATTCATTGTCATGCTACTCCAATCAGTCTTTACTGATCTCAGCTCGATAATACAGATCTTTGTCCTGTTGAAAGATGACACTGTGATCGATGCAGATGGTCAGCAAACAGGTCCTTGTAGTGTTCACCATTCAAGGACTGTGGTATAATGTCCAACAGTCCTGAGCCATGCCAGGAAAATGCTCTCAAGACCATGGTAATGCCACCACCAACCTGTTGATCCCCAACGTTACAACAATGGAAACCGGCGTCATGCTGTTTAGGCAGCGTCTAACAGGGAAACCCAGGACGCCTGACGTACGTGGGGAGCTGGATGGGTATAGTGCTGATATGTCATGGTGGCACTTATTAGACTCTTTTCCCGGAGAGACACACGCAGCCAAGGCGAGAGTATCACTGCAGGCCACTATGGACACCCCTGGGATAGGGAGAGGCCCACTAAACAGGATAACAGGGGTTGTAGTTGTCACGGGTGACTCCATCGTTCCTTCACACACTGGTATGACCCTCGGTAGAGAATAAATGCAGCCACAATCAGTTCTTGAGTACCACAGATCTCCAGGAATGGTTAGAGCCCGGCATAAACTTTACTTGAAAAACTTGAACAGATAATACAAGGCAGTTCAATTAAAGGCAAAGGAGTGCAAAGAAATTTGCAAAAGCAAGTTCAATTAAAGACTTTACAGTGCAGTCAAATGACTTCAAAACGTAACACCTCCACATGGCTCTCATAAGCTCAAAGACGCACATGTGTGAACAAATATTATTTTTTTGCTGTCCCTCCACTCCGACTTGCAGACACATGGCTGTGACAATTTAAGGGTGTACCTCTACACAGTGATCCAGGCTCTGGACGGCGGCGTAGGAAACTTAGATGATGAGATAGTACCTCTGCACTGGCCTTAAAAAGAAGTAGTTAATACAAATGCTCTCTCACTTTTGGGGGCTCACTCCACTTACATCCAGAACACAAGCAGCACGGGAAATCTCTCATCAGCTTTCATCTTCACCACAGGGAGACTGAAGGTGCCTCCATGTGGCTCTGTGTTAGGTGGAACTCAGGTGGCAGACAAGATGAAAGACCCTTTCCAGCTCTCAAGCACTCACATTTATACCTTCTCTCATATTACATGACATGACAGACTTGATACATTTACATGCAGGCTTAGGATTATATTACACATTTAACCCTACTAGTGCTGCAGCTGTGCAACACACATGGAAAAAAAAAAAAAACAGCTTTGCACAGTGCATCAACTTAGGACAAACACGTATGACATTTATGGAGGGGACCAGGATGATGTACTGGGCCACTAAAGATTCGCCCTACTTAAGAACAAACCAACCCCGGCGCCTCCAAAACAGTGTGTATAAATCCGGAGTCGGGCCATCTTGAGTGTATTACTTCCATCCCCTTTAAGAGAACTCTGCATAGTCATGAAATGTGTGCAAGGCAAAACCTGTAAACACAACTCCTACCCCTGGTCACCTATATGTTAGGGTGTACCCACTCCGAGTGTACTGTGACTAAAATAAGTGTAATTTCTGTTAGTTGTTTTTTATTTATGACAGCGTATAAGGACTATGACTTGCAAGTACATTTGTAAAAATCTACTAGGCTTAACATAATTCAAAGGCACTAGTATTGCTATGGAGCTTCATACAGGGCTCTTTGCTCCAAAGACTAGACAGATAAGATCAGTGGAATGAATATCACTGTCTTTTCAGAGCAGGAAACACACTGTTACCAATACAAAAATATAAAAGGGTGACTGGCAGGAAAAAGAGCAAAAAAAGCAGCGGAGCAGTCAGTAGCTTATGTCAATACCGCTGCCTGTTGTTTGTGAGGAGGTGAACAGAAGGCCCCGCCCCCTGAGACAGGCTAGAACAGGATGCAAACACTAAAACAGGACTTAGGGGACACAAGAAACCTCCAGTCATACACACATATCATTCACACCATGCACACAGTTTCATGCATACGGTACGGTGGCATTAGCTAAACTAGCATTTTTAAGTTTGAATTAATTAGAATATTTAAATTAATTATACTTAAACTAGACATATATGCATTTCAATAATAAATTACTTTAAATAAGAAATTAATTCAGAGAGCATGAGCAGATGAGATATAAACCATAAAACACTCCTTTACGTCTCCTGCACATCAGTTGAATGTTAAACATTGCAAACAGTTAAACTTCTCAATATGAAAAACAGTTAATGACGAGGCATTAAACTTTAAAGTCCTTTCTTTGTAGGGAGTTAGCTAGGGGAAAAAACAATGTCTCTTACACAAAGAGTCTATTTTTGAAGTAAAGTCATATTCAGGGAAAAGAAAGTTATGTGGAAATGCTATTCTTCCCAGCTCGTACCTCTGGTCGCTTCCACCTTCCGCCCCAGACACAGTTAGGTTATTCACCAATGGTCCCTCATCATCCGCAAACCTGAAGATGCTGGTAAAGGGAGATGCTGTCTGCAGACATCAGTGTAGTAAGAGGAGATGTAACAGATCTCCTCAGAGGTGGCCACAAGGATAATCCAGGCGCTGAATTGGTCGGGAACCATGTTAGTTGTGGGTCCTCCTCCCAATATAAAGGCTGCCTCCTTGGAACTGGTTCCACGGTAGCCACTGGGACTGGGCGTAGTTTTCATCGCCTATGCATGGAATCCATCCTCTTCTTCTGACAGCTGGTAGTGTTTGGGCCTAAGGAGTCTGCAGCAGCAGATAACTCCTCCCCCTTATGGTTTTTGCAAGTCACTTTAGTAGAGGGGTTCTCCCCCCTACTTTGCACCTGGCCAGGAGTGACAAGTTAGAGAGAAGCATAGTGAATGGGGCGCCATCTTGCATAGCCCTATTGAAAATGTATAACATCAGTATACACAGTCTATTAAGCATGAGTGGCACAGAAGTATTGATCCTGTTCCAAGTGACACCAGAAAACAGGGTCCTGCAGCGTCCCATAGGGAAACCCCGGAAGCCTGACATACGTGGGGAGCTGGGAGGCTATAGTGCTGACGTGTCACGGTGGCACTTACCAGACTGCTTTCCTGGAGGGACACATGCAGCCAAGGCCAGAGTATCACTGCAGGCCACCGGGGACACTCCTAGGATAGCATGGGAAATCTCTCATCAGCTTCCATCTTCACCACAGGGAGGCTGAAGGTGCCTCCATGTGGCTCTGTGTTAGGTGGAACTCAGGTGGCAGACAAGATGGAAGACCTTTTCCCACTCTCAAGCACTCACATTTATACCTTCTCTCATACCACATGACATGACAGACTTGATACATTTACATGCAGGCTTAGGATTTCATTAAACATTTAACCCTTCTAGCGCTGCACCTGTGCAACACACACATAGGAAATAACAAGACAGCTTTGCACAGTGCATCAACATAGGACAAACATGTATGACATTTATGGAGGGGACCAGGATGATGTACTGGGCCACTACATTTATGCCTAATGTGGACCTGGATATCCATATGGTTCAGCAGAAAAGAAGACTCATCAGATGACCTTCTGTCCTATGTCCCAGGTCTATTGATTTCATTCTTGAACCAAGATGAGGAATTGTTGGCAATGACGTTGGGTCATCAAGGACGCACTCGTCGATCTTCGGCTACTGAACCCAGTCAACGCAACATACAGCCCATGGTCATTGTGGAAATTTGTGTAACATCCCTGCAGTTGTACTGCTGGATCAGTTGGTCCACTGGGGCACATCATTGCTGAGATACCAGATGTGCCACCTGATGCGCGCCTCTAGAATCAACCACACATGACCTACCACTGTGTGATATTCTGTTGGATGTCTGCATATGCTTCAACCAGTCTACGTACATTCGTGATATCATGGTTCAGGAACACTCAATAGGTGTGACTCAAAAATACTACCATCACCCGAGGCCGCAGTGTCACCATACATGCTCCTGGCACCAGCACTGGGTGCCATGATACCAGAGTATTTATGGTGACGCTGTGGCCTCTCATTAGCCACAGCAAACACCAGACTTCCGATGGGCCGTCTACTCGGAAGTCGCCGACAATACTAATGGCGTCTAACAGCTGCATTCCAAGGTTCCAGAAGAGATGAGTATGCCCTTTTTTTCACTTTTGGCTGGGCCCAGTGGAGTTTTGTTGTAATGACAAAACCCCTTTAAGGTTAGAGTTAGGGTTATAGTTGGGTTAGGGTTTATGTTATAGCATGGTTTTTTTTTAATAGAACACCTTTTTTTGGTTGGCTTAAAGCACAGTAACTTCTATTAACTTCTATGGCAATAGTATAACGCAGTCTCCTTGGATGTTTCCATGAGTCCCAACTACCACTGTCCACCGTATTCAGCTGAGCCAGGGGCAGCAGAGGTGAGAAATAGGGATAGATGTGAATCACAGTGGCCTCAGATGGGAATATTCCTTTAAATAACAATTTTCTATTATCTCCCAAGCATTTAATTATTTCCACAGTATCATAAAACAGCATGTTGAAGCAAACCTTTGATATCTGTTATTGAGTATATGCGATATTATGTTACCTTTTTATGGTGGATTTCTCATACAAAAGTAGCTTATCAGATCTTAGAACAACCAGGAAACCTTCATGTATCGCCTCTCTGGCTGCTTCAGCTCTGCAAATCTAACTGAAAGGGGAATAGCAAAGCAATTGTGTACACCAGGAATAACACATAAACTGGCAGATTGCCCCGATAAGATCCAAAGGACGGTGCCAGCTTGTCACACTGTACAATCACCTTGTATATGAAATGAGCTGCATTTATTATTGTTCAATCAGTTTTATTGAGAGATTTTTCAGATAAAATAAACATATCAAGAAGGTCACGCAGGACCTTGTGGAAAAAAAAATAACATATCATGTAATAATACAAAATGGAATAATTCGGGCCAACAACTACTACATCTCACTCCTAACTTTTATGATCTCTAATATCCTCGGATGAGGATATAGATTTACTACCTCAGGTAGTACTTGGCCCGACCATAAAATGAACTCCTAACTAGAGATGAGCGAGCACCAAAATGCTCGGGTGCTCGTTACTCGGGACGAACTTTTCGCGATGCTCGAGGGTTCGTTTCGAGTAACGAACCCCATTGAAGTCAATGGGCGACCCGAGCATTTTTGTATATCGCCGATGCTCGCTAAGGTTTTTATTTGTGAAAATCTGGGCAATTCAAGAAAGTGATGGGAACGACACAGAAACGGATAGGGCAGGCGAGGGGCTACATGTTGGGCTGCATCTCAAGTTCACAGGTCCCACTATTAAGCCACAATAGCGGCAAGAGTGCCCCCCCCCCCACTGTCAGCATGAAGATCGTTCTCCTCTGCTATAGCTGTAACAGCTGTGGCAGAGGAGAACGATGTTAGCCCATTGAATTCAATGGAGCCGGCAATACAGCAGGTTCCACTGAAAGCAATGGGCTGCCGGCAATCGCAGGATGAATTGTCGGGAAGGGCTTAAATATATAAGCCCTTCCCTTCAATTCATCCAGAAATGTGTTACAATAAAAATATATACCGTATATACCGGCGTATAAGGCGACGGGGCGTATAAGACGACCCCCCAACTGTCACCTTATATGCCGGGAATACAGCGGAGCAAAGAATAAAAATCATTACTCACTTCTCCTGGCGTTCTGCGGCGCTGCTGCAGGCTGTCGCTCCCTCCTGGTCCCCGGCAGAGCATTGCTTTCTGGACACAGGGCTTTAAATCCCCGCCTCCAGAAAACACACGTGCCTTCAGCCAATCACAGCCATTCAATGACATCATTGTCATTGGCTGTGATTGGCTGAAGGCACGTGTGTTTTCTGGAGGCGGGGATTTAAAGCCCTGTGTCCAGAAAGCAATGCTCTGCCGGGGACCAGGAGAGAGCGACAGCCTGCAGCAGTGCCGCAGAACACCAGGAGAAGTGAGTAATGATTTTTATTCTTTGCTCCGCTGTATTCCTGGCATATAAGGTGACAGTTGGGGGGTCGTCTTATACGCCCCGTCGCCTTATACGCCCCGTCGCCTTATACGCCGGTATATACGGTATGTATTTTTATTGTAACACATTTCTGGATGAATTGAAGGGAAGGGCTTATATATTTAAGCCCTTCCCGACAATTCATCCCGCGATCGCCGGCAGCCCATTGCTTTCAGTGGAACCTGCTGTATTGCCGGCTCCATTGAATTCAATGGGCAAACATCGTTCTTCTCTGCCACAGCTGTTACAGCTGTGGCAGAGAAGAAGGATTTGTCTTCTATATGTTCTCAATGGGGTCGGCGCTGCTGCCGCCGGCCCCATTGAGCGCATATAGAGAAGAGAACAGGAATCGCACATAGGTGCGATCTGCGATTTCTATGGCCTAAGAAGGACCGTTGGGGTTCTTGAAGCCTAAAATAACTCCTAACGCTCTCCCTATAGCAGCTCCGGCACCAGCAGCACTTTTCCTGATTTATGTCAGAAGGCATCTGTGGGGAGCCGCGGGAGGGCAGATTTTAATACTCGGGTGACACCTAATCTCGCCAGCCACTCACTGCAGGGGGGTGGTATAGGGTTTGAACGTTGCAGGGGGAAGTTGTAATGCCTTCCCTGTCTTTCTATTGGCCAGAAAAGCGCGCAAATTTCTCAGGGAAGAAAATGAAAGTAACTCGAACATCGCGTGGTACTCGTCTCGAGTAACGAGCATCTCGAACACCCTAATACTCGAACGAGTATCAAGCTCGGACGAGTATGCTCGCTCATCTCTACTCCTAACCTTACCAATATAATGTGAGGGAAAGGGGGGGGGGGATGAAGACGTAAAACAAGAGAGAGAAGGGAGGGGAGAGGGAAAAGCAGGTAGGTTTAGTATTGGTAACCCTGCCATTCCGGTGGCCCACAGATGGGTCATGCATTCATCATACCTAAGAGAGCAAGTCTTGGGACTCTGTAGAGTACTCAAATTCTATCCATGGCTGCCATACGGACAGGAATTTATCCATTTCCCTGGCATTCTCCGCACACAACTCCTCCATATGACACAGGTGTGACATCTCTTGTTGCCATTCATACATAGAAGGAACAGGAGTAGTCCACCAATGGTGCGGCATGACCACCCTAGCAGCCGCCAGGCAAAATCGTAGTAAACCTCTCTTTTGGGATTTAGTTGAGCCTGGGAGGAGGGCAACCTGTGGTGTGTAATCTATTCTCTTATGTTGTATTAAATAGTATGCGGGAAATACTTTGTCCCAGAAAGGTTTTATCATGCTACAACTCTGCTGCATTAATTTATATTCATATAAGCCTACCTGGGGTGTTTCGGGTTGTTCAACAACTAGAAAACCTTGATTCTGCAATAGATTACTCAGGAGGCAGACACTTCTTATGCTATTTTTCTTCTTGTTGCCCATTAACCCCTTAGTGACGAAGCCTGTTTGCGCCTTAATGACAAAGCCAAATTTTGGAAATCTGACATGTGTCACTTTAAAATAGAATAACTCCATAAAGGGTTTTGCACATCCAAGTGATTCTGATATTGTTTTTTTTGCCATATATTGTACTTCACTTAGATGGTAAAAATAGACCGATAGAATTTGTGTATATTTATTAAAAGTGCCAAAATTGTTAACATTTTGAAAAAAATTGTCATTTTTTTCACATTTTCAACTGCAATATCTCAAATATGTGCATACTAAATTTTTGATAAGATTTATATTTCCATCAGTTTACTTTATTCTAGAAGCACATTGGAAAAACTGTAGTTTTTTTTTTAACCATTTAGGAGACGTACAAATTTAACATTAATTATTAACATTAGAGGAACACTTTGTTTTCCAACACCAAGCCAAGATTGCTCATAGGTGTCAGAATGATAGAAACCCCAACAAATGACCCTCTTTTAAAAACTGCACCCCTTAATGTATTCACTGAGGAATGTCATGAGTATTTTGAACGCACAGGTTTTTTTTAATGCAATTTAGAGGAGAAAAAATAAAATGTCATATGATTACAAATATGTCATTTTAAAAACAGGATTTTTTTCTATAGTACACATGAAAATGAGGATTTGCACCCCAAAATGGATCCCCTTGTTTCTCCTGTGTTCAGAGATATACCCATTGTGGCGCTACTCTTATATCTGTATGCACAACAGGGCCCAAACAGAGGGGAGGAGCGTGTGGTTTTCAGAACAGACATTTTGCTTGAAGGTGTCTTAGGCCCCATTGCACACTTGTGGAGCCATTGAGTGGCCACAACGATAGAGAACCCCCACAAGTAACCCCATTTTCAAAACTAGACCCCTTAACAAATTTATCTAGGGATGTACTGTGTATTTTACCCCAGTTTTAAAATTAATCTAAACAAAACAGAAGGACAAAATTACAGTTTTCATTTTTTTGGCAATTCTGTAATTTTAAAAACAGTTTTTTTGTACAGCACACATATGAATGAAGACTTGCACCCCAAAATGGATACCCCTGCTTTTCCCGTGTTCATAAATATACCCATTATGGTCCTAAACTTATGTCCGTATGCACATCGGGGTCCAATCCGAAAGGAGCAGCCGGTGGCTTTCAGAACAGACATTGCACTTGAAGGTGTTTTAGGCCCCATTGCACACTCATGATGAGCTGTCAAAATGATGTAGAACCCTCCAAAATGACCCCGTTTTTCAAAACAAGACCCCTTAAGAAATTCATCTAGGGGTTTCCTATGTATTTTTACACTACAGTTTTTCAATGAATCTAAGCAAAACAGAGGAAAAAATAATGATTTTCTTTTTTTTGGCAATTGTGTCATTTTAAAAACAGGTTTTTTTTGTACAGCATGCATATTAACAAATCACCTGTATCAGACATACTCCAAAATTGATATCCCTATTTGTTCTGTGTCCAGAAACATACCCATTGTGGCCCTAATCTCATGTATGTATGCATAACGGGGCCCAAACCGAAACAAGCATTACACTTCGACAGTTTTTTAACTTTTACGTGATCGCCATTATTCATTGGATAACGGTGCTCACCACGGCCCTCGGTCACCTCTAGTAGCCAAAAGCTAGGAGATTTTAAATTTACCAGGCCCTCCCCAGCTTCTGTGCTTGAGCTGCCATTTTGGTGATGGGTGTATATGCTGAAGCTAGGGAAAGGTCTGCGGATAAAGATCCCATCAGGGGACATCGCTGGAAGCCTTAGGTAAGTAATTTCACCTCCCCTCAGAGATTGGATCCGTGACAGAAGGTGAAACTTTTAACTTTTTTAAAACTATTACTTGATCACTGTTATCCATTGGATAATGGTGATCACGTGACCAAGAACCACATACCACAGCCTCCTGTGAGATCTCCGGGCTCTCGGTTATGCTTGGTAGCCAGGAGCAGGTAGATTTTTAATTATCCTGGCAATCTGCGGCTTTTGCATATGAGTCCGCCATTTAGGCGACTGGCACATGCACAGATGCTGGGGTAAGGTCCGCAGATAAATCCAGGCATGTTAGGAACATAATTTCATCTCCCCTCATAGATACGTTCCATGAGGGGAGGTAAAACGTAAAGGTTTTTTTCACACTTTTTTTTACGTTACATGATTGCCGTTACGTTACATGATTGCCGTTATCCATTGGATAATGGTGATCATGTGACCAGGAACTGCATACAGCAGCTCCCGGCGACAGCGCCCTGCTCACTTTGGTTTGTTTCTGACTATATCCTCCAACTCCCGACCTCCGGTGACTTCTTGGTTGCTGCAGCTCCGCACACTCCCTCCTCTCTCCTTCCCCTCTGACGACCAACTCCCCTCTCTTCCTGTTACTTCCCCGCTGACTCGCTTACTCCTCCACCCTAATCACTTTCCCGGGCTTCACTCAACTCCTCCCACTCCAAGTAAGATCAAGTGTGGATAAGTACATGGCATATCCTAATGCTGTCAAAGATTCTTTGAGGCGTGGCAGCGGACACGTATCCTTCTGGGTGATGGTATTCAGTTTGCGATAATCAATGCAGAACCGGATACCACCATATTTTTTCTTTACAAGTACAATAGGTGCAGCCCAGGGGCTACAGCTTTCCCAGATGATGTTGTTATCTTTCAACTCATTTATCACAGATTTGACTTGCTGATAAGAAGGCGGTATTGGATAATAGCATTGTTTGATTGGAGCATGCCCATCTGTAGGTATAGAAAAGGAGAAGAACCAGGCAGCATCCACTTAAAATCAGCATCCCATAGGTGCACCAGTGGTGCGATTTAACTCTTAGAGTGCTGCTGTGACTCTTTTTCCATCTGTAGGTATGGTATGCGATATGCCTTTAACTCGAGAGCGACATCTCTTACTCCTTGACATGAACCTCAGAGTTCTGTGCATCTCCTATATGCAATTCAGCTAACCAGAACTCTTGACCTGGAGAGGACAGAATATTCTGCTGCATACACTGCTGTGCCTTGACTTCATTACAGTCTAATACATCTGGTTAAAGTAACGAAACTTGGACTACTAGAGTATATTTTTTCAACTGCACAGGGATATTCCTTATATTAATAAGACTAATGGGAACCCTCCCGTTGATGTCTGTGACAAGGCTTTTAGCGGCCATTAGAAAGGGATGTCCATCAATTGGGATAGGCTGTACTGAGGCTTCGTAGTTTTTTCCCTGCAAACCAGGGCGAGTATGACACCAGAGTAGGAACTCTGATTCTGGGGAACTACCACTGGTCTTACATCCTTGAGTCCTACGTGACCCTTTGGGTTGGTGAATCTCTGCTGTGCAGACAAAGCTTTAATGGCCTTTCTCAGTACAACATGTTGAGTTTGAGACGCTGCAGGAACAGACTGTTGCAGCGCTTCCAACATCTCTGCATAGCAATTGCATAGGACATTCAGTCTAAAAGTTATGATTGGAGCATTTCTATCAGGGACATCTACGACTAAAATGCCCTGTTTTGGCAACACAGCTCTTCCTGCGATTACCGTGCGCTCCCAATACCCTGCTATGGGCACCGGCAGTCCGTTGCTGGCCGTGACACTGATTAATTGCTTTGACGGGCAGCTTAACGCATCTAAAGTCCAATATTTTTCAAAGTCTGTTCTTTTAAAGGTGGCCACTTGGGAACCAGTATCCAATAATCATGGTAGAGGTATGCCGTCCACATAAACAGTGACTTCTGGACATGGCCTGACATATTTAGCAATGCCTTTTGAGGCGGTTGGACTTAGTCTTTGTCCACCCAGGGGGTGGTCCATCTTCCCGCCAGATGACCATTTAAAGCCCAGCAAGAGCTTTCTTGATGGCCATAGTGGTGACAGTGACTACAATAGGGTCGTGGACCTTTTGGGTAGCCTCAAGTAGGTCGCAGTGACCCTGGCTGAGGCCTGCACACAGTGTCCTCCAGTTGTGCTGATAATCTAAGACTTTCCAATTCTCCTATCTTTTTATACAGTGCTGCCACGTTGCGAGTCAGTTCCGCAATTTGTCTTTGCATTTCATGCAAGGGCTCCTCCACGGGTGCAATAGCTTGGGTGGCCTGTTGGAACTGTTCCGGTTTGCAGGGACGGAGGCACCTTTCTTCACTCATGAGTTTGGTAAATGATTTATGGTTCTCAAGTTCAGCTGCCAGAGATTCTGTTCCCAGAATATGGATGGCCAGCTCCTTAAACTTAAGGAAACTACTATCCGGGTGCTGAACAGATAGCATTCTCAACTGACTATTGAGGGTTTCAGTCACCGTTCCCTCTACAAACGGTTCTCTGAGAGCCTGATCTGACCCATCGGCCACTTCCGGGTTTCATATCTTCTTGTAAAGACAAAGCATATTCTCTAAGAGACTCACCTGTTTTCTGTTTCTTATTGAAGAACCTTTTTTTGATCTCTGACATAGTATGTACATCAAATATACTTTGTAATCATTCAAAAATGTCCTCAACAATTTTTTTGTTCTCAGGGCCAGGTATTAGCTTCCCGAGCTGCAGCTCCTCCAACTGCCCTAAAAATATCTCTACTTTCTGTTCAATGGCAAAGGGGTAAAGTCGGAACACAGCTCCCATTTTACTTTTGAACTCCCATAGCGCATGCTTTTCTCCACTGTACTGCGGCAGCCAAGGGGTGCCTAGCCAGTAAGGCATAGTCAGCGGTGTGAAGCTGGAAACACCAGAGGCTGAAGCTGAAAGAGCACTAGGGCCTTGAAAGGAGCTAGGCTGCTCGCTGTCACTTCCATCTGACATGTTAACCCCTTGAGTGGCGGGTTTCCTACCTCCCTGTTGTGCCCATCAGGGCAGGTTTTTTAAATGGGCTATTCATTTAATTTCAACTAATTTTGCAGTCGCGTTCCAAGAGCCATAACTTTTTCATTTTTCCATTGACACGGCCATGTGAGGGCTTGTTTTTTGCTGGAGAAGTTGTACTTTTTGATGGCATCATTTTTGGGTATATATAATGTATTGCATAACTTTTGTGAAAAAATTTGTAGGGAGATTAGGGAAAACAAGTAATACAAGTTAAATCACCCTCCTTTTGCCATATCTATAATAGAAAAATCTAAATCATAAAAGAAAAATACATATTTGGTATCGCCGCGATCATAAAGTCATATGTATTCCAAAATGGTACTAACGTTAACTACAGGACATCCCGCAAAAAATGAGCCCTTGCTCAAGTACGTCGATGGAAAAATAAAGGAGTTATGATTTTTTAAACGGGGGGAGGAAAAAAAGAAATAGGGAAAGAAGAAAAAAAGGGACTGTTTCATTAAGGGTTTAAATAATGTACTAACTTCCTTCTCTGGGTTATTACAACGCATGGATACCACATGTGTAATTTTATTTTTAATTTTTCACAAAGTAAAGGGAGACAAGTGTTTTTAATTTTATTTATTTTATTTTTTAAATAATTTTTACCTTTTTTTTTTTTTTTTTTTTTTTTTTTACTTTTTTTTAATTTTTTTTTTGTCCCTTTAGTGGACAGAGACCCATCAGGACTCCCTGATCACATTCTGGGGGGAAGGGGGGGTCCGATGGTGACAGCCCTTTACATGCTGCAGTAACATAGACTGCAGCATGTAAAGGGTTAACACAGCAGAGATCGGAGGTTTTCTCTGATCTCTGCTGTAAGAGCTGGTACCTAGCTGTCCTCTGGCAGCCAAGCACGAGCTCTCCCTGCCACAGAGACCATCGGTTTGCTTCTGACAAGCCGATGGTCTCTATAGCAACCTGTAAACAAAGCAGGACATTAGAAGCTGAGCTTGCCGGCATATCGGCAATATCTTCTGCTTCTGTCATAGCCCTTGCTTTGTTTTCTGTGGGACTGTGCAGGCAGAGCACACTGTCACAGCTTGTGGCATTGTGCTCTGCAGCTCCCATAGTGATACATAGCCCGGAAACCTTCCGGGCTATGTCGCTATGAGCAGTGGAGCTCGTCCCGGAAAATTTCCGGGCGTGCCACTCAAGGGGTTAAGTGCTGATTTACAGTCTGTTGGGTTTCTGGCAAGCTTTTTCAAAATAGGGCACTGGCCCTTTATATTTCAGCATTTCGCACACGAGTTTGAATTAGGTCACGGAGGTAACTATCCTGTTTGTGATGCCAAGACTTGTGGCGGCCGAGCGGTGGCCTTTGTGAGGAGACAGCGAGGAATAAGATGGTCGTCAACAGTGGCTCTGCTGTCCTTTCCTGGAATATCAAGATGCATCCTGGCCCGGCTGCGCACAGTGGCAGAAGTAATAACAATGGTGGTGAATGTGTAGTTTAAGGCCTCATGTCCACGGGGAAAATCAGATCTGCTGCGGATTTGTAACGCGGATTTGGGCTGCGGATGCACTGTAATTGTCTTTTATTTTTCATGCGGGAGATCAATTGAGCTATGTGCTCTATGAGCTCCCGCACGCGTGATCCGCACTAAAATGGAGCATGTCCATTTTTTTTCATGCTCCAGAAATTTTTTTATTCACTTTTAAATACCATCCGCGGGTATTTATCTACCCGCGGGTGGTCAATGGATTCCTATGGGGCGCAGATCTGCGTGTGGGAAAAACGCTGCGGATTTTAATTATTTTCCCCGTGGACATGAGGCCTAAATGTTCATGAGACGTCAGTACTTTTTTTAGTGAAGCATTCTGGTAGCGATGAAATAAAGATTCCCGACCAGATTTGATATAGTAAATCGAAGGTACACATACACAGTTTACTAAAGGCTTGGAAGATTAACAACAGTTTACACTTTGTAGATTTCCCATTAGCATTAACTTCAACAGATTTACTGTGAGCAGAAGGCACACGTACTAATTCCCTAACTTTTCCTTTGTTCGGGAAGATGAGCCCACCAGTCTAAGTTATCTGGGGGTTCTTCCAGTGGGGTATTTGAGGAGGAATGGAGGGCTTATGCAGAGTTGACTATACCCCACTGACTCCTAATTACACAGGGACAAGTTAAACTCCCAGTTGAGAAGTATTCCTTCTCACTATCGCTTGTTCCTGACAATTTCCTCCAACCTATGACCTCCAGTGACCTCCTGGCTGCTGCAGCTCTGCACACTCCTTCCTCTCTCCTTCCCCTCCGACGACCAACTCCCTCCTCTTCCTGTCACTTTCCTGCCTTTACTCTCCCTGCTGACTCACTCTGTCCTCCACTCTGCTTACTTTTCAAGGCTTCACTCAACTCTATCCCATTCCATCAATCAGAGAATTTACCAGAAAGCAACCAATCAGAAAAGAGCAGTTGCTGGGCAAACTAGGCTCAGCCTGATATCAGGAGAATGACAGGGTCTTTCTCCTGTAGGATGCCTCCTATGTCTCCCT
The DNA here is from genome assembly GCF_035609145.1 of Eleutherodactylus coqui. NCBI lineage: Eukaryota > Metazoa > Chordata > Amphibia > Anura > Eleutherodactylidae > Eleutherodactylus > Eleutherodactylus coqui. The sequence goes on from NC_089841.1 coordinate 71,418,490, forward strand.
AGAAGCTCATAACAAGGTATCTAGGACTGAGTAACTGTTTGACTACCCTATAAGACCCTCTGGGTCACCACACAGTAGAGGTGGGTATAGTTTTTTTATGTAGTGCATCTAAGGGCATTAATGCTGAATGGGGGTATAAAAGACATTATTAGTGTTGTTATTGGCCAGATGATAAAATCTGGACTATTTTTGCCAAATCAGATCGGATCATCGCAATCTGATTTTTAGCAGAAATCACCAATATATTGACTCTCTGCTTGGAGCAGAAAGGACTGGTGTGGTGCCTCAGTTGTTAGCACTGCTTTGTAGTGCTGGAGTTCTAAGGTCAAATCTGACCATGGGCAACATCTTATGGAGTTTTTAAAAAGTCTGAGCAGATGTTATTCTTCATGGGATTGGAAACACAGGCCCCACCAATGCTAAGCAGCAGTGCTAACCCCTGGGCTGCCATTGTTGTTCAATAGAGATTTTGGAGGTCAAATTGGTGAGCCTGATTTGTATTCCCATTGATTTTAATAAAAGTCGGAATTGGGAATCTCGATTCACAATTGATTTTTTAAAATTGGGTCAGCCACTCCTGACTCGAATATTTCAATAATTGCACAACGCTATTATTATTCTATACTCAAACTTGTATTAGGTACATTCAGAATAACTGAGTTTAACTGTTTAAACAATTAAACATTTCCACTTTTTGCCCATTGCTTTTAATGGGGTTTGGAAAAAATGGATTGCTGTCAGTCTACTTCCTTTCCACTATATTTCAAGAATTTTTTAACTGCAACAAATAGCGCATTATGCAGCATATAAAGCTTAATATACCGGTCAAGGTACAGTGCACTGGAGTGAAATGCACCCAATTTTTTAAAAGACACATGCCATAAATTTGGCGTCTGGCCAATGCATCTGTCAGACAGTAAACTTAATGCTGGATTCTGGCATAAATTATAGTAAATCTCTTGGGCCATGAGGGGCCACCCCCTTCCTTTTTTTGTTAAGGCTCACACACTTTTTAGAAAAGGTGGCAAGGTGTGTGCAAAAGGGTCAAGAAGTAGCAAATTTTTGCATAAGTATGACAAAAATAGTCTTGTTCTTCAACCCATACTAAGGAAAACCAATGGCTGTGTTGGCTAGTTTTCCCGTGTGATATCTCTCTCGGTTGGAAGTTGGAAGGGACTTCCAGGGTCATAGGGTCCAACCCCTGCTCAATGCAGGATTCACTAAATCATCCTAGACAGATGTCTGTCCAGCCTGTTTGAAGACTTTCATTGAAGGAGAACTCACCACCTCATGTGCCAAAATGTTCCACTCACTGATCACCCTCAAAGTTTTTTTCTATGATCAGATCTGTGTCTCCTCCCTTTCAGTTTCATTCCATTTCTTCTAGTTTTTCCTTGTGCAAATGAGAATAAAGCTGATTCTGCTACCCTGACAGCCCTTCAGATATTTGTAGACAGCTAACTTTAACTGTTCCTCATAGAACATGATTTGCAGACCGTTCACTATCTTGGTAACTCTTCTCTGAACTTGCTCCAGTTTGTCTATGTCTTTTTTTAAATTGGGGTACCCCGAACTGAACACAGTATTCCAGATAAGGTCTGTCTAAGGAAGCGTAGAGGGGGATAATTACCTCACGTGATCTAGACTCTATGCTTCTCTTAACCCCTTGAGTGGCACGCCCGGAAATCTTCCGGGACAAGCTCCACTGCTCATAGCAACATAGCCCGGAAGATTTCCGGGCTATGTATCACTATGGGAGCTGCAGAGCACAATGCCGCAAGCTGTGACATTGTGCTCTGCCTGCACAGTCCCACAGAGAACAAAGCAAGGGCTTTGAAAAACCAGCAGAAGATATTGCCGATCTGCCGGCAATCTCCTGCTTTGTTTACAGGTTGCCATAGAGACCATCGGCTTGTCAGAAGCAAGCCGATGGTCTCTGTGGCAGGGAGAGCTGGTTGTTAGCTGTCAGAGGACAGCTAGGTACTAGCTCTTACAGCAGAGATCAGAGAAAACCTCCGATCTCTGCTGTGTTAACCCTTTACATGCTGCAGTCTATGTGACTGCAGCATGTAAAGGGCTGTCACTGCAGCATGTAAAGGGCTGTCACCATCGGACCCCCGGAATGTGATCAGGGGTCCTGATGGGTTCCTGTGAAAGTCCCCTAAAGGAACAAAAAAAAAATAAAGAAAATAAAAAATAAAAACTTTAAAAAATTATAAAAAAAATAATAAAAACACTTGTCTCCCTTTACTTTGTAAAAAAATCAAAAATACAATCACACATGTGGTATCCATGCGTCGTAATGACCCAGAGAAGGAAGTTAATACATTATTTAACCCCTTAGGCCTTAGTCAAACGGGCGTTTTTAGCCGCGATTTGCGCATGCGCATGCGTCCGGCGATTTTATAAAACCATTGCTTTGCAATGGTATCGGACACATGAGCGCTTTTTATGCGCTCGTCCGATAAATTATAGAACAGAAATCGCAGATCGCACCTATCTGCGATCTGCGATTCCTGTTCTCTTCTCTATATGCGCTCAATGGGGCCGGCGGCAGCAGCGCCGACCCCATTGAGAACATATAGAAGACAAATCATTCTTCTCTGCCACAGCTGTAACAGCTGTGACAGAGAAGAACGATGTTTGCCCATTGAATTCAATGGAGCCGGCAATACAGCCGCTCCATTGAAAGCAATGGGCTGCCGGCGTGCTCGGGGTGAATTGTCGGGAAGGGCTTAAATATATAAGCCCTTCCCTGCAATTCATCCTAAAATGTGTTAAAATAAAAAAAAATTGTATACTCACCTTTCCGCTGCAGCCGGAGTCCAGCCGCGGCCGCTGTCAGTTCTCCTGAACTGCTTCTCGGCACTATTCAGCCGGCGGGGCTTTAAAATCCCCGCCTGCTGAATGATCTGCCTCTGATTGGTCACAGCCCTGACCAATCAGAGGCAGGTTTCACTCACACACCCATTCATGAATTCATGAATGGGTGAGTGACTGCTGCCTCTCAGCGCTGAGCCAATCAGGGGCAGGTCTGACTCACATCCATTCATGAATTCATGAATGGGTGTGAGTGAGACATGCTTCTGATTGGCTCAGCGCTGAGCCAATCAGGGGGCAGGTCTGACTCACACCCCCTTCACACCCACTGCAGGACGGCCGCGCGGAGCTCCGGCTGCCGGGAGAAGGTGAATATATATATATTTTTTATTTTTGCACATTTTAGGATGAATTGCAGGGAAGGGCTTATATATTTAAGCCCTTCCCGACAATTCATCCCGGGCTCGCCCGCAGCGCTTTGCTTTAAATGGAGCCGGCTCTATTGCCGTCTCCATTGAATGCAATGCGCTGGACAGCTCCGGCCCGTTTCTAATGAAACGCGGCTAGGAGCAGATTTTCGGGCGATTTGTGGGCGACTTGCGCGCACCGGTCACGCGATTTGTGGATGCGCATCCGTCATGCGATCCGCAAATCACGCGAAAAAAACGCCCGTCTGACTAAGGCCTTAATGACATGGCCCCTTTTTTTCTTTTTTCCCCATTTCTTTTTTTCCTCCCCCCTGTTTAAAAAATCACAACTTGTCCCGCAAAAAACAAGCCCTCATATGGCCGTGTCAATGGAAAAATGAAAAAGTTATGGCTCTTGAGACGCAACTGCAAAATTAGTTGAAATTCAATGATTAGACCATTTTAAAAAACCTGCCCTGGTGGGCACGACAGGGTGGTAGGAAACCCGCCACTCAAGGGGTTAATACATCCCAGAATTCTGTTTGCCTTTTTGGCTGCTGCATCACATTTGACCATATACATTTGTCACCTGCTTCATCCAGTCTCCAAGTAAAGGACATATTCAATATTCGCCAACTACTTTCTGACCCTTCAGGGAGCACTAGCATGGCAGATGGACTGTGTTCAGGGAGGCTGATGATCCAAACTGTGTCATTTTTTAAACTAGCTTACCTGTTTTTTTTTTTTTTTGTTTGTTTTTAAGGTAGGGTTTGTTTTCCTTTGTGGGGGCGAAAACACACTGCCGTAGCTGCGCCCGCACTGGTGGAATTTCTTCTGCCTCACCGGCAGTTCAAACTCCTCACCAGAGCACAGGAGTTTGAAAATAACAGCGGGAAGATAGGCCCTGCCTGATGTTCCCTGCACAATGTATTCACTATGTGGGGGGAAGATAGGACATGTCCTATCTTTTCTCAGCTGTAGTATTCACGTCTGAGAAATCCCAGCAGTTTAAACGAAACCACTGAACTCCTATTGAAATCAGTGGTTTTGTTTTGTCTCCTTATATGGCCGTATAAGGGGAGAAGAACAAGTCCACGTGTTTAAGCCCTAAGTTAGGACCTTGCAAGACGATAAGGACTCTTAGGTTGCAAGTTTATAGATTTTTAAATTACAGTCAAGGTTGAAAACCTGCTGCTTTCTTTGACGAAACTATGAACCAAAATCCCAAAATTATTTAAAAACCTGTCTGCGTGATTTATTTGGGAAATGCACAAACCAGAAATTGAAAAGGCTATTTTTCCTAGGCTGACTGTGTTGTTCACAAACGCCAGACAGCCGACCCAGGAAAAATGGCACAGTTAGTGGAGTTATAAAGTGTTAGAACCAGATCAATGTAAGAACTAATGCATACTGACATGGAGCCTGTACAATAAAGGCCATGTTACCCATGTGAACGCAGATATCGTCTGTGCACTCACCTGTCAAAGCCGATTGGCTTTTCGCAAAACTTCAAACCAAGCAACTGTCATGCCATGTAAACAAAAGCCGCTCAATGTCTGAGAAACTCCTGTTTCTAATAAATGCAGGTGAGTGGACAGGGACAATCCACGGGCCGCTCTGCCTCCATTCACTTGACCAACTATGTCTGCTATGAAAGCACGGGAGCAAGAGTTGGCTAGTAGTCCCTGGGACAACTTTCAAGTGTTATCCACCTAATAGTCATTCCATATAACGGTTCCTTTACATGATCACTTGAAAATGCATTTATACAAGAAACACTTTAATGCTACGATAATATATTATGAAAAATAAATTGTTTTAAAATGGTTATGAACGTTATATAACAAGCACGTAAAAATGTAAAAAGCAGAATCTTAAACATGTTTGAAACACAAAAGAATGTTTTACAATTCAGTAAAAAACAGAGGTGGAGAATATGAACCAGAGGTACTTTGGATACCACTATGTGGCTCTGAGGACACCACACTAAGCCCTGGTTGGAGTTGTCCTTCTGTAACATGTCTTCTTGAAGTTGGTCTGGGAGGTGAGACATACTGATTTTCTTGCCTATAAAACTTGGCCTAGTATTTTTCTGAATAAGGATAGCTATTCTCAGTTTCATGAGACAAGAAACGTAAATGGGGTGCAAGAATTGCAGGTGGTAGAGGTGGTGGAGTGGATTTCTGGCTCCAGCTGCAGTGACGTGTGTGGTTAATATGCCACCGGTACAGGGCATGAAAGCATTCTTCAGTGTTATTAAGGATAGTTTATGCCTCAAAAGTATTGTAAAAGCTGATTGGATGCATATTATGAAATTTAAGTCCAGCTTGCACATGTTATTTGCAATGGTTTTTCTTTAAGTATCCATTCAGTCATCTTGTTTCTTGTGTGGGGGTATTTAAAGGGATTCTGTCACTAAAAAAGAAAAATGCTATACTTATCTATTCCTCCCCCATCAGTCTACTTACCAGATCTTCACCTCCCTTATCTTCTCCTGTCTCCTGCAGTCCAGGGGTCACTTCACCTCCAGCTGCCTGATTTTTCTCCTTCCTGTGAGGTTACATACATTTGGTTGGCAGTCTTCCAATGTACGTTATGTCACAGCTCACAGGCCAGCAGGAGGACTGCCTATCTTCTTCAGAGATTGCTCATGCAAGCTATCTATGAAATATATTACAATTCCTTCCTAGGCAGTGAAGCTATAGCACAGGGATGTGACCTTCACTGACCCAACCGGAAGGAATTTGTGATAAGCAGTCCTCATAACAAGCTGGGCCCAGCCTGTGGTGAGCTGACCTGGGGCACTGGAGAAGCTCAACCAGGAGAAGATGTGATAAGGAGACTGACATGGAAAGAAATAGGTAAGCTTAGATATTATTTTTAATGACAAAACCCCTTTAAGGACATCTCTATTCGCCTGCACTATTAGGAGTGTTGGCCATTTTTGTCCTCTACAATGTGAAGGAGATGCTGAAGCACCTATTTTTTCACATTCCATGGAAGTGCTGGCCCTGGTCTGGTCATCCCCACAGTGGCCCAGGGGAGCACTCTCGAAGCCAATGGATATAGGAGATCCTCTTGATGCACTTTCATGCATTTGGAAAACTGTCACTTGTTCTATGAAGCTGTTTACTGTTATACATAACAATAACATTTTAAAAAAGGGACTTCAAAAGTAGGCTGAATTTCTCTAGTCGCTGGTTCTGGCTCACATTAAAGTTACTATTTTGCCCTCCAGAACGTCAGGCAGCCAAAGCCCCCTAAATTGCATGGGAATACAGCCACACATCTAGGGAACACTGCTCTCTCAAGAATTGGTCCAAATAGTGTAGGGGCCAATCATAGCACAGGGGTGTTATGATTGGCCCCGCATAGGGTCTCCTGGATCAAAAATTGCACCAAGGAGGACAAGCAATGTCATAAAGTTCGCAAAGGGCAAATTCTACCAGGTGAACAGAACAGCCAAGCACAGGCCTTCTCCAAGGAAAAGCTGTAGAGATACAGCTGTTTCTTGTGTATTAGAAAATTTTCATTTTGGGAGAAAGAGGAGGAGGGAGAAACACGGTGGAAGCAGGAGAAGGAGAGCAGCAGCAGTTCCACCATCAATAGATCAAAAATTGCACCAAGGAAAACAGCACATGTGATTATTGTTTTAAATGCAATGACAAAGCGTTTGCCAAGGACAAATTCTACCAGGTGAACAGAACAGTCAAGCACGGTCCTTTTTAAAGGAACAGCTGTAGGGCTAGGAAAAATTGTGCTATGCAAGACAGCAGACAGCAGGTCTGCAGCTTGTTTTAACCCCTTACGGACCAAGCTCCATAAATTTGTGGTGCTTGGTAATGGGCTCCAATTCCGGCTGATAGCAAAAGTCAAACAGAAACAGGTCGGGTCCTCCACTGTCAGACACAGCCAAGGACCTGGAGAAGAAAGTAGAAGATGTTTTTAACTGCTTCTGCCTTCGCCTTTCGAGGCTATATAGTGTTCAATGAGTGCTATGTACTGAAAAGTGAAAGCAGAGGTATTAGTTCTGCTATATGTCACAGTAGAGATGCAGGATCCCAGCATACCCTGATCAGCTCTGCTAGTGACTGGTGTCACAAAAGTGGCATGTTTTTCTTAGGATGCCCCAGCTACAGTGGAAAAGTGTGAAATAAAAAAAAAAGAGCATGTGGCCCCTATAGGTCTTATATGACATCATGGGGAACATAGATGTAAAAAAAAAATACAAAATAAGTAAAAAAAAAAACTACGGAATAAAATAGAAATATATATGTATAAAAAAGAAAATGACCCCCGCAAATGCCAACCAAAACCGTCGCCATATACGTTTTGTAATACTAAACCATATAAATAATGTATCAACCGTCCTAAACAAAATGAGGAATCTATTTCCATGCTTTATTTTAGCGTAAATATATTAATTCTGAAAATAAACAACTATAAATGTAGCTTTTTACCCCGATCGGTGAGAGGAGATGAAACTTTTTACCAGAGGCCTCCGTGTTTGAACCCCGACGCGATCTTCCTCCGTGAACTTTGCCGGATTCTGCACATGCAACCAGCGGCAAAACACCGGACTCATGCGCAGGAGTCGGGGAGCCCAGGAAACTTAAAATCTCTTTCCTCCCAGCGACCAACGGAGCAATGACCTTGTTGAGTGGCCGCCGGTCATGTGATAAAAAGGTAGCGATCTACCTTAGGCCGGTCTCACATGACCGGATAGGAATTACGGATTTTGCATGCGTCTGATCCGCAGTAATACGCAGATCAATCGCATTGAATTACACAATTCTGCTCACATTAGTGGGTCGGAATTGTGTAATCCACTCGCAGAAAAGAGAACGCAGCAGGTTCTATTTTACTGCGGATATCCACAAGATAGTGCCCATTGTGCAGTTCCAGAAGCAGCTTGTTGAGCGCCCTCTGTGTGTGACCGCCGCACTTCGGCAAGCTTACGGAGACTCACAGAGTGACACTTTTTACACCCCATACCTGCCGTTGAGGTCACGAAATACCCCCCAAAAAGCTTGAGAGGAGGGGGGATACCCGGTTTTATGGCCCCATGTACCCATCCCAACCAGCCTCCGTAATTACTAAAGATAAGCGAGTATACTCGCTAAGGCTAACTACTCGAGTGAGTAGTGCCTTAGCCGAGTATCCTCCCGCTCGTCTGTAAAGATTTGGCTGCCAGCGCGGGTGACAGGTGAGTTGTGGCCGTGAGCAGGGGGGGCGGGGGGGAGAGAGATCTCCCCTCCGTTCCTCCCCACTCTCCCCCGCCACTCCCCGCCCCCCGCCAGCCCCCGAATCTTTACAGACGAGCGAGAGGATACTCGGCTAAGGCACTACTCGCTCGAATAGTTAGCCTTAGCGAGCATACTCGCTCATCTCTAGTAATTACCCCTGTCTACGGAAATACCACACAGTTCACATTATTACTTTTATCAAGATTTGGGGAATGCTGAAAAGTGCGTGGAGGGGGAGAATTTTTTTAACCTGTCAATTTCTATTCCGTACAAGTGCGCGATGGGGCCTGGAATTTATTCAGTTGTGCCCAGCAATCCAACGGGTGTTCCCTCCATTACAGGCCTTGCCATATTTCCTTTAAGTAGATTAGGGCCACAACGGGAATGTTTTTGAACACGGGACAAACGGGGGTATGCATTTTGGGGTGAAAGTCTCTATTTCTATGTACTGTGTACAAAAAAAACCTGTTTTTAAATTGACAAAATTGCCAAAAAATGAAAATCTTAATTTTTCCTTCTGCTTTGCTTAGATTCATTCAAATACTGTTGGGTCAAAATACACAGTACACCCCTAGATGAATTCGTTAAGGGGTCTAGTTTTCAAAATAGGGTGATTTGTGGGGGTTCTTTATTGTTTTGGATGCTCAATGGCTCTACAAGTGGGCAATGGGGCCTGGAATTTATTCCGTTGTACCCTGAAATCCGATGGGTGCTCCTTCCATTATAGGCCTAGCCATGTGTCCTTTAAGTAGATTGGGGCAGCAAAGGGTATGGTTCTGAACACGGGACATACAGGAGTATCCATTTTGGGGTGAAAGTCTTCATTCATTTGTGTGCTGTACAAAAAAATAGCAGTTTTTAAATTGATTCAACTGCCAAAAAAATGAAAATTGTAGTTTTTTCCTACTGCTTTGCTTATATTTATTCAAAAATTGTAGGGTAAAAATACACAGTACACCCCTAGATAAATTCATTAAGGGGTCTAGTTTTCAAAATGGGATCAGTTGTTGGGGTTCTTTGTCGTTTTGGCCGCTCAAGGGCTCTACAAGTGGGCAATGGGGCCCCGTTGTGCATCCAGACATAAGATTAGGACCACAATCGGTATATTTCTGAACACGGGAGAAACAAGGGGATCCATTTTGGGGTGTCAATCCTCATTTTCATGTGCACTATAGGAAAAAAATATGTCTTTAAAATGACATATTTGCAAAAATATGAAATTTTATTTTTTCTCCTCTAAATTGAATTAATTCTTGAAAAATAACTGTGGCGTCAAAATACTCATGACACCCCTCAGTGGATACATTAAGGGGTGTAGTTTTTAAAATAGGATCATTTGGGGGGGGGGGGTATATATTATTCTGACACTCATGAGCCTTTGCAAACTTGGCTTGGTGCAGGAAAACAAAGTGTTCCTCAAAATGCTGAAAAGTAATGTTAAATTTGCACGTCATTTAAATGGTTAAAAAAAACACAAAAGTTTTTGAAATGTGCATCCAGAATAAAGTAAACAGATGGAAATATATATCCTATCAAAAATTTGTACAGTATGTTTGGAAATATTTGAGATATTACAGTTGAAAATGTGAAAAAATTACAATTTTTTCAAAATCTTTCCAATATTGGTACTTTTAATAAATATGCACAAATTATATTGGTCTATTTTTACAACCAAAATGAAGTACAACATGTAGTGAAAAAACAATGCCAGAATCACTTGGATATGCGAAACCTTTACGGAGTTATGCTATGTTGAACGACGCATGTCAGATTTCCAAAATTTGGCTCCGTCACTAAGGCGCAAACAGGCTTTGTCACTAAGGGGTTAAAAAAAGAATATAGAAAGAATAAAACATTTGTACCATTCATTTCTGCATATCTAATGGATTTAACCGGGTTACCAAATGTTCTCCTAAAATTACTTGAAATGATCATCCAAATAAAAAACCATCATTACTCAAAGATAATTTAAATATATTACACTCAATAATCAAAAAACCTATATAGCCACACTATATATGTAATATACATATATATTAAGATCAATATTCTTAAAAACAATTTGTGCCTTAACCCCTTGAGTGGCGGGTTTCCTACCACCCTGTCGTGCCCACCAGGGCAGGTTTTTTAAAATGGTCTAATCATTGAATTTCAACTAATTTTGCAGTTGCGTCTCAAGAGCCATAACTTTTTCATTTTTCCATTGACATTGCCATGTGAGGGCTTGTTTTTTTGCGGGACAAGTTGTGATTTTTTAAACAGGGGGGAGGGAAAAAAGAAATGGGGAAAAAAGAAAAAAAGGGGCCATGTCATTAAGGGGTTAAATAATGTATTAACTTCCTTCTCTGGGTCATTACGACGCATGGATACCACATGTGTGATTGTATTTTTGATTTTTTACAAAGTAAAGGGAGACAAGTGTTTTTATTATTTTTTTTTATAATTTTTTTACTTTTTTTTTTTTAGAATTTTTTTTTTTGTCCCTTTAGGGGACTTCCACAGGGACCCATCAGGACCCCTGATCACATTCCGGGGGTCCGATGGTGACAGCCCTTTACATGCTGCAGTGACAGCCCTTTACATGCTGCAGTCACATAGACTGCAGCATGTAAAGGGTTAACACAGCAGAGATCGGAGGTTTTCTCTGATCTCTACTGTAAGAGCTAGTACCTAGCTGTCCTCTGACAGCTAACAACCAGCTCTCCCTGCGACGGAGACCATCGGCTTGCTTCTGACAAGCTGATGGTCTCTATGGCAACCTGTAAGCAAAGCAGGAGATTGCCGGCATTTCGGCAATATCTTCTGCTGGTTTTTCAAAGCTCTTGCTTTGTTCTCTGTGGGTCTGTGCAGGCAGAGCACAATGTTACAGCTTGTGGCATTGTGCTCTGCAGCTCCCATAGTGATACATAGCCCGGAAATCTTCCAGGCTATGTTGCTATGAGCAGTGGAGCTCGTCCCGGAAATTTTCCGGGCGTGCCACTCAAGGGGTTAAAGAATAAAAAATAAAATATATTTTAATAATTTTGAATTTTACTTACATTTTTTCCAAAACCTCATTCAATCCTCCAGGCATCAAGCTATTTAATCTGTGGATCCAATGCATTTCTTTCTGTTTTAATCTCGTAAAATTACCATTTTCTATCTTTTCTAGTGACATTATTTTTAAACCTTTTAGATCTTTATTGTGGACCATAGAAAAATGGCGAGATATACTGTGCTTTAGAAAACCTCTGGAAATATTATATTGGTGTTGGTTCATCCTAGTTCTCAAACTATTTGTTGTCCTTCCTACATAACGAAGGTGACGGGGCATTCAATTAGATATACTACATATTCTGTACATGTCATATAGCTTTTTAGTTTTCTTTAAAACGCTTTTTTAAAACCTCTGCCTGTGTATTAAAAGTTTCAACGCTTGAGCAATTTCTACGTATATGTCAAATTGTCTGAAGGAAATATTTGTTCTCCATGATCTCACATGGTCACTGGTAAAATCTAAGTAATTATGACAGTCAACATTTTTTAAAATGGGTTTTTGTAGATATTTTATAATTATTACTTTGGAGTTCCAAGTCCAAAAAGACTATATCAGTCTTACTAATAACACTCGTGAATTCTAAATTCCAACGATTATTGTTTAGCTGTTCGATAAATAGATTAAGTTCATCACCTTCCCATACTAATAAAATATCATCTAGAAAACGACAGTAAAAGATCATATTTTTAAAATCAATTTCCCTTTCAAAGGCCCCCATATATACATTTGTGAAGCTGGGGGCGAACTTCATCCCCTTAGCCGTTCTAGAGGTTTGCAGATAAAATTCACCATTATATTTAAAAAAATTATTTTCTAAAATAAATTTTATAGCATTTAGAATAAATACTCTCTGTTGGTCCGGCATCGAAGGATCTTCATTAAAATAAAAAATTAACTGCCTCAAGACCTTTTCCATGAGCGATAACAGTATATAATGACTTAACATCCAAACTGACCCAAAAATAGCTATCCTTCCATTTAAAATCTTTCAGAAGATTTAATAAGTGACCCGTATCCCTTAAAAATGCTGGAAGAGTAGATACATAACGTTGTAGATGCCTATCCACAAATTCGGATAGTCTACTCGTTATCGAACCAATCCCCGAAATTATGGGTCTCCCAGGGGGACGTATGGGATCTTAGTACAATTTGGGCAAAAAATAAAAATAAGTCACTTCCAAATGTTTTAAAAAATTAAAACTCCTTTCATCTTTCGTCATACTATTTTGCTGTAGGCCCATATCCACCAATCTTTGTAGCTCCCTCTGTACCTCGTTGGTAGGGGCCCTAGAAAGATTTTTTTAGATTCTTGCTCATAAAAGACTTTATCCAAAATTACAGTTGCTCCGCCCTTATCGGCTTTCTTTATAACGATTTCTTTATTATTCTGCAACTTTTTCATTGCCTCTCGTTGTGATATACTCAAATTGTCTTTAAAATAAAACTCCCTTTTATCCAACTTAATAACATCTGCAAAAACCCGATTATAAAAAGCTCCTAAAAAATGTCCCCTGGGGTAAAAGGTGCTTGGTGCTTTTAAATCTGTCGGTATTGGTTCTAACTAGAGATGAGCGAACGTATTCGTCCGAGCTTGATATTCGTGCGAATATTAGGGTGTTCGGGATGTTCGTTATTCGTAACGAACACCATGCGGTGTTCCGGTTACTTTCAGTTTCCTCTCTGAGACGTTAGCGCGCTTTTCTGGCCAATTGAAAGACAGGGAAGGCATTACAACTTCCCCCTGTGACGTTCAAGCCCTATACCAACCCCCCTGCTGTGAGTGGCTGGGAAGATCAGATGTCACCCGAATATAAAAGTCGGCCCCTCACGCGGCTCGCCTCAGATGCCTTGTGAGTTAGATGAGGGATAGTGCTGCTGGTACCGGAGCTGCTGTAGGGAGAGAAATAGCAGTTAGTGTAGGCTTCAAGAACCCCAAAGGTCCTTATTAGGGCCAGTAATACCTGTGTGTTGGCTGCTGTTAGCAGTGCCTTTTTTTTTCTTCTCAAAATCGCCTCTGCAGAGCGTTGCACCCGGCATTAGGGACAGAAGTGTTGGATAGGCAGGGAGAGTGTTAGGGCGCCCACCCACTGGCGATTTTTTTTTTTTTCTTTGCGTTTTGCGTTTTTCCTGCAGAGCAATTAGAATTGAATGTACTCCTGTCCACTGGCGTGTTGCGTTGCGTTTTTTAACATAGGAACTGTCAGTTGCATATGTGTCCTTATTTTTCTCCTAATGCACCCATGAAAGTCAATGGAAATTAATGGAAAAGCCGCGAAAACGCCGCGAAAACGCGACAAAAAACGCTGCGTTTTTCACGCACAAAAATCGCAAACGCCAGTGGGTGGGCGCCCTTAGGAGTGAGTGTAGCGTTCAAGAACCTCAACGGTCCTTTCTAGGGCCATATTTAACCGTGTGCAGTACTGTCCAGGCTGCTGTTAGCTGTGCTGCATTTTTGTTTTTTTCTCAAAATCGCCTCTGCAGAGCATTGCACCCTCCATTGATACTACAGGGAAAGAATTGTATAGGCAGGGCCACAACACAGTTATTATTCATTGAATATACGCAGTGCTGCCTTTTGGTGTAAAAAAAGGGAAACGAAATCTATTTGTCCTGCCTCTGTCCGTCCTAAGGGCTGTGGACACGTGTGAGCTGCGTGTACAACGTTAAAAAATCAGACGCACCCAGCTACGGTTTACTGCTGGCTTCGCCATTTGCTTTCCTTAATTGGGAAAAAAATACCTGCTCTGCCAGAGTTAATAACTCTGCTACCCTCAAGTTCTGTGCCACATTAGCAGGGACACAGCACAGTTATTAAACTTCTCATGTTCATTGAATATACGCAGTGGGTCCTTTTGGTGTAAAAAAAGGGAAACGAAATCTATTTGTCCTGCCTCTGTCCATCCTAAGGGCTGTGGACACGTGTGAGCTGCGTGTACAACGTTAAAAAATCAGACGCACCCAGCTACGGTTTACTGCTGGCTTCGCCATTTGCTTTCCTTAATTGGGAAAAAAATACCTGCTCTGCCAGAGTTAATAACTCTGCTACCCTCAAGTTCTGTGCCACATTAGCAGGGACACAGCACAGTTATTAAACTTCTCATGTTCATTGAATATAGGCAGTGGGTCCTTTTAGTGTAAAAAAAAAGGGAAACAAAATCTATTTGTCCTGCCTCTGTCCGTCCTAAGGGCTGTGGACACGTGTGAGCTGCGTGTACAACGTTAAAAAATCAGACGCACCCAGCTACGGTTTACTGCTGGCTTCGCCATTTGCTTTCCTTAATTGGGAAAAAAATACCTGCTCTGCCAGAGTTAATAACTCTGCTACCCTCAAGTTCTGTGACACATTAGCAGGGACACAGCACAGTTATTAAACTTCTCATGTTCATTGAATATACGCAGTGGGTCCTTTTGGTGTAAAAAAAGGGAAACAAAATCTATTTGTCCTGCCTCTGTCCGTCCTAAGGGCTGTGGACACGTGTGAGCTGCGTGTACAACGTTAAAAAATCAGACGCACCCAGCTACGGTTTACTGCTGGCTTCGCCATTTGCTTTCCGTAATTGGGAAAAAAATACCTGCTCTGCCAGAGTTAATAACTCTGCTACCCTCACGTTCTGTGACACATTAGCAGGGACACAGCACAGTTATTAAACTTCTCATGTTCATTGAATATATGCAGTGGGTCCTTTTGGTGTAAAAAAAAAGGGAAACAAAATCTATTTGTCCTGCCTCTGTCCGTCCTAAGGGCTGTGGACACGTGTGAGCTGCGTGTACAACGTTAAAAAATCAGACGCACCCAGCTACGGTTTACTGCTGGCTTCGCCATTTGCTTTCCTTAATTGGGAAAAAAATACCTGCTCTGCCAGAGTTAATAACTCTGCTACCCTCAAGTTCTGTGACACATTAGCAGGGACACAGCACAGTTATTAAACTTCTCATGTTCATTGAATATACGCAGTGGGTCCTTTTGGTGTAAAAAAAGGGAAACGAAATCTATTTGTCCTGCCTCTGTCCGTCCTAAGGGCTGTGGACATGTGTGAGCTGCGTGTACAACGTTAAAAAATCAGACGCACCCAGCTACGGTTTACTGCTGGCTTCGCCATTTGCTTTCCTTAATTGGGAAAAAAATACCTGCTCTGCCAGAGTTAATAACTCTGCTACCCTCAAGTTCTGTGACACATTAGCAGGGACACAGCACAGTTATTAAACTTCTCATGTTCATTGAATATACGCAGTGGGTCCTTTTGGTGTAAAAAAAGGGAAACGAAATCTATTTGTCCTGCCTCTGTCCATCCTAAGGGCTGTGGACATGTGTGAGCTGCGTGTACAACGTTAAAAAATCAGACGCACCCAGCTACGGTTTACTGCTGGCTTCGCCATTTGCTTTCCTTAATTGGGAAAAAAATACCTGCTCTGCCAGAGTTAATAACTCTGCTACCCTCAAGTTCTGTGACACATTAGCAGGGACACAGCACAGTTATTAAACTTCTCATGTTCATTGAATATACGCAGTGGGTCCTTTTGGTGTAAAAAAAGGGAAACGAAATCTATTTGTCCTGCCTCTGTCCGTCCTAAGGGCTGTGGACATGTGTGAGCTGCGTGTACAACGTTAAAAAATCAGACGCACCCAGCTACGGTTTACTGCTGGCTTCGCCATTTGCTTTCCTTAATTGGGAAAAAAATACCTGCTCTGCCAGAGTTAATAACTCTGCTACCCTCAAGTTCTGTGACACATTAGCAGGGACACAGCACAGTTATTAAACTTCTCATGTTCATTGAATATACGCAGTGGGTCCTTTTGGTGTAAAAAAAGGGAAACAAAATCTATTTGTCCTGCCTCTGTCTGTCCTAAGGGCTGTGGACACGTGTGAGCTGCGTGTACAACGTTAAAAAATCAGACGCACCCAGCTACGGTTTACTGCTGGCTTCGCCATTTGCTTTCCTTAATTGGGAAAAAAATACCTGCTCTGCCAGAGTTAATAACTCTGCTACCCTCAAGTTCTGTGACACATTAGCAGGGACACAGCACAGTTATTAAACTTAGATTATTCATTCAATAGAGGCAGTGGGGCCTTTCGTTTTCAAAAAAGGGAAAACAATTATATTTGGCCTGCAGTCTTGCGCCAATCTATTTCCTGCCTGTGAAATCAAATCACTGGTAATACAGCATGCTGAGGGGTAGGGGTAGGCCTAGAGGACGTGGACGCGGCCGAGGACGCGGAGGGCCAAGTCAGGGTGTGGGCACAGGCCGAGCTCCTGATCCAGGTGTGTCGCAGCCGACTGCTGCGCGATTAGGAGAGAGGCACGTTTCTGGCGTCCCCACATTCATCGCCCAATTAATGGGTCCACGCGGGAGACGGTTATTAGAAAATGAGCAGTGTGAGCAGGTCCTGTCCTGGATGGCAGAAAGTGCTTCGAGCAACTTATCGTCCACCCGCAGTTCTGCGCCGTCCACTGCTGCAAATCCGAATCCTCTGTCTGCTGCTCCTCCTTCCTCCCAGCCTCCTCACTCCACTACAATGACACCTGCTCAGAAGCGGGAACACTCCCAGGAACTGTTCTCGGGCCCCTGCTTAGATTGGGCAGGAGTGGTTCCTCTCCCACCAGAGGAGTTTATCGTCACTGATGCCCAACCATTCGAAAGTTCCCGGGGTCCGGGGGAAGAGGCTGGGGACTTCCGCCAACTGTCTCAAGAACTTTCTGTGTGTGAGGAGGACGATGACGATGAGACACAGTTGTCTTGCAGTGAGGTAGTAGTAAGGGCAGTAAGTCCGAGGGAGCAGCGCACAGAGGATTCGGAGGAAGAGCAGCAGGACGATGAGGTGACTGACCCCACCTGGTGTGCAACGCCTACACAGGACAGGTCTTCAGAGGGGGAGGCACGGGCATCAGCAGGGCAGGTTGCAAGAGGCAGTGCGGTGGCCAGGGGTAGAGGCAGGGCCAGACCGAATAATCCACCAACTGTTTCCCAAAGCGCACCCTCGCGCCATGCCACCCTGCAGAGGCCGAGGTGCTCTAAGGTCTGGCAGTTTTTCACAGAGACGCCTGACGACCGACGAACAGTGGTGTGCAACCTTTGTCGCGCAAAGCTCAGCCGGGGAGCCAACACCAACAGCCTCACCACCACCACCATGCGCAGACATATGATGGCCAAGCACCCCACAAGGTGGGACGAAGGCCGTTCACCGCCTCCGGTTTGCACCCCTGCCTCTCCCCCTGTGCCCCAACCTGCCACTGAGATGCAACCCCCCTCTCAGGACATGGGCACTACCGCCTCATGGCCTGCACCCACACCCTCACCTCCGCTGTCCTCGGCCCCATCCACCAGTGTAGTTCAGCGCACCGTCCAGCCGTCGCTTGCGCAACTGTTGGAGCGCAAGCGCAAGTACGCCGCCACGCACCCGAACGCTCAAACGTTAACCGTCCGCATAGCAAAATTCATCAGCCTTGAGATGCTGTTGTATAGGGTTGTGGAAACGGAGTCCTTCAAAAGTATCATGGAGGCGGCGGCCCCGCGCTACTCAGTTCCCAGTCGCCACTACTTTTCCCGATGTGCCGTCCCAGCCCTGCACGACCACGTCTCCCGCAACATTGTACGCGCCCTCACCAACGCGGTTACTGCCACGGTCCACTTAACAACGGACACGTGGACAAGCACAGGCGGGCAGGGCCACTACATCTCCCTGACGGCACATTGGGTGAATTTAGTGGAGGCTGGGACAGAGTCAGAGCCTGGGACCGCTCACGTCCTACCCACCCCCAGAATTGCGGGCCCCAGCTCGGTGGTGGTATCTGCGGAGGTGTATGCTTCCTCCACTAAAGCACCCTCCTCCTCCTCCTCCTCCGCAACCTCTGTCTCGCAATCAAGATGTGTTAGCAGCAGCATGTCGCCAGCAGTCGGTGTCGCGCGGTGTGGCAGCACAGCGGTGGGCAAGCGTCAGCAGGCCGTGCTGAAACTACTCAGCTTAGGAGATAAGAGGCACACGCCCCACGAACTGCTGCAGGGTCTGACACAGCAGACCGACCGCTGGCTTGCGCCGCTGAGCCTCCAACCGGGCATGGTCGTGTGTGACAACGGCCGTAACCTGGTGGCGGCTCTGCAGCTCGGCAGCCTCACGCACGTGCCATGCCTGGCCCACGTCTTTAATTTGGTGGTTCAGCGCTTTCTGAAAAGCTACCCACGCTTGTCAGACCTGCTCGTAAAGGCGCGCCGGCTCTGCGCACATTTCCGCAAGTCCCACACGGACGCTGCCACCCTGCGCACCCTGCAACATCGCTTTAAGCTGCCAGTGCACCGACTGCTGTGCGACGTGCCCACACGGTGGAACTCTACGCTCCACATGTTGGCCAGGCTCTATGAACAGCGTAGAGCTATAGTCGAATACCAACTCCAACATGGGCGGTGCAGTGGGAGTCAGCCTCCTCAATTCTTTTCAGAAGAGTGGGCCTGGTTGGCAGACATCTGCCATGTCCTTGGTAATTTTGAGGAGTCTACCCAGGTGGTGAGCGGCGATGCTACAATCATTAGCGTCACCATTCCTCTGCTATGCATCTTGAGAAATTCCCTGCAAAGCATAAAGGCAGCTGCTTTGCGCTCGGAAACGGGGGCGGTGGAAGACAGTATGTCGCTGGATAGTCAGAGCACCCTCCTGTCTATTTCTCAGCGCGTACAGGAGGAGGAGGAGGAGCATGAGGAGGATGAGGAGGAGGGGGAAGAGAGAGCTTGGCCCGCTGCTGACGTTACACCGGCTGATTGCCTGTCATCCTTTCAGCGTGTATGGCCTGAGGAGGAGGAGGAGGAGGAGGAGGAGGATCCTGAAAGTGATCTTCCTAGTGAAGACAGCCATGTGTTGCGTACAGGTACCCTGGCACACATGGCTGACTTCATGTTAGGATGCCTTTCTCGTGACCCTCGCGTTGCACGCATTCTGGCCACTACGGATTACTGGGTGTACACACTGCTCGACCCACGCTATAAGGAGAACCTGCCCACTCTCATTCCCGAAGAGGAAAGGGGTTCGAGAGTGTTGCTATACCACAGGACCCTTGCGGACAAGCTGATGGTAAAATTCCCAGCCGACAGCGCTAGTGGCAGAAGGCGCAGTACCGAGGGCAAGGTAGCAGGGGAGGTGCGGAGATCGAGCAGCATGTACATCCCAGGCAGTGCAACAGTCTTTAAGGGCCTGGACAGCTTTATGGCTCCCCACCAAGACTGTGTCACCGCTCCCCAGTCAAGGCTGAGTCGGCGGGAGCACTGTAAAAGGATGGTGAGGGAGTACGTAGCGGATCGCACGACCGTCCTCCGTGACGCCTCTGCCACCTACAACTACTGGGTGTCGAAGCTGGACACGTGGCCTGAACTAGCGCTGTATGCCCTGGAGGTCCTGCGGCTAGCGTCTTGTCGGAGAGGGTGTTTAGTGCGGCTGGGGGAATCATCACAGATAAGCGTACCCGCTTGTCAACCGACAGTGCCGACAGGCTAACACTCATCAAGATGAACAAAGCCTGGATTTCCCCAGACTTCTCTTCTCCACCAGCGGACAGCAAGGATACGTAAGCAATACGTAGGCTGCACCCGCGGATGGAAGCTACGTTCTCTCTCACCATCCAAAACGGGGACATTTCTGCTTCATCAATCTGTGTCTAATATTCCTCCTCCTCCTCTTGCTCCTCCTCCTGAAACCTCACGTAATCACGCTGAACGGGCAATTTTTCTTAGGGCCACAAGGCTCACTCAAATAATTTTTCTGAACAATTTTTAAAAGTTTCAATGCGCTTAAAAGCGTTGGAACTTTTACTTGAACCAATTTTTCGTTACACTGGGCTGCCTCCAGGCCTAGTTACCACTTAAGCCACATTAACCAAAGCGATTAATGGGTTTCACCTGCCCTCTTGGCTGGCCATGGCCAATTTTTCTGATGTACATTTGTACTGTTGATACACCAATTTTTGTGGGCCCTCGCCTACAGTGTAATCAAATTAATTTTTAGCCCACCTGCATTACAGCTGACGTTACCTCAGCTGTGTTGGGCAATGCAATGGGATATAGTTATGTACCGCCGGTGGCTTCCTGGCACCCACCCAGGCAGTGGGTCCACAGGGAATTATAAATGCATCTGTTTCCACTTGTAAAGAACCCCAGTCTGACTGAGGCATGCAGTGTGGGCCGAAGCCCACCTGTATTACGCACGACATTACTACCTCAGCTGTGTTGGGCAATGCAATGGGATATTTTTATGTACCGTCGGTGGGTTCCAGGGAGCCACCCATGCTGTAGGTGCACACGGAGTGTAACCTACATGTGTCCACTTGTAAAGAACCCCAGTCAGACTGGGGCATGCAGTGTGGGCCGAAGCCCACCTGCATTAAGCACGACATTACTTCAGCTGTGTTGGGCAATGCAATGGGATATTTTTATGTACCGCCGGTGGGTTCCAGGGAGCCACCCATGCTGTCGGTCCACAGGGACTTCACAATAGGGGGTTGTACCTGCCTGTGTCTATGAATTAAAAAGCCCGGTCTGACTGGGGCGTGCAGACACCTTGACAGAATGAATAGTGTGTGGCACATAGGTTCCCCATTGCTATGCCCATGTGTGCAGCTCCTGATGGCGGTGGCACAGGATTCTATTTCTCATTGCTTCTGTACAGCATTGTGGGCTATCGCCCCGCCCCTTTTAAAGAGGGTCGCTGCCTAGCCGTGCCAACCCTCTGCAGTGTGTGCCTGCGGTTCCTCCTCATGGCAGACGCACTTATAAATAGACATGAGTGTGGCGTTGCATGAGGGCAGCTGAAGGCTGCGCAGGGACAACTCGGTGTGCACTCTGGACACTGGGTCGTGCGGGGGGGTTGGGCAGCATGTAACCCAGGAGAAGTGGCAGCGGAGTGTCATGCAGGCAGTGATTGTGCTTTGTTGGAGGTAGTGTGGTGCTTAGCTAAGGTATGCATTGCTAATGAGGGCTTTTCAGAAGTAAAAGTTGTTGGGAGGGGGGGGGCCACTCTTGCCGCTATTGTGGCTTAATAGTGGGACCTGTGAACTTGAGATGCAGCCCAACACGTAGCCCCTCGCCTGCCCTATCCGTTGCTGTGTCGTTCCCATCACTTTCTTGAATTGCCCAGATTTTCACACATGAAAACCTTAGCGAGCATCGGCGAAATACAAAAATGCTCGGGTCGCCCATTGACTTCAATGGGGTTCGTTATTCGAAACGAACCCACGAACATCGCGGGAAGTTCGTTTCGAATAACGAACACCTGAGCATTTTGGTGTTCGCTCATCTCTAGTTCTAACAGAAAAATAAATTAGATTCATTTATCTTATCTGTGTCTTGTGGTTGTGTGAGTTCTTTCTTGTAAAAATAACGTTGTAAAGTTAATTTACGAATATAATGATGTAAATCTACAAACAGTTGGAATTGATCTGGAGGGACTATAGGGCAAAAAGATAAACCCTTTTGTAATAGACTAACCTCAGGGCTTAGTCACATGGGCGCATCGGCGCCCGTGTTACTGCAGGAAGAAGACAGCCCCACTTCAGGACGGACGTCTCTCTGCAGAGCCGGAGGAAAGAACATGTGACCGGCTTCATTGCCGGTCATGTGTTCTTTCTTCGGCGCTGCAGGGAGTCATCCATCCTGAAGCACGGCCATCTTCTTCCTGCAGTAAGGGCTCAGTCACATGGGTGCATCGGCGCCGCCGATGCGCCCGTGTGACAAAGACCTTAATGTTATTGAGTTCATACATAGATATATAATAAATACCTAACTTTTTACATTACTCTGGGGGGATTTTGTGACTACTTCTACGTGCTTTTCACTTATTTTTGTAGTCTTTTTGTTTTTTCTATTTTTTCCTTTTTTTCCTCCCCGGACTCCTGTCCTGTTCCTATGTTTCACTTTTGTACTTTGATTCATTTGTAATGGTAGATAAAATTTTGTAATATTTGAATCCAGTCTAGGACGCTGTTTTTTTCTGTTCTGTAGAGGATACT
Source organism: Eleutherodactylus coqui (assembly GCF_035609145.1). Taxonomy (NCBI): domain Eukaryota; kingdom Metazoa; phylum Chordata; class Amphibia; order Anura; family Eleutherodactylidae; genus Eleutherodactylus; species Eleutherodactylus coqui. Next base: position 71,440,986 of record NC_089841.1, read on the forward strand.
GTTCTGGTAAAGGTTATGGGGACAGGTGAAGTTGAAAGATTGGGGATAAAGAAGGACCTAATATCCCCTAATTTGGCCCTAAAAAAGTTTTTTGTAAATTAGAATTGAGATATATATCCTGAGATGACATTAAAGGTAAAGAAAAGGATCTGGCCTTTTCTTTTACCGGTCTAATAACCGATAAAGGTGTGAAGAATTGTGAATATTTCGGGGATTGAGGAGTAGGGGATTTGAAAGCTGATGTGTTGTTAGACATGTTCTCTCCCAAAGGGGACCTTTGACTAACTAGTTCTGTACTGTTAGTATCATTAATATTTGAAGATATGCAATCAGCTTCCCCCGTAATCACTGTTATCCGAAGGGAGAGTTTTTCTTTCTCCTTATTAACATTATTCTGTCAACTCTAAGAGTTTTTACTTAAATTCTTTCCATTAAACATCCGTGAGCTTTTACCAGTGTTCCCCAAACTTCTTTTTTCCATAATTTTATTACTATTTTTATTATTATTACTAGAAAATGTGACAGTTTTCCCTAACCAATTACCCCAGATCTTTTCTTTCGGTCTGGGCTCAGTTGTATACCTTTTTCTATAATTGTATCTCTCATAATATTTATTCTTATTTCTATTATTATGATGATCATTATTGTGATTATTTTGAATCCTTTTTGAGAAATTATAAACCGGGTTAGTAAGATTACTATGTGCAGAATCCTTGTCTATTGAATTTGTGAAGGCTATGAGCATAGAACTCGTACATATATATTTCATTCTGTCTCCTATGAACATCTTTGATATACGCTTGTACATTCATGTGTTGTTTGCACGGCAAGATTGCATTGTTACAGGAATTAGAAATAAAGAATAGTACTTGGCAAAAGTATATATATCTTACATTCTTCCTTATCTTCTGTTACACTGTTCAAAGGTCAGTGTGCAATAGTGTCCAGTAATGACTATGTCTTCATGTTTAACTGCTATCTATGTAAAAGCACATGACTGGCTGAAATGTACACATAGTGACAATAGACCACTCTACTTTAAAATACTATATAAAGAAAGATGTTTTGTATTAAAGGTAGATTTCTTTAAGACACGGTCATGATGTCTGTGTCCATTGCTTTCTCACGGCGGCCACCATAACCACCTCTGATTTGGAGCCTCACAGCATATTGTCGGAACATTGAATTCCCCTAACAAATTCTTGGAGCGGAATCCCAGTGTTTTAGATGTGGGAATCCTATGATAATCCCAAGGGAATATTTGCTTATTTTTATAATCATCAGAATCTCTGATGAGTTTATTAATTTTCCTCATGAGTATATATATTTCTAAACCATTAGTGAAAGACAAAGCTAAATTTATATCATTATTATTACTTTTCCCTAAATGATAAAATAATTTTTTAAAGAGGGATTTACTTAATTCTTGCCTTTTTATTATAATCCTATCCCACATCAAACCCGAAAACGTGTTCAACATTAACATCCATTCACCTACAAATTCTTCATCCTTAGGGAATGATGGTCTAATATGTACCCTCAAACCCATAGGGCCAGGGGATTTTCTCTGTACACAGAAAGGAAATTCCAATCCATAGTGTGTCTCCATAACTCTTCAACTAGACCTTTCAACGTATATTTATTTGTCTCTTCCCCCTCTTCATATGGATCTATGGGCTCATATCATTCCCATTTCCCTGATTGGAAGGATGGTATAGTGCTAACTTTCAGGAGTTTCCGTTTGGATAACACCAAATTAATTGAATTTATTATCCTCATAGGGAGATTATCAGTGTACTATAAACAGTGCTAACACCACCTGAACACTTTTTTGCCCCGTAGACCACTTGCCAATTTTTTTTGTTTTCTATAGACCCCCTGCCTGCCTAATATTGAATTTTCCTTATAGGGTTTCTGTCATTAGAAAAAAAATATCAATACCTACCTATTCCTCCCCAGGCAGCTGCCTTACCGCATCTTCTCCTCACTGATCTTCTCCTGGCTCTTCCTCCTGTTTTGGAATGTCCATTCTTGGCTAGGCAGTAAATGCTACGTCACTAGTGACGTAACATGCATTGCACTGTAGGAAGAAGACTGCTGAGAATGGACACTTCGTCACTGGAAGAAGAGAATCTGGCTGGCTCGGGGTGAGTTGACCCTGGGGACTGGAGTCTTGGGAAATGGTCCTTTCCCAGCTGACAGAGCGCTGCTCACTTTGATAAGGTTTTTTGTAGAGAGGACAATTGTAAAAAAAAGAAAAACATTTACAATTTTTATTCAGATCTTTATTGAAAAGACACAAAATGCAATATTTGAAGTTGGGACAAAAAAAATCAGAACCTGGTAAAATTCTTACATAAAATGAATCCACATGGATTTGGGAAGGAATTTTTCCCACGATGGGGCTAATTGGCTTCTGCCTCTTGGGGTTTTTGCCTTCCTCTGGATCAACAAGGGGGTTGAAACAGGCTGAACTAGATGGACATAGTATCTTAGACTGAATGAAGACAATGCTATTATGTTACAAATAATGCTGTTAATAGAAGGGGGATGAGCTGGAAGCTCTGATAGCAATTGTTCAATATTTGGCTTCAAATTAGTAAAGGCTCTTTCACACGGCCATATGTGTTTTTACGTGCGCCTGCTGGCACCGTAAAAACACGCAAACAGGCACACAAATCTGTTTGTGCGCCTGTTCAGATGTCCCAGCCCAGCGCATTTATGCTGAGGCTACAATGCCTTAGCTCTGCTAAACTGTCCCCCCCTTCCCTCCCCTTGCTGGCTCACCTCCTCTCTCCTCCCCTCTGGCTGTTTGCAATGGGAGGGGGTGGCATGGGGTGGAGCTAAGCTCCCGCCCCCTTACCACACTGTGTCCGCAGCCAGCAATGTGTGGGGGCGAGGCAGGGCAGAGCTTAGCTCCGCCTCCATCCCACACCCTCCCATTACAAACAGCAGGAGGGGGGGAGAGAGGAGGAGAGAAGGGGAGGGAGTTTAGCAGTCACACTGCTAAACCCTCTCCCACCTCCCTTCCCTGGCCGCTGTCATTGGCTCCCACAGGAGTCTATGCAGCAGCCGACGTATTCCAGGCAGAAAAATAGTTCCAGGACTATCTTTATTGTCCGGCATAAAAGCTCCTGGTGCTATATTGGCCGGTAGGGCACTTTTACACCTCGGGAATACACCTGTGTGATCTGATGCAATGGAATCCAATGTTTCAGAACGTAGCGTAGTGAAAACGGCGGCCGATATACGCTTATGTGAATAAGCCTTGAGGTATAGTCTTAAATCACCACGTCCAGTGATTAGCAATAGATTACTTTTTTTCGTAAGAAGATTGGCGCCGAGCTAAAACCCCTCTCCAAGAGGTATGAAGATCAAAAAGCTCTCAAAAATGTTCTTGCGATAGTCCATAATGCTGGATAAGCAACAGCTATGTGCACGATGCATTGCTGCCAGTATGAAAACTTGTAAAAACTTGCATGAACATAGCACTCCACAAAGCAGATGGGTATAGTTTGCACAAACCCCTTGCGCTCTGACAGATCACAAGAAAATGATGTGCAGTAGAAACTTTATAAGTAAATTAGCTACTGCACAGATCTGTTTTATCTATCCCCAGAGCTCAAGAAGTTTTGTACTAACTCTACATAAACAATTTTATGAAATATCAAGTAGGTAAGGAATTTCTGTTATAAGTATTATGTACACAATCTGTGTAAGGTGTATTATGTCATTTAAGAACACCTAAATGTTGATGATGACCTGCCTAAATGGAATCTTCTCATGTGGACCCCCATTTACATCTCATGCACCCCCAACTTTTTTTCTTACTAACATGGACCTCCAGCGAGTCAAAATCGACCCCTGGGGGTCCATATAGACTACTGAGGTGAACCAGAACTCAGTTTAGAGTTAGAAACGCGTTTTCTGTATCCTGATTTTATGGCATCCTCCTAATAAAAGCAGAACAATTTTTCCTTGGAAGTCAATCAAGTCTATTTTAGCTATGGATTGTTTTGCTGATAACCGCCAGGACTGGGCGGGTTGATTGGACTTAAGGAGTGTAACTGCGGTAGCAGTGAAGTGCAAGTTCCCCGGACAGGTGAGCCTCTCTATTTTCACTTTGGGAACCTCTGATCTAGACCCATCCATCCAAAACTACAAGGGTAGGATAAATATCTTCTCTTTGACCCTGCAGGCCACTATCTTTGGTATCAATTTACCGCTGTATGTATAGCACCAAGACGCTGGATAAGCTTGCCCACAAGGTTCAGATCTATGTTAACTGGATACTTGCATACATTTGATGCAGGAGAACAGTATTAACCGAATTAGAGTATTCTTGTCCTGTTAATCACTAGAGATGAGCGAGCGTACTCATCCGAGCTTGATGCTCGTTCGAGTATTAGGGTACTCGAGATGCTCGTTACTCGAGGCGAGCACCACGCGGTACTCGAGTCAATTCCATTTCCTTCCCTGAAAGTTTTGCGCCATTTTCTGGCCAATAGACAGGCAGGGAAGGCATTACAACTTCCTCCTGTGACGTTCCAGCCCTATCCCACCCCCCTGCAGTGAGTGGCTGGTGAGATCAAGTGACCGCCGAGTATTTAAAGTAGGCCGGCCCGCGGCTCGCCTCAGACACACGCTGGCAGAGATTAGGGAAGGTGCTGTTGCTCATTCAGGGATAGTGTTAGTGTCTATAAGAACCCCAACGGTCCTTCTTAGGGCCACATATGACCTAGTGCATTACTGTTGTGGCTGCTGGTAGCAGTTTTGCACATTTTTTTTTTTATATCGGGCATGCAGGCTATAGCGTTTTTAGGCTGCAGTCTGTACTACATAGTATAGGGAGAGTGGTGGTGAGGCAGGGACAGTGGTAGTGTGGAATCCTGTCTACAAGAACCCCAACGGTCCTTCTTAGGGCCACATCTGACCTAGTGCATTACTGTTTTGGCTGCTGGTAGCAGTTTTGCCCTTTTTTTTTTTTAATATCGGGCGTGCAGGCTATAGCGTTCTCAGGCTGCAGTCTGTACTACATAGTATAAGGAGAGTGGTGGTGAGGCAGGGACAGTGGTAGTGTGGAATCCTGTCTACAAGAACTCCAACGGTCCTTCTTAGGGCTACCTGTGACCGTGTGCATTTAACTTCGTGGCTGCTGGGAGTTCTAGTACCTCACTATTGCACAGCTAGGCCTGCTTGCAGCCTTCCGTATAATTTTTTTCTGGCTGCAGTTTGCGTAACATAAGCGCTGTCTGCCTCCAACTGTACGCCAATAATTCAAAAAATTTTTACACCCCTCTGTGTCTGCTGTCAACTGCACATACAGTATACGGCGACAGCCCCTGATAGAGGGAAATTCAGATACACGCTATATAGCCTGCATTGCATTTCCAAAAATTTTTTTTTTAAAGTCCTTCTTACGGCTACCTGTGACTGTGTGCATTTCAGCATTTCACTGTGTGGCTGCTGGGAGTTGAGGTGCATCACTATTGCATATTGCACAGCTAGGCCTGCTTGCAGCCTTCCGTATAATTTTTTTCTGGCTGCAGTTTGCGTAACATAAGGCTGGAGGCTGTCTGCCTCCAACTGCACGCCAATAATTCAAAAATTTTTTACACTGCTCTGTGTCTGCCGTCAACTGCACGCTCAGCGTACGGTGACAGCTCCTGATAGAGGGAAAGTCAGATACACGCTATATAGCCTGCACTGCATTTAAAAAAAAAAACAACTCCCTCTTAGGGCTACCTGTGACCGTGTGCATTTAACTGCGTGGTTGCTGGGAGTTGAGGTGCATCACTATTGCATATTGCACAGCCAGGCCTGCTTGCAGCCTTCCGTATAATTTATTTCTGGCTGCAGTTTGCGTTACATAACCGCTGTCAGCCACCAACTGCTCGCCAATAATTCACGAAATTTTTTAACACCGCTCAGTGTCTGCTCTATTCGTAATCCACCATACTGAGGGGTAGGGGTAGGGCTAGAGGACGTGGATGTGGGCGAGGACGCGGAATTCCAAGTGAGGGTGTGGGCATAGGCCGAGTTCCTGGTCCAGGTGAATCGCAGCCGGCTGCTGCAGTATGAGGAGACAGGAAAGTTTCTGGGGTCCCCAGCTTCATATCACAATTTTTGGGTCCACGTCGTAGACCTTTATTACAAAATGAGCAGTGTGAGCAGGTCCTGTCGTGGATGGCAGAAAGTGCATTCAGCAATCTATCGACCACCCAGTCTTCTACGCCGTCCACTGCTGCAACTCTGAATCCTTTCGCTGCTGCTCCTCCTTCCTCATTAAAATGACACATTCTGAGGAGCAGGCGGACTACCAGGAACTGGTCTTGGGCCCCTGCCCTGATTGGGAAAAAATGGTTCCTCTTCCATCTGAGGAGTTTATCGTGACCGATGCCAAACCTTTGGAAAGTTCCCGGGGTCCGGGTGATGAGGCTGGGGACTTCCGGCAACTGTCTCAAGAGCTTTCAGTGGGTGAGGAGGACGATGATGATGAGACACCGTTGTCTATCAGTGAGGCAGTAGTAAGGGCAGTAAGTCCGAGGGAGAAGCGCACAGAGGATTCGGAGGAAGAGCCGCTGGACGATGAGATGACTGACCCCACCTGGTTTGATAAGCCAATTGAGGACAGGTCTTCAGAGGGGGAGGCAAGTGCAGCAGCAGGACAGGTTGGAAGAGGCAGTGGGGTGGCCAGGGGTAGAGGCAGGGCCAGAGCGAATAATCCCCCAATTGTTTCCCAAAGCACCCCTTCGTGCCAAGCCACTGTGCAGAGGCCAAGGTGCTCAAAGGTGTGGCAGTTTTTCACTGAGAGTGCGGAAGACCGACGAACTGTGGTGTGCAACCTTTGTTGCGCCAAGATCACCTGGGGAGCTGCCACCACCACCAGCCTCACCACCACCAGCATGCGCAGGCATATGATAGCCAAGCACCCCACAAGGTGGGACGAAGGCCGTTCACCGCCTCCGGGTTGCGCCACTGCCTCTTCCCCTGGGCCCCAAGCTGCCACTGAGATCCAACCCCCTTTTAAGGACACAGGCACGAGCTTCTCCCGGCCTGCACCCACTGTCCTTGGCCCCAACCAGCAATGTCTCAGCGCAGCGTCCAGCTGTCGCTAGCACAAGCGTTGGAGCGAAAGCGTAAATACGCTGCCACGCACCCGCACGCTCAAGCTTTAAACGTGCACATTGCTAAATTGATCAGCCTGGAGATGCTGCCATATAGGCTTGTGGAAACGGAGGCTTTCAAAGGTATGATGGCGGCGGTGGCCCCGCGCTACTCGGTCTCAAGTCGCCACTATTTTTCATGGTGTGCCGTCCTAGCCCTGCACGACCACGTCTCCCGCAACATTGTACGCGCCCTCACCAACGCGGTTACTGCCAAGGTCCACTTAACAACGGACACATGGACAAGCACAGGCGGGCAGGGCCACTATATCTTCCTGACGGCACATTGGGTGAATTTAGTGGAGGCTGGGACCAAGTCAGAGCCTGGGACAGGTCACGTCCTACCCACCTCCAGAATTGCGGGCCGCAGCTCGGTGCTGGTATCTGCAGCGGTGTATGCCACCTCCACTAAACCTTTCCCCTCCTCCTCCTCTTCCTCCTACGCAACCTCTACCTCACAATTAAGATGTGTCAGCAGCACGTTGCCAGCAGTGGGTGTCGCGCAGCGCGGCAGCACAGCGGTGGGCAAGCGTCAGCAGGCCGTGCTGAAACTAATCAGCTTAGGAGAGAAGAGGCACATGGCCCACGAACTGTTGCATGGTCTGACAGAGCAGACCGACCACTGGCTTTCGCGGCTGAGCCTCCAACCGGGCATGGTCGTGTGTGACAACGGCTGTAACCTGGTGGCGGCTCTGCAGCTCGGTAGCCTCACGCACGTGCCATGCTTGGCCCACGTCTTTAATTTGGTGGTTCAGCGGTTTCTGAAAAACTACCCACACTTGTCAGACCTCCTCGGCAAGGTGCGCCGGGTCAGCGCACATTTCCGCAAGTCCAACACGGACGCTGCCACCCTGCGGACCCTGCAACATTGGTTTAATCTGCCAGTGCACCGACTGCTGTGCGACATGCCCACACGGTGGAACTCTACGCTGCACATGTTGGCCAGGCTGTATGAGCAGCGTAGAGCTATAGTGGAATACCAACTCTAACATGGGCAGCGTAGTGGGAGTCAGCCTCCTCAATTCTTTACAGAGGAGTGGGCGTGGATGGCAGATATCTGCCAGGTCCTTGGAAACTTTGAGGAGTCTACCCAGATGGTGAGCGGCAATGCTGCAATCATTAGCGTCACCATTCCTCTGCTATGCCTGTTGAGAAGTTCCTTGCAAAGCATAAAGGCTGACGCTTTGCGGTTGGGACAGGAGACGGGGGAAGACAGTATGTAGCTGGATAGTCAGAGCACCCTCATGTCTATATCTCAGCGCGTTTTGGAGGAGGAGGAGGGGGAAGAGACAACTGGGCCTACTACCCATGCTGCTTGCCTCTCATCTGTTCAGCGTATATGGCTTGTGGAGGAGGAGGATCCTGAAAGTGATCTTCCTAATGAGGACAGCGATGTGTTGCGTACAGGTACCCTGGCACACATGGCTGACTTCATGTTAGGATGCCTTTCTCGTGACCCTCGCGTTACACGCATTCTGGCCACTACGGATTACTGGCTGTACACACTGCTCGACCCACGGTGTAAGGAGAACCTTTCCACTCTCATTCCCAGCCTGTTAACTGCCAGTGCTGACATGCTTACACTGATAAAGATGAACAAAGCCTGGATTTTCCCAGACTTCTCTTCTCCACCAGCGGAGAGCAGCGTTACCTAAAGATTCTTTTCACTGCAACCGCAGATGCAAGCATTGTTCTCTATCACGGTAAAAAAAGGGACATTTACCTTTGTCAATCTGTGTATGATATTAGTCCTCCTCCTGCTCCTCCTCCTGAAACATCATGTCATCACACTGAACTGCCAATTTTTCTGCGGACCAAAAGGCCCATATAACTTTTTTCAAACAATATTTCTACGTTTCTAACTAAAGCATTGAAACTTCAACATGAACCATTTTTTTAACAGGGCTGCCTCCAGGCTCTGTTACGAATTAAGCCACAGTGAGCTAAAATATTAATGGGTTTCACCTGCACTCTCGGTTGAGCAATTTTTCTGGGGTACATTTGTACTGTTGGTACACTTATCTTTTGGGCCCTCGCCTACACTGTAATCCAAGTAATTTTTGTGGCCTTCGCCTACACTCATGGTACACCAATGTGTCAGGGGTTGGCCTACACTTTTGCTACAGAAATGTAACTCGGGTCTGCCTGCCTATACTTCTGCCACAGTAATGCTACAGGGGTCTGCCTATACTTCTGCAACAGAAATGTTACTTCGGTCTGCCTATACTTCTGCTCCTGAAATGTTACTGTGGTCTGTCTATACTGTTACTACTGAAATGTTACTAATACTGGGCTCTGCCTATACTGCTGCTATTGAAATGTTAAAGGGCTCTGCCTATACTGCTGCAACTGAAATGTTACTGGGGTCTGTCTATACTGTTACTACTGAAATATTACTAATACTGGGCTATGCCTATACTGCTGCAACTGAAATGTTACTGGGGTCTGTCTATACTGTTACTACTGAAATGTTACTGGGCTCTGCTTATACTGCTGCAACTGAAATGTTACTGGGGTCTGTCTATACTGTTACTACTGAAATGTTACTAATACTGGGCTATGCCTATACTGCTGCTACTGAAATGTTACTGGGGTCTGTCTATACTATTACAACTGAAATGCTACTGGGCTCTGCCTATACTGCTGCAACTGAAATGTTACTGGGGTCTGTCTATACTGTTACTACTGAAATGTTACTAATACTGGGCTATGCCTATACTGCTTCTACAGAAATGTAACTGGGGGCTGTCTATACTGTTACTACTGAAATGTTACTGGGCTCTGCCTATACTGCTGCTATGGAAATGTTACTGGGGTCTGTCTATACTGTTACTACTGAAATGTTACTAATACTGTGCTCTGCCTATACTGCTGCTACTGAAATGTTACTGGGCTCTGCCTATACTGCTGCTACTGAAATGTTACTGGGCTCTGCCTATACTGCTGCAACTGAAATGTTACTGGGGTTTGTCTATACTGTTACCACTGAAATGTTACTAATACTGGGCTATGCCTATATTGCTGCTACGGAAATGTTACTGGGGTCTGTCTATACTGTAAGTACAGAAATGTTAATGGGGTCTCCCTAGACTTCTGCAACATAACTGTTAATGGGGTCAGCTTATACCTTTTGCTATAGGAATATTACAGGGGTCTGTGCATAGTATGGGTGCACTAAGTTTTCCCATCGCTGTGTTCTACGTATCTGGCCCTAAAAAAAAAACCCAGACTGACTAAGGCATGGAGTGTGGGCCGAAGCCAACCTGTATTTTATCTCACATTACCTCAGCTATCCGGGGCACTGCAAAGGGAATTATTTATGAACCGTCGGTGGGTTCCAGGGAGCCACCCATGCTGTGGGTGCACACAGACTTCCCATAGCGGAGTTCTACCGGCCTGTGACTATGAAAAAAGCCCAGACTGACTAGGGCATGCAGTGTGGGCCGAAGCCAACCTCTACATTATCTCACGTTAGCTCAGCTATCCGCTGCACTGCAATGGGATTTATTAATGTACCATCGGTGGCTTCCTGGGCCCACCCATGCTGTGGGTCCACACAGACTTCCCATAGCGGAGTTGTACCTGCCTGTGACTATGAAAAAAAAACAGACTGACTAGGGCATGCAGTGTGGCCCAAAGCCAACCTGTACTTTATCTTACGTTAGCTCAACTATCCGGGGCACTGCATTGGGACAAACAAGAGGAGCGATACAGCGCTAATGAGACGTTCACATATACGCTAGCATTGGAGTCCGCTCTAGGCCCGCGATTGCTGAGGGTTTGTGCAGAGGCCTATGTACTGGGTGCAGTGAAAGTCCGCTTCCTGCCTACGATTGCTTAAGCTGTTGGCCGAGGCCTATGTCCCGGGGGAACTGCAACTGCACCAGGTTGGGGCTGTGCAGCTTTTTCCTGGCTAATCCAGTCATTGGAGCGGGGAAAGAAAACGTAACTGATTTACTGAGCCCGTCACAGATGAACTACCATCGAAATCCGCTTCATGCCCGCGTTTGCTAAGGGCGTGGGCTGAGGCCTATGTCCCGGGGAAAGTGCAAGTACGCCAGGTTGGGGCTGTGGAGCTTTTTCCTGCTAATCCAGTCATTGGAGCAGTGAAAGGAAAGGTAACTGATTTAATGAGCCCGTCGCAGATGAACTAGCATCGAAGTCCGATTCATGCCTACGATTGCTGAAGCTGTGGGCCGAGGCCTATGTCGTCGGCACGGTGCAAGTCTGCCATGTTTGGCCGCTCTGATTTATTTATTGTTCATGTCTTGGGTTGCCTAGGACCCACCTATGCTGTTGGTGCACACTTAGTTCCCATTGCGGTGTTTGACCTGTCTGGCACTAAGACACTGACTGACTTGGGTAGGGGGCAGAGTGCAGATGGTTTTCCCCTTGCGGTGTCGATTGGGCTATGCGACACCTAGACAGAATGAATACTGTGTGGGCACATGGATTCCCCATAGCTATGTAACTCATGCCCACGTTTGCAGCTCTTGACAGAGGTGGCACAGGATTGGAATGATGTTACGGCACTCTGCCCCCTGAGCGCCAGGTAGGGTGCCCTGAACTTCCCGCACCCCACTGTCCCTGCCTACTTGCCTCGGCCCTGGCTAACCCCAGGCAGACAACTGGGCGGCGGTCCCTGCTCTGGCTAGGAACCTGGCGACTGACAAGAGAAACTAACTGATGGGGGGGCAGAGTGCCGACAGAGAGGCAGATGGAAAAGACCAACAGAACAAACAAAGCTACAGGCAGGCTGAAGGAAACTGACTGGCAACCTAGGGCTAGCTGAGAGTAGCTGCAGACAGACTAGCTAGTAGCAGACAGAACCAGAACAGACCGAGCAAAAGGCACACTAGAAAGAGACTGACTAGCAACTAGTACTGACTGACTGACACAGGCAGAACTGACTAGTGGCTAACAGAACCAATAACTGGCAGTGAGCTCAGGTCACTGCCAGCCTTATAAATGAAAGACTCCGCCCTGGGGCAGAGAGTGGGAGGAGCCAGCTCCCCCACTACTGCACAAGAGAGGTGGAGGAGTGTGGGCGGCACCCTACGGGCAGACACGCCCATGCTGCCGCACACCAGCCGTTCCACGTCGCTGGTAGAGCCCCGACGTCAGGGCTCCAGGACGCCGGCGCTGACGCCGGGGTGGCGCGCGCTGACCGCGGGACCCTGCGCTGCCCTGCATGGTAACAAATGAAGATCGAACGTCAATTTTTGTACAGCATTGTGGGCAATCGCCCCACCCCTTTCAAAGAGGGTCGCTACCTGGCCCTGCCAACCCTCTGAAGTGTGTGCCTCCGGTTCCTCCTCATCGCAGACGCACTTATAAATAAACATGAGGGTGGTGTGGCCATGCAGCCAGCGTGTGGCATGGGGGCAGCTGAAGGCTGCGCAGGGACACTTTTGTGTGCGCTGCGGACGCAGGGTTGTGCGGGGGGGGGGGGGCAGCATGTAACCCAGAAGAAGAGGCAGCAGAGTATCCTGCAGGCAGTGCTTGTGCTTGGTTGGAGGTAGTGTGGTGCTTAGCTAAGGTGTGCCTTGCTAATGAGGGTTGGTCTGAAGTAAAAATTGATAGGGAGGGGGCTCACTCTTGCCGCTATTGTGGCTTAACAGTGGGACCTGGGAGCCTGAAATGCAGCCCAGCATGTTGCCCCTCGCCTGCCCTATCCGTTTCTGTATCGTTTCCATCACTTTCTTGGGTTTTCCAGATCTTCACAAATGAAAACCTTAGAGGAGCACCGGTCATATACAAAAATGCTCAAGTCGCCCATTGACTTCAATGGGGTTCGTTACTCGAAACGAACTCTCGAGCATCGCAGAAAGTTCGACTCGAGCAACGAGCACCCGAGCATTTTGGTGCTCGCTCATCTCTATTAATCACCCTACAAATCATTCTAGTAAACCTTTTACACAAGATTGGGAGTACATATCTGATCCTGCAGCCTACTCAGTAATCTGGGCATCCCAGCACTGTAGAATTGAGCTAGGGGTAATGGGGAATTATTCACCTCTTTATTTGTCCAATTTTCTATGTATTTGTAGACTTTGAAGCCTATAATTTTATTTAATTAACAATAAAAGTAATATTTTAGGAGTCTATTTAGTGAGAATCTGTAACGGGGTGGGGGGGCAGAACTCAGGTGAAATTGTTACTATTACAGTTCAAGTACTCACAGTCTAGTGGCTTACATTCTACAAGTTTCAGGCCAGATACCGGCCATCACATATTGGTGCACAGAGGACCCCTGAGTGTGCCTGCTCCACAATGATATGCAGGTGCAGCATTGCCTCTTCCTTTATGCCAGTGGGGGGAAGTGGTACTAGTCCCCCGTTGGCTCCAGACCTCGGTTCTGCAGTACAGCTGCTAGTTATGCTACTTACACAGCCTGGGGCTTGCTTAACTCTGCCTACCTTCCAGACACTGGTCAGAGATTTCAGGACAAGAAAGTAGAGTAGACACACCCAGATGGACCTCCCATACATTCAGCCCTCCAGACTCTATTATGTCTTAACCAGTATTGTTAAACCAGCCAAAACACCTTTCAACACAATGTCGCCCACTGCCATCGCATGCCCAGACACCAAACACATTAGGCTTTGTGGGTCTCTGGGAAAAGCTCAGTGACATCAGCAGTCTTGGGGCAGCTGGGTCTTACAGCTACATGCAAGGGAGTCAGCAAATGAGCTACCTGAGCTCCAAGAAGAAGGGAGAGGATTTCTTACTGTTGTGGCTATGACTGGCTGTCACAGCGATCACATTCCTAGAGACCATGCTAATGGGTCACCAGGCAAAGTACTGTGATCTGAGCTGTCATTATGTAGTGGCCCAGAACACCATCCTGGTCCCTTCCAGAAATGTCATACATGTTTTGTCCTATGTAGTTGCACTGTGCAAAGCTTGTCCTGTCATATCCAGTGTGTGTGATGCAGCGGCGCTTGAGAGGTTAATGTTAATAAAATCACTGCCTGCATGTAAATGTATCAGTTTGTCTTGTCATGTGGTAAAAGTGAGGTTATAATTGTGTGTGTAAGAGAGCGGGAAAGGGATTCATCTTCTAACCTAGAGCTAACACAGAGCCACATGGAACACCTTCAGCTTTCAAGTAAGTGAAGATGGAGGAAGATGAGCGACATCCTGTAGTGTTTAAAGTGTGGATGTGAAGGAGTGAGTCCTGTCATTAGAGAGAGAGAGAACCCTACAAAAGTTATAAACTAGGTACCAGTTCACACTACAGGCTTTTCCTGTGCAGCCGTCCATAGTTAGGATCACCGCACAGAGGTACTTTATTTTGACACCCATGAACCTGTCATGCGGGTTGTTTATTGGCTAAGCGTTCCTTAATAAATGTCTGTAGGAGAGTCTTTGGAGTGACCCCACCCCCTTCCTCCTCTGGAGTGCTCCCAATCCAGGACCGATGACATACAGATAGCGTGGACTGTAGGACCGTATTCATCCTCCCTACCGCTGAGGTCTAGCCTGCTAACTTGTTACCGTGAATTGTACCTGCATAACCTGTTGCAAAAAGTTTATTGCCAGTAAAAGTTATATCGGACCCTAACCGTTGCTGGGGACCCAAGGTACTATACACATATCTCTGTGTTCATTTCTCCACTGTGTAGCATACTGGTTTGGGGAATGGTGATGAGTACTACTAATCCCCCATCCCATTTATTGGCATTCCCTATCATAAGGGTGTCAAAGCTGGCCTGCGATACTACACTGGCCTTGCCTGCGTGTCATCCCTCCGGGACCAGAGCATGGTAAGTGCCACCGTGACAAGTCCACACTTATCCCTCCCAGCTCCACACGTTAGCCCGGTGCACAGGGTAACTCCTCTGGGGTGTTGCAATTATGCAGCTTCATCATGGAGCTTCTGCACAGTGAGAAGGGAAGTGGGTGGGGGAGTATGTCTGCATGTATGTTCTAATTCAGCGTCCTGTAGGGTGACCCCAGACACATGGCATACGCTGAGGAGCTGGGAGGGCAAGAGGCTTGCTTGTCACAGCGGCACTTACCCTTCCTCCCGGAGGGATGCATGCAGCTAAGGCTAGGGCAGCGCTGGGCCTCTTCCAAGTGGACAATAGATGGTAGAACAGGAATTGCGGTTGTCACGGGTGACACGACTGTTCCGGTATCCACCATCATGAACCTCAGCGGAGAATAAATGAGTCGTAGACAGGAATAGAGTACCTCAGGTTCCTAGGAATGGTCAGGACCTGGAATAACTTTACTAGCTAAAAACTCCAACAATACAAGACAATAGACAGTATTCCAAGTGCAGGTTGAATTATGGATATATACAAACAGACTTGAAGATGAGTACCTCCACACAGCGATCCCAGACTTCAGGACGCCTGTGTGTGTGACAATTGTAGACGCGTACCTCCACCCACCAGTCCCAAACTTCAAGATGCTTGGGCATGAACAATTGAAGAAAAGAGAGAGTATCTCTGCATTGGGCCTTGAGAAAGAAAACTTAGGACTGGCTCATGCTCTCTTTCACTGGGGCAAGGGTCACTCACTGATCATGTGGATCCTTGCGCTTGGGAAATCTCTTCTCCTTCATCTTCAACACAGGAGGGCTGAAGGTGCCCCTATATGCTTCTTTGCATTACTCTCTCAGATGGAACTCATGATGGAAAATCTTTTCCTGCTCTCAAGTACTCGCATTTATAACCTCACTTATACCATGGGACAGGACATGAATTGATGCATTTACAGACAGTCAGCTCACACCAGACATTAACCTCTCATTTGCTGCAGTTATGCAATACACATAACAGAATGATAAGACAGTTTTGCACAGAGCATCTACATAAGATATACATGTATGTCATTTATGGAGGGGACCAGGAAAGCATGTACAGAGCCACTACACTAAGACTTCCATGCAGAGATAGATGAAGAACCCCTAGACGTTGATAGTCTATGGGTGCTCCTGAAGTGGTTTTAGAAAAATTACTTCAATAAAAAAGAGATTTTTTAAAAACTGGTGTAAAATGCTAAATATATTTCGGCCATTGTTACATGCGAAGCCATGCCCCTTTCCAGCTACGCCATGCCTTGTTGAGTTAAGAAGTATCTAAAGCTAATTTTACACAACCTGTACAAGTTTCAGAATTCGAGTAACGAGCACCATCGAGTACGCTAATACTCGAACGAGCATCAAGCTCGGCAGAGTAAGTTCGCTGAACTCAAGAGAGCGGGAAAGGGATTCATCTTCTAACCTAGAGCACAGAGCCACATGGAGCACCTTCAGCTTTCATGTAGGTGAAGATGGAGGAAGATGAGCGACATCCCGTAGTGTTTAAAGTGTGGATGTGAAGGAGTGAGTCCTGTCATTAGAGAGAGAGAGAGAACCCTACAAAAGTTATAAACTAGGTACCAGTTCACACTACAGGCTTTTCCTGTGCAGCCGTCCATAGTTAGGATCACCGCACAGAGGTACTTTATTGTGACACCCATGAACCTGTCATGCAGGTTGTTTATTGGCTAAGCCTTCTTTAATAATTGTCTGTAGGAGAGTCTGTGGAGTGACCCCACCCCCTTCCTCCTCTGGAGTGCTCCCAATCCAGGACCGATGACATACAGATAGCGTGGACTGTAGGACCGTATTCATCCTCCCTACCGCTGAGGTCTAGCCTGCTAACTTGTTACCGTGAATTGTACCTGCATAACCTGTTGTAAAAAGCTTATTGCCAGTAAAAGTTATATCGGACCCTAACCGTTGCTGGGGACCTGAGGTACTATACACATATCTCTGTGTTCATTTTTCCACTGTGTAGCATACTGGTTTTGGGAATGGTGATGAGTACTACTAATCCCCCATCCCATTTATTGGCATTCCCTATCATAAGGGTGTCAAAGCTGGCCTGCGATACTACACTGGCCTTGCCTGCGTGTCATCCCTCCGGGACCAGAGCATGGTAAGTGCCACCGTGACAAGTCCACACTTATCCCTCCCAGCTCCACACGTTAGCCCGGTGCACAGAGTAACTCCTCTGGGGTGTTGCAATTATGCAGCTTCATCATGGAACTTCTGCACAGTGAGAAGGGAAGTGGGTGGGGGAGTATCTCTGCATGTATGTTCTAAATCAGCGTCCTGTAGGGTGACCCTGGACACATGGCATACGCTGAGGAGCTGGGAGGGCAAGATGTTGGCTTGTCGCAGCGGCACTTACCCCGCTTCCTCCCGGAGGGATGCATGCAGCTAAGGCTAGGGCAGCGCTGGGCCTCATCCAAGTGAACAATAGATGGTAGAACAGGGATTGCGGTTGTCACGGGTGACGCCACTGTTCTGGTATCCACCGGCATGAACCTCAGCAGAGAATAAATGAGTCGTAGACAGAAATAGAGTACCTCAGGTTCCTAGGAATGGTCAGGACCTGGAATAACTTTACTAGCTAAAAACTCCAACAATACAAGACAATAGACAATATTCCAAGTGCAGGTTGAATTATGGATATATACAAACAGATTTGAAGATGAGTACCTCCACACAGCGATCCCAGACTTCAGGACGCCTGTGTGTGTGACAATTGTAGACGCGTACCTCCACCCACCAGTCCCAAACTTCAAGATGCTTGGGCATGAACAATTGAAGAAAAGAGAGAGTATCTCTGCATTGGGCCTTGAGAAAGAAAACTTAGGACTGGCTCATGCTCTCTTTCACTGGGGCAAGGGTCACTCACTGATCATGTGGATCCTTGCGCTTGGGAAATCTCTTCTCCTTCATCTTCAACACAGGAGGGCTGAAGGTGCCCCTATATGCTTCTTTGCATTACTCTCTCAGATGGAACTCATGATGGAAAATCTTTTCCTGCTCTCAAGTACTCGCATTTATAACCTCACTTATACCATGGGACAGGACATGAATTGATGCATTTACAGACAGTCAGCTCACACCAGACATTAACCTCTCATTTGCTGCAGTTATGCAATACACATAACAGAATGATAAGACAGTTTTGCACAGAGCATCTACATAAGATATACATGTATGTCATTTATGGAGGGGACCAGGAAAGCATGTACTGGGCCACTACACTAAGACTTCCATGCAGAGATAGATGAAGAACCCCTAGACGTTGATAATCTATGGGTGCTCCTGAAGTGGTTTTAGAAAAATTACTTCAATAAAAAAGAGATTTAAAAAAAACTGGCGCAAAATGCTAAATATATTTCGGCCATTGTTACATGCGAAGCCATGCCCCTTTCCAGCTACGCCATGCCTTGTTGAGTTAAGAAATATCTAAAGCTGATTTTACACAACCTGTACAAGTTTCCAAATTCGAGTAACGAGCACCATCGAGTACGCTAATACTCGAACGAGCATCAAGCTCGGCAGAGTATGTTCGCTGAACTCTAGTGAAAATAGCCTACATATTGAACAAAATATATGTATTATAAGGCATGTATACCAGGTCTTTTGGTACATATTTGGGCATTTAAATTAAATACATTTCCCTAAATTTTTTTATTACAAGCATAGTGAATTAATAAAAGTAACATAATACGATCATCAAAAGCATCATATTGCTGACAACAGAGCAGCAAACACAAATAATAGCAGCCACACTGATAATCAATGCGTAAATGTTTTCAATCTTGCAATTTTAGTAATTTTCTTATGAATTGTGGTTCTCAATGAAAAGGATAGTTATTATACAGCTGAAAAGATGCAGCAAGTACAGGAAACAGAAAGTGTCACAGAGATGGATGCCTTATAGATTCTATCAAAGGAACCTGTCAGCAATTCTTAACAAGGAAAACCAATAGCAGCGGTACAATTATGTAGGAACTGTCTCGCCAACTCTGTCTTCGCTTTGAATGTGACTAACAGCATACCTGAGAAAGCTACTAGTAGGGCTCAGTCAGACAAGCAATTTTCTTTTGTCTGCCTATGCGCGCAAAAAAAATGCGCACCACGCATGTTCAAAGTGCACGTGACCGAAGCTCCGTGCCCATTGCTTTCAATGGGGCTAGCACTACTACTGCCCCATTGAAAGAAATGGGATGCAGGCAACCCCCGCAGTGATTTTTGGGACAGGGCTTGAAAAATAAGGAGAAGATGCTTCAGAAGATTCTAAGCTGGGCAAAATTCCCCTATTTGCTCACTGTCCATGGAGAATTTTGCCCTGCTTAGAATCAGATGTGCAGGACCCCCTGACAGGGATCTCCTGGACGGTCATTCTATGGATACACGCTGTTTATTTAGAGTGACACATTGACAAGAGGCTCCAATCTTGGAGTTAATGTTGTACTGGTAGACAAATGGTTCCTACCAGACTGTTTGCTCACTGATCCCTAAAAAAAGTTAGCTGAACCAAAAGTGTTATTGGTTATATAGAGAAGATTAGTTATTCCATTGTGTCTCAGATACTCATTGAATTTGAGCCAACTACTAGTTTAGGGAATGATTCCTCATAATTAAGTTTTACCAATTAGCTCCAAAAAATTTTCCTGATGATGCGCCAACATCAGCCGTGAAATGCGTCGAGACATCTAGGACATATAATTTGAGACCTAATACCTTGAATGTCGAGTACATCCGAGCCTGAAGTGAAACCAGTATATTTAAGGTGTCCACTTGGAGATCCAATACCTCTAACGTTGGGCATCCATAAATGCCATAACATCTGTGAATGGCATATTCGGGATGCTCATCTTCAAAGGTTACTGAACTATACACTGGTGTTTCAGTCATTTTTCTACTTTATGTGTAGCTACGCTTGAGTTGTCGCGCAATCTCAGTTATCAGACTAGCAACACTTCAAGTATTCTAGCCACGTAGGCATTACTTAGGAGCAGTCTTTGAGGCTTTATATGTATCCCTTATCGGATGGTAATTATCTATGAACAGTAAGGAATGCTACACACTCCTTATCTGCCATTGAACATTGTGGCTATAACGTTCATGTTCAATGTGAGTTTGTCTGAGTATTGGTTATATGTTTTTCTGCCCCAGGAGTGAGTATACACACACCTGATGTATACCTCCCCCTCTGGCATTACATGTGCCCCATGTCTATACAGTTTTAAATTGAATTAATAAAGAGTATCTTTTAGCAAGTCTATTCTGTTAAGGGCCAATTGATTCTATTATAGACTATTACTGCCTCTGTGAACTCCTATCTTTTGCAGGTGCAAAGAATTTACGCCTGTAAAAAACGGTCATGTGAACACTGCAAAGGAAACCAATGGTTCTAATAGACGCACTTTTTTTTTTTGCACACCTAGGTGTGCACAAAAATATGCATGTCTGACTTTGCCCTTGCAGAGGACTGTAATTTACTCTGGGTGAATTCTCAGCTCTTATCAGCAGTGAGAGAAAACAGACTAGCAGCTACACAGAGAGAGGATGAGATAGCTGTGTAGTATTGAGTGGGCGTGGTTATGGTACACAACTTCTGAAAAAGAAGAAGCGAGGGAGAGCTAAGCTTTGCAGTGTTAATAAGAGTGACCAGCTGATCAGTGCTGCAAATTCCCCCCAACTAAAAACGTAAATGTTTGAGAGCCTGCAGACCAGATATGAGACTTTCTAAATACACGAGAATGAAAACTCAATGCAAAAAAGGTGCATCATTTTTTTCTGCTGGGACTTAGGGCTCCTGAAAACGCATCGCACAAAAATCGCAAAGCACAAACTTGCAATTTTTCTGCAATGCGTTTTTAACATTAGAAAGTTCTATTGACATTTGCATTAAAAAATATCCAGCGATATCATGATCGACAGTATTCAAGAGCCCTTACTAAGATAGGTGTGTATTGATTTTTCATGCACAAAGGTTTCGTCAGCTCTTAAACAGTGACCAAGCCCTGTGAAGGGAAAGTTAATACTGAGGTCTCGGTCACACGGGCGATTTTTCGCGTGATTTGCGCATGCGCATGCGATCACTGATTTTATAGAACCATTGCTTTGCAATGGTATTGAACACATGAGCACTTTTTATGCGCTTGTCCGATTAATTATAGAACAGAAATCGCAGATCGCACCTATCTGCGATCTGCGATTCCTGGTCTTCTCTATATGCGTTCAATGGGGCATTCAATAGCTGAGAGCTGCCCCTGATTGGTCCCTGCGCTGAGCCAATCAGAGGCAGCACTCACTCACCCATTCATGAATTCATGAATGGGTGAGTGAGAGCTGCCTCTGATTGGTGAGGGCTGTGACCAATAAGAGGCAGCCCATTCGGCAGGCGGGGATTTTAAATCCCCGCCTGCTGAATACTACTCACAGCAGTTCAGGAGAACTGCTGGCCGGCCGCTGCTGAACTCCGTCTGCGGGGACAAGGTGAGTATATATATTTTTTTACTGTTTACACATTTTTGGATGATTTTTAGGGAAGGGCTTATATTTTTAAGCCTTTCCGGAAAATTCATCCTGAGATCGCCCGCAGCTCATTGCTTTCAATGGAGCCGGCTGTATTGCCGGCTCCATTGAATTCAAAGCGCTGGACATCACTGCACTGCTCCGGCCCGTTTAAAAGGAAACGCGGCTAGGAGCAGATTTTTCGGGCGATTTTTTGGCCCCGGTCACGCGATATTACAAGGGTGGAACTCAATAAAAAAATATACTCGGTATTCAGATGTCTATTTGTGTGTATACCACAAAAAATTGGAGGCACAGTACTTCAAAAACAGTTGCTGCAGGTCTATTTGCTGGCGGTGGCTGTGACTGTCCTCTAATTGTCTCTGAGTTTGCTGAGTCGGATTTCCTCCCTCACAATGTGGGATCTCTGTTCCTGCATTTCCTGTTCCTGCATGTGGAACCCTGCAGTCTCTCTGCAGTTGTTGCCTTACATTCTCTGCTTCTCTGTCCCACATCCTGCTCTAATGGTGTATTTCCTTTCTCTGCAGATTTAGCTCCCCAATTCTTCTAGCGTAGGACCATCTTTTGAGCTGTGTATGTGCAAAATGCAAAACGTAGCAATTTAATCCTCTATCTGCCACAGCGCACTAACTGGAGACTCAGCCACCCCTAAGATACAGTATACGGGGGTACAGTATAAGCCATTATACCACATTAGAAAACACTTTTAAAGTAAAATAATACATTTATGCATGAACGTTTCTGAAGTAACACAGTGCATGCATCTCGAGGGCACCAGCTGCATGTTTATGGGTTCAGCAATCACACTACACCAAGCTTCCATCCTAGCTCCATGCTTGCAAGACAGCATTCAGGATTGTACCATTAGATGAGAATGCTTGAGAACCCCAGTCAAAATAGAGCTTTCTCTGGGTAGAATGTTAATAGGATTATTCCAGGGCACTGTGCACATGAAAATAGGGGTTTTAATACATTATATAAGAGAAATAGGAAGAATATACATACACTAAATAAGTTACAAACTGATAAAGAAGTAAAGAAGACCCTGCCCATAAGGGCCTACAGTCTACAATGTTCTCTAAGGGAGACAGTAAGGTGGTGACAGCAGGGTTACTGTGGACTGTAAGCTTGTTTGAGGAGGTGGATTTTCAGGTTCTCTTTGAAATTTTCCAAGGTAGTGGAGAGTCTGATAAGTTGGGGCGGTGAGTTCTGGAGTACGGGTAATGCATAGGAGAAATCTTGGAGATAATATGAGGAGCACACTAGACCAGAGCAAGGAAGGAGGTCTTACAAGGACTTGAGGTCATGTGTGGGGAGGTATCAGAATATTAGGCCAGAAATGTATAGTGGGGCTACTCTGTTGGGATGTGCGAAAAATGCACGGATAATAACACTGGAAAACACAATTTTCAGTGACTGAGATGTTAGAACTTTTTGGGGGTATTTTGGGGTCATGGATTCTGAAAATGACATTCGTTTTTCTCCACCAGATCTGCTTATCAAGATATGATATATGTCCATATAAATGTACACATATTGTATTATACATGTAATGACTGCCATTCAAAAGCTGAAGGTACAAAGATAAATCCCAAGAAGCCTAGAACACAAATAAAACAACATTTCTTCATTAAGACGTCGATGAAACTACATTTCTGTGATTTCCTGCACTGAGATACGTCTGGATATTCGTGCTAGATGTTCCAACAGTAGTCCGCCATCATATGTGTATCCCATTGTTTGGAGTTCTGTTCTTTCATGGTCCTTGTTTTCTGGTGACATCATTCACCCTGTTCATCACTTACATCACCACGACAATCTGGAAATTGATCCAAAGCGACTGCAGGTCCTGCAATCTGATGCTCATGTTACAACCAAGAAGTGAGTGTATTCTCCACAAGTTCACCGGAGTTAGCAGCCATACAGTTCCCAAGAAATTGCTTTACAACCATACAAACCAATGACCCCTGGTCTTTCATGAGCTCCCGAATTTGTGGTCTATCAAATTTACCTGCTTTTAGCTTCTCCATGCTCATTGCAGGAAATGTTCTACATGTGTGGCTGAACCATGTTCCATTTCTCTTCAATGTCTTTACAAATTGTTTCATCAAACCAAGTTTGCTATGCAGCGGTGGCGATATATACCATATGTACTAATAGTGAGAAAATGCTGGTGGAGAAAAAATATATAACAAAATAGATAATAACATCAGAAATGTCTAAAAAGCTAGAGCTCCTCAAATGAAATGGATGGTATTTTCAGAATCAGTGGCACAAAAATACCCAGAATAAGGTCTAAAATTCCAGTCACCATGAAATTTTTTTTTTTGTTCCCCAGTGTTATAGCTGAGAAATGTATAAAGGCTAATGTAAAACTTTGTCACAGTAGCATTTAGTGGCCAGTTTGTGTTACAACACCTCTGGATTGCTTTTTCCAGGTCAATTTTTTGATTGGTGATGTCTCTTTTCAATAAACGTCACCTGGTTGAAAATGGCAGGGATGTGATTTTTGAGTGCGTTCTGAAGGAACTTGTGTCACAGTTAGTCTTTGGTAACTCAGGAGGAGTGAGAGCAGGTCCTTCAAGCCTACGCCACTGAGAGAAGGAAGAAGCTACATGAGCTGAGAGGAAGCAGCTGAGGGCAGAGGAGAAATGGTCAGCAGGCGAACCAAGAGCAGCGATTCACCAGTGTCTTCAGAGAGGACAGGTCGTTGCTGGAGAGAAAAGAAGCTGCTACGCCATACATTGCTCTCGGGAATCTGCAGATGCAGCAGAAGAGGACTCTGGTTGTTGCACCAAGGCCAAACTTGAAAGGGTATTCCTATCTCGGTTCTTCATAGCTGAGATAGGAAAACCCGGCACTCTATTCCAACCTCCTGTTGGAAAGAGCTGAGTGTTATTTCCGTTATTCTGATTGACATGAATGGGAGCCAGGCAGAAGAGTTGAGGATGGATTAGAGGGGCACAAGGGTATTGAATAGAAGGCCACAGAGTAGGATGTTACAGTAATCTAGACAGAAGATGATGAGGGCATGCACTAGTATTTTTGTTGACTCAGGGTTGAAGAAAGATCATATGTGAAAGATGTTCTTGAGTTGTAGGTGGAGTGGCAGGAGGTGGTGAGGGCTTTTATGTCTGGTTTGAAGGACAGGCAGAGTCAAATGTTATGCCAAGCCAGCAGTCTTGGTGGAGCTAGGAACATTATGGAACCATTGATTGTGATTGACAGGTTTTGTGGGGGTGTTGAGTGAATTGGTGTCATTAGCATGGAGAAAGTGCCATGGAATTCTATTCTGTCCTAGAGCAAATCTATAAATGGAGAAGAGGAGGGGTCCTAGGACAGAGTCTTGGGGGACATCAACAGATGGAGGGCAAGGTGAGGATGTGGTGTGTGAGTGGGAGGCACTAAATGTTTGGTCAATGGGGTATGAGGAGATATAAAATTTTAAAAAATCTTGCTGTGGTGCGCTGTCCTTTTTATTATTCAAAAGTCAGGCGGTATGTATAACTGAAAATAGGTACTAAACTGCAGTTCCTGCATGTTAACACTAGATGGCGTCAAAGTATCACAGCATCTCACTGCTGGTAACAAAGCCCTAGCTGCAGGGGATCGCAGTGTGTTTCTATAGCACAAGATGCACTGCAGTCAGGGACTTGTCACACTGCGCTCTTCTGTCCATCACAGGCTCCATCACTGCTTTTCATCTGGCATCTTCTATGCAGAAACTAGGTAGGGACAGAAAGCAGGACAGCACCACAGGATTAGGTATGTCAGCTGGATGCCCCTTTGGTCTCCGTTTCACATGATTTCTATTCCTGTTAGGGCCCCTTCACATGAGCATATGTGCAAAAATTATCGCTGCAGCACAACATATTTGTACCGTGAACGAGGTTGAACGAAGTAGATTTGTGCGCATATTGGCACATAGTACTGTACTTTTTGCACACGCAAGGCCAGTTCACAAAAGCGAGTAACAGACCCCTTCCATGAATTAAAAGGCTATTAGCCTAATGAGGCCCAGATGTGTTCTTTTCCCTGTGGTTTTGTGCAGTGTTTCACGCACCCCCTTGCGTATTTGCGCACTTCCCATAGACTTCTATGGGGCCATTGGTGAGCAAATGCACACAAAAATAGAGCAAGCTGCATTTATTTTCCACACATGGAATGTGCGAACAAAACACGCTTATGAGAGTGAACCCATTGAACGTAATAAGTTCTATTCTTGCAAATGCAAATACGTATGTAAACACGGTCCTTTGAAGAAGCTCTCATTCCTGTAGGACCATGTCACATGTCTGTACAACATACCCCTTCCATAGATTAAAAGGCTATTTAGGCTTATGAGGTCTAGATGTGCTTTTTTCCTGTGTTTTGCGCAATGTTTCACGCTTCCCCTTGTGTTTTTGTGCACCTTCCATAGACTTCTATGGGGGCTTTGCCAGGTAAAATGCAGGATAATAGAGCGGGTCCTACGTTTTTATGCACGCACAAAACACGCTTATGAGATGAACCCACTAAAATCGAAGGGTTCTACTCTCTATGTTTTGCGCACACAGATTTTGCATACACAAATACCCGTGCAAACATGTCTTGTGAAGATGGCCTTAAAATGAGTAGAAAAGCATCAAAGGTGCCATTTTTGTAATTTTTATTATAAAATGCCATCCATAGTCCGTTCAGTGTCAGGGCTTCTTCAGACAACTGTGATTTTGTCCCGTTTTGCGGTTTTTGTTTTCACTAACTGGATTCTCGTACAATAATACTACGTGCGATAAAAAATAGGACTTGCCCTATCTTTCGAGAATCCCGCTAGTGAAAACAAAACCATTGAAATAAATAGTTTTGTTTTATTCTGCTTTGCGGCTGTGGTTTTCATAGCCATATAACTAGACAAAAACATGGCCACCTGTTTAAGCCCCAATACAGTATAATATATACTAACATTCTAGTAGTTAAGTGTTAGGGATTCTATCAATACCAAATATCCTCAGGACATTAACGTGTACTTTAACAAATACTTTATATCTAAGAGATCAGACACATATTGTTTTTTTTCTTTTCTCCCATCACAATCAGTTATGTTGTTTTTAAAAAGTTCCTCTGACTAAATATAGTTTTAAAACCCAATTCCTCTCCGCTTCTTAATTCCATTTTCACATTATAGTAAATTTCCACCTTTTGTTATCGTGTCATTTTAGGTACAACAGTCTGTGGTGATTAATTTCTCAATATAATACCCTTTTTGTCATTTTGCTGCTAAACTCGGCATGAAGTTACATCTCAGGCAGATATGAAAATGATTAGAGTTGTGGCATCATTTGATGAACGGTCTTGCTGTTTTGTCCGCGCAGCACAGGAGCATCACACCCAGCATGTACGGCGTCCTAACAGGACTGCAAACACACTGACAGTATTCGCTAGGATAGATAACACCACACCAAAACACCAAGGGAAAGTGAACAGCAAACTAGAGTCACGGGTAGACATGTCACACTGACTGACAAACGATCCAACCTGCTCTCACCAGACCACCAACTGAACTGAAAAATGGTCAAAACACTTAACTTGCATACCTGCACGCATAACCAAATGGAATAGCTACAGAATGTACGAGGTATTAGTTCATATTTTGGCCACAATACTTAAGCCCATGAGCCTGCCGACAAGGGTCCTCATTGTCTCATGGCTCTCTACTCTAACGAGACAACTAACCGCAGGAAACCTGCCTGCATGTGGAGCAATCATCCCAATAGGAACGGCCCCATGTTGGAACCTAAGGACAAAATGCCCTAGATGGTAAACGATCCACGCAGAACAGGAAACAGTTCACTCCAACACACAAGGGAATGCATACCACAGAGAAACAGGGCTGATAATACACCACATGTCCGGCCACCTGCACAGACACATTGAACACAACACTGTTCACACAGATACACACAAACACCATGCATGGTGCAAACACCAGGGTGTTTGGAAACCTGCATTCTCTAGCTAGTGGGGATGGTATACATCAGCAGCAGACCAGGGGGATTAGCTTGCTGGAGAAATCCACACCCAGCCAGCTCAATTAACCCCTACCTGTGAAGCAGTGCTGCTGGAAACCCATATTGAATAACAGATCCCAGCAGCACAACCTGCCACTTGCCACCTGAGGCCCTAAAAGTGGTTCCACCCTTGGCCTGTAAAAAGGCTCTGGGGGCTACTTGTGTATAGTGGTGTAGTGTCCCAGAACCGGAGTTCCTGTCACAGTCAAGTGCAAAGATGTGATGTGGTTGCAGAAAACCTATTTTTCAAGTGCATGGAATTGTATGTTGTTTGCATATTGCATTGCACTGCATCTTACATGCAAATCTTGCATAAACTTAAGAAATCCAAGGGTATAAGGGTTTACTATGCAAGATGAATGAGGTCTTGGTCAACTGGTATGTCTTTAGCATTGCTGCAGAACAATCCCTAGCCCCACCCCCTTTGCCTGGGAGAGAAGGGAGGGGCCAACCCAGCAGGGAGAGCCTCGTTGTGAGCAGAGAGAGATGCACGTTAGCAAGTCAGAGCATCAAGCTACTTATTCCAAGTTTGTGAGAGAATCCAGCTACTAAAGGAGAAGATTGTACCTCCAGCCTCTGAATTCTCAGGAAAACTTTTTTTGATTGAGGATCAAACCCTAAGACCAGGCCCCTGCTTCCTCATTCATTCTGCCCATTGTGTAGCCCTGCTTTGTGCCAGTCTATGCTGGGAGGACGACTTCTTATGTTTTGAGCTATAGAAAAACCAAAAAGCATGAGCTAGTGAGAAAGGGTATTCTGAGCAAAGACCTCTTTATATACACTGATCTCAGGCCTGCGGTGGAGACAGTGCAAGTCAACTCTCTTGTCAATGAACCTTTCCTGCATGCGTCCTTTAAGGTACTGCGTGACAGATCTGAACAACGAGTGAATATCGCCATATAGTCTGCCAATAGATTAACCTTTTAAGCGTGAGCACCACTAAAACTAAATTTGTAACTATTAGCAAGCATATTTCCATTAACAACCAAGGAAGAGAGATTTCCAGAAGCATCATTGACTTTATTTCCAATAATCCTGCTAAAACAGCCACATTTATAGGGATGGTAACCAAGTAATCATTATCTACTTCCATGCTGTGATAAATCACCTTGTATTATAATTGACTGTGTTACCCTGGAATTGCATCAAAAGCGTCAGTAAAGTTTTTAAAGTTGTTTCATGGAATCCTAGTGTCATAAGACTTATTCCTGCACTCTGCATCACTGAAACAGCTACCTTGACAAAAGGATAGAGTGTGACCCAGGGACTTCAGGTTAGTAACACCACCCTGCCACGTGACATAGAACATCAACACCCAACTAGCCTGTGATATCATCCCAGCGGTTACCACAATGGACTTCTTTTTCCGCTTGTGTAGAGTTTGTTGACTACTAGACATGCCTCTATAATGCAAGTGAATGGAATGCCAGAAGCTGGTTGTTAGTATTGATGAATTACGCACCACCTGGGCCATTCTGTCCAGACTAGTAGGAGGTGTTGGACCAGTTGTTGCGTGAGGGCACATACACAAGGGCCAGGACTCACGTGATAGACCACCAGTAGAGAGGATCATCTGACTGACAAGCAGAAGCGGCTCCACTCTGTTTCATTGTCCACCATCCATAGACAGGTTACATCATTGTTACAGTCCCTGTGTCTGTCTGAACTATTTTACAGGTGCTTGGCTGAAGGACATTTAGTCTCACTGCATCCATTACATGTACTGCCTTTGATACCCTCCCACCGTCACCTCCCTTTGCACTAAAGTCATGACCAACAAAAGTGGATGCTACGGAGTGGAACTGGGTTGTCTTCAGTGATGAATCTAGGTTTAGTTTGGGCACTAACAACGGCCATGTTCGTGTCTGGAGACCTCGGGGTGAGCACCTCAATCCTGCCTTTGCTGTGGAGCGGCACATTGCCCACTGCTTGTATGATGATCGGGGGGGCAGACATCGCATACAACAGCCGGTCACCCCTAGTAGTAGTACAGGGTACAATGACAGCTCAGTAATATGTTAAGGACATCCTAAAACCAAATGTGTTCTTCTCATGGCGGCTCCAAGAGGCAATTTCCAGCAGGATAATCCCCGATCGCACACAAAAGGGGGTCACAGGAATGCCTCCACAACATTGTCACACTTTTGTGGTTGTACGGTCATCAGATTTATTCTCAATAAAACATGTATGGAACGATCTGGGATGCCAACTTTGACATCCTACGAGTTTGCACGATCTGGAGGCTAAGTTACAGCAAATATGGACTGATATGCCGTAGGATACCACATGGAACCTGTTTGCCTCCATGCCCACCAATATGACATCTTGAATCCAAACTAGAGGCAGCTGAACAGGGTACTAGAGCCTCCATACTACCCGTATCACATCTTGTATCCAAGCTAGAGGCATCCCAACAGGGTACTAGAGCCTCCATGCCCACCCGTATGACATCTTGCATCCAAACTAGAGGTGGCTAAACAGGGTACTAGACCCTCCATGCCTGGCCGTATCACATCTTGTATCCAAGCTAGAGGTGTCCCAACATGGTACCAGAGCCTCCATGCCTGGCCGTATCACATCTTGTATCCAAGCTAGAGGCGGTACAACAGGGTACTAGAGCCTCCATGCCTGACTGTATCACATCTTGTATCCAAGCTAGAGGCGGTACAACAGGGTACTGGAGCCTCCCTTCAAGTTTTTCACAATAAATTATCCTTTTGCTATCACTTATGTCAACATTACAATCACACATATAAAGTTTCATTTGATTCTGACAACTCCTTCTAGGTGTTTGATTTGTCTTACAATGAGTGTATATCTTTAGTGTGTTCAGAACAGAAATCAAATCCTTTGCATTAAAAAAGATTTATAGATACCTTGATGGCTACTTACAATTGCCACTAGAGGGAGCTTACTTTGTACTATTTTATCATCGAGAGCAATGCATGATAGTATGCAATCAGCACCTAGGTTTTCTTTGTTTTCTAGGGGTTTTCGGGTTGTAAACTATTGATGGCCTATTCCCAGGATATGTTATCAGTAGTAGATTTATGGGAGTTCATTGCCTGAGATCCCTGCTGAACAGCTCTTTGGCAGCCCAGCGTGCTTGTATACTGAGCTGATGTTTACAGGAAGTAGGCAAGACCGTTCATACTGTAGTGGCCTGGCTTGGTATTGCAGGCACAGTTCCCATTGATTTTAATGGGAACTTGGCCTGCAATACCAAGACTGGCCATTACAGTAAGAACAGAGCTGTCTTCTGCTTCCTGCAAAATTCAGTTCAGTACACAAGTGCACCAGCCCAACAAACAGCTGATTAGCATCGGGCCCAGGCAATAGACCATCACCAATCTACTATTAATGACTTATCCTGAGGATATTCCATCAATGGTTTACAACTGACCAACTCCTTTAAATGCCATGGAAACCTTTAACATGGAAAAAAATATTTTTACATGTTAGGGCACATTCACATCTGTGTCAGAGCTTCCATTCTGAGCCATTCGAATGCTTATCCTGGGTGACAATGTGTGTAAGTTGGTAAGTAACTGGCGCAGTGATAAAAAGTAAAGTTTTTTTTTAAAGGGGTTGTACCAAGATTGCAAGTTATCCCCTATCCATGGGAAAACGTGCTTATTGGTGGGGGTCTCATTGCTAAGAACCCCGCTGATCTTGACATCGAGGTTTCCATGTTCCCTGTCCTCCTTGTGGGGTTACTGCACCCCACCCCCTTCACCCGTAGTGAGAAAGAGACTTAATAGTAGAGTGTTGGTCGCTCAAGCACATCAGGCACCCACTCATATATTTCTGTCAGCCCCATTGAAATGAATGGACAGCTGACCATGAATGCTGGGCCAGAGCTCTCTTCATAGTGACATCACTGCAGGGAAAAGAGGTGACATGGGAGTCCCGTTCTGAAGATCGACAAATCCTTTAACCCCTTAAGGACATGACCTATTTTGGCGTTGAGGACCAAGCGATTTTTGGTATTTTTCCATCTCCATTTTTCAAAAGCCATAACTTTTTTATTTTTCCGGCGACGCGGAAAGGACTTGTTTTTTGCATGGCGAACTGTAGTTTTTATCGGTGCCACTTTTGGGTACATAGGCTATATCGTAAAACTTTTATTATTTTTTTTATGATGACAGGGAGAGAAAACGCATCAATTCTGCCATAGATTTTTTTTTTACAGTGTTAATCATGCAGCATAAATGACACACTACATTTTTTTGGAAATCTTTTTTTTTCTCTATAGCTGCATTCATAGTCCTGTAACTTTTTTATTTTTCTATGTACAGAGCTCTATAAGGGCTTATTTTTTTGCAAGACGAGCTGTAGTTTTTGTTGGTTCCATTTTGGGGAATGTACGGCTTTTTTGATCACTTTTATTGCACTTTTAGCATTTTGCCTCTGTTTTTTAGCGTTTTTTTGCCG
Source organism: Eleutherodactylus coqui (assembly GCF_035609145.1). Taxonomy (NCBI): domain Eukaryota; kingdom Metazoa; phylum Chordata; class Amphibia; order Anura; family Eleutherodactylidae; genus Eleutherodactylus; species Eleutherodactylus coqui. Next base: position 71,472,974 of record NC_089841.1, read on the forward strand.
TACAAAATAAAAAAAGGTGTTCAACTTTTTGTACACGTCGTTACGGACGCGTCAATACCCAATATGTGGGGTTTTAATTTTTTTTTACCTTTTTTTATGCTAATATTATAAAAAGCATAAAAAAAGGGTTTTTTTACATTTTTTTTTACATTTTTCTTTTTTTTTTTTACACTATTTGAGTCCCTCTGAGGGACTTGCAGCACTGTGCCTATGATCGCTGTCATAAGGCATGGCAGAGCTACTGCTCTGCCATGCCATATCGCTTATACAGCGATCATAGGCATAGGCAATACAGGACGCCAGTGTCTGGCATCCTGTTGCCATGGTGACAGGCCGGGCTCTCGCAATGACATTGCAAGTGCCGGCCGGAGACACAGAGGGAGTGCAGTCCCTCTGTGAACTCTTTCCCTGCCGTGATCTACTTAGATCGCAGCAGGGAAGGGGTTAACAGCGGGGGGCGCATCTCCGATGCCCCCCCCCCCCCCCCCCGCTGTTGCAGCGGGACGTCGGCTGTGACTGACAGCCGGCTCCCGCTGCAGGATAGCGCGGGATCATATGTGATCTTGCGCTATCCCCAGGACGTACCGGTATGTCCTGTTGCGGGAAGTACCAGGCTCCCAGGACGTACCGGTACGTCCTGGGGTGGGAAGGGGTTAAAGCAACCCTCCGGGCCTGGAGAAACAGAGATGGACAAACTGCTTCTTTGACTACCTGATGCACACTGGGCAAAGTAGGCATTGGTAGTCTAAAACACTACATGCTTATCCAACTGGCCAGCACTGCTCATGTGGGCAGCACTAATTAATCAAAGCAGGTGTAGTATGCATCTTATGTGATGCATACTAATTCACAGTGTATATCAGGTAGTCAGAGAAGCTGGTGTGGCATTTTTGTTTCTGCAGGCTTGGAAGGTCACTTTAATGGTACATAGTCTGATTGGGTCACTGTTGCCAGTGGGGTACCACAGGGGTTGGTTTTGGGCCCTATTATTTTTAATATATTTATTAATGACCTGGTAGAAGGATTGTGCAGTAACATAGCAATATTTGCAGATGATACAAAACTATGTAAAGTGATTAACACAAGACAGGACACAAGGCAGTTGGACGAGGGTCTGGATAAGTTGGGGGCAGAAAAGTGGCAAATGAGGTTTAGCACTGATAAATGTAAGGTTCTGCACATGGGCAGAGGAAATACATGCCACCATTAGACACTAAATAGGAAACCAATGGGTAACACTGACATGGAAAAGGACTTGGGGATTTTAGTTAACTGTAAGCTTAACTGTAGCAACCAGTGTCAGGCAGCTGCTGCCAAGGCAAATAGGATCATAGGGTGCATCAGAGGTGTAGGGGCACATGACGAGAACATTGTTCTTCCTCTTTACAAGTCACTGGTCAGACCACACATGGGATATTGGGGACAGTTTTGAGCAGCGGTACTCCAGAAGGACATATCGAATCTTGAGCAGGTACAAAGACAGGCAACTAAAGTAATAAATGGAATGGGTGGACTACAATACCCAGAGAGGTCATCAAAATTGGGCTTATTTAGTTTAGAAAAAAGACGTCTGAGGGGTAACCTAATAACTATGTATAAATATATCAGGGGGCAATACCCATTTATTTATACCCAGGACTGTGACTGTAACAAGGGGGTGCCCTCTGCATGTAGAGAAAAGAAGGTTTACACTCTGACATAGAAGGGGGGTCTTTACTGTAAGAGCATTGAGACTATGGAACTCTCTGCTTGAGGACGTGGTGATGAAGAACTCCCTAAAGAAGTACAAGAAGGGCCTGGATGTCTTTCTTGAGCGTTACAATATTACATGTTATAGTCACTGATTACTTCAGAAGGGTTGTTGATCCAGGGATTATTCCGATTGCCAGATTAGAGTCAGGAAGGATCTTTTTCCTTAGGGCTCTTTCACACAAGCCCTGTTTGAGCGCTCAAATAACTGTACTAAAACAGCGCAGCTATCTAAACGTTAAATTGCGTGAATGCATAGCAGATGTGAGCATGTCGCGGCTACTTTTAGTGATATTAGCTCCCCCTTCACTTGCCAGCCAGTTGGCTCCCATAGGAGTCTGTGGGAGCCGCCAGCGCTATCAAAAGATAGGACAAGTTGTATCTTTTGAGGCAAGAAATCTCTGCATCAAAAAATCTTTTGACGCGTGATTTACTTGGAGCGTCAAAGAAAATCGCTCATCTGAAAGAACCCATAGGGAACCATGGGCTTTTTGAGATGCAATTTGTTGACGTCCCTAATCAATGCTAAAACAGTGCTCATGTGAAAGAGGCCTTAAAATAAGGAAAATCAGCTTCTACCTCATTAGGGTGCCTACCCACTTGCGATTTTTTTTCCTGTGATGTTTTGCGTTTTTTCTCAAGAGCAATTAGTATAGAATGTGTTCTTGTCCATCTGGGTTTTTTTTTCCGTTTCGTGGGGTTTTTTCACATAGGAACTGTCAGTTGCATATGTCTCCTAATTTTTCTCTTAATGCACCCATGATTGTCAATGGAGGGCTGCAAAAAACGCGCAAAAAACCGCGCGAAAACGCCGCGTTTTTCACGGCCGAAAATCGGCAACGCAAGTGGGTAGGCGCCCTTAGGGTGTTGTTTTTTTGCCGCCATCTGGATCAACATTGGGGATTAATAGGCTGAACTGGATGGACATATATATGACTTTTTCCAGCCTAACATTCTATATTACTATGTTGCACTAGGCTGTCATTTTCATTCCCTGATTTGCAGACCCCTTGATACGCAATTTACAACCTGCTCCTAGTTTTAGATTTTTCTGATGTGTGCATGCCCCTCTCAGCTCTATGTGAGGTCTGTGTGTGCAGGATGCTGATGGGCAGAGGGGCTTATCAACCTTTTTCCAAAAAACAAAAAGGTAGACGTACAATAGTTGGTAACATGCAAATCTTTTCTGGGATAGTAATGCTATGACATTGCACCAGCAGGGGGCGCCTTCTGCTCATTCCACCCCAGCAGCAGTTATGCACTGCTATTCTCCAGTGCAGTCTGCATAGCCAACACTCCGGAGGAAAGAAACATAAAACATGGACAGAATTGAGTATTTTCTAGTATGAAGTAATAGGCCAATCAGAAGAGCCGCAGTGATGTGATTTCTACTCCACAGAGTCGTATTCTGCTACAGATTGAAATTGTGTTACAGTGGCCGAGCGTCTGCAGACAGAAATGTATCGTCATCTGTAATTCAGTAAAATCAGTCTGAGTCAATACCATGCAGCACCCATCACTGACGCTAATAACTCTATGTCTTCAGGAGGAGGGTGATCTGTTATCTGGAGGTTACTTATACTGATTTCTGATGACATAACCAATTAGTGCTCCATCGCTGCTCCACTGTTGTTGCTGTTAGCCATTTAGTCGTTCACGACCCTTGGTGACCCTAAATGCGAGCTCCCTCCATGTTTTTCTGCTTTCACTGCTTCTTTCAGTTGTTTGATATCTATGCTGGCCAAAATCCGTGAGTCTGAGCCCGGTCATCTTCCCCTCCAGTGATATATCGGGTCTTATACGATTCAGGACTTCTCTGTTTGCTACTCTCAATGCTCAGGGTATACGCAGCAGCTTTTGCAAGCACCAAAGCTCAAACACATCAATCCTCCTTCTATCAGCTTTTTTCGCAGTATAGCTTTCACATCTATCCTGTGTTTTGTTGCTATACCAATATCCCTACTTTTCCAGATTTTGTCCTTGTTTAGCATCGCGCTTCGCCCAATGCTATCCTATGTTTTATCTCTGGCATAATTCTCCAGCCTGGTCAATTTTTGAGCCAAGGAAGATGAAGTCTCGCATGCATTCTATGACCTCATTGTCGATTTTGATTTGAATTTGGCCATTTTTTGCAGTTGTCATAATTTTAGTCTTCTTTAAAGTAGAAGCCCATTTTTTTCACTTTCAGCTATAATCTTCCATATTAGCTGCTTCAGACCAGCTTCTGTTTTTGCAAACAGAGTTGTGTCATCCGCATAACGGAGATTGTTGATGTTTCTGCCACCTATTTTCACCCCCATTTCCAATTAATCTAGGTCCATTTTCCAAATGATCACTTCTGCACATAAATTAAGAAGGGTGAGAGGATGCAGCCCTGGCAGATGCCTTTGCCGATCCCAAACCAATCTGTGTCCCCATACTGTGTTCTCATAGTGGCTTCTTGATTGGTATAAAGTGATTTTATCAGCTTGACTAGATGTGCCGATACACCCAGCTCTTGTAGGGCGTGCCATAGCTTGTCATGGTCAACGCAGTCAAAGACCTTGATGTAGTTGATGAAGCACATGTAGATATTCTTTTAAGGGCTCCATTTTCATGTAATGACTTTTTGGGCGCAGATGCCCGCCAGGTCGTCCCGACAATAATCACTACCATACTAAGCTTTCACACAAGAACGAGCATCGCTCAGTGAATGGAGGCAGAGCGAGACAGGAATTGTTCCAATCGCCTGCCTCAGATCACAGTGAACAGGCAGTTGTTCATAGATGAATGATTCCCTGTTTACACCGGCCGATACGTAGTTCAGTTTTCTGCATGAAGAAACTCAATGACAAATGGGAAGTGAACAAATTCTTATTCATCGTTCAGTTGGGGCATGTGTTTGCTCTGAGCGATACTCTGGATGCGGGACTCTGAACTAGAGATGAGTGAGCACCAAAATGCTCGGGTGCTCGTTACTCGGGACGAAATTATCGCGATGCTCGAGGGTTCGTTTCGAGTAACGAACCCCATTGAAGTCAATGGGCGACCCGAGCATTTTTGTATTTCGCCGATGCTCGCTAAGGTTTTCATGTGTGAAAATCTGGGCAATTCAAGAAAGTGATGGGAACGACACAGCAACGGATAGGGCAGACGAGGGGCTACATGTTGGGCTGCATCTCAAGTTCACAGGTCCCACTATTAAGCCACAATACCGGCAAGAGTGCCCCCCCCCCCCTCCCAACAACTTTTACTTCTGAAAAGCCCTCATTAGCATGGCATACCTTAGCTAAGCACCACACTACCTCTAACAAAGCACAATCACTGCCTGCATGACACTCCGCTGCCACTTCTCCTGGGTTACATGCTGCCCAACCCCCCCCCCCCCCCCTCACGACGCAGTGTCCACAGCGCACACCAAACTGTCCCTGCGCAGCCTTCAGCTGCCCTCATGCCACGGCACACTCATGTCTATTTATAAGTGCGTCTGCCAGAGGAGGAACCGCAGGCACACCCTGCAGAGGGTTGGCATGGCTAGGCAGCAACCCTCTTTAAAAGGGGCGGGACGATAGCCCACAATGCTGTACAGAAGCAATGAGAAATATAATCCTGTGCCACCGCCATCAGGAGCTGCACACGTGGGCATAGCAATGGGGAACCTATGTGCCACACACTATTCATTCTGTCAAGGTGTCTGCATGCCCCAGTCAGACCGCGGTTTTTTATAAATAGTCACAGGCAGGTACAACTCCGCAATGGGAATTCCGTGTGCACCCACAGCATGGGTGGCTCCCTGGAACCCACCGGCTGTACATAAATATATCCCATTGCATTGCCCAACACAGCTGAGGTAGTAATGTCGTGCTTAATGCAGGTGGGCTTCGGCCCACACTGCATGCCCCAGTCAGACTGGGGTACTTTAGAAGGGGAAACAGATGCATTTACAACTCCCTGTGCACCCACAGCATGGGTGGCTCCCTGGAACCCACCAGTGGTACATAAATATATCCCATTGCAGTGCCCTACTCAGCAGAGCTAATGTCAGATACAATACAGGTGGGCTTCGGCCCACACTGCATGCCCCAGTCTGACTGGTAATATGTACCTTAACAGTAACCTCGTTGGTGGTAATGTGGTGGTGACTGCGGACCTGTAGTCCGCAGTTTTATGTAGTTGGTTTTCGGAATGTGGCCAGGAATAAGTGGGCCGTGGCGGGGGGATGGTGGTGGTGCTCTCTTGTGTCGTTAAAGGTGAAATTCTTGGACTGCCACCAGACGGACCAATGCAAAGGTATTTGCCAAGAATGTTTTCATTGTTGGAGGAGGAGGGGGATGTTTTGGAGGCACTATGTGTCCTCTACACGTGTCCGTGGTTATATGCACCTTAACAGTAACAGCGTTGGTGGGAAATGGCCTCGCCGCCATCATGTCTTTGTGAAGCCTCTGTTTCCACACCCCAGTGACATACCATTAGCAGCGGTATAGGCAGAGCCCACAATTATTAACATTTCAGCGGTAGCATTAGGGACAGGCCCCACTAACATATCACTAGCAGCAGTATAGGGGGAGCGCAGTCTTAGTTCCATTTCAGTAATAGTAGCACTCAAGACAGGCCCCAGTAACATTCCCATTGCAGCAGTTTAGGGAGATAACAGTCTCTTTCACATTTCAGTAGCTGCAGTATAGACAAGGCCCCAGTTACATTTATGTAGCTAAAGTGTAGGCCAACCCCACACACCTTTCTGTACCATGAGTGCAGGCGAAGAACATAGAAATTACTATGATTACACTGTAGGTGAGGGCCCCAAGAAATTGGTGTACCAACAGTACTAATATACCTCAGAAAAAATTGGCCATGCCCAACCAAGATGGCAGGTGAAACCCATTAATCGCTTTGGTTAATGTGGCTTATGTGGTAACTAGGCCTGGAGGCAGCCCAGTTTAACGAAAAATTGGTTCAAGTTAAAGTTTCAACGCTTTTAAGAGCATTGAAACGTATAAAAATTGTTTAGAAAAATTATATGAGTGAGCCTTGTGGCCCTAAGAAAAATTGCCCGTTCGGCGTGATTACGTGAGGTTTCAGGAGGAGGAGCAGGAGGAGGAGGAGGAGGAATATTATACACAGATTGATGAAGCAGAAATGTCCCCGTTTTGGATGGTGAGAGAGAACAATGCTTCCATCCGCGGGTGCAGCCTACGTATTGCTTAGGTATCGCTGCTGTCCGCTGGTGGAGAAGAGAAGTCTGGGGAAATCCAGGCTTTGTTCATCTTGATGAGTGTAAGCCTGTCGGCACTGTCGGTTGACAGGCGGGTACGCTTATCTGTGATGATTCCCCCAGCCGAACTACACACCCTCTTTGACAGGACGCTAGCTGCAGGACAAGCAAGCACCTCCAGGGCATACAGCGCGAGTTCAGGCCACGTGTCCAGCTTCGACACCCAGTAGTTGTAGGTGGCAGAGGCGTCACAGAGGACGGTCGTGCGATCGGCTACGTACTCCCTCACCATCCTTTTACAGTGCTCCCGCCGACTCAGCCTTGACTGGGGAACGGTGACACAGTCTTGGTGGGGAGCCATAAAGCTGTCCAGGGCCTTAAAGAGTGTCGCACTGCCTGTGCTGTACATACTGCTCGATCTCCGCACCTCCCCTGCTACCTAGCCCTCGGAACTGCGCCTTCTGCCACTAGCGCTGTCGGATGGGAATTTTACCATCAGCTTGTCCGCCAGGGTCCTGTGGTATAGCAACACTCTTGAACCCCTTTCCTCTTCGGGAATGAGAGTGGAAAGGTTCTTCTTATACCGTGGGTCGAGCAGTGTGTACACCCAGTAATTCGTAGTGGCCAGAATGCGTGCAACGCGAGGGTCACGAGAAAGGCATCCTAACATGAAGTCAGCCATGTGTGCCAGGGTCCCTGTACGCAACACATGGCTGTCTTCACTAGGAAGATCACTTTCAGGATCCTCCTCCTCCTCCTCCTCCTCAGGCCATACACGCTGAAAGGATGACAGGCAAGCAGCATGGGTACCGTCAGCAGTGGGCCAAGCTGTCTCTTCCCCCTCCTCCTCATCCTCCTCATGCTCCTCCTCCTCCTCCTCAACGCGCTGAGATATAGACAGGAGGGTGCTCTGACTATCCAGCGACATACTGTCTTCCCCCGCCTCCGTTTCCGAGCGCAAAGCATCTGCCTTTATGCTTTGCAGGGAACTTCTCAAGAGGCATAGCAGAGGAATGGTGACGCTAATGATTGCAGCATCGCCGCTCACCACCTGGGTAGACTCCTCAAACTTTCCAAGGACCTGGCAGATGTCTGCCAACCAGGCCCACTCTTCTGAAAATAATTGAGGAGGCTGACTCCCACTGCGCCGCCCATGTTGGAGTTGGTATTCCACTATAGCTCTACGCTGCTCATAGAGCCTGGCCAACATGTGGAGCGTAGAGTTCCACCATGTGGGCACGTCGCACATCAGTCGGTGCACTGGCAGATTAAACCGATGTTGCAGGGTGCGCAGGGTGGCAGCGTCCGTGTGGGACTTGCGGAAATGTGCGCAGAGCCGGTGCACCTTTCCGAGCAGGTCTGACAAGCGTGGGTAGCTTTTCAGAAAGCGCTGAACCACCAAATTAAAGACGTGGGCCAGGCATGGCACGTGCGTGAGGCTGCCAAGCTGCAGAGCCGCCACCAGGTTACGCCCGTTGTCACACACGACCATGCCCGGTTGGAGGCTCAGCGGCGCAAGCCAACGGTCGGTCTGCTCTGTTAGACCCCGCAGCAGTTCGTGGGCCATGTGCCTCTTATCTCCTAAGCTGAGTAGTTTCAGCACGGCCTGCTGATGCTTGCCCACCGCTGTGCTGCAACGCCGCGCGACACCGACTGCTGGCGACGTCCTGCTGCTGCTGACACATCTAGATTGCGAGACAGAGCTTGCGGAGGAGCAGGAGGAGGGTGCTTTAGTGGAGGAAGCATACACCGCCGAAGATACCACCACCGAGCTGGGGCCCGCAATTCTGGGGGTGGGTAGGACGTGAGCGGTCCCAGGCTCTGACTCTGTCCCAGCCTCCACTAAATTCACCCAATGTGCCGTCAGGGAGATGTAGTGGCCCTGCCCACCTGTGCTTGTCCACGTGTCCGTTGTTAAGTGGACCTTGGCAGTAACCGCGTTGGTGAGGGCGCGTACAATGTTGCGGGAGACGTGGTCGTGCAGGGCTGGGAACTGAGTAGCGCGGGGCCGCCGCCGCCATCATACTTTTGAAGGACTCCGTTTCCACAACCCTATACGGCAGCATCTCAAGGCTGATAAATTTGGCTATGTGGACGGTTAACGCTTGAGCGTGCGGGTGCGTGGCGGCGTACTTGCGCTTGCTCTCAAACACTTGCGCTAGCGACGGCTGGACGGTACGGTGCGAGACATTGGTGGATGGGGCCGAGGACAGCGGAGGTGAGGGTGTGGGTGCAGGCCAGGAGACGGTAGTGCCTCTGTCCTGAGAGGGGGGTTGGATCTCAGTGGCAGGTTGGGGCACAGGGGGAGAGGCAGCGGTGCAAACCGGAGGCGGTGAACGGCCTTCGTCCCACCTTGTGGGGTGCTTGGCCATCATATGTCTGCGCATGCTGGTGGTGGTGAGGCTGTTGGTGGTGGCTCCCCGGCTGATCTTGGCGCGACAAAGGTTGCACACCACTGTTCGTCGGTCGTCAGGCGTCTCTGTGAAAAACTGCCAGACCTTAGAGCACCTTGGCCTCTGCAGGGTGGCATGGAGCGAGGGTGCGCTTTGGGAAACAGTTGGTGGATTATTCGGTCTGGCCCTGCCTCTACCCCTGGCCACCGCACTGCCTCTTGCAACCTGCCCTGCTGCTGCCCTTGCCTCCCCCTCTGAAGACCTGTCCTGTGTAGGCGTTGCAAACCAGGTGGGGTCAGTCACCTCATCGTCCTGCTGCTCTTCCTCCGAATCCTCTGTGCGCTCCTCCCTCGGACTTACTGCCCTTACTACTACCTCACCGATAGACAACTGTGTTTCATCGTCATCGTCCTCCTCACCCACTGAAAGGTCTTGAGACAGTTGCCGGAAGTCCCCAGCCTCATCCCCCGGACCCCGGGAACTTTCCAATGGTTGGGCATCAGTGACGATAAACTCCTCTGGTGGGAGAGGAACCACTGCTGCCCAATCTGAGCAGGGGCCCGAGAACAGTTCCTGGGAGTCTTCCCGCTCCTGAGCAGGTGTCATTGTAGTGGAGTGAGGAGGCTGGGAGGAAGGAGGAGCAGCAGACAGAGGATTCGGATTTGCAGCAGTGGACGGCGCAGAACTGTGGGTGGACGATAGGTTGCTCAAAGCACTTTCTGCCATCCACGACAGGACCTGCTCACACTGCTCATTTTCCAATAAAGGTCTCCTGCGTGGACCCATTAATTGGGCGATGAATGTGGGGACGCCAGAAACGTGCCTCTCTCCTAATCGCGCAGCAGTCGGCTGCGATACACCTGGATCAGGAGTTCAGCCTGTGCCCACACCCTCACTTGGCCCTCTGCGTCCTCGGCCGCGTCCACGTCCTCTAGGCCTACCCCTACCCCTCAGCATGCTGTATTACCAGTGATTTGATTTCCCAGCCAGGAGATAAATTGGCGCAAGCCTGCTGTTAAACTTAGCTGGCTGCGTATGATTTTTTTGACGTTCTCCACCCACCACACACGTACCCAGAACGCTGAGGACTGTCAGAGGCAGGCCAAATAGAATTTTTTCCCCCTTTTTTTTAAAAAGGAAAGACCCACTGACTATATTCAATCAAGTAACAAATGTGTTCTGTGGCCCTGCTGTGTGTCACAGAAGTGCAGTGTTATTAACTGCAGCAGAGCAGTGATTTCCCAGCCAGGAAATAAATTGGCGCAAGCCTGCAGGCCAAATAGAATTTTTGCCCTTTTTTTTAAAGGAAAGGCCCACTGACTATATTCAATCAAGTAACAAATGTGTTCTGTGGCCCTGCTGTGTGTCACAGAACTGCAGTGATATTAACTGCAGCAGAGCGGTGATTTCCCAGCCAGGAAATAAATTGGCGCAAGCCTGCTGTTAAACTTAGCTGGCTGCGTATGATTTTTTTGACGTTCTCCACCCACCACACACGTACCCAGAACGCTGAGGACTGTCAGAGGCAGGCCAAATAGAATTTTTTCCCACTTTTTTTAAAAAGGAAAGGCCCACTGACTATATTCAATCAAGTAACAAATGTGTTCTGTGGCCCTGCTGTGTGTCACAGAAGTGCAGTGTTATTAACTGCAGCAGAGCGGTGATTTCCCAGCCAGGAAATAAATTGGCGCAAGCCTGCAGGCCAAATAGAATTGTTGCCCTTTTTTTTTTAAGGAAAGGCCCACTGACTATATTCAATCAATAATATATGTCTTCTGGCCCTGCCTACACAATTCTGTCCCTGTAGTATTACTGCAGGGCGCAATGCTCTGCACGGCCGATTTGGAAAAAAAAAAAAAATGTGCAACACTGCTAACAGCAGCCTGCACAGTACTGCACACGGTTAGATGTGGCCCTAAGAAGGACCGTTGGGGTTCTTGAAGCCTACACTCACTCCTAACACTCTCCCTGCCTAACCACTTCTGTCCCTGTAGTATTACTGCAGGGCGCAATGCTCTGCACGGCCGATTTGGAAAAAAAAAAATTTGCACCACTGCAAAAGGCAGCCTCCACAATACTGCACACGGTTAAATGTGGCCCTAAGAAGGACCGTTGGGGTTCTTGAAGCCTACACTCACTCCTAACACTCTCCCTACAGCAGCTCCAACACTATAGCACTTTCCCTCAGCTAACTCACAACGCATCTGAGGCGAGCCGTGGGAGGGGCCGATTTTTATACTTGGGTGACATCTGATCTCGCCAGCCACTCACAGCAGGGGGGTGGTATAGGGCTGGAACGTCACAGGGGGAAGTTGTAATGCCTTCCCTGTCTTTCTATTGGCCAGAAAAGCGCGCTTACGTCTTAGAGATGAATGTGAAAGTAACCCGAACATCGCGTGGTGCTCGTTAAGAGTAACGAGCATCCCGAACACCCTAATATTCGCCCGAGCATCAAGCTCGGACGAGTACGTTCGCTCATTTCTACTCTGAACACATCAGTCTGTGTAAAAGTGCCTTGAAGTATCCTCTTCCTGCATCAAATACCGCAACCCGAATCCCAAACCAACCCTTCTGTATCCACTGGGCCAAAAATTCCAATAAGTGAACAACACAGGAAGATTTCCTCTAGGACACCAGACGTTCCTCAATAAGGGCTTCTTCACACAACCGTATTCGTGCATGTTTTTCTGCGCTTAAAATATGCACGCGCAATGTTCAGAGAATAGAATATATTGATGTCAATAGGTTCATTGTAATGAGGGTGTATTGTGTGCGCACATAAAATATATATATGTGTGTACACCGTGTTTCTCTGGAAATAAGACCCTGTTTTATATTAATTTTTGCCACAAAAGAGGCACTAGGTCTTATTTTTGGAGGATGTACTATTACACTTACCTAGCGGGTTCGGTTCACTTCCTGAGCCGTGGAGTTGATTGGCCAATTCATAAATCCCACCTCTACAATGCGATGGCTGTGATTGGCTCTCAAGCGCTGCTCAGCCAATCAATGCAGCATTGGATGAACCAATCACAGCCATTGCATTGGTTCATCGAGTACTGCATTGAGTGGCTGGGCAGTGTTCAAGAACCAATCGGAGCCATCGCTTCCGGGAATCAGGAAGTGATCTTCAGTAGGTGGCCGAGGACTACAGGAAGCCTGACGGAGCTCCGGAGACCAGTGTGAGGGATGTGGACTGAGCCTGCTAGGTAATGCATTGTTTTTTTTTTTTATTTCAAGCCTTCCCCAAAGTACTGAAAAATCAGGGTAGGGCTTATTTTCAGGATGGGGTTTATTTCTCTGCGCAGCTTTTTTCAGGGTAGGGCTTATTTTTGGAGAAACAGGGTATATACATACATTATCCCTCACTCCTTTACTATTTATTTCTGCAATATGTTCTGAAATTCTGCATTTTACCTTCCTAGTTGTACATCCAACATATTTAAGATTACATGCAACAAACAATTACCTATATTACGTGTTCACTATCACAATTACTATATGTTTGTATATTGTAAGAACATGAATTATCATAATTAGAAAAAAAACCCTGTAATATACCTATACTACATGTTTTATATCTATGGTGCCGCATCTATAGTTTCCTTTACAATGTAGCCATGTTTCATTAGAGCCCCCGCTCCCCCCATGCGGTTCGACTCCTCTTGGCTACAAATTGATATCCATTATGTGTACTATTGGCTAATATGTCATCTTGATATAATATTGCAATATGTTTTCCTAGAGACAGTGAGGACTGTGCTTCAGAGAACATCTATCAATGGAGGAACAAATGAAAAAACTGCAAATCGATCCTGAAAAATAAAAAACAGAGAAAACCGTAACACTATGTCAGCTTTAATTCGTCTGACTATGACACTTCTGAGATCTCTGAACAGGAGGGTGTATCGGGCTGCTCAGTGGACAGCAATAACTCCAACCCTTCGCTTAACAGAAGGGATAATCAACTATAAGGAATAATAGAAAGTCAAAAAATGACATGGAGGGAAAAAAAATGAAAAAATCAAAGAAAATATCCGATCCGCAACAAGAAACCCTAATTGATAATTCATCTTTGAAAGTGAATGTAAATGTGGGAAGAGGCGAAGACAAGGAGAAATGTCATTCATTTATCTTCTTTTCATCTCAATGAAAATCATATCAACGTGTTAAGCAGCGGAAGAGGACAGAAAATTTTGATCTTTTTTCAACTTTATTAGACGTTAATAGTTTTGCTCCACTTTTGACCTTCCGTAGATATTTTTATAACCAGGACATAATGGAGAGCAATGTAACTAAAAAATACAGCATGAAATTGGTGACTTGAATTTTAAGACTGCTCTCACTTGTGTTCAGAAAGCGCTGTGTGAAATCACAGTATTTTGCCTCGATTTCACGTGATGTTTTCAGACGTACGGTACAGCGTTTTGTAACGCACCCTATCACTGTGATGGATGATGAGGTGCGTTGAAAAGTGCTAAAACGCACAGAAATAGAGCCGGCAGCCCTAGAAAATTGCAGCGTTAGAAACGTCACGATTGGGTGCTGGTCTGAGAGGCACTATTGACATCAATGGAGGTGTTGTACCGCGGTTAGCATGGCATTCGGGACACTGCATTAATTGTGGGAAAAAGCATCCTGTGGGAGAGCGGCCTGAGGCCTTATTCACACGCCCGTACATACGCAGGTAAATTACCCGCGTTTAAAAATCGTAACCATCTGAAACATTGGATTCCAATGTGTTCATTCAGATGAGCGCTGGCAAAAGTAGCAAATTGTGATATGAAGCTGGGGACCCCAGAAACTTGCCTCTCTCCTAATCCCGCAGCAGCCAGCTGTGATTCACCTGGACCAGGAACTCGGCCTGTGCCCACACCCTCACTTGGACGTCCGCGTCCTCGACCCTTACCCCTCATCATGGCGGATTACGAATAGAGCAGGGGCCAAATAAATTACCCCACTGTACAGCACTGACAACTGTGGCTTAATTCACCACACACAGAGACTTGTAGACAGCGAGGTTCTATGCTGTGACTAGGAAAAAAGTAACCCGCTGTCTTGCGCTGATACTTTGCTGTAATTTACTACTCGCAGAGACTTGTAGATTATAGAGGCTGTTGGGAGTGGGAGAAGACTGTAAAGCCAGTGGATAGTGCTGGTAACTGCGGCGTTCTCAACCCCACCAACAGAAATGGTATTGTGGGACGCTCTGCACAGCGGCTGAGCTGAAATACTTTGCAGTGGCCCCGGTAATATTACAGTACTGTTTAGCGGTGAGACCGCTGTCTAATTCACTGCAGACAGAGAATGGTATAAATAATTATGGAATTATTTGTGTACACTTTCACGCTGTGAGCGGTATTGAAACGCAAACTACAGGCAGAAAAAAATAATACGGAAGGCTGCAAACAGGCCTAGCTGTGAAATAGTGTAGCACTACAACTCCCAGCAGCCACCCAGTAAAATGCAGACGGTCAGATACAGCCCAACGAAGGAGCTGTGTTTTTTTTTTTGTTTGAAAAAGAATACAGGCTGTATACTGTGCATATCACTTTCCCTCTAAAAGTGGCTGTGGTGGCCCTAAGCTGTGTGTCTAATTCACTGCAGACACAGACCGGTGTAAATAATTATGGAATTATTTGCGTACACTTTCACGCTGACAGCGGTATTGTAACGCAAACTGCAGCCAGAAAAAAATTATACGGAAGTCTGCAAACAGGCCTAGCTGCGTAATACTGAAGCACTACAACTCCCAGCAGCCACCCAGTAAAATGCACACGGTCAGAGGTAGCCCTAAGAAGGACCGTTGGGGTTCTTGTAGACAGGATCCTACACTACCACTGTCCCTATCTCTGCAGCACTTTCCCTATACTCTGTATAATTGACTGCAGACTGAGAACGATATAGCTGTAATAGCCTGCACAGCCCCAGATGAATGAAAAAAATGTATGCAAAACTGCTCCCAGCCAACCACAACAGTAATGCACATGGTCAGATGTGGCCCTAAGAAGGACCGTTGGGGTTCTTAAAGACAGGAATTCTACACAACCACTTTCCCTATCTCAGCAGCACTTTCCCTATACTCTCTCAGTGTGTCTCGGATGCGAGTCGCGGGCGGGACTGCCTTATATACTCGGCGGTCACTTGATCTCGCCAGCCACTTACTGCAGGGGGGGGGGGGGGATAGGGCTGGCACGTCACAGGAGGAAGTGGTAATGCCTTCCCTGCATGTCTATTGGCCAGAAAATGGTGCTAAAAATGCAGGGAAGGAAATGGAATTGACTCGAGTACCGCGTGGTGCTCGCTCGAGTAACGAGCATCTCGAACACCCTAATACTCGAGCGAGCATCAAGCTCGGACGAGTATGCGCGCTCATCTCTAATTATGACATAAAAAGGGTTATAAACCCTACAAGGGATGAAGAAAGGCAGAAGCAGCTTATGTTCCGCAAAGTTTTTTGAATTTTCAGATTACGATATCCTACTATATATAGATACACCAATGGGGTACTGCTAGGGATAAGTGATATGGAAAAAGACCTGGGGGTACTAGTGGATTGTAGATTAAACTGGAACAATCAATACCAGTCAGCTGCTGCAAAGGCAAATAAAGTCTCGGGGTGTATTAAAAGAGGTATAGGGGCGAGGGATGAGAACATTGTCCTCCCACTATATAAGGCACTTGTCAGGCCTCACATGGAATACTGCGTACAGTTCTGGAGACCTGTGCTCAGGAAAGATGCTGCAGTGTTTCAGGGGTTCAAAGAAGGGCAACTACATTAATAAATAGAATGAGAGGACTGGAATACCCAGAGAGGCTATCAAAATTAGGATTATTTACCCTGGAAAAAAGACAGTTGAGGGGTGACCAAATAACTATGTATAAATACACTAGGGGACAATACAAGAGTCTCTCCCATGAACTGTTTATACCCAGGACTGCGACGGTAACAAGAGGGCATCCTCTATGTCTAAAAGAAAGCAGGTTTCATCACCAACATAGAAGGGGGTTCTTTACTATAAGAGCAGGGAGACTGTGGAACTCTCTGCCTGAGGATGTGATGTCCATAGAAATATTAATGCAGGCAAAAGAGATCTTTGCACAAGGGTGTTTAAGACATACACCCATTCCAGTGCATTGTCCATTATGCAGAGGACACCACATGGCGATTTGCCTAGTACAACATGATGCTGAATGTGCCATATGATGAATCACTACTCCGTCAGCACACCTTATGGACTGACGAGGCTTTCTCTACTCAGGAACTGTCACAATGGGCAAAGCATGTTCCACAATGCACGCAGCAAGCACAACACCAAAGGCATTTTTCCCTAAACATCTGGTGTGGAATTTGGGGTGAGTAGCTCCATTGATTGCACCTTGAATGGTCACTGATATCTGAGCATTATGATGGCACATGGCAGTAGATGAATGATTTGATGACTTAAAGTTGTCGCAGTGTCAATGTGCTTGGTGCCAGCATAATGGCGCTCCACCTCATAACTGGAGAGATGTGTATCAGTGGCTCAGAATTCAGTTTGGAACCTACTGTACTGGACAATACTGCCCAATTCCTTAGCCACCACATGCTCCAGTTTTGCGCCCCTCTGGATTTCTTCCTGTGTGGTCACCTCAAGGCAGTTGTCTGCAATGAATGCCTAACAGTACCTTGTGATATTGGTTAACTGGAGAGACAAATATGAGGGACCTGTGAAACGGTGACCCCAGAATTGCTATATACTATCCATTCTGCCACATGCTCAGCCATGTAGATCTTTGTATAGCCACATGCTCAACCATGTACATCTTTGTATAGCCACATGCTCAACCATGTAGATCTTTGTATAGCCACATGCTCAACCATGTACATCTTTGTATAGCCACATGCTCAACCATGTACATCTTTGTATAGCCACATGCTCAACCATGTACATCTTTGTATAGCCACATGCTCAACCATGTAGATCTTTGTATAGCCACATGCCCAACCATGTACATCTATGTATAGCCACATCCTCAGCCATGTACATCTTTGTATAGCCACATCCTCAACCATGTACATCTATGTATAGCCACATCCTCAACCATATATATCTTTGTATAGCCACATGCTCAACCATATATATCTTTGTTTAGCTGCTGATGAACAGTTTCTGTAAGATAATAAATCTGCATTTGTCTGTATCCTTTACAATCAGAAATTGTTTGTTATGTTAATTTGTCTTAAACTGATTCCCTTCGGTTATTTTTGCGCTGGAACAAGCAGCTCCACACAAACCCTCCTGCAATGTAGATCTTTGTATAGCCACATGCTCAACCATGTACATCTTTGTATAGCCACATGCTCAACCATGTAGATCTTTGTATAGCCACATGCTCAACCATGTACATCTTTGTATAGCCACATGCTCAACCATGTACATCTTTGTATAGCCACATGCTCAACCATGTAGATCTTTGTATAGCCACATGCCCAACCATATATATCTTTGTATAGCCACATGCTCAACCATGTACATCTTTGTATAGCCACATCCTCAGCCATGTACATCTTTGTATAGCCACATGCTCAACCATGTACATATATGTATAGCCACATCCTCAGCCATGTACATCTTTGTATAGCCACATCCTCAACCATGTACATCTATGTATAGCCACATCCTCAGCCATGTACATCTTTGTATAGCCACATCCTCAACCATGTACATCTATGTATAGCCACATCCTCAACCATATATATCTTTGTATAGCCACATGCTCAACCATATATATCTTTGTTTAGCTGCTGATGAACAGTTTCTGTAAGATAATAAATCTGCATTTGTCTGTATCCTTTACAATCAGAAATTGTTTGTTATGTTAATTTGTCTTAAACTGATTCCCTTCGGTTATTTTTGCGCTGGAACAAGCAGCTCCACACAAACCCTCCTGCAATGCAGAAAGATCTCTTTTGTCCCTGGATAAGCATTTCTGTGAAAACCCAGTATTTCTCATAAGAAGCTCTATCTTCCCACAGAGTATTCTTTGGCTTGCGGCATTAAAGGCTGTGTACACTATTGCACTCTTTTTTTAATCAATGTGTTTTTGGAATTGCAAGACGTTTTGTAATTGGTTTTCATTGAAAAATTCATATTTTTTATTTCTATGCTTGTATTGTTTTCCAAGGCACTGTAGACTGGAGGACTAAATTCTTAGCAAATTCTGTCAGTCAGAGTAAACTGACAGCTTCTCCCCTGTTGTGAACATGTATTCACTGCCTTCCCACTGAGCTACTACAGAAGCCGGTATAACTTTGCCGCAGGATGGTTGAAAAGATCAGAAAGACAGAAAGCAGAAAAAGCTACTATTATTACAGAGGGCTATGATTCACTCTTGCTGAATGTCCTGGTCTTATCAGCAGTGAAGGGGATCAGGACCAGCAGCTACTCAGAGAGAGGATTAGATGGCTGTGTAGTATTGAGTGGGTGTGGTTATACTACACAGCCTCTGAAAAAAGAGAAGATCTGGGGAGCTGAGCCTGGGCACTTTCACAGACCAGCTGACCAGCAGCACACCTTCAGAGGTGTGGAATAATTGTGCTGGCTGGGTGTGGATTTCTCCAGCCAGTCAATCTCCACCTGTCTGCTGCATATATATATATACCAGTCCCTCTGCAAGAGGAAGCTGATATCACTTCCCTCTAGGGTTTGGTTTTCTTGCATGCCTGTTATGTGTTATGTGTGTATAGGTGGGAACAGTGCCATGTTCACTGTCTGTGCAGGTGGCCGGACATTAGGTGTGAACAGGCATGTTCAGTGTGAATGAAGTTCCTCATCTGTGTTGCATGCTATCCTCAGTGCGTTAGTTTAAACTGCGTCTTGTCCTGCTTTGGTTTGGTTTCCACCCTGGGTAGTTAGGTGCATAGATTCCATCGTGGGGCCGTCCTTATTGGGACGATCACCCTGCTTGCACGCAGGTATCATGTGCAGGGGCGTAAGTATAGAGGATGCAGGGGATGTGGTTGCACCTGGGCCCAGGAGTCTTAGGGGTCCCATAAAGCCTCTCTTCTACATATAGGGAACTCAGTACTATAAGTAAAGCATTATAGTTGGGGGCCCTATTATAAGTTTTGCATCGGGGCCCGTGAGCTTCAAGTTACGCCTTGGCACCCCATCATTGCGAGGAGGTGTATTAAATACCAGGAAAACTCAAAAATAGAACAGAAAGCTCTTGAAAATCGCGGCATTGGAAACACGGTGTTCAAGCACAGGTTTGAGTAAGCTCATTAAAATCAATGGGAGTGTTGTACCACGGTTAGTACAGCGTTCGGGATACCACGCTAATAACGGTAAAAAGCAGTTGGTGTGAGAGTGGCCTGCGGGCTACTAACAAATTTTTATGTGCAGAGAATGCGTCATGTTTGGAAAGATTACGCCAAGGAGCTAGATCATGTATGCAGCACAATCTAGAGAGAGGTACTGGGGAGTGGTGTGGGGTGGAGGCCCAGGGGGAGCCCAAGCTGAACTTTTGCACCCGGGCCCCTGAGCCTTTAGGTATGCCCCTGATCATGTGGAAGTTGTCTCGTTAGAGTAGGGACCTGTGAGACAACGAGGACTCATGGGCTTTAGTGTTTTGACCAAGACCTGAATTAATACCTTTGTTAGTCGCTGGTTTATGTTTGTCTGCGAGTCCCGTTTGCAGTTCTGTAGTTCACAAAGGAAGGATACATAACAGAGAGCCTGCAAACCAAGAACAAGGCTTTATAAATGCACTAGAAGGAAAACTCAATGCAAAAAACAGATAAGTGCATTAATTTTTTTCTGCAAGGACTTAGTAAGATATGTGTGCATTGATGTTTCATGCACAAAGGTTTCCATAGCCTGTAACATTTAATCAGATAGCAATAGTGATAAAAATCACTCAATGAAGCGTACTACATAGCTTGGCAGATTTGTCATTCCAAAATCTGAGAAAGCCGACTCCCAACCCTCGTGTAGTGCAACCATATTGTTCATCACCCAGCAACACATATTGCTAAAATACAGTTGAATACTTCACAATCCAATGACTCAAAAACTTCTATTTACTGTAGACTCTTTTTAATATTTTTCGTGAAATTGCTCTTTTCTTATCAGATCAGCCTCGCAGACTTGTGTGCAATGTTCTTTTCTCCGGGGCCGAGGACTTACACTTCCCTGCACTTTTTATAGACGACAAATATTTAAAGCTTCAATTTCCAGCCGCTGAAGTGAGGGACGCAGGTCTGGGGAGAGGGCGAAATGAGTGTCTTGACCTGAGGGAAGAACATTATTAACGGGGAATGGAAGAGTGAGCTGCAAAGATGATTCATTGTTATAATTTGGATCCTGTTAGGAAAAGATTTGGACTATCAGGGGTGCAATGAGCACTCTGGAAGCTCCAGGATAGTTCCATTATAATGACTACTGCTGTGGGGACTATCTTACTGCAGCCTGTCCTGGAGTTAGAAATGGTTACAATGTAAGAGCAGCGATTCTGTGTTACATTGTATCCCTGGAAGGTCTGTATTGTGTTATGCAACGTTCTAATGTTCTCCTGAACAATACCTTCTCATTCTCTAAACCCCACTGTTATGTTTTTTATAGCATAATAGGCCTTTTTTCAAAGCGGAGCCTGCAGCCTTTATCTGCTGAGCCACATCACGTCCAGCCTGGGCCCGATGAATACAGAACTCCTGATTAGACAGACACATTGCTTCAGATTATTCTCACCAGAGGGGTTCCAGTGACCTCACGTCGCTGTCGCCCTCACAGATACAAAGAGGGCTTTGTAGAAAAGCAGCAGTTTGCCTGTGATTATAGGAAGTAAATGTCATAAACACTGCACAACGTTACCATTGAAATGGCTTATAATGAAGCATGTGGAGAAGAGGTGGCTGATTTTAAGGGAAGATGGGAACGTCTTTGGGACCTGCGCTGCCACTGATCTCACAACAGCTTGGCTCAGAATAGATGAAAGTCAAGTTATTGTGAGTTTCAGATAAGTACATGAGTTAGACAGCCGAAGAGCTCATTATAATACCGCTAAACTGTCATTTAGGTCTTAAAGACCAGAGGTAGGAGAAAATTTAGTGGTGCCTAAGGCAAACATAGCCTATTGCACTTCCCCAGCCATACATTATTGGCCAAATCTTACCAGCCATGTAAGTGTGAGAGGGGAAGTGATACCCCTTCTTAGGATCTAATAGGGGGGAAAACAGACAGGGCACTCAGAGGCTGGTAATAAGTCCAACCCCTTCCAGGATGTGATTGTTGGGTAGACAGCCTAGAGAAGGGACTTGTACCCCCATGTGGACCTGCAGCTTGCACCCCCATGTGGACCTTCTAGCACCATACAAAAGGATTTTTCCACTCAACCATCAGAGATGCAAAAACTTGTGCGGAGATGCTGCTGTAGCAGTGTATGGAAGGGGAGCACAGGGACTTCCCAAGTGATCAGCGCCATGCTATGGAGCGTGGTTGGGGTTGAGGCACCTGCTACTGCAGCGGAGAAGAGAGGGGCAGTAGGAGCTGCTTTGAGGACTGAGTTGAGGTCAAAAAGCTGCCTGGGTCGGCAGAGGAACTACTATACAGGGTACCATATTCGTGTTTGTGTAATTCTATGAGGAACATTAATGTAAATGTTTTACTACCAGCCATGCAAGTGTCTGCAGGGACAGTCTGGGAATAAAATACATCTCTAGCTGACAAAAGATACACTGGCCAACAAAATTGAATAAACTTTTTGGTGCCGGGAATTTTACAACTGATTTGGTGTATATTTGGCCTATTATTAACGAATATGCAAACAGTTTCTCTCCATCAGCTATAGTTTTGGCGCATGGCCAGCCACGCCGCATCATATCGCCAATCTTATTCATACATTTAGTTTGTCCTGACTGGTAATGCGGAACGGTTGTGTACATTTGTCACCCAGGGTGTTGTACCTATACAATCGTTGTATTCAGGGGCGTTACTAAAGGCTCAGCGGCCCAGGTGCAAAAGTTTTGCTTGGGCCCCCACACTCCTTCCTAAATCATGCTGCATACAGCTGCAAAACAAATTTCCATACATGATCTAGCCCTTTGATGTAATCTTTCCAAATATGACGCATTTTCTGAAAATTTGTTTGTAGCCCCTTAGACCACTCTCACACACACACACTAGAGTACACACACACTAGGGGTACTATGTGATTGCTGCCTTCTCCCACACTGGAGACATCATCACAGGTCCTGGAAGCTGCTGTTGGCTCTGCCAGTGGGGGTCTGTGTGAGACGGCTGTGAGGTGAGTGATAGCAGCGGCTGTAATCTCCACTCCGGGACGACTGGGGTGATCTTCTGACAGCATCCCTTCCTCCTCTCCCACAACAGCTACACACTGCTAGTGACCAGGCAGCCAAGTACTCAGCGTGCAATCTCTATATCGTGGGGGCCGCTGGGGCCCCTGACCGCAAGGGCTGGTTAGGAATCGCTCCCCTTGCTCCCCCTAGCGGTACGCCTGTGGTTGTGTTGGTTGAATGTTTATACACAGGATGGCCTCCTCCGGTCTGAGAAGTTGTTTAAATCACCCAAATGTATTTTGCTATCTGTGGAGAATATACCCTACAGGAAGATAGAAAACCTATATTGCACTTTGTGAAACAGCTGTACCATGCATGCTTTGGCGTAAAGCTTGGCGATCAAGACAAAAGTTGGGCTCCACATGTTGTATGCAAACTGTGTGAACACTTAAGACAGTAGAGTAATGGGAAAAGAAGAAGCTTAAAATTCGGTGTGCCGATGGTGTGGAGGGAACAAGCAAACCACATTGATGACTGTTATTTTTGTAAAGTGAGTATTACTGGACTGAATTGAAGGGATCATAGCAAATGGACATATCTTGATTTACCCTCTGCGAGACGCCCTCTCCCACACTCAGATGACGGACCAATTCCTACTTTTCATGAGTTACCAGATCTTTCAGAGGATGAACTGACTACTTCAGATGTTCATTACGATACAGAACATGGCAGTGACAGTGACTATGTCCAACTTTCGGCATGTCCCCCCCATTTTAATCAAAGTGAGTTGAGTGACTTAGTCAGAGACCTTAGCCTTTCAAAAGAAGCTGCTGAATTACTTGCTTCTCGATTGAACGACAAGAATACACTTGAACGAGGAACAAAAATAACATTGTACTGTACGAGGGGAAAAGATTTGCTACCATTTTTCTGCGAAGAAAACAATCTTGTATTTTGTAAAGATAATAAAAGACTCATGATAAACATGAGACATCCTCAATATGTTCCTGACGATTGGCGTCTATTAATTGACAGTTCAAAGCGCAGTTTGAAATGTGTTCTTTTGAACAATAGAAACATATATGGGTCAATACCAATTGCCCACACCACCAAAATGAAAGAAGAATATGAAACCATAGCTTTGGTCTTGGAGAAGATACACTATCATGAACATCAATGGGATATAAACGTGCTGTTGATATAAAAATTGTCAATTTCCTATTAGGCCAACAAAGTGGGTACACAAAATATCCGTGTTTTTTGTGCCTCTGGGACTCTAGGGCCAAACCAGACCGCTGGGTGAAATGACAGTGGCCAGTAAAGGGAGAACATGGTTGTCGGTGAAAAGAACCATTAGTTCGAAGAGACAAAATAATCCCACCCCCACTTCACATAAAGCTAGGCCTGATGAAGCAGTATGTGAAGGCTCTTGATTATGATGGACGATGCCTTTAATATGTATGTAGGAAAGTGCCTGGCCTAGGTACAGAAAAACTAAAATCTGGCATTTTCGATAGTCCACAAATCAGACGATGTATAAATGATAGTGGCTTTGTCGACATCACGAGTAATGTTAAGTGCAGTGCATGGATGTCATTCGTTCAAGTTGTTAAAAACTTTTTTGGCAACCACAAAGCACCAAATTATGCTGAGCTATACTTAATAATTACAGAGATCTTGGATGTAATATGAGCATAAGGCTCCCTGTCCACAGCAATGATTTAGCCGGCAGTAAACCGCCGGCGAATCACGCCGGCTGACGCTTCCCATAGCATTGCTATGGAAAGCGCCATCACCTGTCCACGAGCATGCTGCAAATTTCCCCGATTCTCCACGGTCAGCCTATCTATTAGATAGGGCTGACCGGCGGAGATTCGGCGGCGGCTCCTGAGGCGGAGCTTCGCCGCTGGATACCGCATCGCCCATGGACAGCTGGCCTTAAGGTTCACTACCTTCACAGCCACTTTGACTGTTTTCCAGATAACTTGGGTGACTTCAGCAAAGAACAAGGTAAAATATTATTACTGCTGGAATTTGCAAAGAGACTCTCCTACCAAAGTCAAGAATGTCCCTTAACCCCTTAGTGACGAAGCCTGTTTGCGCCTTAGTGACGGAGCCAAATTTTGGAAACCTGACATGTGTCACTTAACATATAACTCCGTGAAGGCTTTACATATCCAAGTGATTCTGACATTGTTTTTTCGCCACATGTTGTACTTCATTTAGGTGGTAAAAATAGACCCATAGAATTTGTATATATTTATTAAAAAACCCCAAAATGGGAAAATTTTGAAAAAATTGTCATTTTTTCACGTTTTCAACTGTAATATCTCAAATATGTGCAAACATACTGTATAAATTTTTGCTCAGATATATATTTCCATCTGTTCACTTTATTCTGAATGCACGTTTGAAAAACTTTCGTTTTTTTTTTAACCACTTAGGAGACGTACAAATTTAACATTACTTTTCAACATTTTGAGGAACGCTTTATTTTCCGGCACCAAGCCAAGATTGTAAAGGCTCATTAGTGTCAGAATAATAGATACCCCCACAAATGACCCCATTTTACAAACTACACCCCTTAGTGTATTCACTGAGGGGGTCAGGAGTAATTTGACCCCCCAGTTTCTTTTCAGGAATTAATGCAATTTAGAGTAAAAAAATAAAATTTCATATTTTTGCAAATACGTAATTTTTAACACAGAATTTTTTTCTATAGTGCACATGAAAACGAGGATTAACACCTCAAAATGCATACCCCCGTTTGTCCCGTGTTCAGAAACATACTCATTGTGGCCCTAATCTTTTGTCCGTATGTACAACGGGGCCAAAACCGAAAGGAGCAGCCGTTGGCTTTCAGATCAAACATTTTTCTTGAAGGCGTTTTAGGCCCCATTGTTCACTTGTAGACCCCTCGAGCGGCAAAACGACAGAGGACCCCCACAAATGACCTCATTTTGGAAACTAGACCTCTTAGCGCATTAATCTAGGTGTGTACTGCATATTTTGACCCAACAGTTTTTGAATGAAGCAAAGCAAAGCAGAAGGAAAAAATTACGATTTTTTTTTTTAATCAATTATGTGATTTTAAAAACAGGTTTTTTTTGGACAGCAGACATATAAATGGAGGTTTTCACCCAAAAATGGATACCCCCGTTTGTCCGGTGTTCAGAAACATACCCATTGTGGCCCTAATCTTCTGTCCGTATGCACAACGGGGCCCAAACTGGAAGGAGCAGCGGGTCATTTTCAGAATAGACATTTTGCTTGAAGGCGTTTTAGGCCCCATTGCTCACTAATAGAACCCGTGAGCGACCAAAATGACAGAGGACCCCCACAAATGACCCCATTTTAAAAACTGTACCCCTTAACGCATTAATCTAGGGGTGTACTATGTATTTTGACCCCACAGTTTTTAAATCAATGGAAGCACAGCAGAAGGAAAAAAATACGATTTTTGTTTTTTTGGCAATTATGTAATTTTAAAAATAGTTTTTTTTGTACAGCACACACAGGAATGAAGACGTTTACCCCAAAATGTGGATACCGGCGATCACGTGACCGGGGGTGGGGTCCCGCGGCCCGGCATGACAGCTCCATGCTGTTGGCTACCTCCGGTAACCAGCAGCATGGAGCTATCACGTCCTGAGCCTGCAGGGCTGTCATTCCTAGAGGATGCATAAAACTACGTCCTCTAGGAATAAAGCCCAGCCGGCCAGGACGTAGAATCCCGATGGGGCCGTCGTTAAGGGGTTAAATGAAGTCTCCTAAATTAATGTCCTGTTCATTTATGGTTTAATTTTCATTATTTGCAGTAAATTGTTATATAGTTCACTTTGTTTTGTTCCTTGCATCACAATATTGTAGAAAATAACACTAATTTGTATGGCATTTGTTTAATTCTATCGATCATATGTGTAATATGGAATAGAGTAATAAAATTCAGTCGGTGCCTATATCACAGAAACTGGAGCGGATAGGGGGAAATGGATGGCATATTTGAAATCAGCACACAAAATATACCTTATATCAGCTATCAAACGCTCTGCACCAATATATGCGTTGGCTATTATAATAGCTTGCCAGGGTTGTATTTGGTACTAGGCCCCCGAGGGCAGGTGCCTAAGGTGGCAGAATTTTGACAGCGGTTGTTAAGGGGCTTTATTTTGATGTGCTGTCTTTTAATGTCAGCTGCATCAGAAGCCTGGCATGGGTCTGCTGTACCAGGGGGAGTGGGTGCTGAGCTGTTGGATAACAGCCTAGCACCTACTGAAACAGTGAAACCAGAGAAACTTCTGATCCCCTCTGTTTAACTATTTACATGCCAAGGTCAGTGTGACCACTGTATGTAAAACGCTGACAGAAAGAGGGGGTTTCCTTTCTCACTTATAGGTTATTTTGACTTTGGCTCACAATTCCCAGTCATTGTTACAAGGCTTGTTTAAAAAGTCTGACATTGACTTGCAGGAATGCTGCCTTTCAATAGGTGCTGCTGCAGAGATATTGTTCCATCTTCCCATTTCCTTATCATAATAATCGCCTTTATTTATACAATGTATATATTTATTGAGGAGAAAGACAAAGAAAAATCATGGTGGCTCAGCGGTTAGCAGTGTTGCCTTGCAGTGTTAGAGTTCTAGGTTCAAATCTGATCAAGCAAAATGCATGTGTGGAGTTATGTTCTCTAAAAACATACTGATAGGTGATTATAGTATCCCCATAGGGGACAGAAAATGTAAAGTGATGTGTACATACATATTGTGTTATAGAAAAAAGGTGATTATTATGAAAGGCAGAACATACAAACATGCAGATCTTGTCTTTGGTCACATTTGAACCTAGGACCCAGTCTTGCAAGGCAAGTGTGCTAACCACTGAGCCACAGGAGGACCACCACTAGTAACGTAATAAACCAATTTTAGGGGTATTGGTTCACCAGGACTGAACAGAACTTTTCAAAAGTTTGCTAAACATTAATCAGAAGAACAAATAAATGAAGGTACAGTAGGACAGAGGATTGGACCTAAAGACATAGTGATAAAAGGCAGCAAAGTCTAACCTCTAATATGGTCTATCTGGGATAATAACTGTGTTTGCTTATAGCTGAGAACAGACCGCATCAGCAAAAACTGCCATCGAATATCAAAGGACATAGAATGACAGGAAAGTGAATAATGTGAAAAACATATATTGGTCATGTCACCCAGTAGAGTTGGAGGTGGAGCTGAAGTTTTGTAAGGTTCCTCCAGGCTATCAGGTTGACAGCTTGACAGTTTACAGCCAGAAGGTCTACTCTATCGTCAACTCCAATCACAGCAAGTAACAGTCATTTGTTATTACATATTATTAAGTTGACTTCTCCTGGTGTTCATATACATAATATTTAACCAGAATGTCTTGTCTTGTGTTTGGGTTTTCAAGCTTCTCAGTTGCGTGTTTGATTTCTGTAATTATCTCCAATCATCTAATCACTTCTCATCCTCTTCCTCAGCTTTCCCGGTAATGCCCAAATAAATCTTCTCATTCTCACGGATGTTCTTGTAATACCTCCTGAAGAAGAAACAGCTGCATGTTTTTGTAACAATTTATTCTTCTGCCTTAACCCTTTCCAATCCAATTTGTATCCTGTTTTTCCTAGGGTGCTTACTCTTTTTCTGCCGTTATACAGCAGCGCTATATGCTGGCTAAAGCCAGTACTGCATGAGGTGACAAGTTGGATAGGCTCCGACAGCAGAGAGGCTGGCAGTATACAGTAAGAGAACCCCGACAGATGTCTTCCAACATCAGAGCTGTACAGCCTTAAATCATAATGTCTTCAGAGGGCAGACAGTGGATTGTAAAGGGTTAAAAAAGCTTCAACAGTCAGACTTTGCACTGGCCATGTTCTGTTAGCAAAATCTAAGGGCCTCCCAGATTTTGACCCTTTATTCCCTATACTGGGATATGGCCTTTACTGTTGTGAATTCCCAGGTTATACCTGCAAAGTAGCTTCCAACTGGTCAGAGAAATCAAGTGGAGAGCTAAATCAAATAGAGCCAAGGGTCAGTAGCAGTAGACACTAGAGAGAACAATAAGGCCGAAATGAAGATCAAAAACAGAGGCAGAGCAGGGTCATACCAGGAGGGAACATGTGTGAGAACAGCAGCCATACAAGAGCTTCAGCAGTCCAAGGTTAAACCAATTCAGGTGATCCAATTCAACGGTCAAATGAGAACTGGATCAGTAAATGGAGTAACACAAACCAATTCAGTTAAGTGAGGGTTAATCCGAGAGAGTGGTCAAATGAGAGTCTATTTATTGGCCAGTTAGCTGGATCTTCTGATTGGTCAAGTGAACAAAACCTCTGATTGTCTGGACAGTTGTGCTCTTAAGTATTGGGGGTGCAGATGGTGCGGTCACGCCTCGGCCTAGGAGCCCTAGGGAGCCCATAAAGTCTCTCTTCCCCATATTGCAAAGCAATACTATCAAAGAAATTTTATAGTTGGGGGCGCAGTTCCAGATTTTGCACTGGAGCCCAGCAGCTTCAAGTTACGCCTTTGTAGTCTTCCCACACCTCTTCCGGCATCCATGCTAGCACCAGCCAGAAGACCGGATGGTAGCGGTTGACGGGCAAACAATGCAGGGTAAGTAATAGTTTTCTTCAAGGATGACGACTGGTCCGATGCCATCAAAGGTCTCCTCAAAACGCTTCACTGACAGCGAAGTTCAAAGGAATTAATACATTTCAAGTTCTATGTTCCAGCTCTCTTGCTATGGGGTAGTGAAAACCTGGGCAAGTCCTGAAAGAGTATAGTGGGTGCGCAAACATGAGGTGCCCACTTACCACTGCCAGTCAGCTTCATATGCCTTACTGTCAATTTGCCAGAATTTCGACTTTAGGTAAACTGGAAGAAGACTACTATCCACATTGTCTGCAGACAGCGCTGTCAGGAGCGTTAAATGTCAGAGATTGAACCTTCTGCCTGTCTGCATTTCTGCAGAAATTAAAGAGGATGCCCATAAAATATAAATTGCAGGATTTCTCACTGGCGTGTGACAGGCCTTCGCTGCTAAATAACACGAGCTGCGGCGCGCCAGGTGCTCTTCAGTCTACAATAAATCAACCAGCTGCACAATGGTTGGTGCACGAGAGGAAGTGGATAGAATGGGAATCGAAAGAACCGCATGTTGTATAAAGTAACTAATTTCCAAATGTCTCTGTGGAAACATAATTGTGTCAACCATCATTAAATATCAATGATCACCTGTCGTGGAAGACACAGCATAATGTGGGAAAACATTACTACCAACGAAAGGAAGCACGCATGATTTCATGCTACTTTATAGCTTTCTCTTTTTTAGGGCTTCTTCAGATGACTGTCTTTGCGCATGTTTTTGGACATATAAATGCGGAATGCGCAGAGAATAGAACCCGTTAAGGTCAATGGGTTCATTCGCATGAGCATGTTTTGCGCACACATTTTGCGTGCACGCAGAAAAAAAATAGGTCCTGCTCTATTTTCTTGTGTATTCGCGGACCAAGGGCCCAATAGAAGTTTACCAACGGTGCACAAATACACATTCAGTATGCAGACAAGTGTGCAATACACGGCGGAAAAAACACATCTGGACCTCATTAGGCTAAATAGTCACGGAAGGGGTGTGTCGTGCGCGTAAGAACTGGCCCTGAGTGCGCAAAAGGTACAGTACTGTCCGCCAATACGCACGCAAATCAACCTCATTAACCCCTTAGTGGCGGAGCTTTTTTGCTCTTTTCCATTTTCGTTTTTTCCTCCTCCCTTTTAAAAAATTGTAACTCCTTTATTTATCCATCGCTGGCGCTGTATGAGGGCTTGTTTTTTGCGGGACGAGTTGTATTTTTAAATGGCACTATTTAACCCCTTCCAATCCACTATCTGACGTCTAAAGACATTAGGATTTAAGGCTGTACAGCTCCGATGTTGGAAGACCTCCATTGGGGTTCTCTTACTGTATATTGCCAGTCTCTCTGCTGTCGGAGCCTATCCAATGTGTCACCTCATGCAGTACTGGCTTTAGCCAGCATATTGTATAACGGCAGAAAAAGAGTAAGCCCCCTAGGAAAACCAAGATACAAATTGGATTAGAAAGGGTTAATTTACCATATAATGTAAAAAAAAACGACATTCCGACATCTTTCAGTGCTTCTTGTTTCTACGGAACACAAATCGCAACAAAAATGACCTGATGACTTTTTTCAATGGGTCAGTACGATTACTACGATACCAAAATTATATAGTTTTTTTTTTTTTTTTTGCGTACTACTTGTATTTTTTTTTAATATTAAATTTTTTTAAATAGTTTTCTGTCCCCATCTTCTGCGCACAATAACTTTTTTATTTTTCCATCGACATAGTTGTGTGAGGGCTCATTTTGTCCGGTATATCCTGTGGGTTCTGTTGGTACCATTTTTGAATGCAAACGACTTTTTAATTGCATTTATTACATTTTTTTCTTGGAGATAAGGTGACCAAAAAAGCTCATTTCTGGCGTTCTTTATTTATTTATTTTTTTGGACGACGTTCACCATGGGGGGTAAATAATGCATTATTTGATAGATCGGACTTTTGCGGATGTGGCGATACCAAATAAGTATTTTTGCTTTATTATTTGGATTTTTTATTGCAAATATGTTTTTTGAACTTTTATTACTTTTTTTTTTCATAATTAGTTAAACTTTATTGTTTTTATTTTTACACTTTCTTTTAGCCCCCCTTGGGGACCACAACTAGCGATGCTTTGATCGCTCCTGCAGTATGATGTAATGCAATATCATTACGTCATACTGCATTCTGACAGGCAGCCTACCAAGCCACCCCACAAGGATGGCTTGATAGGCATACTGCCAAGACGGCCCTGGGGCCGTTCAGAAGGCCCCCAGCTGCCATGACACCTGCACCGCTTCCCCAATCTCACGACGGGGGGGGGGGGGGGTCGTACGGGACCCCAAACATCGGTCGGGGGATTTAAATGCCGCTGTCATTTAAAGGGTTAATAGCCGCTGATTGTAGCTATTGCCCGCAGGTGTCGGCTGTAATAAACAGCTGACACCCACGCTGTAGGGAAGGAGATGGCAGCTCTATCTCTCTTCATACACGTCCTGCAATGGCAGCTCAACATATTTGCGCAGTGAATGAGGTCATAAGCCGCCCTGATAAGGGCCTATTGGGTATGTTCACATAGCGGATATTGTGCCAAAATCCACTTTAAATCTGCCTCCCATTCATTTGAATGGGAATCCAGATTTTTCTACTGCGGATTTTATCTCAATATTGCAGAATATATGTCAGAAATTCCACTCATGGATTTTGCCCATTCACAGGGCTAAATCCATGTGCATATCCAAGAGTGAAATATGCAGTTTAGGCCGGCTTCACATGGACGTATTTGCACAGCACATTGCGAGTGTAGAATTAACGCAATATGCAGAGAATAGAACCCATTGATGTCAATGGATTCACTCTCATTAAACAAGTTTTTATGCTCCTAGTACCTGCTCTATATTTCTGTGTCCTTACGCACCAAAAGATTTCACAGAAGTCTATGGGAGGTGCGCAAATTCACATTATGCTGTGCAATTCCATGAATGATAGAACACATCTAGACCTCATTATGCTAAATAGTCTTTTAAATCAAGGCGGGAGGGAGGGATTGCCTGGTCATTCTCAGAAGTCATAATTGATCAAAACTACATGATTGTGAAAACAACGTATTTCTTATAGCAACTCATTATATTGAAACACAAAGACATAACTTAAAGCTTTTGGGCCCGAGTGTAAAATCTTTAAAGGGCCACCATGGTATTTTTTATTTCAAATTTATTATATAACTAGCCCCCCAGCAGGGAGAAATATTAGCATTAAGATGGTGCTTGGTAAGTATCAGACAGAAGGCTGCACTGCATGAAAGTGACTGCAATATACATAGAACATATCCAGGGTGTGACAGGCAATCTGGTGAGGGGTGTTTTCATTGGAATGGTCCTTTAAAGGGACTCCTTAGTTTACTATGTGCCATTTATAATACTGATGGCTCTTTCACATGAGCGTATATTGGCCGCGTCTTCACGACCTGCCAATATACACTACCCATCTGATGCATTGGTTCTGGAACTATCTTCGACCGGAAGCCACTGCCATAAACTCCTATGAGAGCCTATGACAGCTGCCGGGGAAGGGGGGTAGGAGGGTGTTTAGGAGAATGACTGCTAAACTCCCTCCCCATCTCTCCCCCTCTGTGTGCTAAAGTCCTGCTCCCTCCTCCCTGCTGGCAGCTCCCATAGGCTGGAACAGAGAGGGGGAGGTATTAGCTCTGCTAAGCTCCTGCCCCTACCCTTATTGTAAGCTGGCAAGAGCCGAGAGGGGAAGGGGGTAGAAGTTTAACAGAGCTAAACTCCCCCCCGCTGACGGTATCCCGCAGCCTTGGCTATCTGAAAAGTTGCATAAACATCTGCCTCTCATTCCGCAATTTTTTGCTGTGCTGTGGCCGTGATACAGCCAGCTGGAAATCGCCGCGCCCGTGTGAATGAAGCCTCAGAACTATAGAAACATAGAGAATTGATGGCAGGAAAAGAGCCCCTGCTGCATCCTGTCTGCCCCTACATTAGATCATAGATAGATCTATGCTTATCCCAGGGAGATTACATTCATTTACTGGTGATTTTCCAACCATGTCTGCTGGAGGTTTATTATATCTACTACTCATAAAACAATGTTTCATGACGTTGCTTCTGACTTTGCCCCCATCTAATCACATATTGTGCCCCCTTGTTATAGTGTAGTGTTCCCCAACCTTTTCTGCCTTGGGGCAACCCTAGGAAATAGTTTTTACCTTGGAGCACCTCTAGCAACTCTTTTTTCACAGTAGACAAATTAAAGCTAAAACCAAGTAGGAGCTCGTTCACACCTGCGTTAGGGCTCCATCGAGTCTCCAAGGCTACGGACCACAAACAATCCCCATGTAGTCCGATTCTGCAGTCATGAGTTATTTATTCTCTTCCATCTGCCATGTTTTCAACTATTTATAGGCTGTCAAGAAGAACGGGAGGTGCAAGTAAATAGAATAGGAACAGAAATCATCTCGGACACAAAGCTCAGCGCCAAAGTTATAAAAAGGACAATTATAGAAGTGACGTTCATAGATTAGATTAAGACTGAAAGTCACCGGAGAGTCCTGATAAACCTTCCTACGTATTTACTTAGGAAAAGTGGTGACTGTCTGAGTTCTCAAAATAACGAGACAATGTCTCTCCGTGTCCTTTCAGGAGTGGAGGATGAGGATTTGCTGAGGTGACATTTACGAGAAGCAGCGGATAAAGAACACTTTCATGTTTAGGAGATTTTTAAAGGGGGGGGGGGGGTGTTTTCCACATGCACCAAGCCCACGTAGAGATGGTAAGATGGTCCCATTGCCATTTCAGGGTTCATTGATCGTGTTCTTGATAATTGCCATAGTAGACTACGATAGTTTAGGGGTTAATATCTAGTACAGTATGTATAGCTATAAAGCAGTGAATATCTCTGGTGGTACAGGACTAATGCTGATTGGGAAGAGTCTCTACAGCAGGACCTCCTGCAATCCGCTCATTTAATTTGCTACGAGGACGTTGCTCTGATTTGTAAATCTCCATATAATGTCCTTGCGCAAAAGAAGAAGAAAACTCTTTTTATCCATCATAATAGCTCTCTAAGGTTTTGTTTCTTGCAGGGCGAGTTATATTTTCAATGATACTATATAATGAACAACACACTGTACTGAAATTTCTAAGTGGAGTGAAATGGAAAATTACTGGGGGAGATCACAGGGATAGTAACCGGGGGTTACCTTAAAGGGGTTGTCCCGCAAAACAAAGTTGGGGTATACACTTCTGTATGGCCATATTAATGCACTTTGTAATATACATCGTGCATTAATTATGAGCCATACAGAAGTTATTCACTTACCTGTTCCGTTGCTGGCGTTCGCGTCTCCATGGTGCCATCTAATCTTCAGCGTCTAATCGCCCGATTAGACGCGCTTGCGCAGTCCAGTCTTCTCCTTTGCTGAATGGGGCCGCTCGTGCCGGAGAGCGGCTCCTCGTAGCTCTGCCCCGTCACGTGTGCCGATTCCAGCCAATCAGGAGGCTGGAATCGGCAATGGACCGCACAGAAGCCCTGCGGTCCACCGAGGGTGAAGATCCTGGCGGCCATCTTCACAAGGTAAGTATGAAGACGCCGGACCGCGGGGATTCGGGTAAGTACTACCTGTTTTTTTCTTTTTATCCCTGCATCGGGTTTGTCTCGCGCCGAACGGGGGGCTATTGAAAAAAAACAAAACCCGTTTCGGCGCGGGACAACCCCTTTAAGTCCAATTGTCACTCGTGATGCCACCGTTCCTTCTCTTGGAATGGATCTTGTAGATGAATTAAATAGCCCCACACCAGAGGATTATATTTTGGAACAAAACCAGGAACTTGTCCATTTACTTAAACTTCTTGTTAAAGTAACATAAGAGTCTTAGTACAAAGGTATACAGAATGACTTCACAGTGGAACTCATGGGGTATTGGAACACTCCACAGGCCAAGTTATATATAGGTCCTTCCACTCCCGGCAATCACTTTCTCCACCGGCAACAACACTCACTCTTACTTTCTTTTCTTCTCGCCAATAAGGAATTTCTTTCTCTTCGTACTCAGCAGTGGTACAGAGGTTCTTTGGGCTGAACGGGCCAAGGCTGAGCATCAGGCAATCACTCGGCCTCCTCCATACTCCTCGCACAGACTGACCGGACAGCCTCTCTCCTTGAAGACTCCCTCTTTGCAGACTCTCTTTGAAGAAGACCCACTATTGACTCCTTCCAAACACATATATCAAGCATCATCACTGCTCACAAATGATACAAACAAAACAATACATTTTCCAGACAGGACAGAGCATACCAGACATTAACCCTTAATAACCATTAATGCACTCTACAAACAAGACATTGGCATGAGACAGATATAAAACATTCTGGAGGGGATCCCATTAACTCTGGGCCACTACAACTGTATGACTAGAAATGGTAAGCAATTCAGTGCCGGGCTCCCTCCTACCACTAACCCTAAAGTAGTCATGTAGTCTGTCTCCATAGTAGGAGTATGACAATGTTATTAGTGTCAACCTCTCATTGCATCTTATGTTTGTCAGGTGTCTGTGATTTCATTTGTAATTGTAGAGCTACTTTATATGTACTGTATGTATTTTAAATTTTTTTTGTCTTTGCTTCAATGACATTCTAAGTGGAATCTCTCACGTAAAAGCAGCATTAAGTAACAATATAGACTATAATTTACTGCCATTTACTGCCCAGGATCTTATTGTTTCCAGCTGAATGTCTAAGGCTCACAGGAAGCTTCTTGAGATAATTATGTATATTTCCAGATCCTGATAATTAGCATTGATATCAGTAATAATGTGGCAGCGTGATGACCGCTGTGACCTTAGTGCATGTGGCTGGAACTAATATCCCATTAAATGTACCTACGACTCAAGCGATTGCTCAATATTGAGGCTCAGTCAAGACTAGGTTGCGGGCATCAGTCGTATAATTGTCTTTTAGCTTCTAATAAATATAATTTGCCTTTACAGTTGACATAAGTAGATAGGTAGCCTATAGACGTTCTCACAAGGACTGCACATTAAAAATCTCCATGTGTCATCATATAAAAGGCAGGCACCTGCAGTGAGGAAACTGAATGTAGTCCTGGTCATTCAAACTAGTTCTTCATTCACTTTGAATGGAGATAGCCCCACTGAAAGAAATGGAGCACAGGCCGCGCATGTTGGGCCAGCAGTGTCTTCATTCTGACCTCATTGCTGTGGGAAGAAGCAACCCTCGCAATGACAGGCAGAATGGGACTCCCACCAATCAGCAAGTTATCCCCTATCCTGGGAGGTACCAATTCTTCTTGTGGAGATCCAGCTGGAGGGAAATCTTTAGATTAAAGGTGCATTTACACGAGCGAGTACAATATTGATCCAAGAAACGTGGGGCTTTAAATCAATTGCAAACCTGCAAGTATGATGAGTTTTGCAAGAACTCTGCATCATTGCACTTGCAATTTTCACATGCATGAAAAAGGCATGTGAAAAGCACACGTTAGGGCTCCTGCACACTTGCGTTTTTCTTGCGCATTTTTTTGCGCGACTGTCAATTGGACTTTCTAATGTTAAAAACGCATCGCACAAAAATTGCAAAGCACCAACTTGCATTGCAGTTTTAACATTAGAAAGTCCCATTGCTAGTCGCGCAAAAAACGCAACGATATCGTAGCGTTACAAAAATGCAAGTGGGTGTGAGCCCTTAGTCCAATAGTAAAAACAGAAAATTGCATCACACTCGCATGAAACTTGCATGTACATGCGAGTGTGATGCGAATTTGTTTTTCCTCCCATAGGTAAGAATGGGTGATTCTTGAACAGAATTGCCCAAATATAGAACAGGCTGCGATAGACATATAGCTCATGCAAATAGAACCATTGAAAACAATGGGTAATATATTTCCATGCGAGTTTTGTGTATCTTTCAATGTAGAAAAACTTACATGGGAAAATCGCCCATGTACAGTAAATATATCCTAAGGGTGGATTTAGACGAGCGTGTTTATATGCGTACAATTGTGCGCACAAAACCACACATCTATTAAGACCATTGGTTCCTATGGTGTTCACATGTTCGTGTTTTACAGGCGTGCAAACACACGTACCTGCAAAACATAGGACATGCGTGCACCATAGGTCCGTGGTGCATGACAATATTCCCCAGCAGGGTGACCCCTCATCACTGAACCCTGTGACAGCACTGTCATAGTGTTCAGTGACAAAAGGACTCCCTGCAGGGAGCAAAGAATTCCCTGCCACAGCTGTCACAGCTGTAGCAGAGGATCGCAATGTTCTCCTATTGCTTTCAATGGGGCCGCTGCTGCTGCTGGGAGAAGGCAGGCTGGACGTGCCTGAGCTCCGTCAGCTGAGGAGAGGTGAGTATATATTTTTATATTTTTAGCACATTCTATGGATGATTTTCAGGGAAGGCCTTATATTTAAAGCCCTTCCCCAAAAATCCTTGCAGAGCTTGCTGGCAGTCCATTGCTTTCAATGGGACTGCAGAAGCGCCGGTTCCATTGAAAGCAATGGGGGAACATCGCGATCCTCTTCCACAGCTGTGACAGCGGATTCTTTACTCCCCGCGGGGATGAAGGAATCCTCTGCCATAGCTGTGGCAGAACTCCGCAATGTACTCCCTATATTTTCATTGAAGACAATGAGCAATATCGCTCATTTTTTCTCTGCGCTGCGAAACTTAGAAGTAAAAATCACAAATGAGTATGAAACCATTGAAAATCATTGGTTTCATAATCATGTGTTTTCACGCACTCTGGCATTGCAGGAAACATTATTGCTAGTGGGTAGCCACCCTTAGAGTGAACCTATAAATAACGACAAATATAATATTAGTCCCTCATAAATAACACACTGCGAATAAATTGTATACCTGGTTTTGTACGGAGCTGGAGCTAGTGTTATATTCCAAGGCTGAATTCATAAATCTGCTTTGTTATGGGATATAGCTATGACCTAGCAGCTTAGCCGCGCTCTTACAGTGCACAAAGGCACTTTGTTTTTCCTACATCACATGACTATGCAGAGCCTGACGAAAAGATGACACTGAATGCAAATAATTAGAGCAAGCTCTGTGTAAACAGCAATTCAGCTCTGAAGCCTGCAGAATTGTGAGCGCAGCTCTGGAGTATAATACAGCCTGTAATCCAGGATCAGTACAAGGTAAATAATGACATTTGACTCAAGTTTCTATGTAGATGTATACACTAGAATTATGTTTAAAAGTGGATGCACCATTTATATAAAGGAAATTCTATTGGATGCTTTCATCTGTTGGTCTTTGGACCATCCTTATGGGGCACCTGTGCATTTATACATGTTATAGGATGCTGCTGTTTCAATCATGTAGTCATAGTTATATATGTTAAAACACAAGATGATCCCATGGGAAGAATATTGTAGAATATTGCGAGTAGATCCAGGAAAGAGGGAAACACGAGGGAAATAATGGATGAAAAGATTGTAGAAACATCCCATCAGGGTGATTGGCTTTTATGACGGCATTACTTCCATCAAGTGATTTGCTGTTGTTGAATAGCTCTAATCTATAACTCATTGTGTTACAAAATAATAGTACCACATTATTTCCTTTCCACTTACTCTCCTTCCTCCCCTCATTCTTCTTTTCTTCCTTATACTTTCCACTTTTTCCCATCCCACATTCTTCCTCTATCTTCTTGCTTCTGACACTCTTCCCACATCTTACCCATCTTCACTCCTTCCCTTGATTTTTTTCATGGTTAGTGGGAAAGCCATAAAAGATACAGAAAACGACGCAGCAGACGGAGTAACCAAAGTATACAAAATGTATCTTAGAACACAACAATACAAGCAAGTAATGTTCTGATAACAAATAAGCAGTGGACCTTTACCGTAGATGTACCTAACACTAACGATGGCTAACTAAATCATAGGATGATTAATATGGTCTGTGCCCTAAAAGAGACAGTACAAGTAAAACAGGAGCAATGATGCAGTTCAAATATCAATCTTGTAGTTCAGACAAGCAAATCACCTAGAGTTCCACACAGTCCAACTATAAAGGATTAACCCTTCACTTCACACAAAACCGTAATTAAGGAACACAGTTAAGATAAACTCTGATATCGACGTCTATGAGATTGCAGGCTCAGCGCTTATCAATTATAAATCCACTCCAACACAACTGTAAAAATATACATATTTTATTATGAAAACCCATAAAGGGCATGAAAGATGCCACAGAAATTGTTATGAAGCCACATCCCTGGTATAATTAATCAGAAATCAATATCAGCAACTGAATAGTAAAGTGCAAGTACAATAAAGATCCAGCAACCTAACGTGGGAAAACTACCTTAAATGATATGTAATGACATGAGAGAAGATACAGACCCAGATGAAAGCTGTAGGCATATAGTATGCTTCTATACATATAGTATGCTTCTATTACACTCTAGGTGATATATTTGTGTGTGCTCTAGTATATTCATAGGTTGTATCAACTCTTATCAATACAACGGTTTTAGTCTACTCCATAAAGTGTAACAGCCATTTGACTGCTTGCCAATATCTCTGTCTCTACTAGAGATGGGAAGGCCTGGAAAAAAAAAATGGGAAAATTGGGGAAAAAAAGAGTTTTTTTTCCAAAGCCATTTTTTATGTTATATAGTTTGAATACCATGTCATAGATATATTATTTATCGTTAGAGAAGAACATATGCAACAAACACTTTTTTAAAAACTTTTTTCCTCAAAAAAATGTCTTTGAGAAAAAAATGGTAAAAAAATTTTTTTCCCAATTTTTCCATTTTTTTCCAGTCCTTCACATCTCCAGTCCCTACTTGCAGCAGGCCTGCTGATGTAACTATTTTGTATTTAGTGATGTGCACACCAGTTTTTTTATTTAGGCCGGCTTGACTTACAAGTCGTCGCTGATGAACTCTCCAATCTTCTCTCTGTGTGTCCTTGCCGATCTTCATCTGCTCTTCCC
Organism: Eleutherodactylus coqui; assembly: GCF_035609145.1. NCBI lineage: Eukaryota > Metazoa > Chordata > Amphibia > Anura > Eleutherodactylidae > Eleutherodactylus > Eleutherodactylus coqui. The sequence continues at coordinate 71,513,225 of NC_089841.1, forward strand.
TGCTCAAAACCTATGGCAAATATGAGAACCATTTTCCACCCCTCTCTACAGCTCAACTCAGCATACCTCTCTTTTGTCTCGCTTACACTCTTTCTTTCTTCTTTGTGTCACTTTCTTTGCTGCCTCTCCCTGCAGTCTTCATCAGCTCTCTGCCAAGATCTCAGCTCACTAAGTTAGTCCCTGTGCTCACCTTGTGGCACAGAAACAAATTTCTTGTTACAGCAGGTGTCTTAGCCAATCAACACTCGTCCTCTGCCCATGCTCCACCCTATCATACTGTCAGAGTATACATTCAAATTAGGTGATACTCAATGGTATGATAACCTTATCAATCAGGTATGCCTAATTATTGATCGATGCATTGAAGAAGAATATGAGAAACACTCAAGTGAGGATTCCAAGGTCTTCTAATGCGTTTTACTATTTGCGTAGTTTATACAGAGAAATGCAAAGCAGTGATAATAATCGCCCAACTCTCGTAAGTAACATAAGTGCAGCATTTTATTGCAAGTCCCGTTTGCATATATCGGTTCACATCTCCCTACAGACTGGTTGTAGCAGCCTGTTCTGCTCTTGACCATTTTCATGTCTTTTAAGAGTCTTTTAAGTGAACTATATTAGCCTTGGTGGATAATACCCAGAAGTCAAGTGAATTTTATTAACCCCAGTGGATAATGTGCACAAAGAACTGCTAGGTTACTCTTAGAATACCAAGATCTGTAGCAAATTCTGGTGCACACTCCCTGTCATTTAGAACACCAATGGATTAACCCTTTAAAGGGAGTACGTTACAATTTCCACATTCTTCCTTTCCCCCTTATCTTCCTCACTGCTCTTGTCTTCCACAGTTTTCCATCTCTTCCCATACTCCTACATTTTTTTGTTTCTGGAACCCTTGCCATCCATTCTCTCACTTCCCTTTCCTACCTTCCTTTCCACATTGATCCATTTCTTCCAACATCTTGCTTCTCTTCATTTCTCTTCTCTCCCGTTCCTTCCGAAAGTCTTCCATTCCTTCCCACATGCTTCTCTTGTTTCTCTCTACACTTCTTTCTTTTTAATCCTTACACTGTGTATTATCCAAATGCATGGAATCCTAGTCTGTGCCTACTCTGAGAATGTAGTCCCCGGGCACCATTATAGAATTCACTAGTACAAGTCTAGAACAATGTGCGGAGAAGGATCCTGGTGCAAAAATGTGTCCACCATTGCATTATTTCCTCTACAACCCTCTGCCATTCTCTTCCTCCACTATGTTAGATGCCATTTCTTGTGCACCACTATTAAAGTTCAATGCTCTGTGTGGATACTTTACAATGGCGAATAGAGCAGACTGCTAGGAGTCCATACCTTCTCTGCTATTTTCACAAGACCATAGAATATCTTCTTCTGTATCTACTGCACTGACGGATATTAAGTCAAACACTGACATAGACAGTACGTCTCCTATAACCCTTTCTATAGGATGAAATGCTATACAGGCATAAGACTGACGCCACAATGAGCGACCTCTTGCAGGGATTACAAGGTCATATTACCTCCAGCAGATTCAGGGCAATGGAAAGATACTAATGGAAGGTAATGGAAATCAAACAGTAGACCTTGAAGAAATCCGTACGTGATTGAGCTATTACTTACTACTTCAGAATTCAAATGATACCTCGGGCATTTCAGGTTTTCCTTCTCTTGAGACTTTTCTGGGAAGAAGATATTTGCTGCAGAATAATAATTCTGTATCCATGTTGGCTTTTATTGTTATACTGAGAACCGCATTCTACACATATCAATATAAGCAGAGAAGCACAGAGCACCCCTTCCATGTATTCCATATGCAGCCCCATACAAGTTGTCATCCAGAGTCCTATGGGGCAAATTTACAACGATACGTCTTCTGCCTCTGTTCGGCCACACAGAGGGGCAGATTTGTCATGCAGGAGAATTAGGAAGCTGGATGGTTGCCTCAGAGGCATCTGAAATGCAGCTATATTAGTTACCACCCAGCTTGAGGGTGCGTTCACATTTTACAAAAACGCAGCAGAACCGTGGGTTACAATTACAGTACAGTAAGGCTAGATTCACACAGAACTACTTGTGCGCACAAAATTTTATAGATTTTTATTTATTTCAGTGGGATTGTTGACACGTGTGTATTTTACCTGCACATTTCGGTCGTAGAAAAAACTGCAACATGCTTTATTTTCCTGTGCATTTGCACATCAAAGGTCCCCATAGGCATTAATTGGGGAGGGGGGGATGCAAATGTGCATGCAATACGCTAGGAGATTCGTGATACATTGCATAATTCTGCTGGAAAAATGACACTTCTGGAACTCATTAGACTAATGAGCCATTCAAATCTGTTCATCTTTGTTTGCCATGAGGGGGAGGGGCAGGGGGAGGGGGAGGGGGAGGGGGAGAGGGAGAGTGAGAGGGGGAGAGAGAGAGAGAGAGATGAGTCCCTGGGGAAACCCCTTTCATCTCTCCTGGGGTTCCCTTCATTACTGGGGAATCCCTTCCTCTCAGCGCAGCTGAAGGGAATCCCTTCACCTGACTGGCTTGCACAGTCTTTCATAAGAGTCTATGGAGGCTTCTGTGCTTGCACACCAAAGATAGGTCAGGACCCATATTTTCTCGCAGCAGGGAATTTCAGTTGCTGATGTCCTATCCTTTTAGGGGCGATTGTTTTATGTGGCTAAAATTCCTCTGACTTTATGTTTCCATTGGAAACCATTGGTTCTAATAGTTGTTTTTTTTTTGCGCATGTAAGTTAGCTGAACAAAGTCCCTCGCGTCAATGAGCCCTAATAGTAAATGTTTCTGGTGTGCAAAATCTGCAGAGTTTCTACAACTTGTCAATGCACCATGAAGGCTATCATTTCCAAGTTTTATTAGTAGGAAGCCAGGGGAGTGCTTCACCATGTCTCTTAGGGTGCATTCAGACGACCGTATATCGGCCGGTGATTCATGCCGGCCGATATACGTCGTCTCTCTCTGCAGGGGGAGGAGGCTGAAAGAGCCGGGAGCAGTGCACTGAGCTCCCGTTCCCTCTCTGCCTTCTCTCCACCTCCTCTCCGCCCCCCTGCACTATTTGCAACGAGAGGGGGGGGGGCAGGGGCGTGGCTAAGTTCTGGGAATTCTCATTGAAAATAGTGCAGGGGGGTGGGGAGGAGGCAGAGAGGGAACAGGAGCTCAGAGCACTGCTCCCGTCTCTTCCAGCCTCCTCCCCCTGCAGAGAGAGACGCCGTATATCGGCTGGGCGTGAAAACCCAGTCGATATGCGGTCGTCTGAATGCAGCCTTAGTTTGCACAGATGTAGAGTCTGGGCATAGTGAGAGGAAAAAGTGGCACACTCCAGCGTGCCAACTAGCCACTCTGTCTTTGCCGGTATATTTAGCTATAGGGCAAGGGCAGTAAAACTGACTCTTAGCAATTGATAAGCAAATCCATCAATGGGCGTTGTATAACTATGTATGCAGTGAGCCCCCTGTCCCACTCCTGTGGCAGCTGCTGGCTACATTAGTTCCCATTTAATTTTATGGTTGTATGTAGGGAAGCCTGCCAACAATTATACAGGGGCACCTCGCTGGCAGTATTGCTTTATGTGGGCACTCTAGTGATAGTATTGTTTATTGGGGCAGAACTCTGCATTGCCTGTTAACGAGGTCTCATTGATGTTGTGTGGTGGGGTCTGTTACCTTTCATTATGGGGGCACAGTCTGTATTGCCGGCAGCTTTTATATACAAACAATACTAATAATCTTTATTTATATAGAGCCTATTCTGCAGCGCTTACAAATACAAAAAGAGCATCTAAAGGGGTCATGTCAAGTTGTACAATTATCCCTTATCCATAGATTAGGAGTAGAGATGAGCGAGCGTACTCGCTAAGGCAAACTACTCGAGTGAGTAGTGCCTTATGAGAGTACCTGCTCTCTTGTCTCAAAAGATTCGGGTGCCGGAGGGGGAGAGCGGTGAGTTACTGGAGTGAACAGGGGGAGCGGGGGGGGGGGGGAGTGAGTGAGAGATCTCCCCCCATTCCTCCCTGCTCTCCCCCGCCACTCCCGGCCACCCGCCGGCACCCGAATCTTTTGAGACGAGCGGGCAGGGACTCGCATAAGGCACTACTCGCTCGAGTAGTTTGCCTTAGCAAGTACGCTCACTCATCTCTAATTAGGAGATAATAGTCTGACTGGTGGGGTCCTGACAGCTGGGACTCCTGCCGAACATAAGAATGGGGATCTTGTGTCTCTCCATTTGAATAGAGTTGTGGTTGCGTGTCTGCTCCATTAATCTCTATGGAACTGGCAGAAATTTCTGCTTGGGTGTTACCAGCAGTCAGATGCAACCCCTATTCTTGTAATCCCCGAGGATCCCAATGATCGGAACCCTACCGATTAGACATTGTCCCCTATCTTGTGGGTAAGTGTAAAATTGGCCACAACCCCTTTAAAGGAAACCTGTCACATCCTGTAAGCACCCTAAACTAAGTTATGTATCTTTTAGGACAGGGCATATAGAGTCCGGGAATGTACTTTTAATACTCACCTGGCTACCCATTCTAGCGCTGTTACTGGTAGAAGTCGTCACTCAGTCAGTCAGTGCAAACCCACTCCCTTTGTTCTCTGTGGGTAGTAATGAGCGATTAGTGAAATAAGCGGTTTGTGCCGATATCGGGCCAATTTCATGACAATTATTGTGAATTGACTCACATTAAAGTCACTGGGGGTAAAAATCAGGTTGTCTAATTTGCTCTCCCGAAAGTCCCCAATGCAGCCAACCCCCCAAACTGTATGGAAATACAGCCACACATTTGGGAAACAATGTGCTCCTCCCAAAAATTGGTCAAAATAGTGTACAATGGTGTAGAGGCCAATCATAGCACAGGGGTTTACTGGAAAAAGAGGCCATAATAGTATCTTCTAGATCAAGAATGACGTTACCCAAGACAGCAGGTGAGGTGCTTGTTTTAAAAGTAATGTCATAAAGTTTTCAAAGGACAAATTTGACCAGGGGAACAGAACAGTGAAGCACGGGCCTCCTCTAAGGAAAAGCTGCAGAGCTACAGCTGTTCTTGTGCTTTAGAAAATTTTTGCTTTGGGAGAAGGAGGAAGAGGAGGAAACAAGGCGGAAGCAGAAAGAGAGCAGCAGCAGTCCAACCATCATCACCAGCAGCAGCAACACTTTGAGGGCAATTGTGGAAATGTGAGAGCTGTAGCTCCGTATTTCCGTATTGACATATTTTTCATTCAGTATGAAGTAGAAGGAGGAAACATGGTGGAAGCAGAAGGAGACGGAAGAGTGTGGTCTTGGGGGTGCCGAAGTCAGGTGAAAACCCCCCCTGGTTCATTTTTATAAATGTCAGGTGATCCACATTGTTTGTGGACAGGCGAATGCGTCTGTCAGTTATTACACCCCCAGCTGTGCTGAGCACCCTTTCTGATAATACACTGTCAGCGGAGCAGGCAAGAGCCTAAAAGCATGTTGGGAAAGCTCTGGCCACTAGTCCAGCTTAGACACCTAGAAGTCAAAGGGGCCAACGCCATGTTTGGGTACATCTACATATACTCTTGAACCATCATGGGTAAGTGTTGCCTGTGATTGCCAGTCTTATGCTGTGCTTTTACTGCAGGCTGTCACGGGCCGGAAAACTATGCTACACCTGTGTTAGACTTCCCCTGCCACTATTGGTGGCGCTGCTGTGGCAGCTTCCTGCCCATCCGCCATGAGCTGCAGAGCTGTAATCCATTGCAGATGCATCACTGCAACCATGAGAAAATACTCCGCTCAAGCTGCTTAACAGTCTGTTCTGATACTGCAGCATTTTTTTTTTTTTTATTAAATCAAGTTTTATTAAGGTTTTTGAGTAATTTCACAAATAATACAGCAACAGCGACATATGGAGGCAGAAATACAAATTGTCATAGGCCAAGGATGCAACACGTACTGTAACATATTATGGAGGTAACTTTGAGGGGTCCCTCCTTGAGAAGCATCCGAGACTGTTCTGGTAGCTTTATATCTCAGGGGTCCCCAAGGAAGGAGCCCCATCAGAGGTCTGCGCTCCAATGACCATTAACATCCAATGATAACAGATACGAGACATACGACACACAAGGGATGGGTAGCACAGCTTAGAAATATTATAGCAAGAGGAATGAAACAATGTGAGCAGGCATGTGGGGATGGGTGGGGGGGGAGGTGGGGGGGGATGTTCGTCCAGTCTATGTAGGGTGGGTCCGTCCTCTGAGTGATAGCCGGTCCCGCGGAGTGCTTGCAGTTATATTTTTGTAAACAGGGGTTGAGCCGGGGTTCCTACTCATAGTAATGACCTGTGTTAATGTCTTTCCGGGAGAGACGGAGTCGGTATGGATTCCCTCCCGTGGCGGGGGGGTGGAGAGAGGAGATCTCCTTATAGCAGGCCGGAGGAAATGCTCTACTGGAGTGATTAACGACTTAGATCAAGCGAGGTTCGTCTCAGCTCTCTCCAAGGGCCCCATATGTGAAGGAACTTATCGTGAGTTCCACTGGACCAACTAGAGAGTTCCTCTAAATTGCAGATACCATCCACCTTTGCCAACCATTGAGCTGCCCAAGGGGTGGTTTTTTGGAGCCACAGAGTAGGTATCAAGGCTTTGGCGGCGTCTATCAAGAAGGCAATGAGTCTATTCTTCTTTGGGTGAAACGCAGGGGACAGTCTCCATAAGAATATCATCTCGGGGGAGAGGTGCACAGCCGGGGCAAATTTCCTCACGACCTCTTCTACCTCCCTCCAAAAGGGTGCCAACACTGAGCAACTCCACCATATATGGAGGTATGAGCCTGGTTCCCCATCACATCTCCAGCATCTCCCATGCGAAGCTAGTTTGTAAGCGTGGAGCCATTGCGGCGTTTTATACCACCTGACAAGCAGTTTGTAGTGGCTTTCTTGAGCCAATACACAAGGAGATAGGCCAAACGATGTGTTCAGGATACTGCAGCATTTGAAATTCCTCTCCACTGCGGGAATGGGATTTATCATTTTGGCCTTATAGTGGAAATCAAGCAGGGTGGCCACAAGTAATGATCTGTTATTTTGATGTGGGCTATGCGACAGTCCTTCTGCAAGCACTACAGCATGAGAACACTCATATACCTCAAAGTGCTTAAGGGAGATGACCCATTTTCCTCTGGGTCAGGCCTAAGAGTATCCTCCAGCTTCCTGATTGGTGGCCGTGTTTACACTGTACAATTGTTGCTTACATTGACTCTATTGAGCGACTATTCGGATGATGGCTGTCAGGTATAAAGCCACACATTTACAGAAAGTGAACTGACTACAAATGTGATAATAGTCAGATTTACCCATTATCCCTTATTGCTCCTTTATCCACCAATTACCAATATATAAATTATTGAGAACATCAGGGTTCATTTACTATTTAAGGTTTTCCAATCCAGTGTGAAAGCAGCAGGAGGTAGTCAAAAAACTATAATAGCGTGTCAATGTAGAGGTCAGGAGAGAAAGAAACGATTTACAGAAGAAAATCAAACAGAAACAAGTAACCCGACTGCCATCTCCCCCCCCCCCCGCAGCCCCCACAAGAGCCCTTCTGTAAAAGTTCTGCTTCCAGTTTATTTGTCTGCCAGCAATTACAAGTTTCTCCACGATTTTTGCCTCCAACCAATAAAAGTAATTAATGTCTGAAGAAAATTACAAAGTCCAAATTGGTATTTATCTGAATTGTATCCAAGGCTCCGGGAAGCGAACAATGAACGGCGAAATATTTATGGGGAGCCGCGCAGCCCCCAGTTACATTATCATCTCTCATAAATTATTCTAACTGACTGAATGTCTGATGAGTGAAGCAGGCGGCAACATAATGAATACAGAGCTGAGCAGCTGTCATGTTACATAGGACTGCAGGTACATTATCTGTAGTCTTCACTGTGTGCTATCTATGGTATTACATAGGACTGCAGGTACCACCTGATACATTATCTGTACTCACAAGTCACCACTGTGTTATCTATGGTATTACATAGGACTGCAGGTACATTATCTGTAGTCTTCACTGTGTGCTATCTATGGTATTACATAGGACTGCAGGTACCACCTGATACATTATCTGTACTCACAAGTCACCACTGTGTTATCTATGGTATTACATAGGACTGCAGGTACATTATCTGTAGTCTTCACTGTGTGTTACCTATGGTATTACATAGGACTGCAGGTACCACCTGATACATTATCTATATTCAGAAAGTCACCACTGTGTTATCTATGGTATTACATAGGACTGCATGTATCACCTACTAGATTATCTGTACTGAGAAGTCATCACTGTATTATCCGTGGTATTACATAGGACTGCAGATATCACCTACTAGACTATCTGTACTCAGAAGTCACCAATGTGTTATCTGTGGTATTGCATAGGACTGCAGATAAACCTACTGTGTTGTTGGTACCCAGATCATTATCAATATTCACTATTTGCTGTGTTACATGGGACTGCAGGTAACCAGCATTACAGTGTCTTGTGGCTGTGTAGTCTGTCTCGCAGTGCACAAAACTCGTGTGAGATTCTCACCTGTGTCATTGTACCCTAAGGGCTCCTATCCACTTGTGTTTTTTTTAACGCTGCATTAATGCTGCGTTTTTTAAGTTCCATTGACATTACCGTTAAAAAAAAACAGCATAATTCCAGCATAAAAAAAAAAACACAAGTGCGTAAGAGCCCTGGCTGATAAATTGCTGCATCAAGTTATCTTAACACAGCAAAAGACAAGTTTATTAGTTACAGATCGCATTGAACTTCCACATCTGTACCGCATTGTCTGTACTCAGGAAGTTAACGCTGCGTGTTACCTGTTCAGGGGTGTAGCTAAAGGCTCATGGGCCCGGGTGCAAAAATTTATCTTTAGGCCCCCCCAACTTCTCTTAACCCCTTAACGCAGTGGTGTAGCTTGAAGATTCTGGGCCCCAATGCAAAAGCTGGAACAGGGCCCCCAACTATAATGCTTTATTCATAGTACTGGGCCTCTTATATGGAGAAGAGAGGCCTAATGGGCCCCCTAAGGCTCCTGGGCCTGGGTGCAACCGCATCCTCTATACCTATGCCAGTGCCTGTGGTGTTACATACAGATGGTACGGGCACTAGACATCCTACATCTGTAGATTTAACACACTGAATGATAGTTTGGCACGTTACACAACTTGTGTAGCCATTGACATATAATTACTGTTGGGTCACGCCAATTGTGTAGATGTGCTACGTCAACGGGGGAGCGCTGTAGAATTGAATTTTAGAAGTTCAGCATGTGTGTTACTGCTATCTCAATGTAAGGGCAGTTTCACAATGCTATATACCAACTCTGCTTGCCGTTTCTGAGCGTAGTTGCGCATGAATGGGTTTGAAAAAAATAGCGTGAAGATAGGTGCCGTCTTATCTTTTCTCGCCCGTACTATTAACGGATGGAAACAAGTTATAAGTATTCATATTGTTTACAGTTCAAACCCAGCGCTATTGCACACGCAAGAAAGAAAAAGCAGAAGGATAAGGCGGGACATAGCTTTTCGCACAAGTATAAAAATGGCTTCACTTTGTTGCATTTTGTGGGCGTGATTTTTACGCACGCAAAAATCTCTGCAAACACGTTCATCTGTTTAAGCCCTTACCTGGACTCTTCACCTGACCGGAGATCACTTCTACTTCCAGCCTACGGGGTAGCGATGTGCCGTTCATGTTCTCACTCACATAAGAGGGGGAAGGGGGTGCAACGCTGAGCAGGAAGACAAGTCCGGGGCAAACAATAAGATAACGCAGTTTAATTAAGGAATCGTGAGAATGAGAAGTTATTGCAGTTAAGAACTTCAATGCAGGAAACAAATTGTAAGGGTGGACACCCACTTGCTATACGATAGCCTTGCGATGTGAGAGTGAGTGAAAACAAATGATAATGAAGCCAATGATTTTCAATGGTTTCATTCTCATTTGCCATGTTTTCAATGTAATCTGGTATCGCAAAAAAAGAATAGTCGATATCGCCCATTGCCTTCAATGGGGCCAGCGGCAGCAGCGTTAGCCCCGTTGAAAACATAGGGTGAACATTGCACTCCCCTGACACAGCTGTGCCAGCTATGGCAAGAGATTCCTTCACCCCCACGGGGACCACAGGGATGAAGGAATCTTCTGCCATAGCTGTCACTGCTGTGGCAGAAACCCGTGATGCTATCCCATTTCTTTCAATGGGGCTGACACTGCTGCGGCCCTATTGAAACCAGTGGGTTTGCAACGATGATTTTGAAATATAAGCCCTTCCCTGAAAATCATACCAAGCTGTAAAAAAAAAAAAAGATTAACTCACCTAGAAGAGCCGTCCAACTCTTCTCTCCAGCCTTCTCTGTTCTGGAGGCTGGGGTTTAACAAAAATTCCTGCCTCCAGAAAGCGCTGCCTTTGATTGGCTGAGCGCTGTGGCCAATCAGAGGCAGTGCCCAGCTGTCATTGAATGACAGCTGAGTACTGCCTCTGATGGTCTGAGCTCTGCTGTGTGCTTCCGCCTGCACAGGAAGGACTGCTGGTACATGTAGTCCTTCCATAATGCTCAGTCCTCAGATATTAGTGTAGTATTGTATCCACGGCCGCTCTGCTCACGGCTTCGGAGCTTGGGTCGGAAGCTCCGAGGTGAGCGTGGCTGTAGCCTCTGTGAAAGTGTGTGTGACAGGAACCATCAGAAGCTTTGTGCGTGACCTTGGCGTTACCTGTACCTGAGCCTGGCCAACCCATATACTTCTCGTGGAAACATACTACACTAATACCTGATAGGTCATCAATAGTAAACGTCTTCGAGCACCCCTTTAAGAGAGGAGACTGTACACAGTGACTACATAAGGATTCAGAAATACAAGCAAGTTCTTATGTTTGGCTGAAGTTATACTCTGGGGTTGACTGAACTACTAACTACAATAAGTTTCTTCTACTTGACAACCTACTGTAAGACCGACAGAAGTCTCCTCTGAGGGACATAATGGGCAGAAGGCTTGCCTTGGGTAGGTAACATAGGGGCAATTCTTGGCAATTCTGTTGCATCTGTTACACAGCAGGGACATTTGTAACACAACACCATATGGCTGTAGATTAAATGTAAAGCCCGATATTCTATCTGCTGAGCCTCAGGCTCCAGGATCTGAAAAGGAATCCGGCCAATAATACAAACCTCAGCACTGAATTCTCTCAGCCCGCCATGTTCTATCCTCCAGTATAGATGAGGAAAGCTAAAAATCTCCTTCCCCATCAAATTAAAGGTTTAAGGCATAATCCTGACATGTGGATATTTATCAGACCGGATCATCTTCTGGTAATCTGTGTGGATGAATTCAGTGGAGAAACTTCATTTCAGCTGTTAAGTTCTTGGCTGGAACCATCTTGGTGATAATTACGGCTTTCTTTTCGAAGTATTTATTTCTTTTTCCTCAGATTATAGATACAGTAATAGACAGACATGGAGAATAAAAAAGGATGACAGAATGAAAGGTTTCATGTTTTCATTCATCAAAAGGTCTGGGTGAGTGATATAGTATCTTCATTTGTGACTTTTTTAAGCACCATGTGGGCACCGTTTTGTGAACTTGAGCAGTATTAGCTGCTGATGCAGTCAGGGCCATTCAGCACCCTTGCAAGTAATAATTATGGGGTCCCTGTGAAAAGGGCCAGAAGACCAGGTCCTCTGCTGCATAGGTGAAGGTGAGGAGTGAGGCCCAATAGTCCAAGGGCCCAAGTCAAAGCCAACAGGGACCAGCATACCAGAGTCCCTGGCTGCATAAAAAAAGAGGTTACCGCAGCCAAGGTGAAGGGAGAATGACTGCTAACTACAAGGCACCTGAGCAGAATAGACAATGGCCATTGATGACTGGAGTGACCTAAAGTGATAGAGCAAGGAGGAGATGAAAACTCCCTCCCTACTAAAAGCAGAAGTGATGACATGGCTGTAGACCAAGCTAGATGATCGATGCAGCCCAGAGCCGACAGAGTGTGAGAGTATACAGGTGCTCATGCAAGAGACCATATCCTTGTTGTCTGTAGGCCCATTGTATTCAAGACTGATACTTTCTAATGTCTGATTAGAAACACTTCAGCTGGTATTTCCCTTCATTCATCCTGCAAACATCTGGCACTGGTATTTCCCTTTATTCATCCTGCAAACATCTTGCTTGTTATCTCAAAGAAGATGGACTCTGTTCATATTTCCTGACCAGACACTCCAGTTCATCCCAAAGATGTCCTGTAGGGTTCAGATCGGGACTATATGCAGCTAGTCCAATGATGGTACATCCATATCCTCAAACCATATTAAAACCACTTTGGATTTTTAGAAAGTATGCCACAGAGAGTATTTGATGTCATTGGGGCCAAAGGAGCCCCACTGAGTATTAACATATGGAAATACATACTACTTTTGATTCTTGTTCAGGTGTCCAATTACTTTTGATAGGATGGTGTATGGTGCTGTTTGCAGGATCCTGTAATACAATGGCAGAGATTTCTTATGTTGTTTACAGTCTCTTGTGTCCAAAAGCCTGCTTTATATCTTCCTCTTCCTTAAAGAGAACCTGACATAACACAATGTCAGTGGCGCCGGCTGTATAGTCCTCCTTTCGCCTCTTCAATGTGTCTGGTGAACAGTTTTCTGTGCTCACTGTCAACGGGTCATTATCAGGTTTCCTACACCCACTGATGTCATCCATTGACAGTCAGCAGTGGGGACCGCCTACTTGACACATTGACAGCCCTGGAAGCCAAATCTTAGAAGAGACCCTACAGAAGAATGGAAGAGAGTATCAAGAAAACACAGACAGCGATAAAGTCCTCTGAGCCATGGCTGCAAATCTATTCAGTCGGTCCTACTAACTAAAGCACTTTGGGTAGTATTATGGTCTACATTTTGATTTTTTTTTCCCCTAATGGCACTGTCACAATTATTAGTATTTTTGTTAGCCAACTAAATCAATTTACATGTAACCAGATTGATCTTTTTGCGGTAAATCATATGGACAGCTAAAGCAGCTTATGATGTGAGGACCCTGCAAACAGCATCGGAAATCTTAGCTTTCTAGACATCAAAGTCACATTTTGCCCATGGAGTATAATAGGCAGTTTTCTGCTCCGCCACAAGACCAGGAGTCTTTTTGTATAGAAGAACAGGTCAGAGAAAGGGCGAGAGGAAAAATTCTGATGAGGAGCAGACGTTTGGTATTATCTGTAGATTTCTGCTGGTGTCATTAGTAACAGAGGATGATCACGAAGACGAAAATCCTCATGAGGAGGACAAAGATGCGAATGACACCAATTCACAAGTTACAATCCCGTAAGTTTAAAGGGAATATGTTATAAGAAAATGACCTATTGTATGAATCAACTTTTTATGTTCAGCTTAGTTTTTCAGAATTTTTGATTATTTATTTTGACATTTTTAATGTCACGATCCAGAGCTGTAAAAAGATCCTAAAACCCTGCAGTTTTCACTCTGATCACAGAGCCCAGTAATAGTCTGACGCTTCCTGATCTGTAGAGCAAACTTCTCAGCAGTCATCTCATCATCACAGGCAGAATTACACTAAAAATGACACATATATAATTAAAAGTAGATATACTTTTTATTATTTTCAATATTTTCATTGATTTACAATATTTCTTATCTTATTCCTCATTTTAGGTTTCGTATTATGTTTTATGCAATGCCTCTTTCTGGAGGTCGCCCTCAGTATATATTTTTCTCCTAAACGACCATAAAACTCAGTGATTCAAAATCTTAAAAAATATGTGCGTAACATATCATTTTAATGGCAAATAACTTCTAGGTTAAAACACTTGAAACTGCATATATTAACATTGATGCTGGTTATATGGCAGGGCACGTACGTGGCAGCTTGATGGCGTGTGGCATAATGTGTGTGCAGAACTGCGATCATGTGGTATCGACCACTTCGGGCTCGCAGTCACATGGTCACCACTCAGCGGGCATATTCTTACGGTTGCGTGCACTGTTGCATGTCGTGAGCGAGAGCAAAGGACTGCATTACTGGTGCTTTAGCACTCTGTGCCACACTGAAAGAAAAATAATACAGCTTTGCTTAGGGCAGACCATTAGGGATGAGCGAGCGTACTCGGAAAAACACTACTCGCTCGAGTAATTTGCTTTATCCGAGTATCGCTGTGCTCGTCCCTGAAGATTCGGGTGCCGGCACGGAGCGGGGAGCTGCAGGGGAGAGCGGGGAGGAACGGAGGGAGATCTTTCTCTCCCTCTCTCCCGCCCGCTCTCCCCTGCTCCCCGCTGTGACTCACCTGTCAGCCGCAGCGGCACCCGAATCTTCAGGGACGAGCACAGCGATACTCGGATAAAGCCAATTACTCGAGCGAGTAGTGCTTTTCCGAGTACGCTCGCTCATCTCTACAGACCATGTCACACTAATCTCACTGATTTCTATAACCATGTCACAAAGGTGCCAGATGACGGGGATGCCGGGAAGCTCATAGATAAATTATTGAAACTTGGACTTAATGCTACGATAATCCAGTGGATCTAGGGTTCGCTAAAAGATAGATGTCAGAATGTTGCTGCTAACAGCTTATATTGGCCTTCAGGAAGCAACCAGTTTTAAACATTTTTTAATTCCTGTCTAAGAGCCATATTTTTTTAACATTTTCTGTAGATAGACATTTGAAGGATTGTTTTTTATGGGAAGAGTTTACTTTTTTTATTGGCACCAATTTGGTATGGATAACTTTTTGATCCCTACTTACTCAGTTTTAGGGCTTTTACCCAGTAGCGTTTTTTTTTAACGCTGCAATATTGCTGCCTTTTTTCCAATGGAACTTTCTAATGTTAAAATCGCACAAAAATCGCAAAAAGATTTTTGACTAGAGGATGACTTTTTAAAAAATGAATGATGTTTTAACATTCTGTATCATATAAATACGGGGTAACATAGAGAGAACCAACACATTTACTGTTCAGCTTGTGCCCTGGATCCCATGATATACAGTAAACTCCAGAAGTCTGGAGATCCCTTATAACACCGTTATGACAAACTAGAGGTCAGGGCACACAGAGCAGGTTCAGCAATGGTACAGATGAAGCAGGGCCTCAAGCTCCAGTTCAGGATGGGCATGTCTATCCCTGGAATATGGGCCTACCTGGGGTTCTGGTGGCAGGCTGAGATCCATCATCAATCCATGGGGGACCATGGCCTTTTCGGGGTAATTGTACTTCTTGAGTTCTGGCTATCCCCATGTTTGTTGCAGAAAATGGGGCAAGGCATATTTGATGAACTTTATTACAACGGTAATTATAACAACACAGTCTTTTGACTTCAGAGCAAATATTGGGATTTGTGTCTTGAGTGACAGTTACAACTGAAATGAGCACAACAGAAATATTAACAGTCTCTGTCCAGCAGACTAGTCACTGTGGGCTCCTATTGATAGTGTGGTGAGCAGTGTTAGCGATACTCCTGCCAGTGAGTGAGAAGGCAGGACTCACCCGGGCATGTGCGGCAGGCAGGTAGCCCCCTGTAGCATCCACACTCGCATTACTTTGCTTTGGATTCCAGTTCTGCTTAACACTTTCTCCCCCAGTTCTGCGATAGTACAACCACCGGTACCTCAGAGAATCACCAGTGTCACCTGGGCTGAGTATGCCACTCCGTTGGAACAATGTGTGAGACAACCGTCTTACACACTAGTCTCTCTCCAACTATACACAAATTGGCATTGCCTCCTTTTCAGCTGCATGCTGCCCAAGGATCCTCCCCACTTTAACCCAATAAGGACCAAGCGCTGTAAATTTACGGCGCTTGGTCCTCAGCTTTAAAGCCCTTTCTTCTGCAATCAAGCAGAAGCAGGTTGTGTTATCGGCTGTAAGTCACAGCTAAGAACCCGGAGGAGAAGGGAGAAGCAGTTTTTAACCCCCTTCTGCCCTCTCCTCTAACTAGTACATAGCGCTCAATAAGAGCTATGTACTAAAAAGGAATGGTGGAAGTAGAACTTCCACTATGCTAGCCGGCAGTCACGTGACCACGAGGATCCCCTGTTCAGCTCTGTTAGTTACTATTGTCACTATAGGGGAATGTTTTCCTCTGTAACTGGGGCTCATATGGATGCCCCAGCTACAGTGAAAAAATGTCAAATGAAAATAACAAAAAAACTTGTGAATGTCTCCCAGAGGTCTTATATGATGCCATGGGGGACATAGATAGTAAAAAAAATAATTACATAAATAAGTAAAACAATATTACAGAATAAAATAAAAATATATACATGAAAAAGAAAATGACGGAAAGCCGACACCAACCAAAACCGTCGCTGTATGCGCCCTGTAATCCAAAACCATACATATTATATATCAAAACATCCAAAGAAAAGTAAGGAACCCATTCCCATACGTTATTTTAGCATAAATATACTAATTGAAAAAATATAGAAATGCTAAAAAAAAAAATTTTTTTTCGCTTTTCCCCCAATAAAACTAAAAAACGAGAAAAAAAAGTCAGTGAAAAAGATATTAACAAAAATCGCCCTATATGTCACAGGAAAAAAAAACACAGCAAAAATAATTTTGGCAGCTGAAGGAAACAAAGAGGGCAGTTAATTCACTACATGGGTAAAATCCTTAAAAAGTGTCTAGTCCTTAAGGTACAAAACAGATTGGTCCTTAAGGGGTTAAATGCACAGTACACCATTACCTAATAACTGGTGAGAAAATAGCAGGGAGGAAAATGCTAGATAAGATAATGCCAATGTAAGAGAAGCCCAGAGGCCACCTTTTACACAAGCAGGCCTGGAGTCGGGGCAAATGGCAGACAGGAAAATGGTCAATACAAGCCGAGGTCAGGAGTGGAGAATGCAGAGTAGTCAGGTATAGCCAGAGTCAGAAAACCGGGAGGTCAGCACAAATTAGCACCTTGCATCCTTTAAGACTTCAGGGATGTGCGGCAAGTATCCTTTCGGCAGTAAAGAGGGTCTGGCAGGAGGCCAGAGCCAGATATTTGCCATGTACATGGGAAGACCACGCATTGTGGCTGTCAGCAGAGGAAAGTGAGGCAAGATGGCAGCCACAAACCGTAACACAAAGCTCTATGTCTGCCTATCAACGAGGCTCATCTTTACTTCCAGTTCTAATAGGAAAATAATAGAAAAGACCTGATCTCCTGTTGTAACTTGCGGCACTGAAGGCTGCATTCACCTCCTCAGATAAATGATAACTCTGTACTGGATCTGTAATGACTCATCTTATTACATTCTCACAAATGACCCATTTCTCTATTCCCCAGCGCAGACACGACGCAGAACGATATAAATAAGTTGGTAATCAATGAGGAAATGTATTCTTCCTCTTAGCTACATTATTTCAGGCAGACAATTAAAGAAGGTCTCGGCTGTCACAAGAATCGCCAGGGAGTTATAACCTTTCCTGCGCTGGTGACAAGCAATAAAATGTTAAATGTCAGGAAAGGCCATCCGGGTTACGAACTGCTGCAACTACATAGGGATTTGTGGGGCTTACCCAGGAGCCTGTTCTTAAGACCTGTGAGTCCATGGAAACTCACCCAAGAGCCTGTTCTTAAATGTGGTGAAGACCTGTGAGTCATGGAGACTCTGCAAGCTCCCTGCGTCCCTCTTACAATAGCCGTGACTTTAACTTTTCTCTGTTTTCATAAATAAATAAGCAGAAGATGATCTCCAACTAGCTAAATATAATGTACAATCTGGGGAGATTCTAACTTTACCGCTGCCTGAGGCTCATATTGAAATAGTGCTCGTAGACTGCAAGCCCTCGCGGGCAGGGTTCTCTCTCCCTCCGTATCAGTCTGTCACTCATTTTGTTCTTGTTTATTATACTCAGTTTTGTTTTATGTCATCCGCTTAACCCTTTTTTCATATTCAGTGCCCTGAAATTAAAGGCACTTAAAAAAAAATAATATTAATTTAAAAGTGCTTCATCTTAAACACATCTGATATTCTTCCTCAAATACAAAATGTATAACGGATTGCATTTTTTTCCTTCGTATACGCCTTACGTTTATTTAAATGGCCAAGACAATCACCCCTCTGCATGCAAATATGCCCTTGAGCCAGGAGATGCTGTGGGCTTTCAGAGTTCCTCCACCTTCCTCAAGCATAACACCCATAGAAGGAGCTCCATCTTCTATATACAAATAAACATTGCTGAGAGTAATTTAAATCAGCAGATTAACATCCGAATTGTTTATTCATATTGTGACAATTGGGGGATTAGTCACCTGACTGGATCGACACCTTCAATGACCCATATTCAGACCAGAGTAGGTAGTAGAATTCAGAAAGTCTATTTTATTTTGGCAGCAAATAATGGTTACAAAAGTAAGAACTCTTCGCACTGTTATTTAGTCACTGCACACATGCATTAACAAGCAAAATCCTAGTCATCTGGCTACTAACTCACATAGGGCTCTCTCCTCTCTAAACAGCAACCTAGTGCCATTACATGTCACAGCAATGTCAATTGTTAGCCTAGAGGTGTCCTTCCCTGTCAGACTCGTGGCCGTACCACAGCCTGGTCCACCACAGGCCTCAGGCTTTCAGCCTCCTCCCAGCTTCTCTCCCAGGGAGCAGCTCCAGCAACAGCTCTGCTCTGACTTTCAACAACCAAACTCAATGTGTCTGGAGATTTAGACTCCTCCAGATACGCCCATAGAGCTGTACCTCCTTACTAGCACCTCCACATGCCTGTTCTCAAGCCCCCCGCAGTCTATTTTTTGTATTTCATTGCCACAATACGTACCGTATTTCATTAACTCAACAATTTTAGATGGAACTCCTCCAAAGGCCCTCCAAAACTTGACCCAACTCTGTGACTCTATTCAATGCCCGCTAGACATTTAAAGGCATGTTATACTCAACTGCCCAATTGTGGGTTATCAAGTTTAACACAGTTTTCATTGAGAACTGTCATTATTGACCTCTATTGACTATCCTAATGGTTTTCTACATGTTTTATCAAGTGAGATATAAAGTAACCCTATTACACAATCAATATGTTTTGTATGTAGAACAGGAAATCTTTTGATTTATGGCCAGTGTCATGGTGTAATGGATTCATTCACTGGCATGGTTAGTGTGAGGGTTCAAGTTCAATTGTTAATTGAAGCTGTATTCCTTTGAGATATAGAAAATCATTTGTAATAGATCAATGTTCATTATATGATCCTTAGTGTTATAATGTTTGCTATTCTGTAGAATTCAGAGACGTTATAAGAAACGTGTTCTTCTGATGATTCATCGACTTGGCCAGAAAAGGTCATTCTCATTATTATAGTCTATCTTTACAATTTATAGTAAGACAGTCTGGCAACATCTTGACTTTAGAATATTTCAATTTATTGAAAATTGCCCATAATAGATCACAGTAGGGAAACCCTACATATTATGAGCTTACTGATATGACCCACACTAATTAGTCTGTATCTAACACACTATGTTGACAAAAGTATTGGAATACATAAAAGGTGATGAATTTTGATTTTATTCACATTTTTCAATATGATGTTGAACTGTCTTTGGCCTCAATGAGTGCAGTAACCCTCCTAGGCTGCTTTCCACCAAATTCTAATAGATGTGTGGAGGGATTTGCCTCAATTCCTCAAGAAGAGCTTCAGACAGTGATGTGAGGAATGATGAGTGTTCTGGTTCATCCTAAAGATGCTCATTGGAATTGAGATCTGGACTTTGGGTTGGCCAATGAAGTTTGCAGATGTTCTGCTCTTCAAACCAAGCCTCAGCACTGTGTGCTGTATGACATGGTGCTCAGTCATGTTGGTGCAGACATACATCTGTACCAAAGTATTAGCACAGAGTAATTATCCAGAATATCTATGTACCCATTGGCATTGAGAGTGGACTTTACTATAACCACTGGCCCTAGTCCTTTCCAGCAAAAATTCCCCCACACCACAACAGAACCTCCTCCAGACTTCACTGTTGGGATGATGTAGTCACATAGAAACCGCTCTTCAGGCCACTGCCACACTCAAGTGTGGCAATCTGATCTAAAGATGGTGTACTGTGATTCAGCTGTCCATTTGTTTACACTCATTTACAGTCCAAGAATGACGCTCCAAGTACCATCGCAGGCACCCCTGTGCATTCACTGCTGTGATATTGGGTTTGTGTGCAGCCGCTCGTCCATGGTAACCCTACGCATGCAGTTCTCGACTGATGGTTCTGGTGCTAATGGATGGTCCAATGGCCTGTGAGACCTCCTGTGTGTTTGTTTTGGTATACAATGTACATAATGCTGTCACAGCTTGTACATGGCTTTGTTGTCCACATTCTGTCAGCTTACGAGTTCTCCCCAAACTTGGCTGCACTGCACACACACCAGATAATTTCCATTTCTAAAAAACATTGCCAACAGTGCCAAATGGACTGTTATGTCACATACTAATTGGTTGCTCAAGTGATATCCCACCACCACACCCCATTGCAAGTCTGTCAACTCTATGGCTGGTGGCATTCTGATGGTTTCTGTACTGGGATATGCCTGAGTGACACTCTCTTTTATACCTAATGCTCACACATCCGATTTGCATATCCCCTTCATCTGACAGCACAGGATTGGTGGGGGGTCCCAAATTGTTTGGTAACATAGTGTATCTTTCTACAAACAGCTCAGTGTTGAAATGTAGCACACTGGGAAAATTTATGTTATTTTGGAACAGGTGAGGGTGAAGAATGGTTGAGTTTACTCTCTTACACAGTTTTTGAGAAGGGGTAGACTAAAACCATAAAATTTAGCCCTCCTGCTGGCTGCTCTGTAAGCGAGACAGCTCTGCTAGCTCCTGTGCAGGAGCAGGGGAGTGAGGAAACACAGGGACGAGTGTCGAGCATCGTTTACCAAACATTCGTCCCGTGTAAATGGAGTTTAAGTCTTCTCCTAATCAATCCCCACCTGTCTGTCCGTTAATGAGTGAGTTACATACTCCGCCCCTGATCACATGATGGTGATGTCATCACAGATCCTTCATCTCGAGTGAGTTACATACTCTGCCCCTGATCACATGATGGTGACATAATCACAAGTCCTCTGAGCACACGACTCTTGTCTGGCTAGGTGTTCATTAGTATTCATTAGTAGTCCACCCTTAATCTTCACAGGGATGAAGGACTTGTGATGACATCACCATCATGTGATCAGGGATGGGGCATGTAACTCACTCGGGATGAAGAACCTGTGATGATGTCATCACAGGTCCTTCCTCCCAAGTGATGTGCTTTTTGCAATCCCTCTTGTATGGGATGAAGAATGTATATAGCAGTGCTGTATGTGATGTACATGTAGTAGTGCTGTGTGTGTGACGTACATGAAGCAGAACTGTGTGACCAGAAACATTAGTACTATAATTTTCTAATAATTACTATCCTATTTCTAATGCTGACTCAAACACGAGACACTGTTGTTCCTGAGTATCCCTAATGGAAACCCTATCTGAAACCCTTACCCTGACAAACAGTGGGAGGGCACTAAGACCCCAAGAGAAGAAAATTAACCAGAGCAGAGTTGAAGTAAGATGCTAGACAAGCTCAGATATGACAATGAAAAAGCAAACAACAAGCTACATGGCTAAAAAGCAAGGACTGAATGACTAAACCACAGGAAGAAACATGTTGCTGCCAAAGAGAGGCTAGCCAATGAGGATCTACTCTCAAAATGAGCCTGAACAACAGCAGCTGACCCATTTAAAAGAATGAGCTGTGAGATAGTTGCATAACAATGCCCTAACAACAAACCTGCAAATGTCACAAAACTTGTTCAGAACACTCTCCCATAGTGCTGTCACTGCTTGCTAGCTGAAGTAGGGCATAATAGAAAGTCTACGGGATTGTGTTCAACTAGCGAGAAGAAACAGTACTCAGATGGAGGTCTCAACACATGAACCCCCACTTTTTGGTAAACCATTACAATTTTACTGTAGGAGTAGCTGATATACTCGGCCTCGGACGAGGTAATTTGGCACAGGTGTTTACATGTTGTTTGCACAAAAAAATTTATGAAGTCAAGGTTACATTAGAGGAACCAAGGAATAAAATATGTATACACATATTTTAATGTTAGATTCTCCTCAGGCTACATGTGTATGGGTGTCCTTCTGCAGAATGTGCCACCTCTTCCACTACCCTCATTTAGGACCTAAAAAATGCTCGCGCCAAATTTCAGGCTTGTACAACACCGAGAAATTACATTACATAGGGGTGCACTTAGCATTGAATAATAGAGTTGTGACCCCTTTACTTTTCCTATTTAAAACCTTAAGAATGGTTGTGCCAAATTTCATGTTTACACAACATCAGGAAGTTAGAGAATTTAATTTCGTACATTACACAGGGGTACTAATAGTTTTGCACTTAGCAGTAAATTTTCGAGTTGTGACCACTTTACTTTTCCTATTTAGGACCTAAAGAATGCTGGTGCGAAATTTCAGGTTTGTACGGCATCAGGAAGTTAGAGAATTAGTGGCGAGTCAGTGAGGGCTTTCACCTTTATATATATATATATATATATATATATATATATATATATATATAGGATTTTTATGTTACTCTTTTTGTATGGGAGCCCTCTCCTTTGGACTAGTACAAATATAACCATCACCCTGTTATTATCTGGGATACCAAATCCCAGGGAGGAAAAAAAGTATTAGCTACTTCATAATTTGGGGTCTTTATAGATTTAAGATGTAAATTTTGTTCTTATTTATATCATGTTTTGTTTTGCTTTTTAGGTTGAATGGGTTGATTACTTTTGCAAATCACTTTCTTTTACAACTTATTTTTTCTTAAACCAAGGATTATCTTTTAAATCATCTCACTCACTTGCGAATCAGTGTTTATTTTCAGGACAGCTTGCTAAATCCGTTATAAATTGAACCGGCAATCTATATTGCATGATTCAGCTCTCCGGTGCCATACATTGGAGAATCACGGCACCCAGTAAGATTACTTGTTTTTATACAAGCAATTTACCACATGGCTCACAGATGGAAATACTAGGATCATAATGACCATAACCTTCAGCTTTGGCTTCAGCCTAAACCATCTGCTCTTTCCCATGCTCTGTGCCTGATTATGTCTTATTCTTCGACTATTATACCTTCTGCTCAGAGGGGAAACTTGAAGCTTCTGGGCTCCAGTACAAAATCTATAACAAGGCCCCTATCATAATACTGGTGTTTTCTTATAGGGCAGAGGGGCCTTTGTGCACCCTTAGGCAACAGGGTTCAGGTTCAACTGCTATCTTTGCTACATTCTTGCTGCTGATGACATAATAAAAGACCAGAGAGATTTGTATAGTCAAGTTGAAATTCCTTGTGGTTTGTGTTGAATGAACCAAACCAGTAGAAAGAACTCTGTTTCAGGTTGAACTTTGCTAAAAGTTCAGTTTGGCATAAAACCAAACAGGGGTTTTGACAAAGTTCAACCTGAAACAGGGTTCAGTTTACTCAACACTTGCCCTGAACACTGGTATATAACATTGTCTAATAGGCATGTTAAACACCAGTTTTAGGGATTTTAGAGGACTTTCAGTTCATTTCAAAATAATTGGGATGGAACCAAACTTTTTGCAAAACTTTTCAAAGGATCACAATCAGTACCTGTGTTTGTCAGGAGGAGACTTGCGGTTGTCGGCAGGGGCGCGCGGCACAGGCGTGGTGGTGTCGCCCGTGGGTCGCCTGGGCTGGTTTGCGCCCAGACCGGTGTCAGACGCAGGGTCTGCGGTGCTGCTGGACGGTGTCTATGCGGCCGGGCTCTGAGTTCCCCTGTTAGGGGGCACGGCCTGAGGACGTCCGGTCTATATGCA
This sequence comes from Eleutherodactylus coqui, assembly GCF_035609145.1. Classification (NCBI taxonomy): domain Eukaryota; kingdom Metazoa; phylum Chordata; class Amphibia; order Anura; family Eleutherodactylidae; genus Eleutherodactylus; species Eleutherodactylus coqui. Next base: position 71,537,099 of record NC_089841.1, read on the forward strand.
TCACCAGCCAGCGTGTCACCAAGTCTCGCCCTGACCTAGGCAGTGCTTTTGGTATTTAGCTCCACAGACACAATCAGCCCCTGCCAGTGTTTGCTTATGTCTTCAGCTAACACCTGCTCTGGTTGCTAGTTTCAGTCTGCTGACCTGGTTTGCTCTGACTTTGTTCTTGCCTTTCCTTTGGCTTCTTTATAGTACTTCGTGGTTAGTTTACGCTCTGGTTCCTTGCATATTGTTACTGTGTCATTCTGGTTAGTTGGTCTCCCCTGTCCCTGTCCCCTGGTTCCCTTCAGTGCAGAGTAGGGACTGTCGCCCAGTTGTCACCCTGGGGTTTAGCCCAGGGGGACAAGTAGGTAGGGACAGGGGAGAGGGTTGGTTGTAGGGACTTCCAGTCTCCCGTTCCTAACCAGCCCTGACAGTGTTATTTATGTTTATTTTAGGATGTATCACTTTAAACTTATTTTACTTTTTTTTTTATCATGATAGGGTTGGGTGGGAGCAGTAAAGTTATTTTGTAAGAGATCCCAACACGAAGGAGCAAGGTGCAGGTGAGCGCCATCTTGTTTTTGATATCTGAGAAGTCAGGGTGTGAGAGCTAGGTCCCAGAGCTCCCTCCTGTGATACCAAATGAGTGGTGTCCGGGAGAAGGCAAAACTTCTATAACTGGCATAGCTACAGGGGTCTCAGGGGTCACAATTGCGACCTGGCCCTAAGCCAAGGGGGCCCGCTGGGTCCCTGTACCAATTTGATATATCAGGATTGTGTCCTCTCCCTCCTCCCACGTCATCTCAACGCCGCCAGCTTACCGCACTCAGTCTCCCTACCCTGCTGTATGACAGCCCAACTGATCGCAGCCCAACTGATCGTTTGTGTATACAGCATGGTCAGAGAAGTTGAGCTGTGATGCTGCTGAGTTAGATGACTGAGCAGCATTGAGAGAAAGTTTGAATTCCCGTCACCGCTGCTCAGTCACCTAACCCTCAAAATCACTGCATAGACAGATCAATTAGGTTTCAGAGCTCTAGGAAAGATGGGTGACATCTCTTGAGCTGACTTCACCCGGCTTTCCTAGAAATAGAATGAAGAGCAATTGTGCAGTTTTCCCCAGTGGTGAAAAACTGAGCAAAAACGGTCATGGCTCCACTTTGCAAAAGCGAAAATAGAAGCAAATGTTCCTGTAGTTGTAAATGTAACAAAGCGAAGGGAAGTGGAGGAGGATTGGAGCTCAGCAACATCCACCCCTAGAAAGACAGATGATGTCATTTATCAGCACGGGATTAACACACTATTTAGATACAAAAAGATTCTTTTTAATCATTGGGTAAAGTTCTGCTAGTTTCTTATATACTTTGTGTTTAGATTCTTCACCTTTTTCAAGATCTCTGCTTGATATTAGTGAATGGAAACATTCTCAAGAAACCAAAAACCTCTTCAGCTTATCCAACAGATAGATCAGTACGAGAGAAAGACCTTGCTACACTACAAATATACAAACAGCGTGTCAGTGGGATAGCTTGTAAGCCTCTGGGCGTAAAAAAGAATATTTTCATTCACTGACAGCAAGGATAGATCTGGAAAAAAACAAGAAAAAAATTATCCTATCGTCTTTGCTGCATGATTAATGCTAAAAATAAAATTAAAAAAAAAATGGCAGAATTGGTGTTTTATCTCTTTGCCCTCCCAAAAAAAGGAATAAAAGTTTTACAATACCTTATATGTAACCAAAAATGGTACCGATAGAAATTACAGTTCGCCACGCAAACAACAAGCCCTCATTTGGCCATGCCAACAGAAAAATAAAAAAAAGTTATGGCTTTTGAAAAGTGAAGATGAAAATCTCCCCCCCAAAAAAAATCAGCGTTCTTATGGCCAAAATAGGCAGCATCCTTAAGGGGTTAAGGTGAAATTGGTGCCTGATGGGTAACAGGTGCAGTTTGGGGTTGGCAGAGGCAATGTTCCAGTGGGTGATTTCTGGCCGTGGTCGAGCCGAGGGAGTTAACAGCTCGCTGGTGTCTCTGCGGTGTCGGATCACTACCACTTCATCCTCTACAACAAGAGGTTAGGCTCCTGAAGTGAGGTAATTGCAGGCAGCACTACAGCAGCATGAAGTGGTCACTGAAGTGCACATTAACCGCTCCCCCATTAGCATATGCTCCGTGAATTCATCATGCTACTCAGACAAAAGCTACCGCTGGGCCTTAGACGGCTCACGTTAACCCTTCCCTACACTTACCATTTTTGCTTACTTAGAAGCAAGTATGGATTATCACAAGACGAAATAGCCAATTCCTGTCCTGGAATATCGGGAATATTTAACATGAAACATTAAAGAATATTGTAGGAAATTCCTTAAAGAGATTGCGTCACCTACTTTTAGTCCTGTGAGCTAAACTTATGAGCTGTAAGTAGGTAACCCACTGAGTCTAGGGATGTAAGTGTTATACTTACCTCCCACGTTGTTCCCCCAGTGTGAGCACTGAAACCAGACGCTCAATGTTAAGTGGTCCAACCCTTAGAAAATTGGAATGGGAGGATTACTTAGCAGCGCTGCTCAATGCACTGACACCAGGGGTATGACGGGGGAGGTAAGTATAACAGTTACATCCCCAGACTTAGTGGGTCACTTACTTTCAGTCCATGAGCTTAGCATATAGGGCTAAAAGTAGGTGACAGATAACCATTCAATGGGTTGTCCATGACTTTTACTATTGATGACCTATCCTCTACAATTTTGACAGCATTATCTACTTCTAGCGCTGTCGGCACTGACAGCTGGCCTGGCGAATAGCTGATCAATGGGGATCCCTAGTGAAAGAGCGCCACCAGTCAACTACTGATGACCAATTTTGTGGATAAGTCAATAATAGAAAAAGTCCCAGACATCTCCTTTATGGCTCTTTTACACCTGCGAACCGGCACACAAATCTAACGTTTGTGCGCCCGTTCAGACAGCCCCAGCCCGGCGCATATATGCCAAGCTCAGGATGCCATCGCTGGCTCTCTGCAAGGGGATGAGGAGAGAAGGGGTGGGAGCTAGTGTGCTGAGCTCCCACCCCTTGTTGGCAGCCAGCAATGGGAGGGGGTGGGACAGGGCGGGAGCTTAGCAACTAGCTCTGCCTCGTCACACCCACTCCCATTGCAAACAGCCAGCAAGGGTTGGAGAGGAGGAGAGAAGGGGGAGGGAGTTTAGCAGTCACGCTGCTAAACTCCCTCCCACCTCCCTTCTCCGGCAGCTGTCATTGGCTCCCATAGTAGTCTATGGCAGGGGCAGTATTCCGGCCAGGAAAGATAGTTCCAGGACTATCTTTCCTGGCCCGCGTATAATCGCCCATCGCTATATTGGCCCGGCCGGGCACTTTTACGCCGCGGGAATACGCCCGTGTGATCTGATGCATTGGAATCCAATGCATCAGATGGTAGCGTACATCGGCCGGCTGTAAAAATGGTGTCCGATATGCGCTTGTGTGAATAAGCCTTAAAGGGGTTGTCCGGTTACTGTCCTACAAGTGTTATGCAGGGCTTTTATGTCTCTTAGACAGTGTTGTACATCAGTTTTAGGGGTATTGGTGAAGTTTGATTCAGTTCAAACTAATTTGGACCAAACCAAACTTTTTGACAAAAGTTAGCGAACCAGCTGAACTGAACGTTTCAAAAGTTTGTTCATTATTAGAGATCAATATAACAATTTCATATTCTTGCCTTACAAAATGTGGCAGTAGAATAAAAGGTGTCATTATAGCAGTACAGACACAGGGGATATCTGAGAACGTATTAATTGAAACACTACAGTATGTCAATAAACTTAATAGAAGAGAGCACACATATCACTCTCAGACAATATTAATGTAAAGTATATTGCATCCCATGTCAGTTGCAATCTTTGACCTAATCAGAAAAAGTCATGTACTTACTAATATAGGCGGATTTGCATTGCGGAATCTGGAGTGAGTGTCTGTCCCCGGATTTCGCAACAAATACTGCCCATAGAATGCTATGAAAAAACATGTTTTCCTCTACACAAGCAGAAATCAACTGAGCTCCCGCCCCCTCTCCGCCCCTCTGCACTATTTGCAATGGGGAGAGGCGGGACGAGGGGGTGGAGCTTAGCCCCACCCCCTTACGGCTCCTTTCATTGCAAATAGTGCAGAGGGGCAGAGAGGGGGCTGGAGCTCAGTTCCTGCTCCTGGCTCTTCCATCTCCCCCCCCCCCCCCGCAAACGAGGACAACGTATATTGGCTCGGCGTGAAAACCGAGCTGATATGTTTGTGTGAATCCAGCCTTAGCCCTATATCAATCTTTCATAAATGAGTAGTACATGTGAATATATGAAACATTTTAATATGTCTTCTTAGGGCTTCTTCAGTTGACCATATTTGCATGCTTAAAATATACGCGTGCAATGCGGAGAGAATAGAACTAATGGACTGAATGGGTTTGGTTTCATGACGTGTTGTGTGCATGAAAAAAAGGACCTGCTCTTTCTTTCAATGTATTACGCAGTAAAGGCCCCCATAGAAACCTTCCGGAGGTGCGCAAATGTGCAATATGCTGTACGATTCCGTGAAAAACACATTTGGACTTAATTAGGTTAAATAGCCTTTTAAATTAGGGCGGGGGTCTTTTGCACGCACTTGTGAACAAGCCCTGTGTGCGCAGAAAGTACAGTAGTATTCAACAATAGGTGTGCAAATCAACCCCGTTCATTTCACAAATATTTTGAGAGAAGGCAAGCGTAGTTGCGCATACGGTCATCTGAGCAAGCCCTTAGTCTCACGTCTTCTCTTCCAGCAGCCTGCAGTTCCCATTTACCTGTTAACTCTCTCCGTGTACAGTAAATGTTCAAAACTCACTTCTCTCCTTTCCTCCTTCCTACCTGCCCACATACATTACATTAATGAGCTAGTAGTGCGCTCCCTGTTCCAGAACTCCATTCATTTATGTCCTCACAGTGCCAGCTGGAACAGGGAGCTGAAATAATCACTTTCCTGCCACAAAAATGCCTAAAGCACTGCTTCTGCATTCAGGTGCTTGGTAATGAACCTCGTGATGTCAATAATGTGATGTGTGTTCCTGGCTAATCTGTCTGGCCTCCAGTAAAAATAAATACATATAGAAATATGTAAAAAATAAATAAATATAGTAATATGTAAAAAATAAATAATAAACCAAATAAAAGGAAATAATGAAAATATCAGGCCGCCTGCACATGAACGGGTTTGCCTTGCGGAATCTGCGGTCGGCGTTCACACTACGGATCCACAGCAAATAGCGTTAGTTACATGCTATGGAAAAGCACTTCTTCTTGCACACGTGCACAATCACATTGTGAATTCCGCAAGCGGAGGATAAATTGGAGCATGTTGTATTTTAGTGCAGATTTTGGATGGACGACTGCAATTGAAGTCAATGGAAGTCATCTGACCCGCGGCCATGGATTCCACGTCATCGCCTATTGATGGCGTAGGAAAAAAACTGATTTGAAAAGAAAATTTGTACTGCACATGTCCGACGGCGAGCCATCCGGACCATCCGCAGTACAGATAAATACAGGTACGCAGGATTGCCAGCGAGGCACAGGGCCGGATTCTGCTGCAGGCTGCTGCACGCAGAATCCGACCCATTCATATACAGACAGCCTTAATAGTTAAAATACACCCCCCCCCCCAAAAAAAAAAAGGGCAGACCTCTTTGAAACACCACAACTGTTTTAGTCATTCTTCACGATACGCATTGGTGCCAAACGCCGCGCTAAGCACAATACAACGCCTCAATTAATTTCAACGGGGCTTCGCAGACTTGCGCTCAAACGCAGCGTTTCTAATGATTTTCGAGTGCTGTCTGCTCTATTTTCGTGCATAATAGCGCTTTTTAACGCACCTAAACAAACCTTACAAAAACGCTGTCAAACGCAGTAGAATGCGTTCAAAAATGCTGCGTAAAGTCGCCCGTAAAATTCCACTGTTTCAAACACAGTGTTTTGGTAACTAATAGTTTTTAGTTTTGCCCCTTTACAAAAAGAGTTTCTGTATTTGGATGATCATCATCCATGGACAGATTCTGTTTCTAAGGCCGGATTCACACGAGTGTAAGCGCAATTTTGCCGTACAAACACGCTCTGTTTACGTGGCTGAAATGCTCTGATGTCCGCGTATTTTAGCCACTGGGGGGTTTACTTGCGTGCAAAAATACACTGCCTGTTTGTGCCTGCGAATATAAAGCCCAGATCTCATTGATTTTGTGCCCATATGCTTTCAGCTTATTCTTTGCCCCTTTTTATCCTTCAATCCTCCTATCCAGGGAATGACTGGTCAGGATCTGAGGTGTTACATCCCTTTAGTCAGCTGCCTGCTCAGCTGTCACTACACCTGCTGACTCTCTTCTGAAGTTTCTGGGACTTGACAACAATTTATATAACTTTAACTCTTCCCATCAGTTTAATGATGATTATATGGCAAAAGTAGCTGAGTCATTGGGCTGTTCCATCCCCTACTGAACTAAACTCTATAGTTTTTGAGCCATCAAGTTCAAACATGGGCATAAACATACCTAACACAATAACATTTAAACCATTACAGTTTATGTAGTGACCATTTTGGGACATCACATTTCCCATCGAGAAAACTAAAAAATTCAGGCTAAACCTATGTGTTTTTGGAAAAATTGACATTTTTAATTTTCATGGCCCAGTATTACCAAAATTCACCAAGCAACTGTTGGGATCAAAATGCTGACTACACTTTTTGATCAGCTCCTTGAAGGGGGTAGTTTTCAAAATTGAGGCACGTTGGGGAGGAAGAATCCGCTTCTCTGGTTACTTAAGGCGTTCTGCAAATACAACATAGCATCTGGAAATTATTCCAGCAAAGTCTGCTCCAAAAGTCAAATGCGCTGCTTCCCTTCTGAGCCTGAATAGCGGTTTATGTCCACATATGGGGCTTTTCTACAATCAGGTGAAATTGGGTAGCAAATTATGTGATGCTTTTTCTCCTACTGATCCTGCTGAAAATTAAAAAATTGTGTCTAAATCTACATATTATTGGAAAAATTGTACATTTTAATTTTCATGACCTCATGCTGACAGTTTCCATGGAACATATCAACATAAAGTTTACACTAACAAAATACAATGTGTCATGAAAAAACAGACTTAGGGTGGATTCAGACAAGCGTATATCGGCTTGGTTTTCACGCGGAGCCGAAATACGGTGTCCTTGTCTGCAGGGGGAGGAGAATGGAAGAGCCAGGAGCAGCAACTGAGCTCCTGCCCCCCTCCGCCCAACACTTGGCTCCGCCCCTCCCATTGCAAATAGTGGTGAGGGGCGGGGAAAGGGCGGGAGCTCAGTTCCTGCTCCTGGCTCTTCCATCCCCCCCCCCCCCCGCAGACAAGGACACCGTATATCGGCTTGGCGTGAAAACCGAGCCGATAAACGGTCGTCTGAATCCACCCTTAGAATTACTTGGGTAAAAGTGATTAGTAAAAAACATTCCAAAGAAATTATCACATAAGGGCTTAGTCACACGGGCGCCAATGCGCCCGTGTGACTGAGCGCTCACTGCAGGAAGAAGACAGCCGTACCTCAAGATGGACGTCTCTCTGCAGCACTGAAGAAAGAACACATGACCGGCAATAAAGCCAGTCACATTTTCTTACTCCCGGCGCTGCAGAGAGACGTCCGTCTTGAGGTACGGCCGTCTTCTTCCTGCAGTAACACAGGCGCTGATGCGCCCGTGCGACTGAGCCCTAAAGGGTAAATGGCCCAGAATTGAAAAATTGGTCTGAGTCCGCAAGGACAAAACTGGCTGCGATTCCAAGGGGTTAAATCCAGTATTCCTTGCATGTATGGCCAGGCACGAGAGGCTGCAGAGTTTTTGGATCCCACAGTTCTGGCGAGCGTATCTGGGGATGGTTAGTTGCCATCCTGCGTTGGTAGACGTGCCGGTGACATAGTTTAACCCTCACTAGGACATTCCGTTGGCCAGTAAGAGGACAGGACCACATGTTGTTTGCTCAACCAAAAGGAACTTGTTATTAACACTTCACAATTTTGATTGAACTTGCTGCAGCCAGAACAGCAGTAGACCTGGGAAACTAGCACAGAAAAGCAGAACTTACAAAGCTTCAGATTCAACTTTCAAAGTCTCTAACAACAGAGCACAATCTCAACAAGCAGCTGAAACACCTTCCAGATTCCTGGAGCTCTGGATCATAGGTCAGCTGTTCTCTCTACTATGTGCTCCTCAATATACACCAAAAGCACCTGTGTGTACCTTTACGTCAGAACAAAGCCGGTGTGCCTGCACCACCCAAGACTAGGTCCTGCCCTGTACAATAAAGCAAACCCAAACAATCAGAACAACTTCACCACAAGTTTTCAGGAAAGAAAAATTAGAGAAGAAGACCGCTACATGAAAGAAGATAATTTCCTATACATAAAATAATTGCAAGTAATGGGGTACCTCGTTACACATGCTTCTATTATCTTGCTCCTAGCCTACACTATCCTACTATATGTTAATACTTAGTGGGGCTCCTTTGGCCCTAATGACATCAGATACTCTCCGTGGCATACTTTCCACTAGAGTTTGATACACTTCAGCTTAAAAAATATATGGTTGCAACACTCAATCAATCCACCTTCAATAGTAGGGAGCACTCATGGGCAATGATGCAAGCTCAAAATAGATGAGGACCCGTCATTCACTGTCCATAAAGTATAATTGTAATAGTAGAGCAGTATCAAAGGTACAGAAAAACCTCCAAAAGCCAAATAGAATCTTCTCGCCAGTTTTGGCTTGAAAAAGAGTGACTGCGTTCAGGCGAAACGTTGTCTTGTTATGCAAAGCTGTGGCAATAAAGAAAGAAAACTGGTGAGAAGATTCTATTTGCCTTTTGGAGGTTTTTCTGTACCTTTGATGCTGCTCTACTATTACAATTATACTTGATACACTTCAGCTGGTATTTCTTTCCATTCATCTTGCAAATATCTTGAGAGTTATCTCAAAAAAGATGCATTGACTTGTCTAGAATGGTGCAAGGAGCGACGTCATTGGACAGCTGAGCAATGGAAGAATGTTCTATGGAGTGATTAATGATACTACTCTATCTTCAAATCAGATGGAGGTACCTGGGTGTGGAGGATTCCTGGGAATTCCTTTCGCCTGAGTGGGTTGCGCCAACAGTTGGAGGCTATAGTACCCTGCTGGGCCGCCTCTAGCTTGGATGCAAAATGTGAAGCAGGTGGGTATGGAAGCTCTAGCACCCTATTGTACCACCTCTAGCTTGAATACAAGATGTGATATGGATGGGCATGGAGGCTCTAGTACCTTGTTGTACTGCCTCTAGCTTGGATGCAAAATGTGAAACAGGTGGGTATGGAAGCTCTAGCACCCTATTGTACCACCTCTAGCTTGAATACAAGATGTGATATGGATGGACATGGAGGCTCTAGTACCTTGTTGTACTGCCTCTAGCTTGGATACAAGATGTGATACAGGCGGGTATGGAGGGTCTAGCACCCTGTTGTACCTCCTCTAGCTTGGATACAAGATGTGATACAGGGGACATGCAGGCTCTAGTACCCTGTTGTACCACCTGTAGCTTGGATACAAGATGTGATACGGGAGGGCATGGAGGCTCTAGTACCCTGTTGTACCACCTCTAGCTTGTATATGTTAGCGAAAGATGCCAAGTGATGAAAATGTCACTTTAAGAGGACTGTTACTTTAAGAGTTTATGCTGCCAGTTTAGTGCGTAATATAAAAAGTACATGAACCTCCCTATGGAGCATAACTTGTTTATTATGCAACTGTTGACTAAAGTTATTTTTATAGAAAATGAATGTGCCGCCTCCGCCTCCGTCTGTCATCGCTGCACCATTCTGAACCTGTGTCGTACCACCACCCGCAACCAGTTACATTAGGGGCAACATTAAGGATATATTAGGGTAAGGTAGAGTTAGGGTCAGTTATTGTCTGCGCCATCATCCAATTACCATCATCATTCTCTTCCTCTTAAGTTCCTACTCTTGCATTTTCATTACTCAGTAATGTTGGTATGGGGATCATAGTATTACTCATTCAGTTGACCACTTGTTACATAACTCGGCTTACTGTAATTACCTGAATATTTGGAGACGCTGTTAGAACGTGGACTGCTACAGGTGAAGTCCAGTTCTGCCTTCTCATGTCCAGCCGGCATCATTACAATAATGTCTAATTAGTTCAGTTTCTACATTATCAGTGATCTACACTTATTACCGTGACGCCGGCAGATACTGCGGGGAAGTTTTACGACGAATATAATGAAAGTTATTTTATCAACTCCCGTTAATAATATTACATCAAGAAAACTGTACTCATTAACGGAGCTTAACGAGCCTCTGGGTTTTCCCGGGCTGCCTCTCCTTCAGCTACAGCTTTATTGTTGTGTGATAAGCGGCTGAGAAGAGCAATCAGCTCAGAGTTTAACCCCAGCAGTGTTCAGCGTGATCAAGGGATACGCCAAGGAAGAGACGGTTGTTATGGAAACCTACAGAACTTTATCCTCCTACCAACGACTGATGATATGGCCATTGCAGGGACTGGACTGAGATATAAAATCAGTAAAATGTTGGGCGGCTGTACGTGCTACAATAATGAGTATCGTTCTGCAATCAATTACTACCAATCAATATAAGATATGCAGGTTTTTATGTGTCTTGATTATGCTTTTGTGCAATCAAGGCTTTGATGTAGCCATGGGGGTCACAGTTTCAACCCAGCCCCTAAGCCAGAGGCCCCCCCTTGCCACTGTAGCGCAGCACCTGTGTGAAAGTCACCCCCCTTCCCCAGTGCCACAACTCTGGGCTGTCATCTGCATGAAAGTTATCACATCTTCCGGTTCTGGGCCTCATGCAGTTGCTAAGTGTCTGACTCCTCTACCAGTAGTGGGTTCACAGTGCAGGATGAGCTGGTGAAGCAGTTGGCCACTTAGCAGCAATGCAAGGCCTGGAACCGAAAAATGTGATAGCCTTTGTGCAGATGACAATCTGCGCATCTTCTGTATATTATTTTATGTACAGCTGGTATAAGTTGTACATCTCCCAGTATATAGTGATATAGACCATGCCGGTATAACCTGGATATCTCCTGTATATAATTGTATATGTACAGCTGGTATAAGTTATTCATCTCCTGTATATAGTGATATAGACCATGCTGGTGTACCCTGGGTATCTCCTGTATATAGTTATACATGTACAGCTGGTATAAGCTATTCATCTCCTGTATATAGTGATATAGACCATGCTGGTGTACCCTGGGTATCTCCTGTATATAGTTATACATGCACAGCTGGTATAAGCTATTCATCTCCTGTATATAGTGATATAGACCATGCCAGTATAACCTGGGTATCTCCTGTATATAGTTATACATGTACAGCTGGTATAACATAGACCTGTCATTGAGAGACTAATCACAAAGCCGCCTGCCTTGAAGTAAGCAAGTGCATAACCCTTCTATGTTCATGTCATTCTCCATTGTTGACACCAGTGGGGTCCAGGTCACACAATCTGCCCTAAAACCTATAAAGACCTGATTCCCTTACACACATTAAATATATATCATGTGTCTATAAGGGCGAAAACACACAGTATGGAGCGTAGTTGTGCCTGCAGGGGGGGGGGGGAAACTTTTTCTCCCTCGCCGTCAGTTCACACTCCTCGCCAAAGCGCACAAGTTTGAAAATAGCCGCAGGAAGCCAGGTACACTGCGATCGTCCACGCAAGTGCTATTCACTACCCAACAGTGAAAATGAAACCACTGTACTCCTATAGAGATCAGTGGTTTCGTTTGGCCGTGATTATCACACGCTCATGTGTTTAAGGCCAGGGGAATCAGTCTTTATAGGTTTTTGGCCAGATTGTGGGAGAGAGCTTTAATGTGCAGTAATGTGTTCACCCTTGTTGAGTTTATTGAGCAACCGTATTTAGGCAAGGAGAAGATTTGTATAATCAGAAGCTTTAACACGCTAGAAGATTCACAATCACGATTTCCCTTATGTGAACCAGCCGCAGGAATGTTTACATGATGCAGTCCGTGATTATCGCTATAACGTGCATGATTCACAAATATTGTAGCATTCTGCCAGGTGTAAAGCCCTGCTAATTGTGCAACAGATTATATTCCATTAGTATTATTATTCTCCTCTCTGCGCTCCCCTCCTGCTACTACTGAGCTCCTTTTCCTCCTGCTTTCCTTCCCTTGTTCTTTCCAATCTCTCCCCTTTTCCTTACTTTTTTCCTTCTTCACTTCCCTCATCTCCTTCTTCCCTCTTCATGCTCCTATTCTACTCATTGCCCTTCCTAGCATCCTCTTTCCTTTCCTTTCCTTTCCTTTCCCTTATCACCTTACCTTCATTGCCCCTTCTCTTTTCTCCCTCCACTCCCTTCCCTATGTTTCCCTGACCTCCCTCCTTCCTTTTCCCCTCTTCCTGCTGTCCTTCCTCCTCTTCTCTCACCCCCATTTTCCTATTTGCTTTTCCTTTCCCTTATCCCCTTCCCTTACTTACACCTTCTCTTCCTCCCTTTCCTACATTTCCATCACCTCCTCCTTCTTTTTTCCGTCTTCTGCCTTTCCTTCCTCTTCTTCTTCCTTCTCTCATCCCTCATTCTCCTCTTTGATTTTGCACCACTCCTCTTTCCCTCCCTCTCTTTTTTTGGATATATTTCCACAGGCGATTATAACATGTTGAGTTTGGGACAACTGTAAGAAGCCCAGAACTTGTGCATTGAAATAACCTATTATTTTCAATGGGCTAACTTACATGCAAAATCAAAAAATCACAGCATGTCTTATTTTTGGGTGATTTCATCATGAGAATCGCCCATTATTTCATATGACAGGGTGAAAAAATACATTGCGCTTGCATGCCATACGATTTGCATGCAAATATGATGTAATTTTTCCTATTTCAGCTATTGGAACAACACAAGATTTTTGCACACATGTGAAAATTGCGTGTGACAATCGCATTGTACTCATGTTCTTAACGCGGTAACTCATCACGGAAGCCTGAAAATTTAAGATTGACGAGGGTAGATACTGGCCCGAGCTTCTTGCATGTATATTACACTCACCCCTATAAATACAGCCCTCTGTTTCCTTCACCCTCCTCCTCCTCCCTTGCCTGCTCGTCTTCCTATTCCACATGCCGTTCACTCCACTTCCTTCTCTTCCGGCTTCCCTTCACTTTTTCTTCTCTGCTGTAGATTGTTTCTTCCCTTCGTATTTGTCGCTTGCAATTTTCATTGCTTCTCATTTCACTAAAGCCTTTTCTTTCTATCCAGTTCACTTCCTTTCTGCTCCCCTTCTTCCCCTCCTCAGGTTTGTTCACATCAACCCTTCTTTTTCGCTCACTTTCCTTTCCCTGTCCTTCATCCACTGTCTTTACATGAATTGGACTATGTATTAGAAGTGAATGACCCTCGCTGTGCTCGGCTCTTTCACATTTGCTGCATTTTCCCACGCTCCTCTAATTAATAGTTATCTCCCTAAAAGAACATTAAGCCACTTGAACAATATTGCCTGGAGTGATTGTCCTCTGCACTCCTGCTTTTCCTTGCAGAAGGTGTTCAGAGGAGGATTGTGCCGCACTATCATCCAGCTGTAATTATGTTTCTTCCAGTCCTTGGTGCATAGTTCAGCTGGGAGAACAGAGATCTTGACTGAAAGAGGCAATAAAGAAGCCTCCAACTGATGAATGTGAACCCCAGGTCTCAGACCTATCGTTACGCCCACAAGGCCATTGCTAAATTAATCAGCTCCCCTCTGCAAGATATATATGAATTATGAGACCTTGCCATTATAATGGTCTATGAGATTTACCGCGGGGGAGGGGGTGATGAGGGTTTTGTGTTTTACCGGTTTGGCAATGTTTAGGCCTTGTTGTGTAATGTGCCTTTGCTTTTACCGTGCCGCTAGGGAAGAGGGTCTGGGGACCAGCAGCCTCCACCTCTGGTTCCCAGGAGGAGGGTGTTCTGTGCTTATGAGAAGTCAGGCAGGTCCGTGTACAGAGAGAGCTCTGGAAGAAAAGTTTGTTGGAAATTTTGCTGAGCTGTACTGACAAAGAGGGTGAACGTTCTGCCTTGATTAACCCTTTGGTTGAATGCTGCTCTGCAACTATGGAACCTGCTGCACACCCCAACCATTCTGACCCATACACCTACAGTTAATTGACACGGGAGGCCCTTGAAAAATTCTAACACCTCAGTTAGGCCTACAGACGGCTTTGTGGTCTACTTGGTGACAGGATTCTGTTTAACTTGTTTATACCCAAGATATGGGAGTTGAAGGATGTTTTACCACCCCAATTTGGCCCTGTTGTTTACCTGTTAGCTCATTAATAAAGTTTTCCAGCATAGTTATGTTCAGGTGCAAGAGTTTCCCTTGACGGCTTCGGTGGGTGCCTCTGCGTAGGAGCCAGGACAGAGAAATTACACATACATCAGCCCTCATCCTAGCTCGGCCTGATCCTGGGCATGGGGCCTTAATAAGCCTTCTTCCCATTATGCAGGATACATATGACCCCATAATTAGTAAAGACTTTGTCACAAACCAATGTGAATCTTCCTATATTGATCCCTACATCGGCAAAACTGATGTAAATTTTTGTAGAGGACAGAAGAGTTTCCAAGTCGAGAACCCGGCTACCTTCACGCAGAAAATGAAGAAGGAAGACTCTCCATCTATGGGGTTCATGGGCCCCAATCTACTTGTCAATCCCCTGAATCTGAGACGATCCCACCGATGATTTGTGATGAAGGAATGACAGAAGGAATAAGAGCATTCTACATCTTAGGTAAAGTTAAGATTGGGAAGGCAAACCACAAGACAGTAAGCAGCACTTTGTACAGACTGGGAATATTTCATGGCAGAAATGTTGCCTGAATGGGTGTTATCACTCTTGCTGAGGTTGTTTCTTACAGAGATCGATTCCATCTACATTATTTACCTGCGGAGGCAGCAATATCCCTCTGACCGCGGCCTGACGAATGCTGAAACAAGCGGAGATCTTGCAGACATACATGGGGTTTAAGTTGCCTGAGGGTGACCAAGAAACAAATAAGAAGCTCAATACATTTCAGTGACTGAGAAGATAAAAATATAATAATCTCTTCATCAGACTAATGTACTCCAGCTGAAGATCTCTATAATAGAGTGCGAGGAGGGAAAACATCTGCAACAGAGACCGCCAAGCCGCAATATACAGTACATAGCGATACTGCCGGAGAGAAGAATGACTTACCTGTCATATCTGTATCTACAGGAGTAAACCCCAAGTGCAAACTGCAGGAGCCTCCGCTGTGTCATAACCCAGATAAAGGGGGGAAATAATCGCTGGAACAAAGACCAAACTACTATTTATATAGTAAAGGTCATCTAGATGCTCAGAACTGCAAGAATTACCAAGAATCCCTAAAACATACTGACACTTGGGGTACAGGATGACATGCTGACACTTGGAACAATGACACACTGGCACTTGGGGTAGAGGATGACACGATGACACTTGGGGTACAGCATGATATGCTGATACTTGGGGTACAGGGTGACATGCTGACACTTGGGGTACAGGATGACATGCTGACACTTGGAACATTGACACACTGGCATTTGGGGTAGAGGATGACACACTGACACTTGGGGTACAGAACAATGACATGCTGATACTTGGGGTACAGGATGACATGCTGACACTTGCGATAATGACACACTGACACTTGGGGTACAAGATGACATGCTGACACTTGGGGTACAGGATGACCCACTGACACTTGGGGTACAAGATGACATGCTGACACTTGAGGTACAGGATGACCCACTGACACTTGGGATAATGACAAACTGACACTTGGGGTACTGGATGATATGCTGATACGTGGGGTGCAGGATAACATGCTGACACTAGAAACAATGACACACTGGCACATGGGGTACAGGATGACACAATGACACTTGGGATAATGACACACTGACACTTGGGGAACAGGATGACATGCTGACACTTGGAACAATGACACACTGGCACATGGGGTACAGGATGACACACTGACACTTGGGGTACAGAACAATGACATGCTGACACTTGGGGTACAGGATGACATGCTGACACTTGGGATAATGACACACTGGCATTTGGGGTACAGAACAATGACACACTGGCACATAGGGTACAGGATGACATGCTGACTCTTGGGATAATGACACACTGACACTTGGGGTACAGGATGACCCACTGATACTTGGGATAATGACAAACTGACACTTGGGAACGGGATGATATGCTGATACTTGGGGTACAGGATGACCCACTGATACTTGGGGTAATGACAAACTGACACTTGGGGTACAGGATGATATGCTGATACTTGGGGTACAGGATGACACGCTGACACTTGGGATAACGACAAACTGACACTTGGGGAACAGGATGATATGCTGATTCTTGGAATATTGACACACTGACACTTATGGTACAGCACAATGGCATACCAGCACTTGAGGCAACAGAAAATACCACATTGACAATTACATACTGACTCTTGGGGTACTGAACAATGGCAGACATACACTTGGGGTACAGACAATGACAGGCTGACACTTCAGGTACTGAACAATGGCACACATACACTTGGGGTACAGACAATGACAGGCTGACTCTTTGGGTACTTAACAATGGCATACATAGACCTGGGTACAGACAGTGACAGGCTGACAATTAGGGTACCAAACAATTACATACTGACTCTTGGGGTACTGAACAATGGCATACATAGACTTGGGGTACAGACAATGACAGGCAGACTCTTCGGGTACTGAACAATGGCATACATAGACGTGGGTACAGACAATGACAGGCTGACAATTAGGGTACCAAACAATTACATACTGACTCTTTGGGTACTAAACAATGGCACACATTGATTTGGGGTACAGACAATGACAGGCTGACTCTTAGGGTGCAGAACAAGAACACACTGACAACTGTCTTGTGGTTTATTACTGTCTCTGCAGCATGGAGCATAGGCCTGCTGTGATGCTGATGCTCTCTGTGCTGCAGTAATAATGATCAGAGCCGAGTGCTCAGAGATCAGCCACTAATCATGGCCCTCCTGCGGGGATAAGTGCGGCAGATTGGGGGCGCATTGGTTTACCTGGGAGCTCTGTGATGTCAGAATACAGCCGCAGATCCCAGATAATGATGCAGTGATAACTTCCACCTAGTAACAAGTTACTGAATAAGTCATCTCACAGTGAGGGAAAAGTCACGGCCCCCCGCTGAGAGACGGAAATCACATCAGAAAATATTTGGGCTTTGAAGACTTATAAGTAAGAATCATTCGGCAAGCGTCATTCTTAAAGGAGCTGTCCAATCTTATATAATCATGGTAGACTGAAAAGTTCTGAAACTTTCTAATATCATTTCTGTTCAATTTCTTGCCAATCTTTAAGATCTCTGCTTGCTGTCAGTGAATGGAAATATTCTATATTAGATACAGAGGCTATATGTCTGTGCTGACCTTCATCTGCCCACACAGCTGAGTGCTCCTGCAACTGTATCCAGCCTCCCCATTTACTGAGCAGTCAGTGCTCCAAGCTGATATAATGTATCCGCGCAGGTGAACGGTAATAATAAACTATCAGCGCAGAAGAGAGATTTCTGCTGCTGATCTGTTCAACTCAAAGAGGATTGTCTGTACTGAATGCAACAGTAACTAACCCTCAGCTGTGAGAAGTATTGGGTCTATAAAAGATTCGTTTTATTACAGCCTTGCCCCTACAGGCTGTAGGGGCAAATGCAGAATGTTTAAAAGGGCGTTTCAAACTGTGTTGGTGCCCATGACAGAGACAACGAAATTCCCCTGCTTCCCCTCAACCCTACTACCCTACTCTTACATTGGGTGATTAATCCCTTAAGGAAGTAGGCTTTTCTTCATTTTTGTTTTTTCCTCTCAAATTTCAAAAAATCCTAACTTTTATTTATCCTTTGGCTTATCTGTTTGAGGCTGGGGTCACACTAGGCGGATTCCCGCCAGAAATCCTGCGGTTTGGCCACAGCAAAAACCGCGAGACTTCCGCCGGGAGAACCGCCGCAGAAAAACCCGTGGCGGCTTTGAAGCAGCCCGGCCGCTCGCTCTTCCACTGCGGCCGGCGCTCCCATAGAGGAAAGCGCAGCCGCGGCGAAAAGAACAAAAAAATGTTGCAATGACATGCTGCATATTCTAAAGCCGCAGTCGCCGCAGCTGCCGCTTCAGCCTGACTTACCGCAGCGGATTGGCCGTCCCGTGTGGACGAGATTTCTGAGAAATCTCGTCCACATGGCTGGATAACCCCGAGATTAGCGGCCGCAGGCGGATTTGCCGCGGCGAAATTCTGCGTGGAATTTCCGTGGCAAATCCGCCCTGTGTGAACCCGGTCTGAGGCTCATCCTTTGTGTGATGTTTAGTATTAAGTAATTGTACTATTTAAAAATAAAAAGAACTTCTTATATTTATAATAAAAAACTCAAAATAAACAAAAAAAAAAATTTGGTATCGCTGCATCCATAAAAGTCTAATATATCAAAGTCATACATTACTTGTTCTGCACGATAAACGTTGTCTGGAAAAAAAATGCACAACGCCAGAATTGCGCTTTTTTTGGAGTGAGGTGGAGAAAAAAAACAAAGTTCCGCCTTTTTGGGAGGGGGAGCGGTTCTTTGTACGGCATACACACTGAGCAAAAATAGCATGATAACTTTATTCTATGTGTCAGTACCATTACTATAATACCAAATTTATATAGTTTTTTTCCTGCACTACTATTAAAAATGACAATACCTTTGGAATAACACAATTATTTTCTGCAGCCATCTCTGGACAGACATAACTTCGATATTTTTCCATTGACAGAAGTTGTGTGAGAGCTTGTTTTTTGTGGGACGTCCTGTCATTTCTATTGGTACCATTTTGGAGTACTTATGACTATTTGATTGCGTTTTATTAATTTTTGTTTTGGAGATGACGGTGACCAAAAAAAACGCAATTCTGACATTCTGTGTATTTTTTCCAGGTGATGTTTATCATACAGGACAAGTAATGCATTACTTTGATATATCAGAGATTTATGAATGCAGCAATACCAAGTATTATTTTTTTGGTTGTTTTGAGTTTTGTATTATAAATATAAGAAGTTTTTTTTCTTTTTAATACCTTTTATTTTTTCTAATCATTAATAAAGCGTTTTAAACTAATTTTTACTTTTTAGTTCCCATAGGTGACTTGAACTTGTGATCGTTTAGTTACTCTTGCAGTATAATGTAATGAGGGGCATTATTACTATGTCAGGGGGACGCTGAGGGGCATTAGTACTGCATAAAGGGGATGATAGGGGGGCATTATTACTGTGTAAAGGGATGCTGAGGGGCATTAGTACTGTGTAAAGGGATGCTGAGGGGCATTATTACTGCGTAAAGGGATGCTGCAGGGCATTAGTACTGTGTAAAGGGATGCTGCGGGGCATTATTACTGCGTAAAGGGATGCTGAGGGGCATTATTACTGCGTAAAGGGATGCTGCAGGGCATTAGTACTGTGTAAAGGGATGCTGCGGGGCATTACTACTGTGTAAAGGGATGCTGCCGGGCATTACTACTGTGTAAAGGGATGTTGAGGGGCATTACTACTATGTAAGGGGATGCAGAGGGGCATTAGTACTGTGTAAGAGGGACACTGAGGGGCATTAGTACTGCATAAAGGGGATGATAAGGGGGCATTATTAGTGTGTAAAGGGATGCTGAGGGGCATTATTACTGTGTAAGGGGATGCTGAGGGGCATTATTAGTGTGTAAAGGGGATGCTGAGGGGCATTATTACTGTTTAAAGGGATGCTGAGGGGCATTATTAGTGTGTAAAGGGATGCTGAGGGGCATTATTACTGTGTAAAGGGATGCTGAGGGGCATTATTAGTGTGTAAAGGGATGCTGCGGGGCATTATTACGGTGTAAATGGATGCTGAGGGGCATTAGTACTGTGTAAAGGGATGCTGCGGGGCATTATTACGGTGTAAATGGATGCTGAGGGGCATTATTAGTGTGTAAAGGGATGCTGAGGGGCATTATTAGTGTGTAAATGGATGCTGAGGGGCAT
Organism: Eleutherodactylus coqui; assembly: GCF_035609145.1. Taxonomy (NCBI): domain Eukaryota; kingdom Metazoa; phylum Chordata; class Amphibia; order Anura; family Eleutherodactylidae; genus Eleutherodactylus; species Eleutherodactylus coqui. Next base: position 71,557,262 of record NC_089841.1, read on the forward strand.
TAGTACTGTGTAAAGGGATGCTGAGGGGCATTATTATTGTGTAAAGGGATGCTGAGGGGCATTATTAGTGTGTAAATGGATGCTGAGGGGCATTAGTACTGTGTAAAAGGATGCTGAGGGGCATTATTAGTGTGTAAATGGATGCTGAGGGGCATTAGTACTGTGTAAAAGGATGCTGAGGGGCATTATTACTGTGTAAAGGGATGCTGAGGGGCATTATTAGTGTGTAAAGGGATTCTGAGGGGCATTATTACTGTGTAAAGGGATGCTGAGGGGCATTACTAGTGTGTAAAGGGGATGCTGAGGGGCATTATTAGTGTATTAGTGTGTAAAGGGATGCTGAGGGGCATAATTATTGTGTAAAGGGATGCTGAGGGGCATTAGTACTGTGTAAAGGGATGCTGAGGGGCATTAGTACTGTGTAAAGGGATGCTGAGGGCCATTATTAGTGTGTAAAGGGGATGCAGAGGGGCATTATTACTGTGTAAAGAGATGCTGAGGGGCATTATTACTGTGTAAAGGGATGCTGAGGGGCATTATTAGTGTGTAAAGGAGATGCTGCGGGGCATTATTACTGTGTAAAGGGATGCTGAGGGGCATTATTAGTGTGTAAAGGGATGCTGAGGGGCATTATTACTGTGTAAAGGGATGCTGAGGGGCATTATTAGTGTGTAAAGGGATGCTGCGGGGCATTATTACGGTGTAAATGGATGCTGAGGGGCATTAGTACTGTGTAAAGGGATGCTGCGGGGCATTATTACGGTGTAAATGGATGCTGAGGGGCATTATTAGTGTGTAAAGGGATGCTGAGGGGCATTATTAGTGTGTAAATGGATGCTGAGGGGCATTAGTACTGTGTAAAGGGATGCTGAGGGGCATTATTATTGTGTAAAGGGATGCTGAGGGGCATTATTAGTGTGTAAATGGATGCTGAGGGGCATTATTACTGTGTAAAAGGATGCTGAGGGGCATTATTAGTGTGTAAATGGATGCTGAGGGGCATTAGTACTGTGTAAAAGGATGCTGAGGGGCATTATTACTGTGTAAAGGGATGCTGAGGGGCATTATTAGTGTGTAAAGGGATTCTGAGGGGCATTATTACTGTGTAAAGGGATGCTGAGGGGCATTACTAGTGTGTAAAGGGGATGCTGAGGGGCATTATTAGTGTATTAGTGTGTAAAGGGATGCTGAGGGGCATAATTATTGTGTAAAGGGATGCTGAGGGGCATTAGTACTGTGTAAAGGGATGCTGAGGGGCATTAGTACTGTGTAAAGGGATGCTGAGGGCCATTATTAGTGTGTAAAGGGGATGCAGAGGGGCATTATTACTGTGTAAAGAGATGCTGAGGGGCATTATTACTGTGTAAAGGGATGCTGAGGGGCATTATTAGTGTGTAAAGGAGATGCTGCGGGGCATTATTACTGTGTAAAGGGATGCTGAGGGGCATTAGTACTGTGTAAAGTGATGCTGAGGTGCATTATTAGTGTGTAATGAGATGCTGAGGAGCATTATTACTGTGTAAAGGGATGCTGAGGGGCATTATTAGTGTGTAAATGGATGCTGAGGGGCATTATTAGTGTGTAAATGGATGCTGAGGGGCATAATCACTGTGTAAAGGGATGCTGAGGGGCATTATCAGTGTGTAAAGGGATGCTGAGGGGCATTATTAGTGTGTAAAGGGATGCTGAGGGGCATTATTACTGTGTAAAGGGGATGCTGAGGGGCATTATTACTGTGTAATGAGATGCTGAGGAGCATTATTACTGTGTAAAGGGATGCTGAGGGGCATTATTACTGTGTAAAGGGGATGCTGAGGGGCATTATTACTGTGTAAAAGAGGATGCTGAGGGGCATTATTAGTGTGTAAATGGATGCTGAGGGGCATAATCACTGTGTAAAGGGATGCTGAGGGGCATTATTAGTGTGTAAAGGGATGCTGAGGGGCATTATTACTCTGTAAAGGGATGCTGAGGGGCATTATTAGTGTGTAAAGGGATGCTGCGGGGCATTATTACTGTGTAAAGGGATGCTGAGGGTCATTATTACTGTGTAATGGGATGCTAAGGGGCATTATTACTGGGTAAGGGGGATGCTGAAGGGCATTATTACTGTGTAAAGGATGCTGCAGGGCATAATTTATGTGTACGGGGATGCAGAGGGGCATCATTACTGTGTAAGGGGATGCAGAGGGGCATTGTTAGTGAGTATAGCAAGTAAGGATTCTGGGAAAGCCAGGTGGAATTGTCATTGGTCATCCATATTTTTTAAAGATACTAATACCCTAAAATACATTGACTAAAATAGAAACAAATTTGTCTTGAAGAAGCATAAATGTCCTTGTAGAGGCGGCTGATGATAAGACAAGAGAGCCAACTATCCTCCACCTCTCCTTGCAGGACACCTTGCATACATCAGGTTTTTGGGTAACTTTCCATGAGATAGAATCTAGGTTGGAGGATGTCTGAAGGGCGACTTTTCTCAGCCCCCCTCCTTGCCAGTTGCTTCCCTCTGTCTCTCATCTTCTGATGCATGAGAAGTCATCCATAGGGAATCGGTGTGTGAAGCGTCCTCCATGCATCAGACCGGGAAGTACAGCACAACTGCATTATTTAGTGTTTGTGTGTGAGAAAAACTCAAGTATCCAGGAGACAATGAAATCATGAACCACCAGGCGGAAGAGCCGACTAAAGCCTCCTCTTATATGTCCCAGTGCTGAAGCCTCCATCCAGATTGGTAGCCACATGGCTTATTGCTGTAGCTGGTCCACTAGAAGAAAATCTTTTAAGAAAACACTTCTACAAAACAGAGCTGTCCAAACCTGACCACTGAACCTTATAGAACAAAATAAAGAGGCGAAGAACAGAAGTAGGGGGTCAGTTAAATGGCTTTATTAAAGGGGTTGTACCAAGTTTGCAAGTTATCCCATATCCATAGGATAGGGAATAACTTGCTGATCGGTGGGGGTCTCACTATTGAGACCCCTGCTGATCTGTAGAATGAGTCTCCCATGTCCTGTTCTGTCTGTCACTGAGGGGGTTTCAGTCTTCCCTCCACAGTGACATCAGTATGAAGGGAGCGCTAGCTGAGCATGCACGGTCAGCACTCCATTCATTTCAGTGGAGCCGATGAAAATACCGAAACAGGGGCATCTTGGGTATCTCCGGAGCCACACTGAAAGAGAATGGAGTGCACACAGGGGACATGGGACTCCCGATTTTGAAATTGGCGATCGTCGTTGCAGCGAGACCCCCTACGATCAGCAAGTTATCCCCTATCCTATTGCTAAGGGATAAATAGAATATTCCACGCTTCTATCGGTTTTTGCGGATAGAATATCCTCCAAGAAAAATTAATTTCAATGATGCCCACAATGTGTTTATTGATAAAAATCCAGAATGACAACGCAAAGGAACAGTGTTACAGCATAAACAAGAGGCTGCGACGCGTTTCGGTGTATTCTAACGCCTTTCTCAAGCATAAATAAACAATGATTACATGCTCTACAAATAGTTACAATAGGCACTTACCATGTGAAGCTGATGACGGGGATGCCGCGCGCCGGGCGCTGGTTGGAATGTCGGCGTCATTGCTAAGGGATAACTTGCAATCTTGGTACAACCCATTTAAGTGTGGAGAACCTTGTTCAAAAGTGAGATTACGATTTTAAATTAACTATCCTACTTTAGCTGACATGCCCCGCGCACCATGGCTGCAATGGGTATGTCCTGTTTGATAGGTCATGTGACCTAATAAAGTTCTACCTCCAAACTGGAACTGAACAGGGTCCACTCCTCACATTATCTGTGACATCTGCAGGGAGACAATTTGTAAGAGTAGAAATAATACAAATTCAACCTTAGGGCTCTTTCCCATGAGCGTATATTGTCCGGCTGATATACGCTGTGATCTGATGCACTGGATTCCAATGCATTAGATCAGTGTTCCCCAACTCCAGTCCTCAGGGACCGCCAACAGGTCATGTTTTCAGGATTTCCTCAGTGTTGCACAGGTGATGTAATTATTGTCGGTGCCTCAGACATTGCCACAGGTGTTCTTACCATAGGATATCCTGAAAACATGACCTGTTGGTGGTCCTTGAGGACTGGAGTTGGGGACCCCTGCATTAGATCACATGGTGGTATCCCTGAGACGTAAAAGTGCCCGCCAGGCCAATATAGTCCTGGAACTATCTTTTGGACCGGAATACGTTGGCCGCTGCATGGGAGCCGCAGCTGGAGGTGGGTGGGAGTTTAGCAACTTGGCTGCTAAACTTCCTCCCTCTGCTCTCCTCCCCCCATGCAGGCTCACCTCTGCTCTCCTCCCCGCTGGCTCTTTGCAATGGAGGGGGCGGGGCTAAGTGCCAGCCCATCCCGCCTCCTCCAATTGCTGGCTGCGGACAAGGGGCAGGATGTGGGTGGGGGCTAAGCTCTCACCCTCTCCCTGCCCCTTTTCTATAGAAGCTCCCCATTGCAAAGAACGAGCGGGAAGGAGAGCCTGTAATGGGGAGGGAGAAGGAAGGGCGATGGCATGGTGATATCGGTGTATATGCGCCGGGACCCATGCCATCTGAACGGGTGCACAAACGATTGTTTTCTGCGCCCATTTACCAGGTTTATCTCTCCCAACGTAGCGTATATCTGTTGGCCATAAAAACAGCTGGCCGATATATGCTCGTAGGAAAGAGCCTTTAAAGAGTAACCGCACTTTTCACAAACTTTTAACATATCAGAAAGACATGTCAAAAGTGTTGATCAGTGGTGGTTTCTCTACTGAGACCCCAGCTGATCGCTAGAATGAGAGGGCTGCAGCACTCACACCAGAGCGCTTTCCCCCTTGGGCTGTCTTTGCTGCTTTTCGGCTCCTCTCAGCAGCTGAAGACAAGTACATATATATCTATGCCATACACCTCTATGTTGCTGTGAGGAACTGAAAAGCAGCAAAGATGACCAAAAGCGCAAAGTGCTCCGTTGAGCGTTACAGCCTCCTCTCTGTACTGATCAGCTGGACCCCCACGGAGCAAAACTTTTGAGAGATGAACATTTGATAACAAGAAGTCAAGGTAACTATTCTCATTATCAATATCATTTGGTAATTAGGAACCAACCTGCTCATAAGGATTTGCAATTGGTGAACATAGGAGATGGCTCCTCAGCTGTGAACAGATGTGGACTGAGACATGAGAGCCATAATCAATGCAAGCTACAAAGAAGTAGATCTTCTCATTCATGACATTGCCACAGAATGAAGGATTCCAGGTCCACTGTTGCATACACCATCAAGTGTTTTCATGAAACTGGGACCAACCATGAAGTGGGAGACCACTGGTGATTATTAAAGTGGAAGATGCGTCCATTGTGCTGCTCTCCACATGAGACCTGCTCCTCAAAAATTAAAGCAGAGTTCACCTTTATGCTAAGATTTGCAACTTTTCTCTCCATTAGCCCCATTGGTAAAGTGCCAAGAAAAGTGAGAGAGATTTATTGTAGAAGGCAAAGTCAACAATAGTTATTAAGTTTAAAGGCAGAACGTAGTGTGCAACAGGCGGAGATTTCATTTTCTGGCTTTATGACTGACCAACATTTAGTAAGAGCACATTATACTGATGACTAACTGAAGTTTAAGTCTTAGTAAACGTCCCCCTTTGTGTCACAGTGTATCTGGCTGTGGTACGGATTATTAGTAGGGCTCTGTATGGTAATATTGATGTGATGCATAACAGATCTCCAGCTCACCAGCTACAAAGTCTTAAGAGGAACATTGCTCATCACAAGAGAAATTTGTAATAGACCATAATGAACTATTGCAGAAATTATTAGGCAATGATTAAGCTTGATTTACATCAAATGGAGAAATACAAAACCACTTTAGGGTCAATGGATGACGACTTGGGTAACTTCTACTGAAAATACTCACCTGGATAAGCATTGCAGGCACAGCTCCTCTTAAATTCAATGGGTGCTACGCCTGCAATACCAAACCTGGCCACTGCACTGATCGCAGTAACAGCAGCCCCAGGAATCAAATGATTAATGGGGATCCTGATCAGCGGATCCCCACTGATTATCTGTTGATGACCTGATAGTCATCAAAAGAAAAAAAAAGTCTTGAAATACCCTTTTAATTTGTATAGCCTGGAGTAAGGGTGCATTCACACGAACGTATATCGGCTTGGTTTTCACGCCGAGCCGATATACGTTGCCCTCATGTGCAGGGGGGGAGGCTGGAAGAGCCCAGGAGCAGAAACTCAGCTCCCGCCCCCTCTCTGCCTCCTCTCCACCCCTCTGCACTATTTTCAATGGGGAGAGGCGGAAAGGGGGCGGGGCTAATTCCCGAAACTTAGTCCCGCCCCCGTTCCGCCTCCTCTCATTGCAAATCGTGCAGAGGGGCGGAAAGGAGGCAGAGAGGGGGCGGGAGCTCAGTTCCTGCTCCTGGGCTCTTCCAGCCTCCCCCCTCTGCACACGAGGACAACGTATATCGGCTCGGCGTGAAAACCAAGCCGATATACGTTCGTGTGAATGCACACTAAAGAGGGAAAAGAGAAAACATAAATAAACCTTTAGACATATTTCAGGAGGAAAGAAGGGAGAAGTGGGGGGAGGGGGTGCGTAATGAAAACCACTATGTATGTTGCAGGAGGGAAGAAAAAAATGGACACCTTTATATATGCTACAGGAGTTGAGAACATTGAGTGGGATATGATGGAAACCTTTATATATGTTACAGAGACATGATGGAAACCTTTATATATGTTACAGGAGGAAAGACGGGATAGGGGGACATGATGGAAACCTTTATATATGTTACAGGAGGAGAGAAAAGAGAGGGTGTCATGATGGAAACCTTAATATATGTTGCAGGATATTTTTATATGCTGTAGGACCTGCGATGACGTCACCGTTATGTGATCAGGGGCAGGGCATGAGAAGCACCCACACACATACTCATGGACAAGTGGTCGTTAGTAGTTTGAAGTCTTCTATCTCCAGCAGCTCTTGCTCTATTTAAAACCATTCCTGGCTTAGCTGCTCACTAGAGATGAGCGAACGTACTCGTCCGAGCTTGATACTCGTTCGAGTATTAGCGTGTTCGAGATGCTCGTTACTCGAGACGAGTACCACGCGATGTTCGGGTTACTTTCACTTTCATCTCTGAGACGTTAGCACGCTTTTCTGGCCAATAGAAAGACAGGGAAGGCATTACAACTTCCCCCTGCGATGTTCAAGCCCTATACCACCCCCCTGCAGTGAGTGGCTGGCGAGATCAGGTGTCACCCGAGTATATAAATTGGCCCCTCCCGCGGCTCGCCACAGATGCATTCTGACAGAGATTAGGGAAAGTGCTGCTGGTGCCGGAGCTGCTATAGGGAGAGCGTTGGAGTGATTTTAGGCTTCAAGAACCCCAACGGTCCTTCTTAGGGCCACATCTGACCGTGTGCAGTACTGTTGAGGCTGCTTTTAGCAGTGCTGCACAATTTTTTTTTTGTATATCGGCCGTGCAGAGCATTGCGTCCGCAGTCTGCAGTCATTGTACAGACTATAAGGCCAGTACTGGTGAGGCAGGAAAAGAAATATTCAGGCTATACAGGCAGAGGGCTTTTTCCAAAAAATTGGGGAAAAATACTATATTTGGGCTGCCTGTGACCGTCTTCAGTTTACTGCGTGTCTGCTGGGGGTAGTAGTCCTAATTAATACGCAGCTAAGCGTTACAGCAGGCTTGAGCAAAATTGTTTCCTGGATCTGCTGTCTCTGTTACATCAGCGCCGTCATCCCGCCAGAAGGAAACAGTATACATAATATTATACGCTGCCTACAGTATCTATCTGCTGGGGGTAGTAGTCCTAATTAATACGCAGCTAAGCGTTACAGCAGGCTTGCGCAAAATTGTTTCCTGGATCTGCTGTCTCTGTTACATCAGCGCCGTCATCCCGCCAGAGGGAAACAGTATACATAATATTATACGCTGCCTACAGTATCTATCTGCTGGGGGTAGTAGTCCTAATTAATACGCAGCTAAGCGTTACAGCAGGCTTGCGCAAAATTGTTTCCTGGATCTGCTGTCTCTGTTACATCAGCGCCGTCATCCCGCCAGAGGGAAACAGTATACATAATATTATACGCTGCCTACAGTATCTATCTGCTGGGTGTAGTAGTCCTAATTAATACGCAGCTCAGCGTTACAGCAGGCTTGCGCAAAATTGTTTCCTGGATCTGCTGTCTCTGTTACATCAGCGCCGTCATCCCGCCAGAGGGAAACAGTATACATAATATTATACGCTGCCTACAGTATCTATCTGCTGGGGGTAGTAGTCCTAATTAATACGCAGCTAAGCGTTACAGCAGGCTTGCGCAAAATTGTTTCCTGGATCTGCTGTCTCTGTTACATCAGCGCCGTCATCCCGCCAGAGGGAAACAGTATACATAATATTATACGCTGCCTACAGTATCTATCTGCTGGGTGTAGTAGTCCTAATTAATACGCAGCTCAGCGTTACAGCAGGCTTGCGCAAAATTGTTTCCTGGATCTGCTGTCTCTGTTACATCAGTGCCATCATCCCGCCAGAGGGAAACAGTATACATAATATTATACGCTGCCTACAGTATCTGTCTGCTGTATCAGCTCAGCATTTTAAAAAAATAGAAGCAAAATACTTAAGGCCTACTACTGGCCTTTGACCACTTGACTGCTTCTGTGCTGTGAATTCCACTAGCTCAGTCATAAGCACCTACGTCTCACTACAGGCGTGCGCAAAATTGTTTCCTGGCTCTGCTGTGCGTTCCATAAGGGAAGTCAGCCTCCAACCACAGGCCAATAAGCGACACATTTAATTACAGCGTTCTGTTTCTGCACTACTGGTAATACAGCATGCTGAGGGGTAGGGGTAGGCCTAGAGGACGTGGATGCGGGCGAGGACGCGGAGGCCCAAGTCAGGGTGTGGGCACAGGCTGAGCTCCTGATCCAGGTGTATCGCAGCCGACTGCTGCGGGATTAGGAGAGAGGCACGTTTCTGGCGTCCCCACATTCATCTCACAATTAATGGGTCCACAAGGTAGACCTTTATTAGAAAATGAGCAGTGTGAGCAGGTCCTGTCGTGGATGGCAGAAAGTGCATCCAGCAATCTATCGACCAACCAGAATTCTGCACCGTCCACTGCTGCAACTCTGAATCCTCTGGCTGCTACTCCTTCCTCCCAGCCTCCTCACTCCATTACAATGACACAATCTGAGGAGCAGGCAGACTCCCAGGAACTGTTCCCGGGCCCCTGCCCAGAATGGCCAGCAATGGTTCCTCTCCCACCGGAGGAGTTTGTCGTGACCGATGCCCAACCTTTGGAAAGTTTCCGGGGTCCGGGGGATGAGGCTGGGGACTTCCGGCAACTGTCTCAAAAGCTTTCAGTGGGTGAGGAGGACGATGACGATGAGACACAGTTGTCTATCACTCAGGTAGTAGTAATTGGAGTAAGTCCGAGGGAGGAGCACACAGAGGATTCGGAGGAAGAGCAGCAGGACGATGAGGTGACTGACCCCACCTGGTTTGCTACGCCTACTGAGGACAGGTCTTCAGAGGGGAAGGCAAGTGCAGCAGCAGGGCAGGTTGGAAGAGGCAGTGCGGTGGCCAGGGGTAGAGGCAGGGTTAGACCGAATAATCCACCAACTGTTTCCCAAAGCGCCCCCTCGCGCCATGCCGCCCTGCAGAGGCCGAGGTGCTCATAGGTCTGGCAGTTTTTCACTGAGAGTGCAGACGACCGACGAACAGTGGTGTGCAACCTTTGTCGCGCCAAGATCAGCCGGGGAGCCACCACCACCAGCCTCACCACCACCAGCATGCGCAGACATATGATGGCCAAGCACCCCACAAGGTGGGACGAAGGCCGTTCACCACCTCCGGTTTGCACCGCTGCCTCTCCCCCTGTGCCCCAACCTGCCACTGAGATCCAACCCCCCTCTCAGGACACAGGCACTACCGTCTCCTGGCCTGCACCCACACCCTCACCTCCGCTGTCCTCGGCCCCATCAACCAATGTCTCTCAGCGCACCGTCCAGCCGTCACTAGCGCAAGTGTTGGAGCGCAAGCGCAAGTACGCCGCCACGCACCCGAACGCTCAAGCGTTAAACGTGCACATAGCCAAATTTATCAGCTTCGAGATGCTGCCGTATAGGGTTGTGGAAACGGAGGCTTTCAAAGGTATCATGGCGGCGGCGGCCCCGTGCTACTCAGATCCCAGTCGCCACTACTTTTCCCGATGTGCCGTCCCAGCCCTGCACGACCACGTCTGCCGCAACATTGTACGCGCCCTCACCAACGCGGTTACTGCCAAGGTCCACTTAACAACGGACACGTGGACAAGCACAGGCGGGCAGGGCCACTATATCTCCCTGACAGCACATTGGGGGAATTTAGTGGAGGCTGGGACAGAGTCAGAGCCTGAGACCGCTCACGTCCTACCCACCCCCAGAATTGCGGGCCCCAGCTCGGTGGTGGCATCTGCGGCGGTGTATGCTTCCTCCACTAAACCACCCTCCTCCTCCTCCTCCTCCTATGCAACCTCTGTCTCGCAATCAAGATGTGTCAGCAGCAGCACGTCGCCAGCAGTCGGTGTCGCGTGGCACGGCAGCACAGCGGTGGGCAAGCGTCAGCAGGCCGTGCTGAAACTACTCAGCTTAGCAGAGAAGAGCCACACGGCCCACGAACTGCTTCAGGGTCTGACAGAGCAGACCGACCGCTGGCTTGCGCCGCTGAGCCTCCAACCGGGCATGGTCGTGTGTGACAACGGCCGTAACCTGGTGGCGGCTCTGCAGCTCGGCAGCCTCACGCACGTGCCATGCCTGGCCCACATCTTTAATTTGGTGGTTCAGTGCTTTCTGAAAAGCTACCCACGCTTGTCAGACCTGCTCGGAAAGGTGCGCCGACTCTGCGCACATTTCCGCAAGTCCCACACGGACGCTGCCACCCTGCGCACCCTGCAACATCGCTTTAATCTGCCAGTGCACCGACTGCTGTGCGACGTGCCCACACGGTGGAACTCTACGCTCCACATGTTGGCCAGGCTCTATGAGCAGCGTAGAGCTATAGTGGAATACCAACTCCAACATGGGCGGCGCAGTGGGAGTCAGCCTCCTCAATTCTTTACAGAAGAGTGGGCCTGGTTGGCAGACATCTGCCAGGTCTTTGGAAACTTTGAGGAGTCTACCCAGATGGTGAGCGGCAATGCTGCAATCATTAGCATCACCATTCCTCTGCTATGCCTCTTGAGAGGTTCCCTGCAAACCATAAAGGCAGACGCTTTGCGCTCGGAAACAGAGGCGGGGGAAGACAGTATGTCGCTGGATAGTCAGAGCACCCTCCTGTCTATATCTCAGCGCGTTGAGGAGGAGGAGGAGGAGGGGGAGGAGGATGAGGGGGAAGAGACAGCTTGGCCCACTGCTGAGGGTACCCATGCTGCTTGCCTGTCATCCTTTCAGCGTGTATGGCCTGAGGAGGAGGAGGAGGAGGAGGATCCTGAAAGTGATCTTCCTAGTGAGGACAGCTATGTGTTGCATACAGGTACCCTGGCACACATGGCTGACTTCATGTTAGGATGCCTGTCTCGTGACCCTCGCGTTACACGCATTCTGGCCACTATGGATTACTGGGTGTACACACTGCTCGACCCACGGTATAAGGAGAACCTTTCCACTCTCATACCCGAAGAGGAAAGGGGTTCGTGAGTGATGCTATACCACAGGACCCTGGCGGACAAACTGATGGTAAAATTCCCATCCGACAGCTCTAGTGGCCGAAGGCGCAGTTCCGAGTGCCAGGTAGCAAGGGAGGCGCGGAGATCAGGCAGCATGTACAGCACAGGCAGGGGAACACTCTCTAAGACCTTTGACAGCTTTCTGGCTCCCCAGCAAGACTGTGTCACCGCTCCCCAGTCAAGGCTGAGTCGGCGGGAGCACTGTAAAACGATGGTGAGGGAGTACGTAGCCGATCGCACGACCGTCCTCCGTGACACCTCTGCCCCCTACAACTACTGGGTGTCGAAGCTGGACACGTGGCCTGAACTCACGCTGTATGCCCTGGAGGTGCTTGCTTGTCCTGCGGCTAGCGTCTTGTCAGAGAGGGTGTTTAGTGCGGCTGGGGGAATCATCACGGATCAGCGTACCCGCCTGTCAACCGACAGTGCCGACAGGCTTACACTGATCAAGATGAACAAAGCCTGGATTTCCCCAGACTTCTCTTCTCCACCAGCGGACAGCAGCGATACCTAAACAATACGTAGGCTGCACCCGCGGATGGAAGCATCGTTCTCTATCACCATCAAAAACGGGGACCTTTTAGCTTCATCAATCTGTGTATAATATTCATCCTCCTCCTCCTGCTCCTCCTCCTGAAACCTGACGTAATCACGCCGAACGGGCAATTTTTCTTAGGCGCACAAGGCTCAGTCATATAATTTTTGTAAACAATTTTTATACGTTTCAATGCTCATTAAAGCGTTGAAACTTTCACCTGAACCAATTTTATATTAACTGGGCTGCCTCCAGGCCTAGTTACAAATCCCTGCAATGGGATATATTTATGTACCGCCGGTGGCTTCCTGGCACCCACCCATGCTGTCGGTCCACACGGAGTTGTAACTGCATGTGTCTACTTCTAAAGAACCCCAGTCTAATTGGGGCATGCAGTGTGGGCCGAAGCCCACCTGCATTAAACATGACATTACCTCAGCTGTGTTGGGCAATGCAATGGCATATATTTATGTACCGCCGGTGGGTTCCAGGGAGCCACCCATGCTGTGGGTCCACACGGAGTTGTAACTGCATGTGTCCACTTCTAAAGAACCCCAGTCTGACTGGGGCATGCAGTGTGGGCCGAAGCCCATCTGCATTAAACATGACATTACCTCAGCTGGGATGGGCAATGCAATGGGTTATATTTATGTACCGCCGGTGGCTTCCTGGCACCAACCCATGCTTTCGGTCCACAGGGACTTCACAATAGGGAGTTGTACCTGCCTATGTCTATGAATTAAAAACCTCGGTCAGGTTGGGGCATGCAGTGTGGGCCGAAGCCCACCTGCATTTAATCTGACGTTAGCTCTGCTGTCCAGGGCACTGCAATGGGATACATTTATGTACAGCCGGCGGGTTCTAGGGAGCCACCCATGCTGTGGGTGCACACGGAATTCCCATTGCGGAGTTGTACTTGCCTGTGACTATTTATAAAAAAACCGCGGTCTGACTGAGGCATGCAGACACCTTGACAGAATGAATAGTGTGTGGCACATAGGTTCCCCATTGCTATGCCCACATGTGCAGCTCCTGATGGGGGTGGCACAGGACTATATTTGTCATTGCCTCTGTACAGCATTGTGGGCTATCGCCCCGCCCCTTTTAAAGAGGGTCACTGCCTAGCCATGCCAACCCTCTGCAGTGTGTGTCTGCGGTTCCTCCTCATGGCAGACGCACTTATAAATAGACATGAGGGTGGTGTGGCTATGAGGCCAGCATGTGGCATGAGTGCAGCTGAAGGCTGCACAGGGACAGTTTGGTGTGCGCTGTGGACACTGGGTCATGCGGGGGGGGGGCAGCATGTAACCCAGGAGAAGTGGCAGCGGAGTGTCATGCAGGCAGTGATTGTGCTTTGTTGGAGGTAGTGTGGTGCTTAGCTAAGGTATGCATTGCTAATGAGGGCTTTTCAGAAGTAAAAGTTGTTGGGAGGGGGGGGGCACTCTTGCCGCTATTGTGGCTTAATAGTGGGACCTGTGAACTTGAGATGCAGCCCAACATGTAGCCCCTCGCCTGCCCTATCCGTTGCTGTGTCGTTCCCATCACTTTCTTGAATTGCCCAGATTTTCACAAATAGAAACCTTAGTGAGCATTGGCGATATACAAAAATGCTCGGGTCGCCCATTGACTTCAATGGGGTTCGTTACTCGAAATGAACCCTCGAGCATCGCGAAAATTTCGTCCCGAGTAACGAGCACCCGAGCATTTTGGTGCTCGCTCATCTCTAGTTATTAACAGTTATTGAGCCAAAACTGTAATTGCCACATTGCTGACTAAGATTATATGTACAGTGCAGGTCCATGACCACATGTGGTTCCTGACCACAAGAGCAAACTTTTCTTTTGAAATGAAAGTTGTTTTCCATTATATTTTACAATAAGCTAACTGGAACAAACAGACTTTCCTTAGACACAAAAATCGCATTGCCCAGTGTTATTACTCGGCTTTCTAACTGGTTCTGGTCATTTATCTCTGTTGCTGATTTTGAACTGTTCATTTATTATTTATCCACTGACAACCTCTTAGGGGCCTGTTACATGGAGCATTTATTGTTCAGGTGATCATTGGATTGTGTGAAACTGAACGATAATTGTTTAGTGTAAACACGGCTAATGATTGAAGGATGAACGATAATTTGTCCATTTATCGTTCATCTTTCATTTTATACAGGTATAAAATTGTGAAAAAGGACTCCTACATACTTAGGTATCTTGGTTGGATTACTACAAATGACTATCCTAGAGGCCATGACCAGATGAGCCTATTTTTCCATGAAGCATTATGGGCTCATTCACACAGGAGAATTTGCACAGGTAACTCATGTGCGCTCAAATATGTACATATTAGAGCCAATGGTTTCATATGGAAATGTTCAGACAAAGGAATTTTAGCCACACAAAAAGACGCACCTATAAACATAGGACATAAGCAACTATAATTCCCTGCAGTGTGCAAAAATAGGACCTGACTAGAGATGAGTGAGCACCAAAATGCTCGAGTGCTCGTTACTCGAGTTGAACTTTCAGTGATGCTCGAGAGTTCGTTTCGAGTAACGAACCCCATTGAAGTCAATGGGCGACTCGAGCATTTTTGTATATGACTGGTACTCCGCTAAGGTTTTCATTTGTGAAAATCTTAGCAAATCACCAAAGTCATGTAAAAACACAGAAATGGATAGGGCAGGCGAGGAGCAACATGCAGGGCTGCATTTCGGGCTCTGAGGTCTCATTATTAAGCCACAATAGTGGCAAGAGTGAGACCCCCCCCCCCCCCCCCCGCACTGTCAGCATAAAGATCGTTCTCCTCTGCCACAGCTGTAACAGCTGTGGCAGAGAAGAACAATGTTAGCCCATTGAATTCAATGGAGGCGGCAATACAGCCGGCTCCATTGAAAGCAATGGGCTGCCGGCGAGCGCGGGATTAATTTTTGGGAAGGGCTTAAAAATATAAGCCTTTCCCTGAAAATCATCCAAAACTGTGTAAAAATTTTAAAAAATATATATACTCACCTTTTCCGGGCAGACGGAGTTCAGCCATGGCCGATTTAAAATCCCCGCCTGCTGAATGAGCTGCCTCTGATTGGTCACAGCCTCACCAATCAGAGGCAGCTCTCACTCACCCATTCATGAATTCATGAATGGGTGAGTGAGTGCTGCCTCTCATGGGCTCAGCGCAGGGACCAATCAGGGGCAGCTCTCAGCTGTCATTTTTAAGCCCTTCCTGAAAATTCATCCTGAGATCACCGGCAGCCCATTGCTTTCAATGGAGCTGGCTGTATTGCCGGCTCCATTGAATTCAATGGTCAGTGCTCATTTAATCGAGACGAGTATCGTGTGGTGCTCGTCTCGAGTAACGAGCATCTCGAGCACCCTAATACTCGAACGAGCATCAAACTCGGATGAGTATGCTCGCTCATCTCTAGACCTGACCTATTTTTGATGCTACAAACTCCTATGGGAGATGGATACCAATGGAGGGGGGGGGGGGGGGCTGATTAGGTAAATATTCCCATTGTTTAGTTTAAACTTCTAAACAATGGGAATGGGAGGGGAAGGGAGATAAGGGGGAGGGATTCTTTAGCTTTCACATCATGCTTTAGGCTGTGCCTACCCAATGATGACACTTTACCTACTCACCTCCTTCTAGCTTTTAGCCTGACTGATACAAAGGACCTCCTAGAGTGGTGTAACGTCATTGGACACTTGAGCAATGGAAGAATGTTCTATGGAGTGAATGACACAACTCTATCTTCAAATCAGATAGACATACGTGAGTGTGGAAGATGTCTGGGGAATGACTTTTGTCTGAGTAAATTTTGCCAAAAGTGAAGTATGGTGGAGGCTCTATTATGGTCTGGGAATGCTTTACACGGCATGCTCTTCACTCTATTAGTTGTAGTAACAATAACCATGAACACGGAAGTGTACCTTGTCAATATTGTGTTGCCCACATTGTAGTAATACTCTGGGAATAGTTGTCAATACTTCCAACAAGACAACACATCTTGTCATTGATCCAATGTGGTTTTACATGGGTTTTAGGATATGGATGTTCCACGATTGGACTGGCCTGTACAAAATCCTGACCTGAAGGGTATTGAATGTCTTTGGAAGAAGCTGAAATGTGAAAATATGAACAGCATCTATCTTACTTAAGAAAACTTGCCAGACATTTGCAGGATGGATGGAGGGAAATACCAGCTGAAGTATATTAAATGCTAGTTGAAAGTATGTCATGGACAGAATCTCAGGTTGATGTCATCCCCTTTGTTACTGGGTAGTGAAAACCTGTGTAGTACTCCCCTTTCCAGAGGAACTACATTGCTTAAAAGATAAG
The DNA here is from genome assembly GCF_035609145.1 of Eleutherodactylus coqui. Lineage (NCBI taxonomy): Eukaryota > Metazoa > Chordata > Amphibia > Anura > Eleutherodactylidae > Eleutherodactylus > Eleutherodactylus coqui. Next base: position 71,573,868 of record NC_089841.1, read on the forward strand.
GAATGGGGAACTGGCAGCAGGGTCATAGAAAAAGTGTGGAGGGGAAAACAAGCATCATGCCTTTCTATCCTGGGTAGTAGAACTTGGCACCATAACCTCCTGTGTTTATATACATAAAGAAATGAGACATTTCTTGCTTACCTCCAGGAAAACTCAAAATCTCTATTATGCAAATATCTATTACAAATATGATTATGTATTTTATTTTGGGCTGGGTTAATCTGTGGAAGATCGCACAAGATCCTGGCTGCAGAAATGTCTTAAGGCCCATTTAGACCCAACGATTATCGCTCAAAATCCGCTCAAAAGCCGTCTTTTGAGCGATAATCGTTGTGTGTAACCGCACTGACATTGTGCAGTTTTCGTTAAGCCATCGCTCATTGTTGTCTTTCAGCGTGCTGTAAGACGACAATGAGCCTTATCAGGAAATCACAGCGGGATACAGCTGATACTATTGTTTCAGCTGCATCCCGCTCCCTGATAACAGGCTGGGTATGAAGAACAGAGCGGTCCAGCTCTGTTCTCCATACTGGGCATGGAGCGCTCGGCTGTATAACATCCGGGCGCTCTGTGCAGAAAACATTTGGATTCAGAAGACAAGCGGGGAACCCCGCTTGTCTTCTGCATCCTCCGCTCTGAGCGCTCGGCTGTATAACAGCCGGGCGCCCAGAGTGGGGAACAGCTGGAAGCAGAAGACAAGCGGGACACCTCGCTTGTCTTCTGCATCCTCTGCTCCGAGCGCTCGGCTGTATAACAAGTGGGCGCCCGGAGCGGGGAACAGCTGGATGCAGAAGACAAGTGGGGATACCACGCTTGTCTTCTGCATCCTCCGCTCTGAGCACTCGACTGTATAACAGCCGGGCGCCCGGAGTGGGAATCAGCTGGACGCAGAAGACAAGTGGGGATACCACACTTGTCTTCTGCATCCTCCGCTCCGAGCACTCGACTGTATAACAAGTGGGCGCCCGGAGCGGGGAACAGCTGGATGCAGAAGACAAGTGGGGATACCACACTTGTCTTCTGCATCCTCCGCTCCGAGCACTCGACTGTATAACAGCCGGGCGCCCGGAGTGGGAATCAGCTGGACGCAGAAGACAAGCGGGGACACCCTGCTTGTCTTCTGCATCCTCCGCTGGCAGCGCAAGGTGATCGCTCATCTTGAGCGATCATCTTGCGCTGTAGATGACACAAGGATGATTGCTCAAAAGTCGCTTGAGCGACATCTTTTGAGCGATTATCGTTGTGTCTAAATGGGCCTTTAGTGACCTCTGTGACAATCATTGCTTTGATGTCCCCCCTGTTTATATGGATATTAAACTGACTTCTGGCAACTTGCTTTCTACTATTGTCTCAATTAATATGGATTCACTTGGGGGGATATTGGTAGCAAGGAAAGCATTCTGATCAACTAAGAGGAGACATAAAGAGGTGATATATTAAGGGCTCTACTTCAAATATCTGACATAAACTCAATAATTCTTGTGCATGCTGCATCTACATGATGATTTACATCTTTTTGCAGTTTTAGGCTTCTCTTACACTTACTCTAGAGTATGATGTATGAAATAGCAGTCTAAATAAATCTCCCCATGGTTTCTAACAGCTAATTTGTTAGGCGTATATCCTTTCCAAACAGAGGAGGAGCAGGAGTATTACAGATAAGAGCTATATTAAGCAAACATAAGTGAGTGTGCCAGCTGTATTCTAAGGATACTGTTTTCTAAATTGTGCGACTTGGGATTAGAGACTTTGGATTCGTCACTTATATTTATTTACTGCTTATCTATTTGAATTTTTCCATAGATACTTTTATCTAATCTATCTGTACGGTCCCCATTCGGAATGTGCACCATGATTGACAATGCTGTCCAGTGTAGATCTTGTGCCATGTTTGCAGTCCATGAACAGCCGTTTGAGGGTGCATACTGCTGTATGAGATGTGAGCTTGTTGCACTTCTGGAAGCCCAAATCCCGGAACTAAGTGCGCAGCTTGCAACACTAAAATCCATTGACGAAATGGAGCTTGTTGCTCACTGAGCCTGCACTCACTGGGGTAGATGTGGGGGTGGATGGTAGTTTGGGAGAGCAGGATGAGCAGACAGCTAGCTGGGTGACAGGAGGAGTGGTAGAGGGAAGAGAACCAGGGAGGCTAGTCCTGAACTGGCACACCCAGAAGTTTACAAAGTTGGCAGATGAGGGGGATGCCATTACAGGGTTAGCACTACTGCACCACGACATGCCCTCTGAACGGCAGGGAGATGTCTGCTCCAGTAAGAAGCAGAATAGGAGTGCATGGCAGGCTAGATAGGTCCTGGCAATGGGAGACTCAATTATTAGGGGGACAGACAGGGTGATCTGCAATAAAGACCGGGATTATAGAACAATGTATTGTCTTCCTGGCGCTCGAGTTCGACACATTGTGGATCGAGTTGACAGATTACTAGGAGGAGCTGGTAAGGATCCAGCAGTCATTGTACACATTGGCACGAATGACAAAGTTAAACTAGGTGGAGGGTCCTTAAAAATTATTTCAGGATGTAAGCTCAGGGCAAGGACCTCCAAAGTAGTACCTTCTGAAATACTACCTGTACCACATGCCACACCAGAAATGCAGCGGAAGATTAGGGAGCTAAACAAGTAGCTCAAGGGTTGGTGTAGAAAGGAGAGATTTGGGTTCCTGGAGAAGTGGGACAACTTTACTCATCCCTACGGGATATACAGTAGGAATGGGCTGCATCTCAATGGGGAGGGTGCAGCTGTGCTGGGGGAGAAGATGGCTAGAAGCTTGTTGGAGTGTTTAAACTAGGGGCGAGGACAATCAGAAAGATAGCGATGAGGATAGTGTAGACAGCGAT